>NC_056744.1:983997367-984720596 GCF_019279795.1 Protopterus annectens
ACTGATTCACAAGGGTTTATTAAAAAAAAATTTTTGGAGGCCCTTTCTGAGGCGGAGGTCTCACCACTTCCCAGGAAAGACAAAAAAAAAAAAAAAGAGAAGTCGTTCAGTTTCTGCTTCCCCAAGCTCTACGGAACCGAAACGCTCTCAGGCTGTACCACCTAAAATTCCTAAAATGTTTCCATCAACTACTTCAGCTCCTGAGCCTTTGACTAGCTGTATGGTGCCGAAGTTGTTGTTGTTGGCAGTTACGGAACCGACGACTCTTATTCCTACTTTGAACCCTACCAAGACTTCCCTTCCATCTGGAGCCGAAGTTTACTTTGCATCAACTCCAACATATCCTCCTCCAACCTCTTCTCAGGCTTTGGGGCCCTCTGTACTGATATCTACCCCAGGGTGTACTGCTTCCTGTGACAACTCCTTCCATGGTTCTGGAGCCTTCCCTCTGGACTTCAGTCCATCCGGAGCCAGCCCACCCTCGGGACCGTGAGTGGTCTGTTGGTGCCACGACCTTTATTTTGGTGCCCAATTTTTTTCTATTGTGCCGTCTATGGCTCCGGCTGGTCTGGCATTTTCTAGCCATCTCGAGGCTGCTATCCTGGAAGTGGGCTCATCAGGGCAGGATGTGACCCCAGTTCCGAAGTTGTCCCTCTCAGTTCCGGGCTCCCATCCCTCTTCTGGTGGGCCTGCCTTCCAGGTGATGGAGAGGGTTCTTGCTTCCATAAGTGTGCAGTTGGCAACTCCAGAGTCAGAACCCGACCTTTCCCTTTCTTCTAGCATGCAGCTGACACAGCCCACTATGCAGGGACTTTGAGCATGGGAATGGCAAGAAACCCTGCTCCAGGGAGCCCACTCTTCGGGATTCTCCGCAGAAGATCCCACTGAGGAGCCACCCAGAAAGAGAACATGTAAGAGGAAGCACATGGATTCCCCTGAGGAATCCATCACCGAAGATATGGATTTTGATGAGGGAAAAGGGTCCCCACAGTCACCCCCTGATGATGTCTCATTTGGAGACATACTTATGATTCTGATACAGAGGGGTGACAGGAAGGCCATCAACCGTTCTACGGAGGAATCTGTATTCTTGCAAGCCTTCCGTGCTCAGCCATCTACTTCTTGGGTGCCCCCCCCCAGATGAGTTGATTAAACTCATCGTGCAGTGGGCCTGGAAGGCCTCTGACAATTTTGAGCTGATTCCCTGGAGGCCTAATAAAATTCTTTCCCCTCCAGAAGACCACCCGCACTGCTCCAGAGGTTTGGCAGTAGTCTCCATGGTTGTGGCGGCAGCCACTAAAAAAGAACTAACAGAAGAAAGTTTGACTGTCCATCCATACTCCAAACAGGGAGTCCCAGACGATTGATAGACTAGGAACGCGGACCTACGCTTCAATGACCTTCACCATATGGCCTCTGAACTACATGGCACATTTTACACATCTCCAAAGGGACCTGATTACAGAACTTTCAAGTACTTTGGCAGGGGTACTACCTGAAGAGGTGCAAGATAAGGTCACTCTCAGCTTGCCACCCTAGAGTCCATCTCCAACTCCTCCATGTGGTTGATAGCGCACAGAACCAAGGGAGCAGCCAGAGCTGCCTCTTCAGGCATTGTCATGAGACGTCTCGCCTGGATGCGACTATGTGACTTCATGGACCCCTTCAAGTCCTCCTTTGTCAATGCTCCTGTCAATGAAACCTCCTTGTTTGGCCCAAAAGTTAAGGACACATTAGTCAGGTGTGAGGAAGACAGAAAGACCCTATCTGCCGTGGGCATATGTTTTTCAACCCCTGAATGATCCTATTCCCGGAATCAGAGGGGCGGAAAAATGTGATTCAAGAAATCCCAAGGACCTTTCAGCAACATGCGTGGCGAGCAATCCCCTTGTGGCAGAGGGGGAAACTCATCTGGAAGACGCCCCTTTCATGGCAGAGAGGGTCCGCCAAACCAGGGTTCCAGAGATTCCTTCTCTGGTCAGCCCTATCAGCACTCCTGAGGAGCGGCCCAATTGCTTTCCTCTGGAGACAGTTGGGGGACGTTTTTCTGTGCACCTCCTGGCCTGGCAATCCATAACATCGAACTCTTGGGTACAGAGAATAATGACCAGAGGTTACTTTATTCCCTTCATCCTTTACCTCAAGCCTCTAAGGCGAATTCCTAACGTCCCACCCAGTCAGAGGGATGCAGCAGCTCTAGAAGTTCAAAAGCTGCTAAAAAACGTCATCCACTTAGTCCCACCAGACCAAATAGGATCCAGATTTTACTCAAGGTTCTTTCTAGTGCCCAAAAAGACATAGGACTGGAGACCAATTTTGGATCTCAGCATATTGAACAAGTTTGTCAAACAAGCAAAATTCCGGATGATCACGGGTGAGTTCATTCTTCCATTTCTGGAGAAGGATGACTGGATGTGCTCTATAGATCTTCAGGATGTCTATTACCACATAAAAATGGACAAACAATCCAGAAGATACCTCCGCTTCTGACTGAAGCCAATCATTACCAATTTCGAGTACTGCCCTTTGGCTTCTCTACATCCCCCAGAGTGTTCACCAAATTCATGGCAGTAGTAGTAGCTCACCTGAGACTACAAGGATTCTTTGTGTTTCTGTACCTGGAAGATTGGCTCCTTACCTCCCCAACCAGGAGTCTACTGCTTCAAGCCGCATCATGCGCTCAAAATCTGGCAGAAAACCTAAGAATCTCCATAAACTTAGACAAGTCAAAACTGGTTCCAACTCAGAGCTTAGAGTTCATTGGGGCAAAGTTTGATACAACTTCCTGCCGAGCTGCACTACCTCTGCACAGACTTCAAAAACTAAGATCTCAGCTTCAGATAATGTTTTCACTAAATATTATTCCTGCTTGACAGGTCCTGTAACTGTTGGGCTCCATGGCAACTACAGTCTCACTGGTCCCACTAGCAAGGATCCATAAGAGGCTACTCCAATAGCTATCATCATCTCAATGGTCTCGCCTAGCACAACCAATGTCTTTCCCAATCTGCATTACAAACCATTGCAAACGAGATCTGTGTTGGTGGATGAAGCCAGAAGAGGATTTATGATGTTGAGCCTTTTTTCCCACCCAACCCAAGGCCACAGTAACCACAGACCCTTCCCTGATGGTGTGGGGAGGCATTTTCAAGGAAAGATCGTCCAAGGCACTTGACCCCCCTTAGAGGCCAAACTGCATATCAGTGTCCTAGAACTGAGGGTAGTGCTCTTAGCATTGCAAGCATTCCAAACAACCCTTCTGTCGGGGACAATTGCCATCCAGTCAGACAATATGTCAGTAGTCTGGTACATCAACAAGCAAGGAGGAACCAGATCCTACCCCTTATGCCGGGAAGCCCTGTGAGTGTGGCCATGGGCAATAGCTTCCAACCACTTTCTACTACCAATGCACATTCCCGGGAATTCCAATCTAATTGCAGACAAACTGAGCTGATGCCTCACGAATGGCCTCTCAACCCTGTAATAGCGACTCAAATTTTTCGTCATTGGGGCCGGCCTTGCTGCGACCTCTTTGCCTCCCCCGTGAACCACAAATGCAGCAGCTTCTTCGCCGTGATCCTCCCCAGGGGGAGTCACTGAGAGATGCTCTGACTCACAATTGGCCCCCGGATCTACTGTATGCTTTTCCTCCTATTCCCGTCATTGTGCAGTTCTTGAAGAAAGCACAACAGCTGAGAAACAAGGTTATCCTCATTGCACCCTATTGGCCCCCATCAAGTTTGGTTTCCCTTCCTATGGCCTCACTTGGTTCACCACCCGTGGATCCTGGACCCAATCCTGGGACTCTTATCTCACCCACAGGGGCTGGTCCAACCCAACCTTCACAGCCTCAAGCTGATGGCTTGGTTTCTCCACATCCACTGATTGCTAGCAAATAAACTTATCTTCCCCAGTCCGAAAGGTCCTTCTGGCTTCCCACAAACCCTCCACCAGAAACTCTACCACAGCAATGGGCCAGGTTTGTTGTTTGGGCTGGACAACAAGGACTTGACCCCTTTTCAATGCCGGTCCATAGAATTTTGGAATACCTGTTGACCCTTCTCCATGCAGGAGCCTCAGCCTCAACTGTTACAGTGCACCTAGCAGCTACTGCCAATTTTCATAACGGTTCTAACAACTCTTCACTTATGTCCCACCATCTTTGCAAGACTTTTATGAAAGGAGTTATGCACCTCATACCACCTATTAAAACCCCAACTGAACCATGGAATTTAACTTTTGTCCTACAAACTTAACCTGTTCACCCTTTGAATCTCGTCCCACATTCGACATAAAGTTCTTATGCTGGAAAACCCTATTCTTGGTAGCCATCACGTCAGCCAGGAGAGTATCAGAATTGCAGGCTTTGAGTGTTAACCATCCTTATTTGAGCTTTCACAAGGAAAGAGTTTCACTTCGAACTAACCCTTCATTTTTATCCAAGATAATCACAAATTTGAGCCTAAACCAGTCCATCGATTTACCGGTCCTTCTTCCAAATTTCTCTAACGAAGGTGAATACCAGTTGCACATTCTGGATGTACATAGGCAGCTATGTTTTATTTAGACAGAACTAAATCTTTCAGGAAGTCGGACCAGCTGTTCATACCTTTTTCAGGCCCCAGATTGGGCAAAGCTGTTTCAAAAGTCACCTTGTCAAAATGGTTGAGAGATTGCATTACCTTTATCTATCAACTGAAAAAAATTAACTTTGCCTTCTAGAGTCAAGGCTCATTCCACCAGGTCAGTGTTCACTTTGGTGGCTTTTCATTCCAGAGTGTCTATGGATGACATCAAGCTCAGGGGCCACTTAGGCAACCCCCCCCCCATACCTTTATCACTCATTACAAATTGGATATGGCCTCCAGGGGAAGAGCATCTTTTGGCTCAATTGTGCTCTGGAATATCCTTCCATAGAACCACCCAGGTCACAAGTAGCTGGAGATTCAGTCCTATTAGTAAGGAATGAATGAAGATTTACATCATCAGATAAAGAAGTTATGTCTTAATGTTCCATCTGCGATGTAGATCTTCATTCATTCCTTACGTCCTGCCCTCCTTACCCCTGCCTAAAGACTCCTGGGGATCCTTTGGTCCTATTGACCTGATAAGGTATCTGCTCAGATAGGGTCTCCTTATCTCTACTGCTTCTATTGTTTCTGTGCTGGGCGGGCAAACTCAATCTGAAGAAAAGAGCAGAGGGGCACTATGGGTAGGTCGGTAGGACTTAACTTGAGAGTTTTTGGCTGGTGCCAGCTTGTATATTGGCTGAATCGGTTCCAAGGTCGGAACCAAAGTCCTATCAGTAAGGAATGAATGAAGAGCTACAACACAGATGGAACATTATGGTAAGACATAACTTCTTTTTTCTGTTTTTGTAGTTTTTTGTGTTATGCTTCTTAATAGTCAGAGCTCAATGACGTTTGACTCACTGCAGAATGCAGAATGATGAAAAATAGGGAAAGCATATGGAACGCTTAACAGTTTCAGAGATGCACTTGATGTCATTTCTTTTTATGTTGCATATCTTGACCCCTGTAAAATAGTAAAATACACGTACCGTATGAAATGTCACGGTACAGTAAGCTGCATAGCATGTGACTGATGACACCTCCTGCTATGTCGAATACATCAAACTACGGGTGTCAATGTATTCAATTTTGACCTGGCCGCATTTTTTCCATTCCAGATTACAGTTTCAAGGTTTCAATAGTAAATAAATATATATATATATATATATATATATATATATATATATATGGGTCTACTACCGGAGATCAAAATTACACTATTTCGAAATCCAGTAGGAGATGCCCACTAATGCAAAAGTGCACTTCACCGAAAGTGCACTTTCGCAAACACCACTTGAGCGAATGGTTACAGACCTTAGTGTTAAGGCTTAGGTTAAGGATAGTGCATAGCTAGTAGGGCTAACCACTATCCTTAACCTAAGCCCTATCCCTAAGGTCCATGACTACCACACCACAATGGAGGAAATTGTATGTCCTCCACGGTGCAGTAGTCACGGACCTATGTCCTCCATTGTGGTGTGGTAGTCATGGACCTTAGGATTAGGGCTTGGGTTAAGGATAGTGGCTATCCACTATGCTTAACCCAAGCCCTAACCCTGAGGTCTGTGACTAACGCACCACAGTGGAGGACATTGCCTGTACGTTCTAATGGTGTTCGCGAAAGTGCACTTTTGGTGAAGTGCACTTTCGCGTTAGTGGGCATCTGCTACTGGATTTCGATCATAGTAGATCTATATATATATATATATATATATAGATATAGATATATATATATATATCTATATCTATATCTATCTATCTATATATATATATATATATATATATATATATTTATAGACATGCACACACACACATGATTGTGTGTGTGTGTGTGTGTGTGTGTGTGTGTGTGTGTGTGTGTGTGTATATATATATATATATATATATATATATATATATATATATATATATATATGTATGCGTGTGTGTGTGTGTGTGTGTGTGTGTTTGTTTGTATATATGTGTACCAAATGTTAATTTGGTTTGCTCTCTTTTCTGTTAATGTAAGTGTGCCTGTGTCTTAAGTAATAATAATGGTGATTAAAGACAAAAAAGAAGAAGCGAAGATGGTGAATTTTGTTGTAATATTACTTCTATCTGGGATGTCATCAACAGCAGTGATTCGTTAGAGGTAGTACCATCACACATTGGGACTGACTGTTGTGAGAAGAATCTTATTTGTTATACTGCTGCAATGTCTTTCTACCAAAAATGAGAGTGTTAGAGTGATCACACTGACACAAGTATACTTTGTTTTATTTTCTTACATTGCTTTTTTTTTTTCAGTTCTGATACTGTTTATTGCCTTGCTGTTCAACAAATGAATGCTGACAAGAAAGCGTGTGTCGGTAGGTCGGTGGGGGATTAGGGGACAGCATAGCAGTAGTAATGAAAGGGAGATACCCACATATGCACCAAACACACTGTAGTTTCCTTTCTTTTAATCTTATATACTTAAAGGGTGTGTTGAATTGTAAGTACTCTTACTGACTTGAAGTTGTATTTGAATGAATGTGGGGTATTGTCACTACTTCTCAGTTATAGGGTGCATAACGGAGTTCTTTCTGTAAGACTTGTACAATTTTTTGTGTTTATGGAGAGTAACTTGGAATGTTACTTTTGCTCAGCTGTTTGAAACGCACCACTTGTCTGTCTGAAGATGGATATTATCAAGCAACATTTTAATTTTTTAGGGATTAATAGTTCACAAATTATAAATGTTCCCTTACATCGAGTAGAAACTCTTGAAGGTCTCTTGTCTTGACAGTTCCTGAAGTTTTCAGTAGTAAGGTGGAAAGCATAAAAGCAGTCTTCTAGAATAATACTAGTTTACATTTGTACTTAAGCAAAGACCATTTTTAGCTGTGTAAAATAAATCCCATTTTGTAGTTCTTTTCAACTGGGATATTAGTGGATGTTACTTTAGAAAAGCCTAAGTTCTGTACTTGATGTAGCATTGATGGTTGCTTACTCTGGAAAACATTGTTGTGTGTGCATTGTCACAGAGAACTGGTTCAAAACACTCCATCAGTGCAGAGTTTCATTGCCTATTACATATTGAGACTTACAACATTAGATGAAGACATTTAGGCAGTTATCTCTCCATATTCTCAAAATTCACCTCCAGACTCATCTGACAAGATATCAACATAGAGCTAATCTATGTCCCAGTAAGTATTAACAGTCCTCCTTATTATATCAGAGTAATGATAGGATCCCCCCATGTCCCCTTCAGACCATCCCTCCCTTTTTACCAGTATGGAGTCCCAATACATTAAGCCAAACACTGTCCTCCTAGGAGATGTCAGCTACCCTCAATTAACTAGGTGACTTGTACGGCCTCAAACATGTTTGCCCAGAAATTTTTGGACTTCATCAATACAGATTCTCTGTACAAGCTAGTCCACTTACCAACCAGTGGAGATAAAATCATGGACTTGATCCTTGCCAATATGGGGCAGCTTTGCTTCCCACTAATTGTAACTTCCTTCCTGGTGAAGTCGGACCACAAATCAGTCACATTCACCTTAAGGCTGAAACCAGCAGCATCTTCCAGATGTTCATCGTGTTACCCTGCTGCAGTCATCACACTAGGGTTATCCTGCCATCAGGCGGTCCCGCAGTCGGCCTGAATTCCAAAGTCTTAGTCCGGCATCGGTTGCTGTCGCTTCTTCCCTGACGTCAGTGCTTCAGGGGTATATGAGTCATCCGACGCCATTTTCTCCAGTCTTTCTTGCCGCGTGGTGCCCGAAGCAGAAGCAGTTCGCAAGTGCCGGTTGGCCGACACCTGGGATTTTCGATTTGAATTTCAGTCCGAAGTCTTCAATAAAGCTAAGTACCCCGTTGGGGAACATTTTCTTGCCTCAGTCCGATGTCAGAAAAAGTTAACAATTGCATTTCTTGTGGGAAGCAAATACCTCATAAGGACTTCCATTCCTATTGTATTCCTTGCCTAGGCCCAGACCACGACGTCACAGGTTGTCGGTTTTGCACTAGGTTTAATAAATGCACTATCAAATGCCATTTTGACTTTGCACGGCATTACTTTGGTAGGAAATTTTATTATATCATGCCGTCGGAGCAGCCGACGACCACAATTCATGAAAAACGCAAGGATAAGGACAGGCAGCCTAGGAATAAGCCAGACCCCGAGGCCTCAGCTGGGCCTGTCGCCGGTTCTCCGGTTTTCAGTAAGGTGCCTATGGAGCCCCTGACGACTGTAGAGCTGGAACCCCAGACAACTGCCGACTCCCAAGCGGAGTCTACTAGGCCGACGCAGCCATCCACCGACACCGGAGCAGAATTAGACACCGGTGCAGAGGAAACACCTTCGGTTACAGAAGGTGTCTTCAGACCGACTACACTCACTATTAAATCTTATGCTAAGCTTAAAACTCCTTTAAAACCTAAGAAAACTGTTCATCAGTCTACAGGTCAAGGCCCCATGCCTAAGAAACAGATGCTTAAGATGGCTGAAGATTTAATTACCCTTATCAGGGGTTCCCATCCCCCTCCTGATAAAAGACCAAGACAAGAGGATTATGCATCCTCTGACCAGGTTTCTCTCTCCTCAGATTCTTCTGAGGAACAGGATTACACTTTTCCACCTTATGAGGATTCTGATGCTGAAGACTCTATTCCCTCCATCTCCCCCTGAAGACTACTCCTTTGGGGAAACATTGCATACCATGAGGGAACATTTCCACTGGGAAGGCCAGGATTACTCAGATTCTAAGAAAAGGCTCTGAGAGTTCCTTTTATTACCCCAGCACTGACCTCTTGCTATCCCTCCTGTTTTAGATATTGTGGATGATGTCTACTTGGAGTCTAGTTTAAATCCAGACTCTCTACCTCCTGCTCCAGCCAAACCAGACAGATATTACAGAGTACCTAACTCACAGAAATTCCTTTATAAAAGTCCTGTAGCTGGCCCAGAAACCATATCCCAGGGTCCTAAGGGAGCAAAAGCTTCTATGGCTAAAAATCCTGTGCCCTCTGAAAGAGATTCCAGAGCCCTAGATAGACGGGGAAAGAAAATATACACATCTGCAACTCTGGCTATGAGAGCATTAAATTGTCAGTTTCACTTGTTGAAATATCAACAATTCCTGATGTCTCAGTTAAAACAAAAAATGAGCACACATTCAGAACAGCCTGAATTCAAAGAAATGCAGGATCTGTTGCATGCAGCTGAACAGGTGGGCAAGCATACTTTACAATGCGGATTTGATTCATTGGAAGCTTCCTGTAGAGCAGCTGTTACTGGCTCTGTCATTCGTAGACATGCTTGGTTAAAAGAGCAAACCCTCCCTGACCATGTTAAAGCAAAATTATTAGATGCACCTTTACAACAGGATGTATTATTTGGTGTCAAAGCAGAAGTGGTTTTAAAGAAAATGGAGGATAAGGCTAAATCTATGCAAACGGTCAAGGATTTCTTGCAGGTACAACCCCCTCGCTTCAGCAGAAATTGGCCAACAAAAAATTGGTCCTTTCCAGCTTCAGATAGATCACAGAGGGGCAAATACAGATGCCCAAGGGGCAGAGGTCAGTCTCAGGGCCCTTACAAATCTCGCCACTGGGGTTCTGCTATCCAGAAAAGAGGAGAAGACAGGCCCCAAGCTAACAGAAGGCAGACACAATGACTCCATCCTCAAACTACCAAGCAAATCTCTCCTGGCAACACCCTTGGGAGGAAAGCTAGTATTTTTTGCAGACAACTGGCACATCATCACAAAAGACAAATGGGTTCTAAACATTGTCTCTCAAGGTTACAGATTCCATTTTCATACCTTACCAAGGATCAAAGGAATGCCAAACTGCCACCAAATCAATGGGCAGAGGCACAAAAACAATTTACAGCTCTCATGAACATGCGAGCCATTCAACAGGTACCTACACAGGGGCAAGGACAAGGATTTTACTCAAGACTCTTCCTAGTTCCAAGAAAGGACAAAGCATGGAGACCCATTCTGGATCTTTCAGTTCTGAACACCTATCTGCAAGTACCAAAATTCAAGATGCTAACACTACAGCAGCTTCTTCCCATGCTGGGCAAGAATGCTTGGCTAGTCACTTTGGACCTCAAGGAGGCATACCTGCATGTCCCTATCAGACAAAATTGCAGAAGATACCTCCGCTTCATTGCAGGTTCAACGCATTATCAATTCTCTGCACTGTCCTTTGGCTTATCTACTGCGCCCAGGGTCTTCACAAAATGCCTGGCACCAGTAATTGCATACTGCAGACAAAGAAGAATTCAAATATACCCATACCTGGACGACTGTTTTATTCAAGCAGAAAGCAAGGACATACTTTTACAGCATCTGGCATTTGTCAAACACCTTCTAAGTTGCCTAGGGTACACAGTAAATGAAAAGAAATCAAAACTAGTGCCCTCACAAAGCATAATATTCCTGGGTGCCGGCTTGAATACAATGGCCCAGATGGCTTATCTCATGCCAGACAAACAACGACAGCTGTTTCAATATTTCACAATAATGGCAACAAAGACCCAACTCCCTGCAAGAAAAATTCTGCAGGCCTTGGGATACATGGTATCTTGCATACTACTAATACCATTTGCAAAACTGCATATGAGGAAATTACAGTGGTACCTGAAAAGTGTATGGACTCGGCACAGCCACAGCTTGGAAACAATGATTCCACTCATTCCCTGCATTCAACAGGAGTTTCTGTGGTGGGCTCAGGCATGTCACCTCAACAAGGGTCAGCCTTTCACCTTACCCACAGCCAGGCAAACTATGACAACAGACGCATCGGATTATGCCTGGGGAGCACACATGGCAGGACAGTGCATTCAGGGCAAATGGACTACAGATCAGAGACACCTGCATATCAATCAAAAAGAAATGCTAGCAGTGCAGAATGCCCTAACAGCTTTCAAGGACCTTCTACACCCATGACAATTACTAATAAGGACAGACAACACCACAGTTATGTGGTACATAAACAAGCAAGGGGGCACACATTCCTACCCTCTGTGCAGGCAAGCAATGACCTTGTGGAACACTGCACTGTCTTACCAGGTTCAATTACAAGCACAATTCCTGCCAGGAAAGAAAAACACATTGGCAGACGACCTAAGCAGAAACATCATGGATCCACACGAGTGGAAACTAGATCCACAAGTATTTGCAATGATAACTCAAAAATGGTGACACCCAGACATAGATCTGTTTGCAAGCCCCCACAACCACCAACTTCAAAAATGTTGTACAAGGACCTTCCATCCACTAGCTTGGAAAGTGGACGCCCTCTCATTCAGTTGGAAAACATTAACAGTGTATGCCTTCCCTCCACTGCCTCTTCTATCAAAGGTACTGCTGAAAGTCAGATTAGAGAGGCCACAAATGATTCTCGTTGCACCAGACTGGCCACACCAACATTGGTATCCAATTTTAAGGAACATGGCCCAGGGCCCACCATGGATTTTGCCACAAATTCCTCACCTGCTCACCCAGCGAGACAATCTGATTCTACACAGCCAGCTCAAGACTTTAAACCTGGCGGCATGGCAAATTACCTAAACAATCAATCAACACCTTTATCCAAAGCTGTTATGGATGTCATTCTGGAGGCCAGGAGGCCCTGCACCAGGAAAACCTATTCAGACAAATGGAAAAGATTTTGCACCTGGAACCAGGCTAAAGGCCTAAATCCCCTGGAGCCGAACGTTCCTCAGATTCTACAATATTGAGTCTGGAGTAGTATCAGGCAACCTGATGATTTCTAGTAAAGCCCTGTTATGACACTCTTGAGTACTGATGGATCTACATACTGGATGCAGTAACTTATTCCTAAGTTTGGTAGTGATTTAAACTGCCACAATTCAGATATATAAATGGCTAAAAACTCAGATGTGGGCTATCAGCGGAACTAGTGACAGATGTGCGGATATGACCATTGTTTTACATTTTGGTTAAATATATGATGTAATGGGATCCTATCTCGCCTACATTCATAACTGATGGGTTCGGAGCCGATCCATCGGCTCCGACTCGGCCACTATATAGTAGAACGAAGTCTCTAATTGGCTGGGTTATCCCTTATCCCAGAATGCACCACGCCTGCTTCCCCAGATCTCGTTTGCCGCTTTTCAAGCTAGACGTGGTCTCAACTTGGCTGGAGCTAAGTGTTTTTTTATTACTTTTTTGGTCTTTTGACCTAGGGGTTTCTTCACTAATTTAACAAACAGCTGTTTTAACAGCTTTACTTGTGTGTGTGTGTGTGTGTGTGTGTGTGTGTGTGTGTGTGTGTGTGTGTGTGTGTGTGTGTGTGTGTGTGAACCTTTTTCAGTGTGATTGGTATTTTATCTACTTACTGGGCAAGGCCCATTTAAGTTAGAGGGCCTTTGCCCTTATTTGTGAGTCAATTTGTTGAATTTGTATACTTTTAGGCTTGTTTTTTCACCCTACTGTACGTCCTACTTTATCGGGCTAAGCCCGTTTTTAGTTAGAGGGCTTTTGCCCATTTTGTGTTCTGTATCTCGGGCCAGTCCCGTTGTTGAGTCAAGGGCTCGTGCCCTACTTTACGGTTACTTCTCTTGGTAAAAATAGTTGTGTGATAGGGTGTCAAAAGAGCAGAAGTCTGGTTTTAAAAAGTGCACCAAGTGCAACTACAAAATGTCTATTACTGATAGCCATGCTGTTTGCGTGTATTGTTTAGGACCGAAACATTTTCAGGAAACATATAGTGTTTGTCATGCTTTTTCCTCTAGGGTCCTTCAAGAACGTAAAAATAAATTGATCTTTAAGGGCCTTATTAAGCCCTCTTTTGAGGAAGCTTTGGCTTCTCCTTCCTCTCCAGCTTCTAAAAAGAAAAGGTCGTCGGCTCCGACCAGTCCGTCGGAACCGACTTCCAAGAAGCATAGGTCGACCTCTTCTTCCTCGGCTCCAATGGCTTCGGAGCCTCGGGTGGAAGGGTCTGCCTCGATACCTCTTTCCTCGGCTCCATTGGTGTCGGAGCCGCAGGTTGGGGGATCGAGAGGCGAATCATCTGCTTCGGCTCCTTTGGTCTCGGAGCCGTTAGAGGTGTGCAGCTCAGACTCTTCCCCCCCCGGCCCCGAAGTCTCCTTCGGCGCCGATGATTATTCATACGGTTCCGGATCCGGTGCCGATGGTGTTGGAGCCGTTTCGGAGCTGGTCCCCTGGTCTATCGGAGCCGAGAGAGATGTCGTCTCGGCCCCCATCTGTTTCCTCTAAATCCTCCAGGTTGTCAGACTCAGATTTGGACAGAGTTATCCAGAGGCTTTTCCAGTCCCCGGTTTTTGCAAAAATGGTCTCGGCTCCAGCCCACTCGGCTCCGGAGCCGGCTCCCACTTCGATGCATCCGATTCCTCCTCCAACTTCCTCGGAGCCGTTGGAGTCGGTGATGGTAGAGCAGAGCAGAGTTGTCCAGTCGGAACCGAGACTCCCTCGGAGCCTTTCTGTTCCGACCATCATTCCTACCCTGTCCTCGGCGTCAGGGTTCGGTACCAGGACTTCCTCGGTCGGGGCCGAGGGGAACACTTTGGAATTGGTAGCTTCGGTGCCTAGTCTTCCCCTTGGAGTGTCGGCCGCAGGGATTCCCGGTACCGTGGTGGTCTCTCAGCCGGTGTCCTCCGTAGAGTCTGGAGGTCCTGCTTTTGAGGCCATGAGGAGTGCGCTGGCCATGTCCTTGCCGGCTCAGCAAGTCTCTACCTCACCGTCCCTAGACTTGGGAACTGGTGCTTCTGGTGTGCTTCATTCCCACGACAGTGGGGCTCCAGGGCCTGAGGATACCCCCTTGGGGGGTTCCCTTCTCCCGGGAGGTCCTTCTGAATCCGCTTCAGATGAACTTCCAAGGAAAAAATTGTGCAAGAGGAAGCACATTGACTCCCAGGATGAGTCTATCACATCAGATACTGACCTCGATGATGTGGAGGGGTCCCCAAAATCATCCTCGGATGACGTCTCATTCTCAGATATCCTCGAGATCCTGATACAGAGAGGCGATTGGCAGTCCAAAACCCCTTCCGCGGAGGAGTCAGTCTTCCTCAAGGCTTTTGGGGCCCAGCCCTCCGCCTCCTGGGTGTCTCCACCCTTCGATGAACTACTAGATTTAGTTTCTCGAAGGGTGTGGGAACACCCTGACTCTGTGGAACCGGTGCCCGCCAGGCCTAACAAGTTCCTCTCAGCCCCTCCTCAAAAGGAATTTTTGTCTAAAGGAGTTGCAGTAGATGTGATGGTGGTGGCATCTGCCACTCAGCAAGACGTGGCAGAGGCTTCAACGTCTATTCACCCTCCTAATAAGGATTCCAGGAGCATGGATAGGTACGGGAAGCATACCCTTTCTTCAGCGGCCTTTACCCTGCGGTCGCTGAATTACCTTTGTCATTTTACCAGGCTCCAAAGGGACCTCCTCAAAGTGTTAGGTGAGTCTCTTATGGGCAATCTTTCTGAGGCGTTAGCCCAAACTGTCGGCACCCAGATGACTACCCTATCTTCGATAGTCAACTCGTCCATGAGGCTCATCTCATATGTGGCCGAAGGGGCGAGTAGAGCAGCGGGAACAGGCGTGGCTCTTAGAAGACACACCTGGTTACGCTTGTGTCCCTTTGCGGAGGCTTTTAAGTCTTCCTTCACCGACGCCCCCTTTGATGGGTCCTCCCTGTTTGGACCCAAGGTGAAGGACACACTGACTCGGTGCGAGCAGGAGGGCAAGACCTTGACTGCCGTGGGGGCCCGTTTTTCCGCTCCCTCTAGACCTTATCCCAAGGCCCAGAGAGGAGGGAAAATGTGGTTCAGGAAATCTCAAAGGTCTTTCCCAACTCCACCGAATGATCCCCCCTCTAGAGGCGGGGGGGGGATTCAGGAAGACGCCGCCCCAGAGGCGGCAGAGGCCCCCGTAACTCTGGAGACCGTGATTCCTTTCTTGGTCCATCCTACGCTCCCCGTCCCTGAGATGTGGCCCGACTGCGCATCTCCGGAGCCAGTCGGGGGTCGTTTTGCGGAACACCCACAGGCTTGGGAATCTATCACCAAGGATCAGTGGGTGCTCCGAACCATAACCGGAGGCTATCTCATCCCCTTCATCAAGATCCCCCCTCTTCCTATCAGGAAAATCCTGGATGTGCCACCCAGTCAGCGGGATCAAGCAGCGGTCGAGGTTTCAAAGCTGCTAAGAAAAGGAGTCATCCAGCCTGTCCCCGCCGACCAGATCGGATCAGGAACTTACTCAAGACTATTTTTGGTGCCAAAAAAGACAGGGGACTTAAGGCCCATTTTGGACCTCAGTTCATTGAATCGCTTTGTAAAAAAATCCAAATTCCGAATGGTCACCCTTCAGTCCATTCTCCTGTTATTGGAGAAGGATGTCTGGATGTGCTCCATAGATCTCAAGGACGCTTACTATCACATTCTGATAAGTCAAGAGTCCAGGAGTCATTTACGCTTCGCCTGGGAACCAGTCATTTCCAGTTCCGAGCACTGCCCTTTGGTCTCACCACAGCCCCCAGGGTGTTCACCAAGTGTCTGGCAGTAGTGACAGCTTACTTGAGAAGTCTAGGATTCCAAGTGTTTCCCTATCTAGACGACTGGCTCCTTACTGCCACCTCCAAGCATCTATTAGTTCGGGCGCTTATGACCACAGTCAGTTTGGGTCATTCACTAGGAATCACGTTCAATTGGAGAAAATCTGTGCTGCAGCCGTCTCAGCGTATTACCTTTATAGGCGCAGAGTTAGACACAAGAAGAATGCGGGCATTCTTGCCGGTAGAAAGGATTCAGGTCCTGCAGTCTCAGGTTCAAACCTTGTTACCCAGATCACGAGTTCAGGCCAGACTGATTCTGCAGTTATTGGGCACGATGGCCTCGATTATTCTTCTAGTCCCCTTAGCCAGGCTGCACATGTGGGTGCTACAATGGCTACTGTCGGTTCAATGGTCCTTTCAGAAACTTCCCTTGAACCATTTGGTCTAGATTACCGAAATTTGCCATCGGGACCTATGTTGGCTGCTTCGGTCCAACCTGGACCAGGGGCGACCCTTTGCCCTTCAGCCTCCCATCGCCACGGTGACCATGGACGCCTCCCAGACAGGGTGGGGGGGTCATTATCTGGACAGGTCTGTCCAAGGCACGTGGCAGGCTCACGAAACGCACTTACATATCAATATCCTGGAAATGAGAGCGGTGCTACTGGTGTTGCAAGCACTTCATCATGCTCTTCCACGGGGTACTATTGCGATCCTATCCGACAACATGTCGGTAGTCTGGTACATAAACAAGCAAGGCAGAACCAGGTCCTACCCTCTTTGCCGAGAGGCCATGAGAGTGTGGCATTGGGCGATTTCTACCCAGCGTTTCCTTGTGGCAACGCACATTCCGGGGAAATCCAATGTGATTGCAGACAGGTTGAGCAGGACTCTCCTGTTACCCCACGAGTGGTCCCTCAACGACAGGGTGGCTGCAAACATCTTCGCCAAGTGGGGCCTCCCTTGTTGCGACTTGTTTGCCAGTCCTCACAATGCGAAATGCAGGGAGTTCTTCACTCTGACTCCCTCTCAGGGGCAGATTCCCAGGGACGCTCTAGCTCACAGTTGGCCCCCCAGTCTACTTTACGCCTTCCCTCCGGTTCCCCTTCTCCCGAAGGTGATACAGAAGGTGATTTATCTAGGAAGCGACATGATTTTGATCGCTCCACACTGGCCTCGTCAGGTTTGGTTCCCCTTCCTTCTGAGGTATGCGGTGGAGGGCCCATGGTTTCTGGACCTGGTGCCCGACCTGTTGACTCATCAGTTGGGACAGTCTCACCCATCCCTCAGGTCCTTGAGGTTGGCCGCTTGGTTACTCCACTTCCAACCTTAGTCAGAGATAACTCCCTTTCTCCAGACGTCATCCACATTTTGTCCTCTTCTCACAAACCTTCTACTATTAAACTGTATTCCAGCAAGTGGAAGAGGTTTGCTCTTTGGGCCCAGCAACGAGGTATAGATCCCCTTACTGCCCCAGTACCTCAGGTTTTAGAATTCCTGGCTTCTTTGTTTTATTTGGGCTCTTCAGTTTCCACAATTAAAGTCCAACTGCCGGCTATCTCTAATTTTCATGTCTCCTTTGAGCCTTCCTTAATGGCAAACAGGCTTTGCGAATCTTTCCTTAAAGGAGCGTGGCTCCTTCGGCCCCCTATAGCCCATCCATTGCCCCCTTGGGACCTGAATATGGTTCTAGCTGCTTTAACTGCCCCCCCCTTTGAACCAGCAGCTACTTGTGATATAAAATTTCTATCTTGGAAAACCGCCTTTTTGGTGGCAATAACCTCTGCTAAGCGGGTCTCAGAGCTTCAGGCTCTCTGTTCTAATCCTCCTTATTTGACCTTTCACAAAGACAGAGTATTCCTCAAGTTAAATCCCTCTTTCTTGCCCAAGGTAGCATCCCCCTTATGCATTCAACAATCCTTGGAGCTTCCTGTGTTTTTTCCCAAATTCTCCAATAGCGCAGAATATATTTTCCATCAGTTGGATGTTCACAGACAACTGCGTTTTTATTTAAGTAGGACCAATCAGACACGAAAGTCAGATCAGCTGTTTGTGTCCTTTGCGAAAAATAGGTTGGGTCAACCGGTGGCTAAAACCACCATAGCCAAATGGATTAAAGATTGCATCTCCTTCATTTATTCACGGTCCAGCAAAGAGCTACCTTTCCCAGTCAGGGCTCATTCTACCAGGGCAATGGCTACTTCTGTAGCATTTCACTCCAAATTATAGATAGATGATATCTGTGCGGCCACTACCTGGACTTCTCCACACACCTTCATTTCTCATTACAAGATAGATGTGGCTTCTCGAGGTAGAGCTTCCTTTGGTTCCACAGTTCTCAGGAGTGTTTTCCAATGAGCCACCCGGGATTTAGGTGCTAGGGACGCTGTCCCATCAGTTATGAATGTAGGCGAGATAGGATCCCATTACATCTTTTAGTTATGTACTTACCATAACTTTGGATGTATGGGATCCATCTCGCCTACATTCATACGTACCCACCCTCCTTCCCCCTTCCCATTGGATTTAGAGGGAATGCTGCTACTTCCTGAGTTTTTTCTCTTGAAGGACTTTAGTTTGTTACAGTGGCTGGTATGTGTCTGTGTCTGGATGTAGGTATGAAAGCGAACAAACAAGATCTGGGGAAGCAGGCGTGGTGCATTCTGGGATAAGGGGTAGCCCAGCCAATTAGAGACTTTGTTCTACTATATAGTGGCCGAGTCGGAGCCGATGGATCGGCTCCGAACCCATCAGTTATGAATGTAGGCGAGATGGATCCCATACATCCGAAGTTATGGTAAGTACATAACTAAAAGTTTTGAGTTGATTTTGAACCTCCTCATTATTTTGGTTACGCACTGTTAGCGATCTTTGTTTATGAGAGATTTTATTTGAAGTGGACACTTTTTTGATTTTAATCTTAACTCTAGTTTCAATATCATGGTTATTATATATAGACATACCTTGAATATGTGCTTGGCCACATTTTAGGTGTGGCTTGTGACATCTTTTATATTTATGTTTTTTATATTCTAAGCTATAATACCGCCTATATACTATTTTATTGGTCAGCTTCCAACACCTGACGTTATTCTTATGAATGAGCAATCCCTTTCTATGTTATTGTTGAGTGATAAAGTACGTCTCATTGGTGCTTCTGCAGACCTTTTGATTGGGCTATCATGGTTACATGATTAGTTTTTAATGAATGGGAAGGTTGCATTTGTTAAACGGGTGTGTTAGATTGATTGTTCCTGATTGGTGTACACTTCTTTTTTAACTTTTTATGTTTTTGAGTGTAACAGATCTGATGAAGGATGTAGTATTTGTCCAGTATTTTTTATATGTTTAGAGATCATTTTCTTTGCTCCATGCACAATATCTAGTTTGAGAAATTTCGTGGCAGCCTTGGTACTTGTTTCCATTTACTTTACATCTACGTTCTCGTACCTGGCTTTGGTGGCCATTCCTATAGCCTTGTCTCGTGTGTGTGTGTATATATATTATATATATATATATATATATATATATATATATATATATATATATATATATACATACACACACACACACACGCACACACACACACACACACACACACACACATATATATATTTTTTTATGAATGTTAAATGGCTGATATTAAGTAAATGTGTGCCTGTTGCTGATCTTGGAAAATTTGGCTGCTGTTATTATATAAACAGACAAATAGAAGTAAAGGAATGGATGTTAACCCTGTGCTTCCACCAGTGTCTTAGTAGAACTGGAGTTGGAGGGAAGGGTCTAATCTTTCTGAGGAGCAAGAACAGGGGCTATTTTCCCCTTTCCTCACTCTAGTGCGATCTCATAGTTGGTATATTTAGTTAGGGGGGGTGTGGGGGGCAAAGCCCCCCACGTTATGTTTTAAAGTGTGTGTTTGTGCTAGCGGTTTCTTTCCCAGGGAAATAAACCACTGTTTTGAGCGTTCATGCATTCGGTCATTACGTGTCGATCAAGAGGTGTTCGCTGAAACACCTCTTCGGTCTTTTAATATAGACCTGGTTTTTGAACCCATTTAAGAGGACAAAATATTTTTATTTGCTGTCTTTGTCCTCCTTTAGGAGACACATTGAGAAATACAAGGAATATGTAAAACTGGAGAGAAAGGGATATCACATGTGGTTTTTCCTTTCACTCTTAATGGAAGAAGACTGAGAGTTGTCATGTTAAGGAGAGAGTTCCTGACATTTTAATACAAGAGACTGTTGCAGATCACTGGGGAACATGTGCAGTGGTAAGAGGTTGGTTATTTAACATTCAACTGACAGTTATCTGCATTTATGTCCCCCCAGATATTTCACAGAGTGACTTGTCCAGTATGTTTAAGGTATAGCTAGGGCAACACCAGGGAATGTATATTCAGATGCAGGATTGTTATATAGCACTGAATCGAGACAAAGTCGCAAAGGGGCCTCACCTAAAGGAGGTGATAGCCTTAGGGAAATGTATGAGAAATTTCCTACATACAGTGGGGATGATTGACCTGTATAGAAGCAAGATGGATAGGTGTGACCAGGGGTTCACATGTCTGTCTACCTATAATAAATACGTTTCTAGGATTAACAAAGTTTTTGTCCTCAATCAGCATGCATATCTTTTTGATCCTATAAAACTTTCCCAATTACGATCTCAGATCATGTCCCTTTAGAACTTACATTTAGGGGAATAGTTCCATTAGGCAAATGCATTTGGAGTGCCAACCATCCCTGTGTAGAAATGCAGTTAGTAAAAACTACAAGAAAAACCTAGCCAATCTAGAATTTTCACTGCGTGATATCTTAAACCTTCTTTAATAATGGCTCATGGGATATATGCATATGACATGACGCTTTAAGTACATTGAGTGTTTCAGCTATATATAGTTGAGATATTTTGCAGATGCCTTAATGGTTCTGGACATCAGCTGAGTGTAAATACCTTGTGTTTGTAAAGTATAGCAATTAGTCCACTTATGCTGTGCTGACAAGGTCGTAAGAAGGCCAAAACATGCACCTCCACAGCTGGTGGGGTTTGACTTTATTGGCATGAATGTATCCACAAAGACTTAAAAAGAACAAGTAAAAAGTCATTGACATTCAGAAGCCATATAGCTGAAACACTTGATGTCCTTAAGGAGTCATTTCCATATATTCTATAGGCCACTGTTGCAGGAGGTTTAAGGTATCACACAGTGAAAACACCAGCTTGGCTAAGTAGAAATGCAGGGATAGAGGAGGTAATACTGAAGGTTCTCCAACAGTTTAATCGGACTACTCGGGGAGGGGGAATTCAGCTCAGTATGGCATGAGATGATTCGAAGGTTTACTTGCAATGGAGGTACAAACAAAGTAACTGGAGGTGAAAAAAAATTCTGGGGGAAGTGCAATAAGACACATAATGCATTGAAGGATGCCCAAAGACAGATCTTGATGGAGCTGTGGAAGGTGCTTTTGATCAGTATAAAAAAGCAAGTAAGGAAATAGATACTGCATTGGAATATGGGCTAGAGTTTATAAGGAGACATCAGAAGCTAGTGACAATGGAATTTTATCCCTCTAATCAGAAACATTTAGCCCTTAAATTGATACAGCAACAGATAGAGATATCAGTTACAAAGATATATAACTTTAGAGAGAATGCTTTAACAAGTGACCTGGGGGACATTTTAAAAGGTTTTAGTGATTACTGTAGTAATCTGTACATAGAGGATATTGCCCCAGAACAAACTAAAACCCAGGCAGCAAGTTATTTGCAGACTGTAGTGCTACCATGACTGGACCCTGAGGAGGTGAGAGATCTAATGAGGCCAATAACAAAAGAGAAATTATCAAGCCCTTTCATAGTCAGCAAACAGTAAAATACTGGTCTCAGATGGCCTTCCAGTTGATATTTATAAAATGGGAAGGGAACATTTTATAGATGGCTTTTTTTCCAGTGGTGAACGCAGTCCTAAGTTGTCATTCTCGTGAAAAGGCAGTCATGGTGGTTGTTGTTCCTAAACAGAATAAGCACTTCACTAAAGCTGGGTCTTATAGTCCAATCTCAGTATCAAACCATGACTATAAGCTTTTTGCTTACGTTTGAGCAGCAAGGGTTGCCTTCTCCTTCCACTTTTAATTCACCTAGATCACATAGGTGTTTTTGCAAGGAATGGCAATATTTGACAGTCTTCTGAAAGTGGCGCTACTATTGCAACAAACCAACTAATACTAAGTACAAGTGTTACTCCCTAGCTTGGATGCTGAAAAGGCTTTTGATAGGGCTAACTGGGATCATCTTTTTACACTGTCAGGGGAAATTAATTTTCCCAGGGGCTTTCTAACAGTGGTATGGTCTTTATATTGATACTGTCCATCTTTAGGGTGTAAGTTGGACGACAAATCTCAAACTAAATCCTTCTGCAACATGGTACCTAACAGGGGTGTTTCCTCTCCCCATTGTTGTTCACTTTTTATTTGGAACCCCTGGCTATTAAACTGAGAGGAATTCTGAATACATGATTTAGAGTGATAGGGAATTTCATAACCCTCTTTATACAGATGATCTACATTTTATTTTGGTAGATCCTGGGATGGATCAGGAAACCGTTTTCCGTGATCTGAAAGTATTTGGGGAATTTTTAGGTTATAAGGTCTATTTGGTAAAAACAGAAGTAGTGAAGGTGAATTATATCCCCTTAGGGGAATTGCAGATTTAGATACCCATTTCTGGGCAAGGGTAATGTAATGAGTTACTTAGACATCACAATTTCAGCTACACTAGAGAGATCTGAGGAGCTGTTGTATGCCACAGTTACAGAGAGGACAAAAAAGTACTTTCCGTTTTGGAGTAGATTGGAGTTGGACTTGCATCAGAAGATTTTGGTGATAAAGTAATTTCTCCTCCCTCTACTGCTCTGTATTTCCAAGGCTTTTCCACTCAAGCTAGGAATGAAGTGAGAGTGAAATGCTGAGGTTGGTATGGGACATTATTATTCAAAAGGAATCCAGTATCTGTCTGCCTGGGATGACATGGTCGACAGACCACGATGCTTTGCCAGAGATGGCCTGCACCTGTCATCCCTGGGATTCCGGATACTGGCTAAGGTTCTTGGCACCCCTATAGTGTCTTTTTTAGGCAAGGTTCAAATGGCAAATTCACCACTGTAACAGGAACAGGCAAGCAAAAACTGAGGGTGATGCTACTCAATGCTAGAAGTCTAAATCTCAAAATGCACTCACTCGAAGTACTCCTTAAAATGGAGAACATCGATATCTGTGCAGTGACTGAGACCTGGTTCAAGGCTCCAGAGAGCACCCCTGCACTACCAGGCTATAACTCATACCACACTTTTCGGCCATGTAACCTGGACCGGAACACCAAAGGCGGAGGTGTGTCCATATTCATTAAGGATATCCACACCTCCAGGCTAGTTGCTCAGCATAATGCAGCCGAGGTTATCCAAGTGCAACTAACTCTGGGCAAAACTGCAATCCAAATTGTAGCTTGCTGCAGATCACCCACCATGCCCCAGGATTCTCACTCCTCTTTTCTTGATGTGCTGGAAAATATTAGGGTTCAACCAGACACCCTAATAATGGGCGATTTCAACTACCCCACCATTAACTGGGAAAACTACTCATGTACCAACTCCTTCGCTCAATGCTTTCTGGAATTCATAAACTCCAATGCCCTGAATCAACTTATCCAAAACCCAACAGGAGCAACAGTATCCTAGATCTAGTCATTACCAATATGAGTGACTGGTGTTCCACACCTGAAGTCAACGCCTCATTGGTCCGATCCGACCATAAGCTAATTACCCTAGATATCCACATCCTGCCTCCACCCCCATTAAGGAAACTGCGGTAAAAAATTCTCCAAAGCCAACTTCATGCTTCTTAAGACAGAAGTGGTAAACTTCATGACACTCCTGCAGATGGACAATATAGTTACGACTACTGAATCCTACACGATTGCACTTTATAAGCACTTACATGAGTGCATGGATCATGCTATCCCAAACAGAACCAAGACACTATCCTCCAAAAAAGGGAAGCCAATCTGGTGGTCCCCTGCCATTAACAAACTGTACAACAGAAGTAAGAAACTCTTGCAAAAGAGAGTAAAATCCCACGAGTGGAGGAGCTCCCTGGTCAGCCTCAGTAAGAAGCTGCGATCACTGATAAAATCCTCCAAAGCTAGTTATGAAAACAAAATCGCCACTGATTCTAAAGACAACTACTAAGCATTCCATAGCTATGTCAAGAATCTCAATGGCAACACTCAGATCTGCTCCGACTTACAGCACAATGGCACTAAATATACAGACCCAACTGATTTTGCCAACATCCTGGCAGATAGGTTAATTGCTAACTTTACCCCCCCCCCCTTACCCCCCCTAAAGAGCCCATCTCTATACCGGAAGAATGCAAAGTTCCTGTAATCACGGCTGCACAGGTAAAAACCACACTCTCCAAAGCCAAGAACACAGCATCCACGGGACCAGACAACATCCCAGGCTGCATTCTACATGAACTACAGAATGCAAAGTTCCTGTAATCACGGCTGCACAGGTAAAAACCACACTCTCCAAAGCCAAGAACACAGCATCCACGGGACCAGACAACATCCCAGGCTGCATTCTACATGAACTACAGAACGAACTGACACCCTACCTAAGTACCATGTTCCATCATAGCCTCACCTCAGGCTTTGTGCCTGCTGAATGCCGCACAGCAACGGTTATCCCACTCCACAAGGGGGGAGCCACCACGGACCCTGAGAACCACCGCCCCATTAGCCTGACGAGCCTGGTCTGCAAGGCCATGGAACGTATCATCATGGAACTTATAAACAAAGACATTGGTAATCTCCAAACTCTGGATCCCACCCAGTTCGGGTTTGTAAAAGGCAGATCATGTCTCCTAAACCTGATAGACTTCTTTGAAGCAGTCACCAAAGCCGTAGACAAGGGTAAGGTGGTTCACACAGCCTATCTAGATCTTGCCAAGGCTTTCGACACCATCCTCCACACTAGAATTATAGATAAACTCACTAAACTAGGTATAAATCCCTATGTCACAAGATGTGTTGCCAACTGGCTCACTGACAGAACCCACACTGTGAAAGTAGCAGACTCCAAATCCGACTTCAGACCAGTGACAAGTGGAGTACCACAGAGTTCAGTCCTGGGTCCTCTCCTGTTTGGTATCTACTTCTCTGAAGTATAGGCTAACACAGAAGGTCTTTGGTAACGAAGTTCGCAAATGACTGCAAACTAGGAGCCATAATCGAAACTCCTAACGATGTGGATATCCTACAAAATGGCCTCACTGACACAGATGCCTGGTGTCAAAGCCATGGCCTCAAGCTCAATGCCAAAAAGTGCATTGTCATCCCCTTTGGTAAAAACTCTGTACCCATGAACTACAACATAGGCGGTAGTATACTTAATACCGAAAGTGTGATAAGAGACCTTGGGACACAGGTGGACAGTAGTCTCTCCTTTGATAATCACATTGCCACAGTAGTCAGGAAATCCTTCTACGTGGCACACCTCATCACAAAAGGTTTCTCATCCAGAAAAAAAGAGGTCATTGTTCCCCTCTACTCATCACTCATTAGATCCATTATAGAGTACAGCGCCCCCTTTTGGTATGTACCTCACAAGACATCTACAACAACTGGAAAGGCCGCAGAAATACCTCACAAAGAGGATTACCGGCCTCAAACAGATGCCCTACGCAAACCGTCTCAAAAAACTCCAGCTTTACTCCGTCGCATATCGCCTACTCATAGGTGATCTTTGCCTAACATACAAAGCTATGTCAAACCCAGAGCTGTTGACATGCTCCACTTAAAGAAATTCCAACCTCCGAGCTACACTCTCTAGGGACCTAAACCTTGTCACCACAATAAACAGAACATGCCGGAGGGATAGATTCCTGTCCCAGAGACTTCCCATACTCTGGAATAAACTACCTATCTATATCAAACAAAGCTCCTCATTAGCACTCTTCAAGAAGAATCTTGATGATTGGATGGGAAATAGGAAATTCACCCCGGGATCACCTCTGTGGCTCTGCTCGACAGTGGCACAGGAAAATAATTTTCTTGGGTGGCAAAAGCCAGGGTACCTTTTTGGCTGGGCTTGTATAAGCCCCAGGGCCGGTAGCCTAGTACCTACCTATGAACCCAAAGTCAGGTGGGCAGGGGCTGTTAGGGCTCCTAGAGCTCAAGATTATATACTAAAGCACCTCATCTGTGATTATTGTATGGGATTTTATTGAGCAGAGTCTGTGGCAGATGGAAAGATATTTCTAATAAATATAGTCTGAGTGGAAAGGACGGTGTATATAATAAACTGCAATATGAAAGGTTACAGAGCGGTGATACTTGTGTATCCATAAACTTAGAGTTACTCTCTATAATTAGGTGGATATTTGAAAAAATGAAGATGCTGCAGTGGAGGTAGGAACCAACACTGATTCATCAGGCCAGGGTTTGGACCCCTTGATTATGGGGTATGAAATGCATAGTGCCATAATGGCAATTTTCAGTATTGGGAGTAGTTTTTACAAGGGAGAACCTCCGCTTCTTGGTCTGTATTAAAAGACAGGTTTACCCTGCAAAAGGAGGCAGACCATGGATAGATAAACTTGGCAGATATTTTTCCAAAATGAAAATGCGGGCAGAGACTGGTCTCAGATTGGCTGCTATGGATTAAGCGGCTAGACAGAAACTAGAATAGGCATTTTCCCTACTCATAAATTGATCCCCTGTACATATAAAGTTATTCAGGCATCAGGGGTCAGCTAATTGCAAAATACAAACCAGCATGAGAGAGGGACTTGATGAGTTCAGTTTCCCTGGATGTCTGTACAGCATTGTTGCAGTACACCATATATGTCACAAGATCCAGAAAATTTAACTTTTTTGGTTGGCAATGCCTAAGTTTTATTTATTTATTTATTTATTTTTAATGTTCCAGTCAGTGTCTGCACTTTGCTGGAGATACAGAGTAAGGGACGTAGGCACCCGGAAACATATCTTCTGGGAGTTTAGTGAATTACCATTACTTAAAAAGGAGATCCTGAGTTTCTGTGATCGGCTGTAGCTGTGTAAAATTAAACTTTCTCATGAACTGTTTCTGATAGGATTACACCCTAACGCACTGGTCTCGCACGAGGAGTTCAGCCTTTTGCAACTGATCATGTTGGTGGCTAAAAAGACAATAACTATATCATGAAAATCTAGTGGCCCACCCCCAAATCAGGGTGTTTGGGACATACTGGATGCATTCAGAATTAAGGAAAAGATTAGAGTATAGTGGATACAGTGGGCAAGGTTAATCAGACAGTGGTTTTGGATGGAAGCAAAGATTTCACTTTTCCCTTCCCCTTCCCCTTCCCATCGTGACCAAGTCTGAAAGTGTAAAAGATTAACACTTGGTGGCTATGTAAATATGTAAAGTCGCAGTTGAGATGAGCATTTGAGCAGCTAGTTCCCCTTTTCTTCCTTTTATTGTTATGTGATTGCCTAAGCTATGTCATATTTAGGAGTGGTTAATTTGGAACTGATAATTGATAATGTAACAACTCAGGGGTGAGAGCAGTTTAAGTTGGAAGCTCAGCATCAGTTAACTTTGTTGTTAAGAGCTCTCTGGGTTTTTAAAGTTTTCATCTAGTTTTGTCATTTTCTGATTTGTATTTTTTGTTATATTAATTTTATTAATATTGCTAATTTACTGTTAAATCCGTTCAATAAAGTTTATGTTGTTAAAAAAATATATATGAACAGATCAAGCCATCTGTCTTAGAAACCTCTTTACCCAAATTACTGACTGTACTTTACTATCTGAAGTTGTTAATCTTCTTCCTGTTCATCACTGATGGGTTCGGTTCCGACCCCTCGAAACTGTCGGCCTAATACCAAGCTCGCATACAAACTCTCAAGTTAAGCTGTTACTCACAATGCCCTTCTTCCAGTTACCTCAGATCTCGTTTGCTGCGCAGCCATATAGCAGCATTTCACTGAGCTCTCCAGCTAAGTGTTGTATTTTTTCAAAAGTTACTATTTTTTCTAAGTTTTTTTTCTCCTAAAAACTCTTCTATATCTTATTATCTCAACCAGCTCTACCCATGGGTATCCTCTTCTTACCATTGTTGGTAAACACCCTTCTTTACCCTTGTGATTTTCTTAATACCATTGTTGGTATTTTTCTCTTCCTTTCTATATCCTTTTTTTTTTTTTTTGGATTGTTGAATTGATATACTTAGTATGTCTGAAAAGAAAGGGATTTTGGGGTTTAAGCATTGCACTTCCTGCAATGGTGAACTCCCCAGTAGCGACCTGCATGATGATTGTGTATATTGTCCGGGGTTTCCCACTTATCTGTGAAACCTCCCTGTCAGATTTGTGTCATTTTCAGTCAGCAGACGCTGAATGAAAGGAAAAATAAACTTATTTTGAAAGGCCTGCTTTCTGCACCCTTTTTCTGAGGCTCTTTCTGCGTCAGAGGTCTCAACCCCTCCATCTAAGGGCAAAAAACATCCTCATTCTGACCCCTCTTCACCAGCTGGTGATAAGGGCAAGCCTCATAAGCATAAGGCCCATAAGTCTTCCAAGGAGCACATGATCACCTCCTCGGCTCCGACCACTTCGGTTCCGAGTTCTGCTCTAGTGGTCTCTGCAAATATCTCGATGACTTCCACATCGGTGCCACCCTCGGTACCGACTGCTATAGTTCCAAGTGTGATTTTGGCTCCAGCCTTATTGCCTGCTATTACCTTGGCACCGACGTCGCCCATCTCTGTTCCGAGATCGGTACCGGCCACTTCTTCGGAGCCGATAATGACTTCCACTCCAGCTATTCCCTCGGCTCCGAGCATGTTCCCGGCATCAGTAGTCCCCCATTTGCCTGTTTCAAAACTGGAATCCTCGGTGCTGACTTTTCCTACACCATGGACTCAGTACTCCCCGTCTTTGGATCTGTTTTCAGGACAAGCCTTTAGCCCCTTTTTGGACCAACCTGACTCCCCCTCAGGAGTGTCAGTAAGGTCCACCAGGAGTCTTATCTGAATTGGATGTGGTGCGCCTGTTTGATCAGCTGCTGACAGCAGGAGGGATTGCAAATTTTCCTAAAACCCATCCCACTCCGGGTTTTGGGTCCATTGCCCCCTCGACGCCCATGTATTCACCTCCCTTGGACCTCTCAGTTCCGAGGCCCATAGCTTCGATGTCTTTGGGGGGAATCCTTTCCTTGGTGCCAACAGTGACCTTCTCTGAGGCTCCGAGGTCCCTTTGGGTTTCGGTTCCTTCGGAACCACACCTTCCTCAATCTCATATTTGGGGGGTGGAACCCCCGGCTCCAGGTACGGTTCCAGTTATTCCATCAGTTCCTTCTTCGGATCTGGGGGTGACACCTGCCCCAGTTTTGCTTGAGGCTCCGTCCCTGGGAGCAGGCCGCATGGAGAGGAGTGTGACCCTGGTTCCAAGATTGTCTTCCTCAGTTCTGGGCTCACATTCCTCTTCGGGCGGGCCTGCCTGCCCTCCGGGTGATGGAGAGGGTGCTTGCTTCAGGAAGCACTCCTCCTACGTCAGACCTTCCCCCTCCTGCAGCTATCACAGGCCACCTCCCCAGGACACCGAGAGCGCAAGCCTCAGGAAACACCTGTGCAGGGTAACCTCCTTTCTGAGTCATCTTCAGACGCTCCCACTGAAGAATCACCTCGGAAACGGACGTGTAAGAGGAAACACATGGACTCCCCGGAGGAGTCCCTCTCTGAGGATACGGACTACGGTGATCGGGAAGGGACCCCACGGTCACCCCCTGACTATGTCTCCTTTGGAGACATCCTGGAAATTTTGGGTGACTGGAAGCCCTCCAACCCTTCCTCGGAGGAATCTGTATTCCTGCAGGCCTTTCGCTCTCGGCCCTCTACTTCTTGGGTGACCCTCCCCCACCAATGACTTAGTCCAGCTCATCGTGCAGCAGGCGTGGAAGAACCCTGATACCGTTGAGGCCATTCCCAGAGACCAGACAAGATGCTTTCCCCTCCAGAGGAACAGCCCCATTGGTCTAGAGGCTTACCAGTAGATGCTATGGTGGTGGCAGCTGCCACAAAAAAGGACCTTGCGGAGGAAAGTCCTACTGTCCATCCACCCAACAGAGAGTCCTGGGTGGTGGACAGATTAGGGGAAATGAGTTTTTGCTTCAGTGACGTTTGCTGTCAGGTCTCTGAATTATTTGGCATATTTTACAAGGCTCCAAAGAGATCTCATCTCTGAACTCTCTGGAACTCTCACTGGTCAAGTTTCTGATGGGGCACACGATAAAGTTGCTTCTCAGCTTGTAACCCTAGAGTCGATCTCCAACTCGTCCATGAGGTTGCTGTCCCATGCAACCAAAGAGGTGGCTAGAGCTGCGGGTGCAGGTGTAGTTATGAGACGCTACGCCTGGATGCACATTTGTGACCTTGCGGACTCCTTCAAGTTTTCCTTCTTGAACACCCTATCGAATCGTCCGCTTTGTTCGGTTCTAAAATGAAGGACACATTAGCCAGATGCGAGCAGAATGGAAAAACCTTGTCTGCTGTTGGCCTATGCTTTTCCAAACCTCAGCGCTCTTTCTCCAGGAACCAGATGAGTGGAAAGATATGGCACAAAAAATCTCAAGGCCCTTTCCATAGTGCACGTGGTGAGGATTCCCCCAGAGGCAGAGGGGGTTCCAGTAATGTAAGACGCTCCTTTAGGGGCAGAGGGGGTCCCCAAAATCATGACTCCAGGGATTCTTTCTCCGGGCGACCTTACCAGCACTCCCGAAGCACTGCCCGATTGCTTTCCTCTGGAAGCAGTCGGGGCTCGTTTTTCTCTGCACCAAGCTGCCTGGCAGTCTATTGCAAACGATCAGTGGGTGCAGAGAATAATTTCCAGAGGTTATTACATTCCTCTAATCTCTTACCTAAGACCTCCAAAATGCCTTCCCGATGTTCCACCCAGTCAGAGGGAAGAAGCAGCTTCAGAAATAAGAAGGCTGTGTCAAAAACTAGTCATCCAACAAGTCTCCCCAGACCAGTGCGGATACGGTTTCTGCTCAAGATTCATTTTGGTGCCAAAAAAGATCAGGGACTGGAGACCCATTTTGGATCTCAGCCAACTAAACAAATCAGTAGTTCAGACCAAATTTTGCATGGTCACGATACAATCCATTCTCCCATTTCTTTGGGAAGGTGTGTGGATGTACTCGATAGATCTCCGGGATGCATATTACCGCATCAAAATGGACAAGCGCTCCAGGTATCTCCTTCGCTTCCGGCTGGAAGCCATTCATTACCAATTCAGAGCCCTGCCATTCGGTCTCTCAATGGCCCCCAGAGTGTTCACGAAATGCCTAGCAGTGGTAACAGCTCATCTGAGACTTCAGGGATTCCAGGTGTTTCCGTATTTAGATGATTGGCTCCTCTCCACCCCCACCAAGCGCCTACTGGTCATGGCCCTCCACTACACTCTGGCACTTGCGGAGTTTCTAGGCATCACAATACGCTGGGAAAAATCCAACCTTCATCCTACCCAGCAATTGGAATTTATAGGAGCAGTATTCAGTACTCAAACGAGCCAAGTCTCTCTCCCTCCTCACAGACTTCAGAGATTAAGATTACAAGTACAAGTAGTACTCTGTCAAAGGAAGGTGTCTGCAAGGGAAGTTCTACAGGCTCTGGGGTCTATGGCGGCAGCCATCCCGATTGTCCCCCTGGCAAGATTGCATATGAGACTATTACAGTGGCTCCTTTTGTCCCAGTGGATATCCAATCTCCATCCTCTAAACTCACAGATCCTCATCACCAATTCCTGCAAACAAGATCTCCTCTGGTGGATGAGAACAGACAAAAATCTTTGGTGCCGCCCCTTCCAGACTCCCCAACCCAATGCCACGGTGACCACGGATGCTTCCCTGATGGGGTGGGGGGTCATTTCCAGGGAAATACAGTCCAAGGCATGTGGTCCACCTTGGAGGTCAACTTGCATGTCAGCGTCCTGGGATTAAGAGCGATGCTATTAGCGTTGCAGGCACTTCATCCACTCCTTCCATCGGGTACGATTGCAATCCAGTCGGACAATATGTCTGTCATCTGGTACATAAACAAACAGGGAGGGATCAAATCCTACCCCCTATGTCACGAGGCCATGAGAATTTGGCATTGGGCGATAGCTTCCAACCTTTTTCTTATTGCATCGCATATCCCAGGGAGCTCCAGCGTGATTGCAGACAGGCTGAGCAGATGCATCCTCCGTCCACACTAGTGGTCTCTCAACCCGAAAGTGATGGCAGAAATCTTCAGCCGTTGAGGCCGGCCTTGCTGCGATCTTTTTGCTTCCCTTTCAAGCAAAAAATGCAGCAGCTACTTTGCTCTTTTTCCCCCAGACGAGGAATCACAGAGAGACGCTTTGACTCTCAATTGGCCCGTGGGTCTCCTCTATGCTTATCCTCAGATACCTTTGATACCCCTATTTCTCAAGAAATCAATCTGGTTGAGATGCAAGGTAATCTTCATTGCCCCTTTCTGGCCTTGACAAGTGTGGTTTCCCTTCCTCTGACCTCACCTATTACAACCTCCTTGGATTCTGGACACTCGTCAGGACCTGATATCTCACCCACAAGGGCTGACTCCCCCAAATCTGTCCACTCTCAATCTGATCGCCAGGCAGGAAACCCTCTCCTCACCTGTTTGCGATATTATTCTGGCCTCCCATAAACCTTCCACCAGAAAACTCTACAGAGACAAGTGGAAAAGATTCGCTATTTGGTCTAATAATCAGATACAAGATCCTTTTTCAACTCCTACAACTGCTATACTCCAGTATCTTTCTGAGTTGTTTGCCAATGGGGCATCAGCTTCTACTATTTGAGTCCATTTAGCAGCTATTTCCAATTTCCACAACGGTTCAGATGGCGCCCCTCTTATCTCCACCCAACTTTGCAAGACCTTTCTCAAGGGAGTTTTCCATAGCCGACCTCCTGTCAGGCAACCTGTAGAGACTTGGAATCTTTCTCGGGTTCCACAGTCTCTCTCTCTACCCCCCTTTGAGCCTGCTGCGACATGTGATCTAAAATTCCTGTCATGGAAATCTTTGTTTTTGGTAGCGGTCACATCAGCCAGATGGATATCTGAGTTACAAGCCTTATGCATCAAGAGCCAGTATCTAATCTTCCATAAGGACAGAGTATCCCTTCATACTAACCCATCCTTTCTCCCCAAAGTGGTTTCTGACTTCTCTATTAACCAGTCCATTGAGTTCCCTATGTTTTTCCCAAATTATTCCAACAAGGGTGAATACTGCCTACATTCATTGGACGTACATAGACAACTGTGTTTTTACTTGAACAGGACTAAGTCCTTCCGCAAGTCGGACCAACTTTTCATTTCCTTTTCTGGCCCAAGAATGGGATGTGCTGTATCAAAAGTTACTTTATCAAAATGGCTCAGAGATTGCATTACTTTTTCATACTCCCTTGCGAATTAATCTAAACCTGTTCAATCAAAGCTCATTCAACTAGGGCCATCGCAACTTCGGTTGCCTTTCACTCCAGGGTTTCCATGGATGACATTTGTGCAGCAGCCTTTTGGGATAAACACCATACCTTCATCAAACATTACAAATTGGATTTGGTCTCCAGGGGAAGAGCGGCCTTCAGCTCAGTGGTTCTCAGGAATGTTCTTCCATAAGGGCCACCCAGGTTCTCCAAGTAGCTTGGGATTCTGTCCAATCAGTGATGAATAGGAAGAAGATTAACTTCAGATAAAGAGGTTATGTCTTACCATAACGTTCCATCTGAGTTGTTGATCTTCTTCCAGTCATCACACCCTCCCACTGTCCCCCCACCAAAGGCTCCTGGTGGATCTTCTGGGTCCTTGTGATGTTTCAGGGTTTCTGCACAGAAATGGCCTCCGTTTTTCTGTTTTCTTCTATATGTTGCATGCAAACTCGATCTGAGGTAACTAGGATAAGGGCATTGTGGGTAGCAGCTTAGCTCGAGAGTTTTTGGTGTATGCGAGCTTGGTATTAGACCAACTTGGTTCCGAGCCCCATCAGTGATGACTGGAAGAAGATCAACAACTCAGATGGAACGTTATGGTAAGACATAACTTCTTTTTTATTGACATCCTAAGGTAACTCATATACTGAACAACATATCTTATCCGACCAACCAACTCCACACCTTCAAGCCCATCTTCTTATGTAATGACTTATTAATTGAAAATAAATATGAACTCAGTGAAATAAAAAAAAATCAAAAGTAATCACAAAAGCTATGCAGACTATATCAAAGCCCTGTCCCTCTTATTGGTATCATCCAGGCCACTAAGAGGTGACCTGTGCATCATGAGACTCTGTCCAGTCAGACCTACTACACATTCAGCAAGTCCAGTGGTAGAATGAACACATGCTCAAGGGATCTCAATCTCTTTTGCAGCATAAATAGACCATATTGGAGGGATAGGTATGTATCACAGAGAATACAGACCAGATTCCAAAAGACTTGCTCATGGAGTAAGTCACTTACTTTGAAACTTGCTCTGGATGTAAGTGATTTACACTGACAGTAAGTCTTTTGGAGTCTGCCCCCCCCTCAGTGGAACCCTGTTTGTAGATAGGCTTATGGAATCAGAGCAGACTTACACTGAGAGGAAGAATTTTGGAATCAGGCCCCACATCTTCTGTGGAGCTGTCTTTGACTCCATATAAAGAGAAGTACTTGTCTTACTCTATTCATAAGTAATTTGAACAAATGGTAGGGAAACCACAAATTCATCTCTGGTTTAGCTCCCCTTTCCCATATGGATAGGGGCAGCAAGTAAATGTTCCAGTATATCCTTGTTCTGCCTGCTTCTGGGCTGTTCATGCCCAACATATAATGGCTAAAAACTACCTTTGGAGTGTATGGTTATGCTTCTTAAGATCCTCACAGATCAGTAACCTAGTAGTAGTACCTATGAACCTATTGCCTTGTACTGTGTGCTCGACCAGCATGGAGAGCAGAAAATGATGTGCAACTAGAACTACATCCTATATATATACTGTTTTCTTACTAACACACAAAATTAATTTTGGCTTGTGGCATGAAGTGTGATGCTGGTACAGGGGTCTTGTTCAGTTGCTTGCTGAGTATCCATATAGGATTTCAGCACAGAGCTGAATTAGCTGTTCCACCTTTTTAATACCATTGATTCAATGGATTTTACAGAACAGCTAAGCTGTATGTAATACAAAGTGTAATGCATATTTCAGAGTGGAAATGGTCAAAAAGCGTTTCCATTGCATTAAGTGTTTGTACACTGTTAAATCTTGTATAAATCACAGGAATTTGCAAATTCTGAAACTCACCGCCACAAACACATACTTTGCTTTTTTAGGCTGCTGTAGAGTTCTGTGGTTATCTTCTTAGCCTGCTAGTCATCATTCTGCCACAGATGCCAGATGTTTTAAAATATGCTAGGCCCTGTTCTATTACTATAGCCATCTTCATCCACTCTGGAAAAGCAAGATCTACTAATAACTTATGACTAAGTAAATGTAGGGCAAATCATTTTGTTTGCCTAAATAGATATTTTTATAAATTCTGACTTTTTAACATATCTTAGCCTACCAAAATGCCTTTCAGTCTGCAGGTTGCAGTAATATATAGTATTTTATAAGCAGATCTCCAATTTCATAACATAGTCTACGTTGTTCAACTTCAGTTTTCTGAGTTTTAACACAGAAAGTATTATTTATGGGTTAGTTATGGCAGGAACATTATGAGATGGTTTCCAAAGAAGAACAGAACATATGTTTGCAAACCTTGGGTAAAACCACATTGTTAAGTAATCTTTTTCTGGAAGCATGTTTACATTTTTAAAAGACTAGAAATTGACTTCCTATTTGCATTTTGTTTAGTATGAAAATGTAATTTCTTCTCTGTATTTATCTTTACTTGAACCTTCAGAAAGGCTGTTTGTAAACTAGAAAAATGATGGGAATTATTTGTACAGACTGTGTAGAGCAGTATATAAAACTACATTCTGTTGAAGTATTGTTTGTAAGTCAATGTGCAGGCAGTGTGCATAAAAACATACTTTAGGTTGCAAGGAATAATCCAAGACAGTGAATAACATGCTTTGCTTCCACTTCTATATATGCATTGCTGCATATGGTGCTGTTAAGTGCTTTGATGCATTCCCCATCATAACTTATGTATGTGGGCTATTTTTTAATGAAAACTTCCTAAACTTTTGGTGGGCATAGAGCACCATGATTAAGCTCCAATATCAACAAAATGGCAATTTAGTTAGGCACTACAGTAGTGTGAGACTCGATCCAGCTGATCTGATGTCAATTTTCATTCATTCCTCAGCTAATGGGTTTGGATCTGATCATCAGATCTGGCTCAGCTGTTACACTAGCACATGGCCTCCAAAAACTCTTGAGCTCCTTCCCTACCCATAATGCACCAACCCCTAACAGCTTGCAGATCTTGTTTGCTGCTGTCACGTCTAGACATGGTCGCCTTCATCTCTCAAGTGTAAAGTGGGAGATAAGTCTATTTTGATATTTCTAACTGAAAAAAATTATTTATGACTACTTATTTAATCTTTAGTTTTTTTTAAGTCATCTCTGCTGTAGTCATCTTTTCATACACCTTTGAATGTACTCTTTCCTACCATTCTTGGTAGGCCTACCCTTCCTTCCCTACTCCCTTTACACTTAATGTATACCTCCTTACTTACCATAGTTTGTAATTTTTCCTTTTTACAAGACTATTGTATTTCTTCTTTACCATTGTTGGCATTTAACTTTTCTTCTTGCTGTTTACAAAAAAAAAGTTTAGTTTAGTACTTCAATTATTATTATAGTTTCTCTTTCAGAATGTCTGAAAAAGGTCCTTCAGGATTTATAAAGTGCGATAAGTATGGGCATAAGTTGCCTTATTCCAATGCCTACAATTTTTGTGTATATTGTTTGGGCCCAGATTATTTGCAACAGGATTGCAATATCTGTCATGGATTTAACCCTAGAGCACTAGCTGACAGGAAAAACAAATTGAGTTTGAAAGGCTTACTGCCAACGTCCTTCTCTGAAACCTTTACTGGGGTTCAGTCCTCCAAACCAAAAGCTATAGACCCTACAAAAGGAAGAATAACAGTGGCAGAGCTAGCCGTCTGATGGTGTGAACCTTGGCTCTAGATGATTGTAATTAGCTGACTCCATGTCAGACTGCCGACCAGTCACGAGTGGAGTCCCCACAAGGATCATTCCTGAGTCCTCTCCTGTTTGGCATCTACTTCTCAGAAGTCCAGACCTACATGGAGGGACTCTGGTTGACCACGTTCGCAGATGAGTGCAAGCTGGGAGCCATTATTAACTCCCCAAGTGATGTCAACATCCTACAGAAAGGCCTCACTGAGACCAGTGACTGGTGTTGAAACCATGGCCTTAAGCTTTGGGAAAAACTCAGTTCCCACTAATTACCACATCGATGGGGGCCCACTGAACACTGAAAGTGTTATAAGAGATCTGGGACATAAGTTGACAGCAACCTCTTCTTCGACCACCACATTGCCACTGTGGTCAGAAAGGGTTTTGCATCCAGGAAGAAAGAGGTAATCATCTCTGTCTACTCTTCTCTTATTAGGCCAGTCATCGAGTATAATGCCCCATTTGGCATGTACCTCACTAGACACATGCAACAGCTGGAAAGGCCACACAAGTACCTCACGAAGAGGATCCTAGGCCTTAAACACATGTCCTACACAGACAGACTCAAAAAACTCCAGCTATTCTCTGTCTAATATCGTCTACCAAGAGGTAATCTCTGCTTGACTTACAAAGCCATGTCTAACCCAGCTCTGTTAGAAATGCTACATCTAAAGAAATTCAAATCCCTCTGCACCACACACTCCAGAGACCTCAACCTCTTTACCACAACCAACAGAACATGCTGGAGGGACAGGTTCATAACCCAGAGACTGCCCATGTTCTGGAATAGACTTCCCATACATGTCAAGCAGAGCACCTCACTGGCCCTCTTTAAGAGAAATCTTGATGAGTGAATGGGAAATAGAAAATTCACCCCGGGGATCACTCCAATGGCTCATCTTGACAGAGGCACTAAGAACTAAGGTCGGGTGGCACGATGCCAGGATAATCCTATGGACTAGACTTGTAAAGGCTCCAGAGCCATTAGCCTGGTACACACCTATGAACCTATGACTGGATGTGCTTGATAGATCTTCAGGATGTGTACTATCACATAAAGATGAACATACAGTCCAGAAGTTATTTACACTTCTGGCTGGGAGCCAGTCATTATCAGTTAAGAGCACTGCCCTTTGCCCTCACCACAGCCTCCAGGGTGTTCACCAAGTGCATGGCAGTGGTAGCAGCGTACTTACTTGAGACTACAAGGATTCCGGGTGTTTCCATCCGGGTGTTTCCATATCTAGACAACTTGCTGCCTCGACCAGGCATTGACTGATAAAAGCATGAGATCAAGTGCTACAGATTTGTTCACATCCCGGAATAACCGTAAATTACAAGTCTCGCTTACAGCCAGCACAGACATTCAACACAGTATCTATAGTAGCTTCTCTTCGACTATCAAGAGTGCACATGATAAGAATGCAGGTCAGGAAAATAATTTGCAGTACCAGAATTTCACCCAGATTGATTCTGTAAGCCCTGGGGGGGGGGTCAATGTCAGTGGCAATAATTTTAGTTCCTTTAGCGAGATTCCACATGAGAATTCTACAGTGGATACTAGCAGCACAGTGGTCAGTACTGTGTCAACCTATATCAGCGAAGATCAGAATAACTCAAGTATGCAGAAGATACCTTTGCTGGTGGATGCAATCACAACAGGTATTACAAGGCCATCCTTTCATCCTCCCTCAGCCCAAGGCTATAGTGACCATGGATGCTTCTCAGAGGGGGGGGGGCATTTTCTGGGAAAAACAGTCCAAGGCACTTGGTCCCCTGAAGAGGCCAACTTACATATCAGTGTTCTGGAGATGAGAGCGGTGCTTTTGACATTGCAGGTATTCCAAGACTCTCTCCCTCTTGGACAGTTGCAGTCCAGACAGACAATATGTCAGTAGTTTGGTATATCAGCAAGCAGGGGGAACCAGGTTTTAGCCCCTATGTGGAGAATCCCTTAGAGTGTGACAATGGGTGATATCTTCCAACTGCTTTCTGATAGCAATGCATATTCTGGACAAGTCCAACGTAATGGAAGTCAAACTGAGCAGGTCCATCTTACTACCTCACGAGTGGTCTCACAACAACAAAGTGACAGATATGATTTTAAGTTAATGGGGCCAGCCTTGCTGCTATGTTTTTGTCTGTTCCCTAAATAAGTGCAGCAGTTTTTTACCCTTATCCCCCCACCAAGGAATCACCAAAGGATATTCTACTCCATGACTGTCCACCCGGTCTACTGTATGCTTGTCCTCTTGACTCCTCCAATTCCCAAATTCCTGCAGAAAGCAGCCCGGTTGAAGAGCAAGGTCATCCTCTCCACATTGCATCTTACTGGCCTTCACAGATTTGGTTTTCCTTCGTTTGGCCTCATTTACTATGTCCACCTTGGATTCTGGACCCAATTCCAGATGTCCTTTTTCACCTGACAGGCACAGTTCACCCAGATATCTCATACCTCAAACTAACAGTGTGGTATTTCCAATTCCTTTAATAGCCAGACAACCAATGCTGTCTTTCCCTGTCCATTCCATACTTTAACTTCCCATAACCCCCCTACTAGGAAACTGTAGAGGAGTAAATGGAAAAGGTTCATTTGTTGGGCAGAACAAAATAAGATAGACCTATTCTCCACTATAATTCAATCTCTTCTGGAATTTTTGGCAAGTTGACTTAAAGTGCTAGTTCAGCAACTGTTAAAAGTCCAGCTTGCAACAATCTCTAACTTTCATGCTGGATTTCAGCATTCTTCACTGGCTCACTCTAAACTGTGTAAGACCTTTTTGAGAGATACTTTCATGCTAACACCCCATTATAAAGACCTCCCGCCACCACAGGATTTAAATTTGGTACTGCAAAACTTAATTTATTCTCACTTTGAACCGGCAGCTAAATGTGATCTTAAATTCCTGACCTGGAAAAGTATCTTTTTAGTTGCAGTTACATCTGCTAGAAGTATTTTAGAACTTCAAGCATTATCTTCTAAACCTCCATATTTTATTTTTCATAAGATAGGGTCACGTTGCGTATTAATGCTTCCTTCTATCCTAAGGTGGTGTCAGAATCTAACATCAACCAGTCCATTAACTTGCCAGTATTCTTTCCAAAATTTGAAAATAAAGGAGAATATATGCTGCACTTGTCAGATGTTCACAGACAATTGCGTTTCTGCCTTTGCAGGACAAAAGAGCTTAATAACACAGATCAATTATTTATTTCCTTTGGACATTCTAAATTGGACGAATCAGTTACAAAAGTAACTCTAGCTAGATGGTTGACGGGTTGCATTTCATTTATCTATAACAAACTGAATCTCTCCTTACCAAAGACAGAAGAAATTGCCATAGATCTGGTTGAGTGAGCTTTAAAGGCTCACTCAACCAGATCTATGGCAGCTTCTTCTGTCTTCAGTCTAGAGCTTCTCTGGGCAATATATGTACGGCTGCAACCTGGTCAAATCCTCATACTTTTATCACTCATTACAAAGTAGATCTGGTCTCAAGGGGAAGAGCAGCCTTTGGCTCAACCGTACTCAGGAATATCCTTCCTTTGAGTCTACCCAGGAGTTTAAATAGCTGAGGTCTCTGGCACATTAGTTGAGGAATGAATGAAAATTAACAACATCAATAAATAAGTTATGTACTCACCATAACATTTCATCTGTGTTGTCCATTTTCATTCTTCCTTAACTCCCCATCCACCAACCCCCACCATTTTTAGTGACTGACTTCTGAAGGAACGAGAGGCGTCAAGGACATCAATGTCCTTTATGTTGAACTCCAGTGTGGAAAATCAGTATAGTCTTCCTGTCAAGCAGCAAACAAGATCTGAGAGATTTTAGGGGTTGGTGCATTATGGGTAGCGAAAGAGCTTGGGAGTTTTTGGAAGTCACGAGCTAATGTAATGACCAAGTTGGATCCGAGGATCTGATCCAAACCCATTAGCTGAGGAAGAATGAAAATGGACAAGACAGATGGAACACTATGGTGAGTACATAACCACCCCCTCAAGTGCTGGTAAGAGTAGGTCTTGCACTTCTTACTCACAAATAACAGTGCCATCCAGTAAACCACAGCAGCAGAACTTGAAAAACAGATTTATTTCAATTTGTTGTGCCTTCAGTCTTTCCTTGACCTTCTCACAAAATTTTGCCCTGACGTGTGTTGCCATCCATTTCACAGCACTTGTTAAATGCTCGCAGCTCCTGTTACGCATGCATGCTGTTTGAAAACAGCTCAGTGAAAACACTGTGCCTCCAGCTGAGACTCAGGCTGATAACATGTCTCCTTTTCCTCTTGCAGTAGTCCACTTGAATAAAGTGCTATTGATATAGGGACCAGATTGTATGTAAAATACAGTAGCCATTAAAAGAAAAATGATTGGTTGTTGCTGTCAGGTGATTCAGTTGTTGCTGTTGAGTGATTTTGTTGTCATATCACTCTGTGATTAGCCATCACCTGACAGCATAGTTTGAACCTGAAATGGAGTTGTATTTTGCAGTATTGGAGAGAATAATAATTGTGAGATATAAAATCATAGTGTGTATTTTCAATTTTTTTTTCAGTTGTTATCTGGTAGGTTGCTTTTTCTTTTGTTTATGTATAGCACACCTTACTGTGCCTGACAGATATGGATTGCCTGATGTACATAGCTTGCTTTCCATTCACACAGCATTTCTAACTTTTTTTCTATTCTGACATTTCTTATTTACTAAGTCTTCATTTGCAGAAACAAATTCCACTGTCTAAGCAGTGAAACAATGGACTAGGTAATACAGACTGCAGTCGGGTTTTCTGGCATGGCTTTATAAAATGAGCTGAGTACCCTGTTTTTAAAGATTTATTGAGGTGTACTTTATTTAAAATTGTCAACAGCCCTTGACTTTTCATTTCTATGTATGTGGACTTCTGAAGTGTTTCTGATAGTGTTTGTTTAGCTATTCCTACAGCATGTGTTTGAGTCATTAAGCCAGACTTTGTTTACAGGCAGTTGCTGGTTGAATATTTCACTTAGGGATGATAGAAAGATATGTGTATTCAGTAACTTATGGACATGTCATTACACTTCTTTTCAAGACCACAGCTGCCATAAGCAGGATTATCATGATATATATGCCAAAATTTACGAAACATGTTTAACTGTATACTTAGTACTGCAGCAAGCATGGATCTGTTTGAAAAGCCTTTTTTCATTGGCTTATATACTCTTTTCTTTTCTTTCATTTTTTTTTTGCTTTTGAAGGTAAGGCAGTTCATGCTTATTTGGGTAAAATGTTACTCAAAATTAATTTCTTCAATATTGCTTAGTGTTTGCCTGTCTACAACCATATGTATGTATGTGTGTGTGTGTGTGCATTTATGCATGCATATAAATATGAAAGGTATTGCCATTTGTGTATCTCACAAATTACCTCTACAACTTTCACAGTGACTAATAAAACTGTGAGTAGTGCAGATGTAATCTACTCCTGCATAAATAATGAAGACAATAGCCATGACCATGCAGTAGTTAGTCATCATTCCTGCTGAAGGGGAGGAGCTATAGTTTACATTTAGGTAAATATGTTTGGCAAGCATTATTCTGTGGTGCCAATCAGACGCTTATTTGTAGGGAACCGTATGTGGTCTTTTGTAGTGTTTTTGTGGCCCATCATATTTTTTCAGCACTTAAAGTGTGTCAGTTCATCTCCGTGTCTTCTTAGTAGGTGTAAAATTAAGGGGAGAGAGCCCCATCTGATGCTGGATATGCACTACCAGTACAAATTCTGTCTGGAAAAGTGTATGAATGATGGAACGGTTATTTATTCCATTTGCTTCAGGGAGGAAGGGGTTAGAATAAGGTAATTATAACCTTCTAAATGAATTGATAACTGCATTGTGTTTTGCTATTACATGGTATCCACCCTTTGGAAAATGCTGCTCTCAAGGCCACTCAACTGGGGGGGGTCTTCCTTTATTTGTTTCATAAATATCACCTTTGCAGACATTTGTGTTTTAGCAACTACTCAGTTGCTGATTCAGACCTTTGACAAACATTACTGCTTAGACCCTAACTATAGGAGTCAGACATACTTTGACATTCCAGTGTTACAGGATTTCATCTCTGCCCTTCTCAGAGATTTACTTAAAATGCTTGGGATTCTTCACAGTCACATACATTAATTGGACAGTGCAGTGGTGCAGCGGTAGTGTTGTCGTCTCACAGCAAGAGGTTCTCCGGTTTGATTCTTGGCTGGAGTGTCTACTCTGCAGAGTCTGCATGTCCTCCCTGCCTTCATGTTGTTGTTCCTCGGGGTACTCTGGTTTCTTCCCACATTACAAAGACGTGTGCCTGGAGTGTTTTTCCACAGGCCTCCTCTGAAAATTGGATTTGTTCCAAGTCGGACTTTCCATGGTAAACAAATGTTAAATACATAAATAATTATTTTTTTTCCCTTTAATCCTCATCCAGGGATAAGGGTGGATAAAATCTTCCAACAGTAGATGCATGGATGCAGACATTTGTAGATATTTCTGGAACCTACAGATAAACTCTAACTCTAACTAGCTTCTTGGTTTGTTTGGAGTTAGTAAGCTAGGTGCATTGAGCAAGAAGCAAATTATTTACAGCTAGGGGGTTGTTGGTATTGGATTTTGTTGTGATTTGAGATATAAAGCTTTTTAAGACAGCTTTAGAGCTCATTGTCCTAGAGCAGCAGCTGCCTCATTTAAAACACTGTTATCCTCCACTGTCTGAGATGCAGCCATATGGTCAGTGGTTTTGCATATTTTAATCAAGGTGTCTCAGTAATCCTCATCCCTTTAAATATTCCCCAGTCCCAACTAATCAACTTAAATATCTTTCAAAGTAATAAGAAAAAAGCATGTCTTAAAATCATCTTTAATTCCATCAAACCCATAACATTATTTAGACTCCTTATTTTAACCTCTTTGCTAACATCCATTTTATCATCCATAACATATTGTCACTCATACATCTTACATCTCATGACTAACTTTGCAGATATCCTTCTGCATATTCTTTTATTCTTCATTTTAATCGATTATGGGTCCCTGCTCAACTTTATTCTTTCTTCCAACCCATCAGCTTCACAACAGGAGAGAAAGATCTTAGAGGAATCCACTGGCAACTCATTAACGATTTTCTTCAACTATCTGGCACCTTTTTCCATTCTGTGAAGTCTGATAAATACTATGTATATTATCCTCAACATCTTATCGATAATCAGTAAAGGAAAGCTGATATAATCTCATTTTTACATTTTATTCAGCTATCCCATCTTTTGATTGTGGGAGGACCTTGATTGCACTAACACATGTATCCAGTTTCCTGCATTCCCATTTATTATACTACATTGCACATTTACTCCTGTTAGCAGCCCACTTCATTTTTTAATTATACATGTTTGTGTTTTATTCCAAGTTACTTCCAATTGTATAAACATATCCATATTTTTTCCATCTCTGCAAGGCAGCATCTTCTTTCCCTTATTTCCTAAGGTAGATGGATGTCTTTAATACGGCAGCTACAGGAACCCCATCATGTTTACATACTGACCATTGGTAGTACCTGTTAACACTGTTAAAAAACAAAAATAAGGAATCCATGACATGTTTCAATGATCCCTTACTTTTATTGTAACATTTCTTACCAAAACACTGTTTCTTGCTGTGTACCAAACTTAAAACTCCAGCATTTTAAATTGTCAATCATGATCCCTATCGTGTATCAGGTGTAAAGAAAATCCTAAGTTATATACCTTGAGTTCATATGCTATGCCTCCTGTACCACAATACGTTCTTTCATATACATGGTTGTACATCTCCTAAATACGAATATTTTCAGTTTTATGGGACCATTAATTTGTGGCTGCAGTGTCTCACTTAACTTGAATAGTATCTGTTTTGAAAAACAACCTATAAATGGGGAAAGAGTAAAAGAAAATATTGACCATATGTTATATTCAACATGGAGCGAAATCTAAACCATCTTTTTCACTCCTGTATGGAATTTAACCATTGGTTGTATTTTAATTTTTCAGTTTTGTGTGACATAACAGCTCACAATTTTCCTTATTTCTCAGACCACCAAAAAAGTTCATCTTTGTAGCATGCTCTGTGAAGACCACAGTTCTGACAGATATCAGTAATTTCTTTTTAAGATACTACCAACATTTATGTTTTTTTTAATTAATACCAATCAATCCATAAATAAATAACTAAATTACTTTCTAGTCTTACTGTCATGATACATGGTCACATTCTTTCTGCTCTTTAGACTGCCAGTTCATTTTGTGCTTTTCAGTTATTTTAAATGTCTCATACCTATTGTCACTATTGTAAAAAGGGCAGTCTTCTGAGTTGAAGCAGACCCCTATCCATTCATCCTCCACTTTCTGTATGTATCAGTGTCTTTCAGTTTAATGATGTAATTTCCCATTGGTCCCAAGTTAATCTCTGTCAGTGTCACAGGAAATTCCTTTACTGTTTTCATTTGTATAATCTGGATTGTCAGTCACTGTCATTTAATTGTCCTTTATATTTACATTTCTTCATTTTATCTACAGATTGAGAAGGGCTCCTTGACGTGGCCTCTGAACAGTCTTGTTTCTCAAACATTATTCTGCATGCCACTGCCAATTTTTTACCTGTTTGACACAATTTCCACAAAACGTCTTATCTCTTATAAGCTGAAAACTCAGTCAGTATTGGCCTGGACTTCTGTTTTCTTGCAGCTCTTTTAGGCAATGACAGGCATTTTGCCAGTGTAACATCTAAATCATCCTTGGTCTAACAGACACGTTTCTCTCTTTCAGGAAAAGACAAGCATTTCCCCAGTGTAACACCTGAATCATTCTTGGTGAAACCAGTCCACTCTGTTATTTTACCTGTCACACAATCTAACAGACCATGTGTCTGTTCTCTCTGTAGTACTCCATATAATCTTCAGTTCCTCTTTCATGCTTTGTTAACCCATTAAGATAGGGCATAATTTGCTCAAGATGTTTAACTGTCCCCCTACCCCCGCCAACAGACTTTTAACTGTCCCTGTAGCCTTTTTCTGAATCTCTTCCTTTTGCTTTCTGTTGGACTTCATCACCTTTTGTTGGCCTTGTGAGTATATAGTATCATTAGTAGGTGGCAGATGTGAGGCTTTTCAAGTACACATCAAGCACTTCTATCAAGTTGCACAACTTGATTCTTAGTGCCCTTAAACTGCTTCACTCACATTCATTCTGACAGCTTTTTTAGATTCTCTGGGTAATGGATACTGATCATTATGGTGAATCTATTCCAGGTTAGCAACTCATACCCCTCAGAGTACGCCTCCTTTGTAACACAACCCATTTTCTGCATGACAGACCATTAGACATCTTTTTCATTCTACCAAAAATCATGTCACAGTAACCGTTTCTAATGCTTTTATTCAGTGTTTTCACCCATAACCACAGTTTCCAGAAAAAGTGTTGTGTCAGGTAGCACTGAGCATGTGCCCTCCCATGTTATGCTGTATGTCTTGATGTGTGCTCAGTGTTAGAATTAAGTCAGAATGGGCATGTTAGTGGAAGTTGATATCACACACCCTAACAGTATGATGATTTCTTTCAAGGGGAGACATCCTCTTTGTAATCTGCCACAACTGGGGAGGTGGTTGAGATTGGATGTTTATGACATCATTTTGATCACATTATTTATGATTCTTGTAATATTTGTAATTTGTTAATTGAGGCTTCTCTTTTTCTCACTTCTGATTCTGATGACATAATTCCAGTGGATCTGGATTGTGCTTCCATACACTATTTCTACAGCCAATCACACCCTTGGGCTGTGTCTCAGTCATTTCTTATGGGAAAAAGTGAATATATGACCCAGCCAACACTCTGACGACAGAGACACTTCTGTTATCTACTCTGTATTGAGAGCCTTACACATCTGTATTTTTTTTCCATTTTTTCCTTCTACAACCTCTGCATGAACCTCACCAATGGCTCTCCTCTGTATACAAAATTGGTCCGTTTGTTTTGAGAGGGGTGAGAGCTGGATATTCTTAGGCTAGGTTAGAACCCTATGGCCCATTTGTTCCTACTTGGGAAGACCAGTCAGCCAATCTATTTACCCTGTGAAGATAGTCTGGTGGTAGAGAGCAGGCCAGCATGTAGGTCCTGCAGAGTAAACTATTCCTCCCTCCTGGTCAGTAGCTTATTAACTCGTGATAACTGTCTGGCTAGGGGGAATGATTGTCACAACCCCACTCACACTTATCTCTCTTCAGCTTAGTGGTGTACATGTGCTGCTTAGCAGCACAAACTTGCCCAGCCTTTTCCAAAGGTGATCACCTACCCACCGGTAGATATTGCCAGTTCAGTGAGCTGAGCATCGCCTTCCCACTAGGATTAGGTACCTGGCATTCAGTATTTAAACCCATCCTTCCCTGCCAGACCCCTGAAGAACTAATGCCACTAACGAAACACGAGTTGCCTGGGCCGTTTTTATGGATTCATCTGTCTTTGCCACAGAGCCTGGTCCCCATCCTGTATTTTTTTCCTGATCATAACTTCGTTCCTGGGCCGATGAGGTTTCATGTTTTACATAGCTCTTATAACACATGCAGGTGATAAACTAGAAAAACAGGGAAAGTTCCCCCTTTTCTAGATGCATAATCTTTTGCAGATTTGCCACTTTTATTTCCATGTCTTTTTTATTACTTCTTCCCAAAGTTTTCCTTATCATAGTCATGTATTATATTTGGACTTCATCTTGCTACAATTTTTTTTTTATTCTGTGTGCTGTTTGCCCCATGTGTGCTGATCATTAAGCCTTGTCCAGTCAGACATAAGTCACTGATTTGAATTCTCCAGAGCAGTTGTAAGTCAAACAGCCATGATTTTTTGTGCCCTATCCATGCGCATTGCTCCACTGTGTTTGTTGCTCTCTTGGAAGCCATTGTTCTCCTGATCAGTGGGAGACTGGCTTGGCCTGAAGACTAGTACAATAGAGTGACTGTGATTTCGGCTTTGGACCCAGAGCTACATGGCTTCCTTCTCAGCCTTAGCCCATATCTTGTATAACATTGAAGACCTTAACACCTCCCAGGTGGCAGATATGTGCTTGTGCATTACCACTAAGGTGTTCCATGATCGTCATCTGTGTCTGCATACTCTGACATATACACAGCCAAGGTCTAAAGGTACTGGCTTGACAGTACCAAGCACATGTCCCCTGATCTACTGGCATTGGGTGCAAGTCCCTGCTTGCATGGGAACAAAGCAGCTGAGTGGGACCCCCCCTTCCCCATAGTGGATGAAACAATGTTACTCATACATACATTTGGTGTAGTCAAAGTATGTCTAAAGCTAGTGTATAAAGAAATGTACTTATAATTGCATGTAGTTGATCATTAGTGACCAGCTACGTAGACTTTAGCAGGAATTAGCCTAACAACCCCACGTCCTTTCATTCTTCTCAACCCAAACAGGTAGAAGGTCAGAAGGGGCAGACCGCAAACACATCAGAAAAATGGAAAGCTGACCAAGGTAGTATGCATAGTGGGTCCCAGCAGGGAGTAGCCATAACTCAGTCAGGCACCTCCCTCATGTTCTTCATGTTTCACTGTTGCAGTCATTACATTTGGGTTATCTGCTTGCAGTAGCCCTCAGTCGGCCTGATTAACAAAGTCTTGGGTCCTGCGTCCGTTGCTGTCCCTTCCATGACGTCAGGTCGTCAGAGGTACAAAACATGTAGCCAACGCCATTACATCAGTCTTTCTTGCCGTGCGATGCCCGAAGCAGAAGCAGTTTGCAAGTGCCAGTTGGGCGACTCCTGAAATATTCGTTTAGAGTTTCAGAACCGAAGTCTTCATCTAAAGCTAAGTACCCCGTTGGGGCAACTTTTTCTTGCTCCTTACCGATGTCAGTAAAAGTTAATAATTGCATTACTTGTGGAAAGCAAATACCTCACAAAGATTTTCATTCGCACTGTATTCCTTACCTAGACCCTGACCACAAGGTGCCTTGCTGTTGGTTTTGTGCTTTATTTAAACAGAGCACTATCCGTCGGTATAATTTCACTTCTAAATATTTCGGTTCTCGGTTTAATTATCCAGAAATGTCGTCAGTTAGCCTTCTGACTACCGGGATTCCAAAAAAAATGCAAAGATAAAGACAGAGACAGGCCACCAAGGTCTAAAGCTGCTGACGACACTTCTCCTAAGCCAGTCGCCAGTTCGCCGATACTCAGTGACGTGCTTTCGCAGCCCCTGATACCTACTACTTCTGACTCGCAGGCCTCTACCGAGACCCATTCAGAGTCCAGTATGCCGCAAGATGCTTCAGCTGTGGAACCTGCAGATGTCTCTACCTTGGATGGGTCCAGAGCCGCTGTGCAGGCACCGGCTTCTGAGGGTGTATTCAGGCTTATGGACTTGCATATTAAACCTCCTCCTTCTTCATTTAAGCCAAAATCTCAAACCCTGCCTAAGAAACCAACAGCCAAGCCGCATGCTCAGGCCTCTATGCCTAAAAAACAAATAAGAATGGATGAAGATCTTATAACTCTAATCAGGGGAAGCCAACCTCCCCCTTCTAAGCGACCTAGGACTGAAGTTATTTATGAATCTTCTGAACGGGATTCTGATTTTTCTGATTCTTCTGATGATCTGGATTTGCCCTTATCTACTTATGAGGATTCTGATGCAGAGGACTCTATTCCCTCTGCTTCCCCTCCAGAGGATTTTTCTTTTGGTGAAACCTTACATACTCTACGGGAGCATTTCCACTGGAAAGCCAGGATTTTTCTGATTCAAAAAAGAGGCTTCGGGATTTCTTACTCATGCCTCAGCACAGGCCTTTAGCTATACCTCCTGTACTATCATTGTTGATGATGCTTTCTCAGAATCTAGTTTGGCCCCTGATTCTTTGCCTCCTACTCCCAGAAACCCTGACAGATATTACAGGGTTCCTGATTCTCACAAGTTCCTTTTTAAAAATCCTATTGCGGATCCAGAGACTATTTCACAGTGACCCAAAGGCATTAAGGCTTCTACTGCTAAAAATCCCACCCCCTCAGATAGAGACTCCAGGGTGCTGGATAGATGGGGTAAGAAAATTTACACTTCTGCAACCATGGCCATTAGGGCTTTACACTGCCAGTTTCATATGTTAAAGTATCAACAACATGTTATTGGATTGCTTAAACAGAAAATGATGTTAATTCCTGACTGCGCTGAAAATAAAGAATTGCAGGATTTAATGCATTCTGCTGAACAGGTTGGAAAATGTACTTTGCAATGTGGATTTGATTCATTAGAGGCCTCTTGCAGGGCTGCTGTTACTGGGTATGAGCTCAGAAGGCATGTTTGGCTTAAGGAGCAATATTTGCCTGATCATGTTAAAGCTAAATTGTTGGATGCTCCCTTAAATCAGGACCGCCTGTTTGGCAACAAGGCTGAGAAGGTTCTTAAAAAGATGGAAGATAAAGCTAAATCTATGCAGACTGTTAAAGATTTCTTACAAGTTCAGCCTCCTAGATTTAGTAGGCACTGGCCCTCTAAAAATTGGTCCTTTCCAGCCCCTTCCAGGTCTTCCCAAGCCAAACCCAGACACAGCAGAAACCCCAGGTTTCAGTCCCAAGGGACACACAAGACTAGGCAGTGGGGGGTTTCCGCACCCAAACCTGGGAGCAGCAAGACTCCCCCGTATCGAAAACCATCTCAATGACTTGCTTTTAAGACTTCCAAGCACTTCCCAACTGAATGCTCCTTTAGGCGGAAAGATTGGTCTGCAGGCCAAAAACTGGGAACTCATTACCCAGGACAAATGGGTTTTAAATATAATGTCCCAAGGATACAGATTTCATTTCCACACGTTACCAACATCAAGCGGGTGGCCAGATCTACCCCCAAATCAGTAGGCAGAGGCCCAAAATCAGGTACTCTCTCTCTTAAAAATGGGGGCTATTCAGTTGGTACCAAAAGAGGAAAAGGGACAAGGTTTCTATTCAAGACTTTTCCTGGTACCCAGAAAAGGCAATACATGGTGTCCTATCCTGGACTTTTCTATTCTAAACACCTTTCTGGTGATTCCAAAATTCAAAATGCTGACTCATCACCAGCTGCTTCCTATGCTAGGCAAGGATGAATGGTTGGCAACACTGGACTTAAAAGAAGCATACCTGCACATCCCTATCAGGGAGTCTTGCAGAAGATACCTACACTTCAAAGCAGGCTACATGCACTATCAGTTCTCTGCACTGCCCTTTGGATTATCTACTGCGCCCAGGGTATTCACAAAGTGCCTAGCTCCAGTGATTTCATTTTGCAGGCAAAGAAATATTCAAATATAGCCATACCCGGACGATTGTCTAATTCAGGCAGAAAGCAAGGACATTCTCTTCAATCATCTGGCCTTTGTTCAAAGGGTACTGACTTGTCTGGGGTTCACCATAAATGAAAAGAAATCCCACCTGATACCCTGCCAACAAATTATATTCCTGGTAGCAAGCTTGAATACAACTTCCCAGATGGCTTTCCTCACGCCAGAGAAATGGATACATTTGACAACTTACTTCAAACAAGTGGCCACAAAAACCCAGCTATCTGCAAGGCAAATACTGCAAGCCTTGGGGTTCATGGCCTCATGCATTCTTCTAATTCCATATGCAAGGCTGCATATGAGGAAACTACAATGGTATCTCAAAAGCCTATGGTGTCAACATTCACAGGATCTGGAAGCAAGGATTCTTATCATACCTTGCCTACGCCTAGAGTTCCGTTGGTGGGCAGAGGCCTGCTACCAAAACAGGGGACTACCATTCACATTACCCCCTGCCAAACAAATCTTAACAACAGACGCATCAGATTATGCATGGGGAGGGCTCACCTGGCAGGGAAGTGCATTCAGGGCAAATGGAACCCAAGTCAAATGCACCTGCACATAAATCAAAAGGAAATGTTAGCTGTACAGAATGCTCTGACAGCCTTCAAGGACCACATTCTTCCAGGACAACTAATGGTAAAGAAGGACAACACCCCTGTCATGTGGTGCATAAACAAGCAAGGGGGTACACATTCTTTCCCCCTCTGCAGACTAGTCATGGCATTGTGGAACACAGCCTTGAGCTACCAAGTGAACCTGCAAGCTCAGTTCCTGTCAGGAAAACTAAATACATTGGCAGACGGACTAAGCAGAAACCTCATGGACCCACACGAGTGGAAACTGGAACCAAGGATTTTTAACATGTTGACAAGCAAATGGGGGAGCCCAGATATAGACCTGTTTGCCTCCCCCCAAAACCATCAACTGGACAAATTTTGCACAAGGATTCCCAACAAGCAAGCTTGGAAAGTGGATGCTCTGTCCTTCAGCTGGAAAAACCTATCAGTTTATGCCTTTCCTTCTCTGCCTCTGCTCTCCAAGGTACTACTAAAGATCAAACAGGGCAAGCCAAGGATGATTTTAATTGCACCAGACTGGCCTCGCCAACACTGGTACCCACTCTTGCGAAGTGTGTCACACTTGGCTCTATGGCACCTGCCTCAGACTCCTTCCCTGTTGTCTCAGCAGGAGAACATGATTCTGCACCCTCAGCTGCAAACCCTGAATCTAGCAGCCTGGCTAATTACCTAATCTCTCCTTTACCATCCCTCAGTAAATCAGTGATGGATATCATTTTAGAGGCAAGGAGGCCTAGTACTAGAAAATCTTATGCTGCAAAATGGAAAAAAATCTATGCTTGGAACCAATCTCAAGGAATGAACGCAGCAGTGCCCAATTTACCTCAGATTCTACAATACTTGATTGAGATGCTTCATAAGGGCTTGTCTTTTTACTCCATCAAAATTCATGCCTCAGCAATTTCAGCTCATTATAGCACAGAGCCTTCCCACTTCTCTCACTCACTGCTCAAGCAGTTCCACAGAGGGGCCAAAAATCTAAGGCCACCCAGGAGAGCTCCAACTCCAGCCTGGGATCTTAACTTTGTCTTGGAGAAACTCACTCTTCCTCCTTTCGAGCCAGCTACTATTGCAGATTTAAATTTTCTTTCCTGGAAAACAACTTTCCTTTTGGCAATCACTTCTGCAAGAAGGGTATCTGAATTACAGGTCCTTATGCCAGTGGAACCTTTCATCATCTTTCATGCGGACAGGATGTCCCTCAGAACCAATCCCTCCTTCATGCCCAAGGTGGGATCCAGTGTGGCTCTTAATCAGTCCATTCATTTGCCTACCTTTTTTCCTAACCCACAGAACAAAGGCAAGTGGATGCTGCACTCTTTAGATGTGCACAGACAGCTTAGATTCAACTTGGACAGGACTAAACCTCAAAGGAAATCTGAACAACTACTGGTGGCATTTGCTGCAGGGACAGAGGGGAAAGCTATTTCAAAACAAACCATTTCAAAATGGATAGGCCACTGCATTCATTTCTGCTATAAGCACCATGGAAAACCTATCCCACAGGGCATCAGACCCCATTCATCCAGGGCTGCATCTACCTCTACAGCCTTTTTCAGGGGCGTCCCTACTAGGGACATCTTAGAAGCTGCTACCTGGAGTTCTGTACATACTTTCACCAAACATTATCATTTGCCAATTTTTCTCTAAATCCAGGGCTGGTTTTGCCACTGCAGTCTTGCAGGGCCTTATAGCGCATCCTAATTCTATTTAAATTTCTCCTCCCAACCTTAGCTTTGGGAATCTACCCAAATGTAATGACTGCAACAGTGAAACATGAAGAACATAGTACAGTTGTGTACACTTACCATAAATGTAGATGTTTGAGTGTATTCACTGTTGCAGTCCTGGTTACCCTCCCTCCAGCCCCCTTTTCTTCCTTTGGCTGTATCTCTACTCTCACTTACTATACTCTAAAAACTTTTTGGTGTATTTGCTTTTCTGTTGGAGGTATATCCTTATATTTATAGATTTAATTGCTTCCGATTAGGGGGTCATCTGACATCTGGGGCAAGAAAAACTGATGTAATAGCGTCGGCTGCATGTTTTATACCCCTGACGACCTGATGTCATGGCAGAGGGGACAGCAACCGATGCAGGACCCAAGACTTTGTTAATCAGGCTGACTGAGGTCTACTGTAAGCAGATAATGCAAATGTAATGACTGTAACAGTGAATACACTCGAACATCTACATTTATGGTAAGTGTACACAACTGTACTTTCTCTCACTCCTACGTTCCTCCCCAACTCTTCCCTACTTTGTCCTTTTCCAACTGCCATATCTTGCTTCTTCTAAACTAGGGGGAAGACTTTCCTTATTCGTAAAATAATGGGCATATATTACTTAGGACAAATAGGCCTTAAACACAATAAAATCAGGCTACAAACTGCAATTTGCTTTTTTACCAAAACCAGCAGGTATTACTTCTGTTCCAGATGGTTAGCTCCAGTAGGCTGTTACTCAAGTAGATGTATTGGTAGCTCAGGGTTCCATAGAACTAATACCTCTAAAAGAAAGAGGCATTGAATATTGCTCCTGATTGTTCCTCCTTCCAAGAAAAGAAGGAACCTGGAGTCCCATCTATCTTTCAAAAACTAAACAGGTTCACCCTGGTCCTCAAGTTCAGAAGGTTAACCCCAAAAAAAGCTTCTGCCCATGGCATTACCTCAGGCATTCATGGTTGCTTTAGATCTAACAGATGCATACCTCTACATTCCCACAGCAAAAAAGTACAGGAGGTGTCTGCTCTTCAGAACAGGTGGGAAGCATTATCAACTCCATGCTCTGCCCTTTGGCTTGTGTAGTGCACCCATAGTTAAAAAGGCTCTGGCCTCAGTAATTGCCTTCTGTAAGACCAAAGGCATTCAGATTTACTCCTAGCTGGATGATTGTCTGATTCAGGCAGACTCTTTCAAGGATCTGCAGTCTTCTGTTCAACTGTTCATGACTATTTTCTAAAACCTGGGTTTTACTCTCAGTTTAAAGAAGTTAGTGTTTCTAGTAGTGATGCCAGACAGTAAAAAACAGATGGCCTTTCCTTCTTGAGGAAAAAATATTCGTCCTGACCCAGTATTTCCATACCCTCCTGGCTTAAGAGAACCATCTCAGCAGGGAAGTCCTGTATCCTGATGAATTCCATTAGCAAAATAATACAAGTGAGATTCAGTGGTACCTCAAGAGTATGTGGTGCCAACACAGACATTTCCTTAATTGCAGCTTGGCTCTTTTGTCTTGAATTTCAGAAAAAAAAATATTACCTCATATCTGAAACAAAAGCTCAAAAAATTCTTCTCAAGGTACTTGCACAGAAAGGCTGGGCAATGAATGCTTTTTCCCTGCGATGGAACACAGGGATAATGTATGCATTCCACTCCTCTCACAAGTTATTCTAAAGACAATAAATGTTAGTGCAAATGTTATTCATATACCTCCTCTCTGGTCAAGGTAACCTTGGGTCTCTGTTACTGCTGATGATCAGGGAAGAGCCATGGACTCTGGCAGCATAATTCTCCTTGTTGATGTTAATGCACCCAAAATTTAAAGGTTTGAATGAATTGGTGTGGTGACAAAGGCCTTGATCCTTCACTGGGATTGTTAATAGCCAGAGGTATTGCAAGTGTTGTAGGAAGAAATGAAGCCTACAGCTGGAAAATCTTATATGACAAATGGAAAAAAATTCTTATTTTGGTATGCCTTGTGTGGTATTCACTGTGAGGCAGCCTCAGTGCAAGAGGTCCTGCGTAACCTGCACAGCCTGATATGAATTGCTTACAATTCATTCACAGTACTCTTTTCAATGAAGTTCTCTTTCTTATCCTTGGAACCTCCCTTGGCAATCAGTCCCACAGTCAGATTGAAAGGTGTGCTGTGTATGATACTCTCCAAAAGGCAAGTTACACCCCCTTTAGGACTTTAGCTCTGCCATTGAGAAAAGAACATTGGCTCCCACGGAACTAGACAGTTTTAGCCCAAGTGATTTTTTTGCCCAGTGGAACTTTGTTCCATGGAGCTGTAACATTTGCATCTGCAGTTTGTGAGCTACAAGCCCTTACAGTGACAGCGATTTATAGAGTAATCGACAAAGAAAGGCTGACATTAAGGAGTAAATTCCTCTTTTATGAGTTAAATATTTTTAGAAATGGCAGTGAACTAGTCTACCTACCACTGTTTTGAGAAGAGTTTTTCATTTTTCTAGATCTGCATACAAAACTCAAGATACTTTCTAAACAGAAATGAAGCCTTAAGGAAGACAGAACAGTTCTTTTGTTTCCTTTAAACCAGGGAAGAGTGTAGTACAACTCCATATTCAAATAATCTTTCTGTAAATAGTTGAAAATTGTATTGCCTTCTGTTGTGACCACCATGGAGAAATGTTTGAAGTGACAGGTAAACTCTTATTAAATTAAGACTGAAACCATTAGAGCATGTTGATTTAGAAAGGCTTCACCCCAAAGTATCTGTGAAACAGCCACTTGTATATCCATTTGCATTTCCAGTATTACAAGTTGGATTCTTACTCCAGTAATAGAGAAGGATTTGTCACTGCAGCTTTGCAAGAAGTGTTAACACCCCCACTCTAGACCTGTGATTAGGGCTACCATTACTGCTGTTTCCTGCCTTGACTAGTTAAAATGCAGCGGTGAATCCCTGTGCTGGTTGAAATACAATTATGTGATGTATTCATTGTGACAGTAGATACTTATTGCTGCATTATAGAAACTCTCCCGTTGTCCTCTCTCTCTCTTTTTTTTTTTTTTTTCCCTTAGAGCCTGGGGATTTCCTTAGAGCCTGGGGAAAAGGGGCTGCTTTTTTTAAATTTTTTTTAACCTTTCCCCTTCTCATCCCATGCTTTTTATTGTGTAGGCAAGAGAATTCCTCTTTCTCAAGCATATCCAAGAAAGTCAGTACAGTCCAGAACCTACAATTACACATATTGGTGAAAGTTATTTCCTTCCTCCGTACAAAAAAGAACTACAGGTGTTACAGGCTGCTTTTCCTTTTCTAACAGACATTTTACTGATAGCCTCAGCACGGGGAGAGACCAGCCCCACTCTGTTAACATCTGAAGCTCTAGAAGTCTGTCTGTACTGGCAGATGCCCACTTGTGGCTAACTTAATTATGATCAGTCTTTGTGTAGTACCGATCCGCGTGTTGGAGCTTTTCTCCTCAGGTCTTCACTGAAAATGGGCCACAAGCCCAGTTGGAGGAAACCCGGTTAACAAATGTCAATAAATAAATAAATAAGTAAAATGTTTCAATGTATACTGATACAGTGGGTTTGTCATACAACTTCACTTCCTATTTTAGAGAAACTACTGCCTCAAATATCCTGAAATGTCTTGTTTTATTCGTTAGGCAAGTCTAAGATCTGGACAGTCACTACAAATATAGTCTCAAATATTAAAGTGCAGGTTGCAAAGCATTTCCAACATGTAAACAGTAGTTAATGTAAACATCTTTGCTGATTTGTGCAGGGTAAAAAAAAGTTATGTGGATAAGTCTTTATGAAAAAATCCTACAGTATATCGAGGAACCAGCACTCTACATAGAAGAGAACAATAGGAGGTTAAGCATGGCAGTTAATAAGTAGTAGACTTTAAGTCTTGCAAACCAGTACACCGCTTTGTTTAGAAGACCTGCGGTGATATCCACTGACACGTGATGTTAGTATAGTGGTAAATATTAAAGGATTCCACAGGAATGGTATTAAAAAAAATATTGTGGGATTGTGATTCAGAATGGTGATTTTTGAAGATGTGCGTGAACTGCAAAACATCAGCTATATATAGACAAAGTCCAAAACTGTGCACTAAATTCAGCAAGGCAGAGCACTAGTAAATATGTGATTGATGCTAACAAAAAGTAATAAGTGCTGGTCTTTTTAATTTTAAATTTCCGAGTTACAGGATATCAGTATCTGTGCCATATTAGCCTGTCAAAGAGAAGACTGTTATCTCTTTTGTTAACAGCATCTTTTATTTGGACTGTGCAAACTTATTTTAGCTCCTGACTGAAGCAGGTAGGTAATATATGTTCATGTTCAAAAACTTGATTGCATTTAGAGGACAAGTATAATTGGTGAAACAGGTAGCAAACTCCAGTGAACTATCCATTCCTATTAAGGAAATGTGGAAACTGTTTTTAACATGCCAGTAACTTGTACACTAATTTTTTTTTTTTGGGGGTGTTAATCAGGAGAAATAGGTCACAAAGAGACAACTGAGAAGAAAAAAAGATTAGTTGTCTGATTTGTAAAACATTTTCTGAAGATTTAGTTGATGCCAGCAGAACCAAGTAAATATCTAGCCACAAGATGGTGGTATGATCAAATATATGAACAGCCTGCTCCTGATGAAACTAAAAGGCAGATCATTTCGAGAGAGCACGTACATTTTTACAGATGATCGCATAATAGAAATGACCATCATTCTGGTTTGTTTCTTTCGGCTTTTCCCGGTTGGTAGCCTTCAGTATTTTTCCTGATTAATACCCTAATCTTATCCTGTGCTGGCTTACATAAGGAACTTACTCTACCCTCCACCTGCATATGTTTACTCACACTCACATGTTAATTAGGGCTGCTGTCATTAACTTGATAGGTCCAACCTATTTCTCTGGTTAAAATTGTTTCACTGGTTCACTTGCAAGTATTTGCCCCCATCCATTCGCCATCCCCACCTGTCGGGGGTAGGCAAGCTGGTATTTTTACCATTCCTGTCTTGCTCTTCCGGCATTTAACTACAAACCAAACTCTGGTCATCTGGGTCATAGTTGGATCTTGAGCCTTCTGCATCACAGAACCGGATAATGTAAACACTTTTTAAACATTGCTAACACCTGCCCAAATGGCGTAACATTGCATTTTTTTGGGGGGGAGGGGGGTTAAGATGGAAAACAGGTAAGTAACATTGCTGTCTTGTGAGAAGAACTTTCCACTGCATCAGTGACCGTTTTAAACAATGAATTAGAAGCTTGCCTTTAGTGAGATGTAACATAGGTTGTCTGATGATTCTCTACTACTTTGTGATAACCCTAAACATTCCCAGAGGTAGTTGTCTGTAAATGCCCTATATAATTTCTGATGTCCTAGGCTTTGTATATCTTTGTGTACAACCTATAGTTATATAATTGTCATTAAGCAATTGGTTAATGTGATTAGAAAAACTCAAAGCTGGATCTACACATATACCCAGATCCTTAAATGAATCTACAGTTTCAATCACTCTCTGCTGCATTAAGTAGTCACCTTTCAGTTTAGGTCTGCCAAATCTCATATGCTTTATTTTGATGTTTTTATCAGCATATTCTCCTGTGCTGAAAAGGTCAATTTATTCAAGTTCTTTTGCAGATGTTCCCTCTCTGTAACATGCAGTTTACCCATTTTCAAGTCACCTGCAAACAGACTGTAGAACACCTCAGATGAAAAAGATGGATCTAAAAGATACAATCTAAACAAGTACAGGCCTAGGACAGAGCCCTGTGGAACACCCTGACTATAACCTTGATTTTCACCCTTCCAGTTTCTGTACAATATTTGTCGTGTTCTATTTGTAAGCCATGCAGCTGTCTGTCTCATCAAGAGTAAATCATTACCTAGTTGCTCTAATTTATTGATCAATGTTTTGTGTATGATCCTATCAAATGGTGAAGTTAAATCTATATAAATTACATCACAGCACAATTTGTCAGTCATAGCTGTTATTATATTGATGTCCTTCAAGGATGCATCTGCAGTCTTAACAAATGCGTTGTCCTGTCATCAGGCAGCCCTTCGGTCGGCCGGATTCCAAAGTCTGGGTCTGGCTTCGGCTGGTGTCGCACTTCACCCGACGTCATTGCGGCAGTTCTTCGGGTATAAAGGCATCAGCCGACGCCATTTTCCTCAGTCTTTCTTGCCGCGTGGCGCCCGAAGCAGAAGCTGTTCACAAGTGCCGGTCGGTCAGATCCAGAGATTACTACTACCGAATACTACTTCGAAGACTTCTATAAAGGGCTTCATATGAGAAAGCTACAGTGGTACCTAAAAAAATTGTGGTCTCAGCACAAGCACAGCCTAGAAACCAAAATTCCAATGATCCCATGCCTGAAACAAGAGTTCTTATGGTGGGCTCAGGCCTGTCAATCAAACACAGGACTGCCCTTCTGCAAAAGTCAACCAAGACAGACTATCACGACAGATGCCTCAGACCTCGGTTGGGGGTCACACATGATGGACAAGTGCATTCAAGGCCTATGGACTCAAGACCAGCTGCATCTGCACATAAATCTAAAAGAAATGATGGCAGTAAAATTGGCAATCCAGGCATTCAGACCTCTTCTCCAAGAAGGCCAGTTGATGATAAGGACAGACAACACCACAGTTATGTGGTACATCAACAAACAGGGAGGCACACACTCATACCCCCTATGCCGGCTGGCACTGGACCTATGGGATGTGGCTCTCAGCTACAACATTCAGTTACAGGCAATTTATGTACCAGGGAAGGAAAACATTCTAGCAGACATATTAAGCAGAACTATAACAGATGCCCACGAATGGATGCTGCATCCGGACATTTTCAAAACCATCACAAGAGAATGGGGATTACCACAAATAGACTTGTTTGCATCCCCATGCAATCACCAGTTGAAGAAATTCTGCACAAGGACTTACCACCCACTTGCTTGGAAGGTGGACTCCCTATCCTTCAGTTGGAAAAGCCTGACAGCATACGCATTCCCACCACTACCTTTGATGCACAAGGTGCTTCTCAAGATCAAAGAGGAACGTCCGAGGATCATCCTGATAGCCCCAGACTGGCCAAGACAACATTGGTATCCACTGCTGAGGAGCATGTCCCGGGAACAAATATGGAAACTACCCCTGATCCCATTACTGCTGACACAGAACAACTACAACATACTGCATCCAAACCTAAAAACTCTGCAGCTAACTGCCTGGAACATTACATAACAGCAATTAACCCAAATTTATCCCAAAGGGTTAAAGACATAATCCTGGAGGCTCGTAGACCTTCAACAAGAAAGAATTATGCAGCAAAATGGAAAAGATATCTCATCTGGAGTACTGCAAAGGGGCAAGATGTGACACTGGTGAACATAGCCAACATCCTGGAGTACTTGGCGGAGCTCTTCCATACAGGCCTGTCCTATTCCTCCATCAAGATACATGCATCAGCTATTCCAGCAGAATACAGCTTGAATCCTCCTGTCTTCTCGCATCCTCTGCTCAGACAGTTTCTGAGGGGAATTAAAAATGTAAAACCTCCCAGGAAACCTCCATTGCCAGCATGGGACTTGAACTTTGTGCTAGAAAAGCTGACTCTACCTCCTTTCGAGCCAGCAGCTATAGCAGAATTGCAATACTTATCCTGGAAGACTGCTTTCCTGCTGGCAATAACTTCAACAAGAAGGGTCTCTGAACTACAGGCTTTAATGGCAGTACAACCCTTCCTGATCTTCCATCAAGATAGAGTATCCTTGAGAACAAATCCTACATTCATGCCTAAGGTGGTATCCAGAGTCTCTTTAAATCAGGCTATCCACCTTCCTACATTCTTCCCCAATCCACAGAACAGGGGAGAAAAGCTCTTGCATACCTTGGATGTACACAGACAATTACGCTACTACCTGGACAGGACAAAAAACAATAGAAAAACTGACCAGCTTCTGGTAGCTTATGCAACAGGAAAGGAAGGAAAACCAATTTCTAAACAGACAATCTCCAAATGGATAGGAAATTGCATTAGATTTTGTTACTCCTACCATGGAAAGAAAACTCCAGAGAACATCAGGCCTCACTCCACAAGGGCCACAGCCACTACCACAGCTTTCTTACGAGGAGTGGCTACCAAGGACATTATAGAGGCTGCTACTTAGACCTCCGTGCATACATTTGCCAAGCATTATAACTTACCTCTATACTCTAGATCCCGTGCTGGTTTTGCCACTGCTGTTTTGCAAGGGATCCTGACTACACCATAATCTATTCTCATTTCCTCCTCCTCTAGTTTAGCTATGGTATTCTACCCATTTGTTAAGACTGCAGATGCAGCCTTGAAGGACGTAGTACAGTTTTGTACCTACCATAAATGTAGATGTCCAAGAGGAATGCATCTGCAGTCAGGATTACCCACCCTCCTTCCCCTCTGAGGTACTCCTAGGGTACTTACCAATCTTCAGCTAGCTTGGGGGGGATCTATTATGGTGTATTTGTTTGTATATATGTACATACATGTTTATTGTGTGTGTTTGCTCTCTACTATTTGGAAACTTTGGCATTTATCCAAATTTAGCCAACAAAGAGGGCACCTGGCATCTGGGGCAAGAAACACTGAGGAAAATGGCGTCGGCTGATGCCTTTATACCCGAAGAACTGCCGCAATGACGTCGGGTGAAGTGCGACACCAGCCGAAGCCAGACCCAGACTTTGGAATCCGGCCGACCGAAGGGCTGCCTGACAACAGGACAACCCATTTGTTAAGACTGCAGATGCATTCCTCTCGGACATCTACATTTATGGTAGGTACAAAACTGTACTTTATAGAACATCATGTTACAGGTGGTAATAAATCTATTTTCAACATATACATGCAGATATATGATTTCAAGTCTCATGCTTTCCAATTCTGACAACAATTTGTCCAGTATAACCTGATCCCTTACTTTTTCACAACTAGAAAGTAAACTTGTGGGTCTGTATGACTCTGGGTTTGTCCTACTTCCCTTTCCCTTACAGTTAAGTTTAACAAGTACATGTCTTCAATCTTGAGGAATCTCCCCATATGTATACAACCTCTGAGTAACAGAAGTAATGGTACTGTAAGCTCATGCCAAAATGTTTGTAAGCTTGTTTGGCTTGCTTGCTGTTCTCTGCCTGACTATTGCTGATCTCTTGTCTGCATTTGATTTTGAATTGAAGTTTTTTCATTTAAGGTTTGGTTACTTCTATTTTTTTTTATCTTTTTCCTCATATTGCATGTGTTTTAAGTTTTTTGTTCTTTTCGAGTTTTAAGAGGTCTTGGCTAGGTTCAGTTAGAAAAGAATTCCTTTGCAGACAGTGAATAACATCCAGCTAATTAGTGGGCAGAGCTGAGAAATAGCATTCCTCATTTAACTAGCAATAATTGAGGCATCTTTATTTAGCTGGAGTGCTTCTTTGGATTGCTTGCTATTCTCTGCCTGACTATTGCTGATCTCTATCTACATTTGATTTTTCCCATTCACCTGCCCAACTGTTGTACTTTTAAACTTGGTGGCTTTTGAGTTGCCCGCCCCTGCTGTAAATCTGATTTTTGGACATTCCTACCAGTCCCATCTCATCAGCTCATTCTACTGAGTATAGTCAGATCAGTTGGGGAAGCCCACCCCCTTAGTCTCTTACACTTGCATTATCTTCTGCTTCCTCCCGTCCCCACTTACTAATAAATAAATATGTAAATTAAATAAATATGTACATTTGCACATTATTTAGCTGATTTTACTATGTCTGTACTTTTTCATGCTTTATTACTTCATTGTGCTTTTTGCTGCTTGTTCTTAAAGTGTTCATTTGCATTTATTTTGCTGTATTTATCATCGCTTGTTAGTAGTCTGATTACATTGTAACTGTTATTCTAAGCCTCTTAGTTTTAATTTAAGCACTTGGGCTTCAAACTAGTTGTCATACATAGGGAAGGTTTGTGGTCTGCACTCTTTTGGCAGGAGAGGTAGCTTACATCTTTCTAAGTTGGGAATTGTTCATTGAAGGCTCATTGTGTCTGTTATTCCAAAAGTGTCTTAGTTTTTGGTTTAAGCTCTTGAGCTTCAGGACAGTTATTTTACATTAAGAAGGTTTGTGGTCCACACTCTTGTGGGAAGAGAGGGTAGCCTCCGCCCTTCTGAGCTGAGAATTGCTGGTAAAGGCTTATTGTGGCTGTTATTCTAAGTGTCTTTGTTCTGTTTTAAGCACTTGGGCTCAAACCAGTTATTTTACATTAGGAAGGTTTATGGCCTAAACTCTTGTGGCAGGAGAGGACAGCCTACACCCTTCTGAGCTGGAAATTGCTGGTTGAAGGCTTATTGTGTCTTCTGAAAGTGTTGTGGTTCTGGTTTAAGCACTTGGGCTCCGAACCAGTTATTTTACATTAGGAAAGTTTGTGGTCTATATGGTTTATCGGAGCTTCTTAGAGTTTGGCGTTCTTAGCCAGAGGTCTAGAGTGCATCTGAACAGAAATCCAAGGCATCCACTGAAATCTTCTAAAAATAAGTATAATTTAAGCCTGTATTGCACGTTGTGAACTGTATTTTATTGAACTGCTGCTTTATTTTTACTTTTTTGCCACTGTGACTGCTTCATTCAGCACTTTGTATCATTGCTACTGCTGCCTTACTAGATTCCAACTTGCTTAATCTAGATTGTTTGGTATCACTTGTGTAGTATAACCAGCTATCTTACATTAAGACAGCCTTCCTGCACCGTGTGTAGTTTAGGACCCATCGGAATTTGGGATTGCTAGAACAAGGCTCTATGTGGGGCTTTTTATTGGTAGTTTTTGTTAAAACTGTTTAAATTTGCTTGTATTTAAGCCTCATGTTTGCATGTGGCTGCACACTGTGCAATTGGTTAGTGGTACACAGTATAGATGCAAATGCCTAGATACAAAGAACAGTCAGTGGAACAGTATTAGGCTTCCCTGCTGCACTTAGGTCAACTCAGCTGCACTTTGCAGCACTGTGGGCAACTCAGCTGTGCACTGATCAGCATTGACACACTTTTTAATCCCTAATCCTCAGTAGAATAAGTCCCCTTGCTAACCCTAGAGCAAAAGTTGATCTAAGGTGCCCACCCCGTAACAGTACTTATGGTTTCACCTGTTACAATGGGCAGTCGGTTACCCAACATTTCTCCAACCAACCTTATTGATATGGGCATCCTGAGGCAGTGTAGTAATTGCCTCATGTACACTGGCAACCATTTGCTCCTACATCAAACAAATACAGTATCTGCGAGATATAACTATACTATGAAACTGGAATCAGTCCTCTCACATAAGAATAAACAAGATGTTAAACAGGTTGTCAACACACACACCTCTTCTCTCACACATAAACCCACATACATGGAGGTACTCACTAAAAGCCTACCAAAAGACCAGAGACCTCCCAAGCATAAACAACTCACACATACTAGAGCAATATCAAAGTCTACTACATATAACAACACACCTACCAGTGTCTGAATTAATAAGCCGCTAAGGCAGAACACCTCAAAATCAAATGTCCTGGTCATAGGAGATTCCATAGTGAGACACACAGATTGTCCCTGTCACCAGGCTGGACAAGGAGAAGGTCACTGGCAGCACACATGCAAGTCACTTAGCAACAATTACTGTTATGAGTCTGTCATACTACATGTTGGGACATACCTTCCTGGACTATATGAAGAGAGACATGTCTGAACTCTCAGATTATGTGTACCAGGCAGGTATGTCCATAGCCCTAAGCAGCATTCTACCTTCACACAGGATGATGCCACAATATAAACAAAAAATGATTGACTTCAAGAATTGGCTTAGCTTCTGATGTCAGTCCAGGGGGATCCAGTATCTGTCAGCCTGGGAATACATGGTTGAGAGACCATGCTGCTTTACCAGAGATCCTCTTCACCTGTCTCCTCTAGCCTTTCTAATACTGGCAAAAACACTTGCTTCCTTCTTAGTGCCTTTTTTAGGCAATGCCAGAACAAAAACTTCCAACGTAAAAAAGAAAAATCCACTACAGACAAACTCAAGGTTATGCTGCTTAATGCTAGGACTCTAAACAGGAAACTGCACTCCCTGGAAGATCTCACCTTGGAAAATGCTGAGGTCTGCGCAGTCACCGGGACTTGGTTCAAAGCCACAGAGAACACCCCGGCCTTGCAAAGCAACAATGCCTTCCACACGTTCAGACCTCAAAAAGAGTAGGAAAGAACCAAAGGTGGAGGTGTATCCATCTTCATTAAATCCAAATACACCTAGAGACTGATTAACAGTATGACTCTCTTGAGCTACTCCAGGTCCAAATAGCTATAGGTAAAACACCCTACCACATCATTGTTAGCTACAGGTCCTCTACCATAAACCATGAAAAGCATACTGCCTACCTGGACTTGCCTGAGTTACTCACTATTCAGCCAAACACCTTGGTCATGAGAGATTCTGACTATCCTTCTATCAAGTGGGCGACGTACACGAGCACAAGCTCAATCACACTGAGGTTCCTAGACTTCGTTAATACAAGTGTACTGGAACAGTTAGTCTGCACCCCCCCACCCCCAAGGGGCTCAAATGTTCTGGACTTATTACTCACCAATATGGGGAGGTCGCTTCACTCCCTCCTCTGTTCTTCCCTCCCTATTATATAAATAAATAAGTAGGAAATTCACCCCAGGGATCATTTCTGTGGCTCTGCTCGACAGGGGCACAGGAAAGTTATTTTCTTGGGTGGTGAAAGCCAGGGTACCTTTTTGGCTAGGCTTATATAGGCCCTAGGGCTAATAGCCTAGTACCTACCTATGGACCTAGTAAGGTCAGACCATAAATCTGGCTTGTTCAAAGTAACAGTCAGACCTGACACCTCCTCAGGAGGAATAAAAATGAGAAGCTTCTCCAAAACAAACTATAGCCTACTAAGCGATGATTTGAATAGTTTCATACCCCAAGCTAACACAGCCAACAATGACTCCTGTGCAGACTATTACACAAGCGCCCTGTGTAACCACTTAAAACAACTGTACTGACTCTGCTGTACCTGACAGGATCAAAACCAAGTCCTCCCGCAAAAAGAAGCAACTCTGGTGGACCTTGAGTATAAACAAGTTATATAATAAAAGGAGGAAACTGATATCTAAGAACAAGAGGGAACTTAGCAGAGAAAGAATACCCTGTCCAGCTTGAACAAGCAAATCAAATGTCTGATAAAGTCCTCTAAAGCTAGTTATGAGGCTAAATTAGCTTTCCTAGCTAAAGACAGTCATAAGGAATTGTTTAGCTGTGTCCAAAATCTAAAAGGGAATACCCAGCTATGTGCCAAACTCATAGTGGACAGTACCACTTATACTGACCCTGAGGAAATTGCCAACCTGTTAGCTGACAGATTTGGTGCAAGCTTCATCCTCCCTGTCCCACCGCCCATACCCCTGAGCATACCTGACACCTGTCTTCTCCCTAGTATCTCCAATGAGCAGGTCATATCTGCAGTCTCCAAGGCCAAAAACACAACTATGGGACCAGATAACATCCCAAGCTGTGTACTAAAACATAACCTAGCTGATCCACTTGCCACTCTCTTTAACCATAGCCTGAACATTGGCTTTGTTCCAACAGAGTGGAAAACAGCAAATGTAATCCCCTTGCTCAAAAGGGGTCCATCAACCAACGCTGGGAACTATAGACCCATAAGCCTAACCAGCTTTATCTGGAAGGCAATGGAAAGAATCATCGTTGACCTTGTCAACAAGGACATAGGCAACCTTCAGACTCTCGACCTGACCCAGTTTGGCTTTTTTGAGGGTAGAACATGCTTACTAAACCTGGTGAATTTCTTCAGGAATGTCACCAAAGCCCTGGATGAAGGCAAAGCAGTACATACCACCTATCTTGACTTAGCCAAGGCTTTTAACACAATCTCCCAGTCAGGTATCATCAAAAAAACTCTCCTAACTTGGGATTAACCCATATGTCACTAGATGGGTAGCCAACTGGCTCACCAACAGAATCCATACTGTCAGAGTTGGAGATTCCACCTCCACCAGTAGAGCAGTTACCAGTGGGGTACCACAAGATTCTGTGCTGGGCCTTATATTGGTTGTAATCTGTTTCTCAGAAGTTCAGGTGAACGTAGATGGCTTGTGGCTTACCAAGTTCTCAGATGACTGCAGATAGGGAGCAGTCATTGAGTCCCCTAAAGGTATTAGCATATTACAGGAAAGGCTAACACAGACAAATGATTGGTACCAAATCTACGGCCTAAAACTGAATGCAAAAAAGTGCATCATTGTCCCCTTTGGCAAAGAGGTTGCTCTGCAAATTACAATATAGGCAGAAGCCCCCTAAGTTTGAAACCAGTGGTGCGTGACTTGGGAACGAAAGTTGATAGTCTAAACTTTGATCACCATGTATCCACAGTAGTAAGGAAAACCTTTTACATTGCACACCTCATAAGTAAGGGCATTGCATCCAAGACCAAGGATGTTATAATTCCTCTGTACTCCATCCTCAGCAGACCACTAATAGAGTGCAACATTCCCTTTTGCATGCAGCTCAACAGACGCCTGCAGCCGGTGGAAAGACCAGAGAGGTTCCTGACCAAGAGAATTCAGGGACATCAAAACATGACCTATATGAAAAAGACTGAAAGCCCTGTCACTGTACTCTGTGTCCTGCAGGCTGCTGAGAGGCAACCTGTGCCTGGCCTACAGAGCAGTCTCTTATCCTGCCCTAATGGAAACGCTGTACATCCGCAAATCAAATGGGACAAGAGTCACTCACTCCAGAGATCTCAGCCTAGCCTGTGACTTAAACCAAACATGTTGAAGAGACAGATATGTCTCCCAGAGACTGCCACGACATTGGAATAAACTCCTAGTAAACATTAAGCAGAGCTTCTCAATGACCCTATTTAAGTGCAACCTGAACAACTGGATGGGAGACCATAAATTCACCCCTGAGGTGGCACCTATGTCCCTCATGGACAGGGGCAGCTGGTGCTGATCATAGACTGGCTATGCAAACAATGAAACCATCTGACAATGGTCAATTAGGGAACATGGGTATTACATGGCTAAGCTTGTAAAGGCCCTAGGGCCATTAGTCTAGTAACCTCATATGAACCTATTTTCTCAGGTCTTTACTAATTCTGCCTCCTCCCTATGCTTTGTTTGAGTCCAGTTTGAGTAGTTTTTTTCTCAGTTTAATCTGATTTTATTTCAATATCTGGATGTTAATAGGACAATTTATCACCCCCCTTTGTGGAGCCTAACTGTTCTGCATAAGATTTTGTGAACATATCTATAATCTGTTGTCTGAGGAAAAAAATTAGAATCTACACACAGTTTATATGTCTTTACTCCTCCCACATCTTATGTATCTATGAAATGGTTTCTTCTTATGCTCAATATTTTTATATACATTTTTATCATTTTTTGGTCTTGTTTAATTTGTCTGTCCATCTTGTTTATTTTAGTTTTCAAAGTTGTAGTTTGACCTGTCTTCTGTTTCCTATATTTTTTATCTCTCCCCTTAATCAAGTATGTTGTTTGTATGGATTCCTCATGTTAAACAGTTTTGATCTTTTGCATTCAAACAAGTTTTCTTGCAAAACTTTCCACATTCCTTCTGCAGTTTTTCCACTGAGCACTCCACTCTACTTAGTTTTACATAGTGATTGTTGTTCTTTCATGTAATCTGTTATCGATCTTCAGTGCATTGGTTTAGATTTCGGTTTGGCAGAATTAAGTAGCAACAATTTAAGCTTCATAACCCCATGGTCACTGCACATCAACAGAAGTAAAATTTGATATGAAGTAACAGTAATTTCTTTAGGAACACACAGTGTCCCGGCAATGACCTGGCAAAAATCCTGTCCTGCATTTGTCAAATATTGCCAAATATCTGCTGCAAAAATTCTCTTCCCTAATCTTTTGCAGGTGCAGACCATCCTCTCTAAATATATGTGCTCAAAATTAGTCTTGGATGCTCTACACATTTTCATTTCTTAAAGTGGGACATTTTTTCATGTAGGTATTTACCTAAAATATCTTTTCATTCACTGTGATCGGGCTCTCCTTTCTTTGTGATTTTTGAAAAATATATCCTAACACATATACAAGCTATGCTGTCTAAGAATGTTGCAAGTTCCTCTTTGTGCAGACGACATGGTTATTAGATCCAGTCCCTCACATTCAGCTATTCAAACCGAGCTTCAGTCTGACCTTCACTCCCTTAATTCTTGGCTAAACTACAATAAGCTATTCCTAAACTCCTCTAAAACAGATAAGTAAGATATTTGGAACCTCACAAAAGCTGAAAAAAGACTCCTAAAAATTGCAACATCACAAATCTCAAGAGTTGCCCTATAGATACAACCATATCCCTTAGCTACTTAGGTTTATGGCTAGACCAGCCACTTAACTTCCAAAGCCACAATGAAAACACCAGGAAAAAGATCAGTTCTCTTTTTATTCTGGAAAATATCTCCCTTTCATTCCAGACCAGCTAGAGCTGTAATAGGTAAAGGAGTCCTCCTTGCTCAACTTGAATACTGGCTTCCCATCATGGAAACAGCCTCTAAAAAAAACTCATCCACTCTACAATCCATGGAAAACAAAATCTGCCAATTCATTTCCAGTTCCTTCCCTCAGGAGCACCACTGCATCATCCTCTCCAAAGCCAAATGGCTACCACTCTCCTACAGAGTTGAGGTACTCCTAGGGTCTCTTATTTTCAAACTACTTCATCTAGGTGCCTCTCCACCTCTCACAGCCAAATTCCTTAATAAAACTACCCACTACAACTTTCACAACCCCTCCCAATTAACTCCCTCACTCCAGACATCCCAAACTAAACTGCACTGTACTTGACCATTCCTTCTCCATTCTTGTACCCAAACTCTGGCAATCCCCCCCCCCCCTTCACCTTAAAGAAGTCTCCTCTTTCCCAACATTCAGAGCTCAACTCAAAAGACAATTGTCATCAAAAATCTTGACTGTAAGTGCTTTTTCACTGGAGACATAGCATAACTCCCTCCTCTCTTGCGTCACTTCTACTTTAATCCTGTGTTCTCAACTGCTGCTTCCCTCTCATATTTACTACTAAAATGAATTCACATTTGAATTTTTACTCTGCTAATATTATTTACATATTGTATCATTGTGAATGTGATTATTTGCCTTCTGTGATTACAATGTCTTTGTGAATTTGTTCTGTTTTTTTTTTTTTTTTTTTTTTTTTTGAACTTCTTTACCTGGGCTACTGTTGCAAATGATCAGTGTACTACCTCGGTAAAAAAACTAAAATAAGTAAGTAAACAAATACACACAAAAAAAAACAAATGGAGCCACCAAATACTGCAAAAATGTAAGGTGTGTGTGAAGGTTAGTAATATTTCTGACTCTAGAATAAATGGTAAAAACGTACATAGCTAGTGATTGGTTTGATTGTTGCCCTTGTGGAGTAGTTTATATTGTGGGCTGTGGATGTTTCGCTGTAGAGTGTGGAAATGGAAGAGCAGCCAGCAAAATGTGGAGAAGGTGAGCAACTGTCTCAAGTGGGTTTTCAACAAAATAGAAGACAAGGTGGAAGAAATAAAAGTCGGAATAGATGTAATTAAAGGTCGGCTGGAGGTGAACCAACAACTTGTGCATAGTAAGGTGTTTGATATAGGAACTGATATTTCTCCTTTAGATGTAATTGAAAATGTTGAAGTTAATTTGTGTATTGTGAATTTAAGTGACTTTCATGTGACACAAGTCACTGAAAATATCTTATTGAGAGGCAGCAAATTTGTTCCAACTAAGCTTTCTTCCATAGCAGATGTATTGTTTGATGTTAAGTGTTTTTTGCCGCAAGTTGCATTTGCAGTATTTTTTTAATTCTCAAAAGCAACAGAAAGGAACACTAACGGAAATTGACGTAAACTAATCTTTGTTGGATTTATCTCTCTATAATAATGAGTTTTGTGTTTTTGATGACGGAACAAGTGATTTGTTTGATGTTGAAAATGAGCTTAATGTTGTAAATGTGCATGATGACAATGAAACAAGTGAAGGTTTTTGTACGGGTTATGACGAGTTACCTATGCCTAACCTGTGTTAACACTAGTCATTTTTTAAATCTCTGAAAAGTCTTCTGTGCTAATTAATTTTGAGAATGTTTTATGTAAGAAAATAGAGTATGAATATTTTAAGTTTTTAAAATTAGATAAAAAATATAATTTGGATAAGCATGAATGGTTAACTTTAAAACAGCTTAGTAATGACAATGATAAGTATGTATTTTTGCAAGCTGATAAGGGAGGCAATTGGGTCATTAGATCTAAGTTACAGTATCATAAAATGGTATATGATTTGTTATCCAAGTAGGATGACTATGAGAAATTGACGTATAATCCTTTAAGGGTCTATATTAAATAAATGAACGCTTAAAATGTCGTGTATAACAAGATCAACACAATTTAAGCGAACGCTTATTTAATCGACTGCTTAAATGATCTAAATTAAGAGTTTCGAAAGATTATGTTTGGCCAACATGAGCCATGGTACGTCTGACGTAAGTCCGTAACACAATCAAAATAAATGTTAGAACTATACGCGTGCAGATATGTAAGTTTAAGGTAAAGTTACAGGTTGTGCTACTACAGAGGAGATGTCCTTCAAGGATGCAACTGCAGTCATGACATATGGGTTGTCCTGCCTCAGGCAGCCCTTCGGTCGGCCGGATTCCAAAGTCTGGGTCCGGCGTCGGCTGATGTCGCCCTTTCCCCAACGTCAGAGCGCCTGGGGTATAAAAACGTCAGCCGACGCCATCTTCTTCAGTCTTTCTTGCCGCGTGGCGCCCGAAGCAGAAGCAGTTCGCAAGTGCTGGTCGACCAGCTCCTGTGTTTTCAGCTACTGAAGTCTTCAAAAAAGCTAAGTACCCCGTTGGGGACCTTTTCTTGCCTCAGCTGATGTCAGATAAAAGTGAAAAAGTTAATAATTGTTTAACTTGTTTGAAACAAATACCTCATAAGGATTTCCACTCTTACTGCTTACCCTGCCTAGGCCCAGAACACAACGTCTCGGCCTGTGCAGCTTGTGCCTCTTTCAATAAACGCACTCTTAGGCGTTGGTCAGAGTTTGCACAGGATTATTTTGGGGAAGATTTCTGTTATATCATGCCGTCGGAGCTTCCGACAGCACATTTACCTAAAAAATGGAAGGATAAGGACCGACTCCCGCGGTCTTGGCAGACACCATGCTTAGGCCTACCGTGAGTGTCTCGGTCTCTTCTGAGCCGGTTTCGCAACCGCTACAGACCGACGACACCGCTCCACCGGTTACTTCGGTACCGGATGCCAGCTCGGTGCCGGTTCCTGTTCTCCCCTCTGAGACCGTAGCCCAGGATATTTCTGACACCATTTCAGTGGATAAGATTACTCCAACACGTGGGGCTGCCAGGCCTCCAGTGTATATGTCCATTAAGGCCTACACACGTGCTAAGGCTGCCAAACAGGCTAAGTCTCTTCCTCCAAGATCTGTTTCTCTGGGATCCACTTCTGGTTCTCAAATTTTAAGTTTAGCTGAGGACCTTATTTCTTTAATTAGGGGTTCACAGCCTCATCCAGATAGAGGCTGTCAGCCGCCTTCTGACAAGAGGCCTAGGGTTGAGCAGGTAGACTCCCAGTCCTCCGATGAGGCCTCAGGTGATTCTGCACATTCAGACTACCAGGAGGAGGCCTTCCTGGCCTACGAGGATTCTGATGCGGAGGAATCTATTCCCTCTGCTTCTCCTCCTGAGGAGTTTTCCTTTGGGGAAACGCTTCATTCCATGAGGGAACACTTCAAATGGCAAGGCCAAGAATACTCAGATTCTAGGAAAAGGTTAAGGGAATTTTTAAAGCTACCTCAGCATAGACCCTTAGCTGTTCCTCCAGTTTTAAATGTTTTAGATGATGTGTATTTAGAATCTAGTGTTTCCCCTGACTCCCTCCCCCCTGCTCCTGTCAAGCCAGACAGGTACTACAGGGTCCCAGACACACATCAATTTCTGTACAAGGGCCATACTGCTGACCCTGAAACTATTTCTCAGGGGCCTAAAGGGGTTATCTCCACTACTGCTAAGAACCCACTCCCTTCGGAAAGAGATTCTAGGGCTTTAGAAAGGTGGGGCAAGAAAGTATATACATCTTCCACCCTTTCTATGCGAGCATTAAATTGTCAATTTCATATGATTCGGTATCAGGAATACATGTTGGATGACTTGCGAAAGAAACTGGCTTCCCCTGAACCATTAGATAGAAAGGGGTTACAGGAATTAGTTCATAATACTAAGCAGGTTAGCAGCCATTTCCTTCAGTGTGGATATGATGCATTGGAAGCTTCATATAGAGCAGCAATGACAGGTGCGGTCGTACGCAGGCATGCTTGGTTAAAGGAACAAACATTGCCAGACCATGTGAAAATTAAGCTTTTGGACGCACCACTAGAGAAACATAAGCTATTTGGTGCTACTGCACAAGAGGTTTTAAAGAAAATAGAGGAAAAGGCAAAATCAGTGCAAACAGTCAAAGATTTCCTCCAGGTACAGCCTCCAAGATTCAGCAGGAATTGGCCTTCTAAGCATTGGTCCTTTCCTGACGCAGACAAATTTCAAAAAGGCAAAAACAGACATGGCAGAGGTAGAGGGCAAACTCGAGGCTCCTACAGAGGACGTCAATGGCAGCCTCCGAACCAGAGAGGTGGGGCAGGACCTTCCACTGCTCCACCAGGACAATCTCAATGACTTGACTTTGACTCCGCCATCCAGGGCTCAATTAGAAGCACCTTTGGGTGGAAAATTATCTTTATTCTCACAAAATTGGCACAATATTACAAAGGACAAATGGATACTGGAGATAATAGACAAAGGATACAGATTCCATTTTCATACACTGCCAACAAGACATGGCAGGCCAAACCTGCCACCAAATCAAAGGGCAGAGGCACTCAAACAAATAACAAACCTACTTCAAATAAGAGCAATAGAAAAGGTTCCTTCTGCAGAACAAGGACAAGGATTTTATTCAAGACTGTTCCTTGTTCCAAGAAAAGAAAACCAATGGAGACCCATTCTGGACTTGTCCGCACTGAATACTTACCTTATTGTGCCAAAATTCAAAATGCTGACTTTACAGCAACTCCTTCCCATGCTGGGCAAGGGGTCTTGGCTGGTAACTCTGGACCTCAAGGAGGCATACCTGCATGTCCCAATCAGACAAAGTTGCAGAAGATACCTCAGATTTATTGCAGGCTCAGAGCATTATCAATTCTCAGCATTGCCCTTTGGCTTATCTACTGCGTCCAGAGTGTTGACGAAATGCCTGGCATCAGTAATTGCACATTGCAGACTTCAGGGGATACAAATATACCCTTACCTGGACGACTGCCTTATACAAGCGGACAGCCAACAAGCCTTGTTAAAAAACTTGGACTATGTCATTCACCTACTGCAGGCCTTGGGATACACAGTCAATATTCAGAAATCAAATCTCGTACCATCCCAACAAATACCTTTCCTGGGTGCCACACTGAACACAAACACCCAGATGGCGTTTCTGACAAAAGAAAAACAAAAACAATTACCAGAATACTTCAGAAGATTGGCAACACACTCCCAGATGACTGCAAGGAAGATCCTGCAGGCCCTGGGTTTCATAGGTTCATAGGTTCATACTAGGCTATCTGCCCTAGGGCATTTATAAGCCTAGCCAGAGTGTGTGTGGCTTTCACCACCCCTTAGGATGAGAATACTATACCCATTAGTTTGCTGTGCCTCTGTCCAGCAGTGACACAGAGATGATTCCCGGGGTAAACCTACGATCTCCCATCCACTCGTCAAGATTTCTCTTGAACAGAGTCAGTGAGGGGCTCTGCCTCACATGGACTGGGATTCTGTTCCATAGTATAGGGAGTCTCTGGGTGATGAATCTGTCCCTCCAGCACGTCCTATTTATATCCATGTTGAGGTTTAAGTCTCTTGCTCTCGTGGCTCTGGTGGATTTGGATTTTTTGAGGTGGAGCATGTCCATTAATTCCGGGTTGGACATGGCCTTGTATGTCAGGCACAGATCACCTCTGAGCAAACGGTATGCGACTGAATAGAGCTGGAGTTTCTTCAGTCGGGCATCGTATGACATATGTTTGAGCCCCTTTATCCTTTTGGTGAGGAACTTTTGGGGTCTTTCCAACTGCTGCAGGTGTTGGGTAAGGTACATTCCGAATGAGGCGTTGTACTCAATCATTGGTCTGATAAGTGAAGAGTACAGGGGTACAATGACCTCTCCTGATCTGGATGTGAATCCCTTCATGATCAGGTGGGCAATGTATAAGGTCTTCCTAACCACTTTGGCAATGTGAGTGTCAAAAGAGAGGTTACTGTCAACTTGGGTCCCCAGGTCCCTGATAACTTCTTCCGTGTTTAATGGATTACCACCTATGTGGTAATTAGGGGTTACCTTGTTTTTCCCAAAGGGTATGACTATACATTTTTTGGCATTTAGCTTAAGGCCATGGCTCTGGCACCAGTTATCTATTTCTATGAGACCTCTGTGGAGGATGTCTGTGTCTAATGGAGTGTCAATTACGGTGCCCAGTTTGCAGTCATCTGCAAATTTTGCCAGCCACAATCCCCCTATGTTTGCCTGCACTTCAGAAAAATAAATGCCGAACAAGAGGGGGCCCAGGACTGAGCCCTGTGGGATACCGCTCGTGACCGGCTTAGAGTCTGACATGGCACCAGCAACTCTAACCCTGTGTGTTCTGTCCTTGAGCCAGTTTGCAACCCATCTTGTGACATATGGGTTTACATCTAAGCTGGTGAGCTTTTCTATGATGCCCGAGTGGGGTATTGTGTCGAATGCTTTTGCTAGGTCAAGGTAGGCTGTGTGAACTGCCTTACCCTCATCAATGGCCTTAGTGACTGTTTGAAAAAGTCGACCAAGTTCAAGAGGCAGGATCTGCCCTTGACAAAGCCAAATTGGGTAGGATCCAGTGTCTGTAGGTCCCCAATGTCTTTATTTATGAGTTCCATTATGATCCTCTCCATAGCTTTGCAGACAAGGCTCGTCAAGCTTATGGGGCGGTAATTTCCAGGGTCCGTAGAAGCACCGCCTTTGTGGAGTGGGACCACAGTTGCCGTCGCCATTCTTTGGAGTGCGTATCCTGTAGTAAGGCTAAGATTAAACAGCAGCCTTATGTGTGGGTTTAGTTCCTCATTGAGTTAGTGTAGCACACAGCCGGGGACACCGTCCGGTCCCATTGATGCTGTGTTTTTTGCTTTAGAGAGCAGCTCACCTGGGCATCTGAGATGTTTGGGAGGCTAGACTCTGGTGGGATAGATATTTCTCCTTTTGGGGAGGGAGGGAGAAATTTGCACTGAACCTGTCTGCCAGTATGTTGGCAATGTCTGTGGGTTCAGTGATTTTTTATCATTTTGGACTAATTCTGAGCATATCTGGGAGTTTCCACCCAGGTTTCTAACATAGCTAAAGAAGGCCTTATGATTGTCTTTTGTGTCATTAGCGATTTTTCTCTCAAAGTTGGCCTTGGATGATTTTATGAGTGATCGTAGTTTTTTGCTAGTATTGATCAGAGATGCCTTCCCTTTTAGGGATTTTGCTCTGTCATGTAGTAGCTTTCTCCTCTTGTTGTAGAGTTTGTTTATGGCTGGGGTCCACCAGACCGGTTGCCTGCCTTTGGTGGAAAGGGTCTTGATTTTATTAGGGATTGCTTGATCCATACATTCCTGGAGGTGCTCGTAGAAGGCATTTGTAAGGGTTTCAGCAGTGTGGGTTGTGGTTTCTACTGGCTCGGGGCCTTGAAGGATACCACTCCAGTCTTAAGAAGTGTGAAGTTTGCTTTTGAGAAGTTCTTCACTGTGGTCTTTTTTGCTGGGGGTGGGGGCGGGATGTGGATCTCCAGTGAGATTAATTTATGGTCTGATCTCACCAATGAGGGATATACTTCGGCTGTGGTGCATTTTGTCCCCATGTTTGTGATGATCAGGTCTAGTATATTTTCTCCTCTTGTGGGAATGGTGACTAGTTGTTCCATAGCATTTGAGTTTATGAACTCCAGGAACCTTTGGGCTAGGGTGTTGGGGCTTGAGTAATGTTCCCAGTCTATGTTTGGGTAGTTGAAGTCACCCAATATGATGGTGTTTGGAGAGACATTCATACTCTCCAGTGTCTTCAGGAAGGCTGTGTGGGTTTCCTGAGTTTGAGAAGGTGGTCTGTAGCATGTTACAAACTGTAGGGCAGTTTTACCTATGGTTAATTGCACCTGGATGGTCTCCGATGCTTCGTGCGTTTCCACTAACCTGGAGGTGTGGGTATCCTTTATGAATATGGATACTCCCCCTCCTTTTGTGGTTCGGTCCGGATTTTGGTGCCGGAACGCATGATATGAGGTATAACCTGATAGTGCTGGGGTGCTCTCAGGAGCCTTGAAGCAGGTTTCAGTCACAGCACAGACATCGATGTTCTCCATACTGAGGAGGGCTTCGAGGGCGTGCATCTTGAGGTTTAGACTTCTGGCATTGAGCAGTATTACCCTTAGTTTTTCTCCATTTTTGTTTTCTAGGGCGGTAGGTTTATCATTTGAGCCTTGCCTAAAAAAGGCACTATGGGGGTGGCAAGAGCCTTTGCCAATATCCGGAAGCCCATGGCATCTTGCATTCTTCTGATTCCACATGCAAGGCTGCATATGAGGAAACTACAATGGTATCTAAAAAGTCTATGGTCTCAGCACAGCCACAGCCTGGAAACATTGATCCCACTCATTCCTTGTCTTCAAAAGGAATTTCTGTGGTGGGCTCAAGCAAGCCAGATAAACAAAGGTCTGCCTTTCAGCAAGCCTCATACAAGTCAAACCATAACAACAGATGCCTCGGACCATGGATGGGGGGCGCACATGGAGGGCAGATGCATTCAAGGACAATGGACACAAAAAGAAAAGCACCTGCATATCAACCAAAAAGAAATGCTGGCCGTGATGCATGCAATCAAGGCCTTCGAAAAGTTCATGCATCAAGGCCATCTACTAATAAAGACAGACAATACCACAGTTATGTGGTACATAAACAAGCAAGGAGGTACCCATTCCTACCCTCTTTGCTGACTGGCAATGAATCTCTGGGATATTTCCCTACAATTGAAAATAGAGCTACAATCCCAGTTTGTACCAGGGAAGGACAATGTTCTGGCAGACGGCCTAAGCAGAAACATCATGGATCCGCACGAATGGATGCTGCATCCAGACATTTTCTTACAAATAGCTCAAGCATGGGGAAGGCCGGATATAGATCTTTTTGCCTCCCACTTCAATCACCATCTGAAAAAGTTTTGCACAAGGACATACCATCCTCAAGCATGGAAGGTGGATGCTCTCTCCTTCAGTTGGAACTCTCTAACACTATATGGCTTCCCACCTCTTCCTTTGATGACCAAGGTGTTACTAAAGATCAAGACAGAGCAACTGAAAGTCATACTGATAGCTCCAGACTGGCCAAGACAACACTGGTACCCACTGCTACGGAGCTTGACACACACCAATCCGTGGCTCCTTCCTCAATGGCCACTTCTTCTGACACAGCACAATTACAGGACTCTACACCCCAGCTTGAAAACATTAAAGCTGACAGCTTGGAAGATTCAATGACTATTACTCAGGATACACTTTCCAAAAGGGTAAAAGATATCATCCTGGAGGCGCGCAGACCTTCCACTAGAAAAACATACTCAGCAAAATGGAAGAGATTTCTTATCTGGAACAGCAAAAACGGTTAAGACCCATCAGTGATGAGCATTCCACAGATCCTGGAATACTTGGCTGAAATGCTCCACGATGGCCTTTCATATTCTTCCATAAACATACATGCTTCAGCAATATCTGCCTAATATAACACTGATTCGCCTGTATTTTCTCACCCATTGCTAAGACAGTTTCTAAGAGGTATAAAGAACATCAACCCTCCAAGGAAACCACCAGTGCCTGCATGGGACCTCAACTTCATGCTGGAAAAATTAACTCTTCCTCCCTTTGAACCAGCAGCATCTTCAGAGTTGCAATTTCTGTCTTGGAAGACAGCCTTCCTTCTGGCAGTAACCTCAGCAAGAAGAGTCTCTGAACTACAGGCCCTTATGGCAATACAACCATTTCTCATTTTTCACCAGGACAGAGTTTCTTTGAGAACCAATCCATCATTCATGCCAAAGGTGGTATCCAGGGGTGTCCCTGAATCAAGCTATTCACCTGCCTAGCTTCTTTCCCAATCCTCAAAATAAAGGAGAGAGACTTCTGCACACTTTGGACATACACAGACAGTTGCGCTACTACTTGGACAGAACAAAGTCTTTCAGAAAATCTGACCAGCTTTTTGTAGCTTTCGCTGCTGGATTGCAGGGAAAAGCAATTTCCAAACGGACAATTTCTAAATGGATTGGAAATTGCATTCGATTCTGCTACTCTTTTCATGGAAAAACTGTGCCAGTTGACATCAGGCCACATTCCACCAGAGCTACAGCCACCTCCACAACCTTTTTAAGAGGAGTGGCAACAAAGGACATTTTAGAAGCTGCTACATGGAGCTCTGTGCATACATTTTCCAAACATTACAACCTGCCTTTATACTCCAGGTCCAGAGCAGGATTTGCCACTGCAGTCCTGCAGGGCATTTTAGCTACACCATCTTTGCCTTAGTGCCTACCACCCCCAGGTTGGCTATGGTATTCAATCCATATGTCATGACTGCAGTTGCATCCTTGAAGGACATAGTACAGTTTTGTACCTACCATAAATGTAGATGTCCGATAGGTATGCAACTGCAGTCAGATTTTCCCTCCCACCTACCCCTCTGTGGTATACTTTTGGGTTCCTACCCCTCATTTTAGCTACCTGGGGTAATCTTTTATGGTGTATTTGTTTTTATGCTGTTGTACTTGTCTGGAATTTTTTCTCTATTTTTCAAAATTTAGCCTTCCTTAGAGGGCACCTGGCATCTGGGGCAAGAAACACTGAAGAAGATGGCGTCGGCTGACGTTTTTATATCCCAGGAGCTCTGACGTCGGGGAAAGGGCGACATCAGCCGACGCCGGACCCAGACTTTGGAATCCGGCCGACCGAAGGGCTGCCTGAGGCAGGACAACCCATATGTCATGACTGCAGTTGCATACCTATCGGACATCTACATTTATGGTAGGTACAAAACTGTACTTTTCTTCGGGCTGTTGCAATTCTTCTAAAAGTGTAACGCTAAATCTAATGTTCACCATTGAGCACACTTTGGGATAATTTCATGGTTTATTACTACATAATTTATGTTTAATGTTTTGCACCGGATATTTCACGTTTAGGGTGCGTATAGTGGTAGGATAGCTTCTTAGGTAGTAGATAGATTTATAATGTAGGTAGTCACTTTACACGTTTATTTTTGTTTAATGCGTTGTAGTCTGTTACGTCACTAGGGTGAAGGTGTTGGCCAAACAAAATTATTCGATATTCTGATTTTCGGTAAGTTTGTGTTTCAGTTAAATAAGCGTTCGCTTAAATTGTGTCGATCTTGTCATACTCGACATTTTAAGCGTTTGTTTAGTTAATATAGACCCTCCTTTAATACAATATAGTGTTATGTTATTAGAGATTTTATAACAGGGTGAGAGGTTAGGTTTCTTATCCTCACATGATGCTAAGAAGTTATATATACCATATCCTAAAGATCCCACCTTCTCTGCCCTACCTAAGATTCATAAGAATTTAACTGAACCACTGGGGGGGGGGTCTATAGTTTCTAGTTGTGACTCTTTTCTTGAGCATGTTGGAATGTTTTTGGATAGATAATCTGAAAAAGTATTTATCTAAAATTCCTTCACATATTAAAAACACAAATGAGTTTTGTGGAATGGTGAAAGGCATGAAGTGGGAAGGTAATTTTTATTGGGCCACTGTTGATATTAAGTCTTTTGTATACTAATATTAAGATCAACTGAGGTTTAGAGGTAGTAGGGAAGTTGTTGGGTGAAAGACCACTTACTACTTTTTTGGTAAAACTATTGGAGTTTGCGTTGACACATAGCAATTTTATTTTCAACAATGAGATTTTTTTACAGAGGGAAGGTACAGTGATGGAGGCGTATTCTGCCCCTTCATATGTTATTATTTTCATGTCCTATTTTGAAAATGTTTGTATGTACTCTATGGGCTTTTTTGCTAAATCTGTTGTTCAATATCAACATTATGTAGATGATCTTATTTTTATTTGCAAGGGTGACATAAGAGACTTGAGTGGGTTTATATGGATGTTGAATAATAACCCATTTGGGTTAGAATTTACTTTTGTTGTTAATAAACACATTATGCAATTTTTGGATATTGAATTGTATGTGGATATTGACAGTAAGGTGCAATTTAAACCCTTCAGAAAGACCATGGCGGTTAATAATTTTTTAAATGCCAGTAGTTCTCATCCCCCGCATTTGCTAGAATCCCTGCCTTAGGGGAATTTAAGCAAATTTTTGAAAATACCTCGGAAAGTCACTTGTTGGAACAGGAATTTATATAAGTGAAGGAGAGGTTGCTACAGAGAGGCTGTTTGGAAACCTCTATTGAGAAAGCTAAAACTAGAGTAAAATATGGCTATAGTGGCTGTTTCACTATAGTTGGAATTGATAATCATAGGCCATTTTGAGGTGATAAAAATAAGGATGATGGGGAAAGAATATTTTTTGTTACAAAATTTTCCCCTTTTCATCTGTCATGAAGACTTTAGTAGATAATTTATGGCCTATTGTGTGTTGTGATGATGAATTGGGATGTTTATTTCCTAATAAGTTCATGTTTTCTTATGGCAGATATAGTAATTTAAAGGAAATTCTTAATTTTAAGGATAAAAGGGCAATAAAAAATCAAGTGGGGATATATAAATATGGTAAATGTAAGATGTGTGTGAGGGTTAGAAATATTTCAGAATAGAATTAATCGTAAAAGGTAAATGGCTAGTGATAGATTTGATTGTCGCTCTTGTGGAGTGGTTTATATTGTGGGCTGTGGATGCTCTACCCCCAAATGGTACATTGATCAGACTAAGCAAATGGTTAAAGTTCATATTTTAGAAACAAGCAGATGGACAGCCCCATTGCAGATCATTTTTATAAGGTACATGGACATGATGATTGCTTTTTAGTGTCTTGGCAAAACCACAGTTGGTGGGTGGGAGCAATTTTGCACAGAAATTAATAGAACTGGAAAGTAGTAGATTTATATTAAATTACAGGACACTTACACCTAGAGGTTTATATTTAGATATTAATTTGAATGTTTAACTTATTTTGTATGTATACCTCTGTTTGTATTCTGTTTATAATTTATTTGGATGATTATGGGAGGTAGTTCTTTAAGGGCTGCATAATTATTTAATTTTCACTTGATTATTTAATTGTATGTATTTGTGGATTAATTCAAAAAGTCTGCTTGGTGTGTGAAACATTATTCCTCTGAAGGCATTGAGCCAACGTACCAGAACGCTATTAAAATTTTTTGCAGTATTTGGTGGCTCTGGTTTTTTTTTGTTTTTTTTATACGTTGGTTATTTGTTTGGTTTTGAGATAAATAAACCATCAGAGAGTCCTTGTCTAAGAGATTATTTGTACTAAATGAATAAAAACAAATTCATACATCTTTATGTTAAAGCATTCAATGACCTTTCTCACATCTTTTATTTTTTCTGCTGGCAATCAAAACACTGTTTAATATTCATTATCTTCTCTACAAATGTAAGTATCAGTTCCTCTAATAATTGAATCTCTGATTACAAGAATATCATTTGTGGCCAGATCTGAAGAATCCTGTACTTTTAATTTGTGACCAGATCTGAAGAATCCTGTACTTTTAATTCAGTAATAGGTGCATTATCAATTGTTACAAAGGGATGATCTTCATCACCATTAGTCTTATTAACCCCATTTTCATTACTTATTACATTTGCAATCATACAATTCTCATCCAGCTGCCTTTAAACATCCACAGCTTGAGCCATGCTGTCACCTTCTGTCTTTCTCCACTTTTTTCTTACAGTAACGTTCTTCAATCCTTTCAAGTTCAGTTTTGATTTCTTCCTTTTCACCTGCCGCTTGCCTCTTTTTTCTACCTTTTCATTTGGAAAAATGATGCCTTTTTCACTAGACTGAAGGTTTCCTAATAGAACAATGTTATCATGCCCTGTAACCTGTGTGTTAAATAACAAAGAGCTGTCCTTTTTAAGTATGTATTCTGTTTGCTTTATAGACAGTAATCAGTTTCTTTTTTTTCCCTCATTATTTGTTGTGAACGTCTTCCTTTTTTTTTCTTCTTCTTTGTTCATTGAATTCTCAGATTGCAGAATACATGTTGTGACCCCCCTCCTCTGCGCCAGTAATCAAGGAGCTTCAGCCTCACCACTGACACTGGTGAGGGATATTCACTTGGAACAAAAATGGATACACATAGTATTTCCAGATGCAGCTGTCTGCACCAAGCACAGTTTCCTTTAAGAGCACACAGGGAACACACTCCAATCCTGAGGCTGGGTTTCCTTCTCTCTCACCAGGCCCCAAATAAGACTCCACACTGACCACAGCTGTAAAGTTGAGTCCTCAGCCCAGTGTTCCAGGCCAAGTCCCCTATCACCTTCTCTGTGAAACCAGCACTCTGTGTCCCTGCTCCAGGTAGCTGACACACACACTTTGAGATTTGACTTTCATACACACACACACACACACACACACACACACACACACACACACACACACGAAAGGCTGGCACAGATTTACCAGCTATGCCCAATCTGCCCAGACTATAACATAGATACTGCTGCCATAACACTCCAAAGCCAGCTACTGTAAGGCTGTTACCAGGTATGCAGTCATAACTTGTAAAATTAACATTTGTACAAATGGTAGTGTTTGACCAATACAACAAGGCTTTTAGAAGCTGACACAGTGTCACCAAATAAAATATAAGTACTCTCAAAGGTTAACATATTCTCTAAAAGACCAGCTACAATGAAAAGTTTAAATATATTTAATAATAAATAATAAAAACACATGAAAATACTAAATATCTGTTTGCAATAAACATCAGAGTTTCAAACACAGGAAATATTAAAAATAAAACTGATGGAAATATTCACACAGATACAGAAAAACAATATTTAACTAATCTCAGTATATTTTTCTGACTGATCTAAAGAGTTACTGTCCCCTAGTTCACTTACTAGAGCAAGGCACGATGAAGTGGGCGAGTGCTCCTTCTTTGTCAGGTTTCACAACGAGACTGCCCTGAGACTTCTGTCCAATCTAGTATTAAAACATAATTTCTGTGCTAGATTACAGAATGACATCACATAGATCCTGTCACCTGACTTCTGATTCCCACACTACCCCCTTTACTAGAACTTGAAGCAGAATCTAGCACATATGTGTCATAATACACACATATAGAGCTTTGCTAAGATATGTTGTACATCTGGAAGCTATAAAACCACTTCAGAAACTTCCACCCTTCCAGGATAGCAATAAGTTCACTGCTAAGGACAATGCAGTAAGATTCCTAGTCCTAGTTTTTATAGATATTTTGTCTATGGCTACAGTCAGAACTGTAAGATACAATATTTATGGCTCAGGTAATTTAATTTCAGACTATTTTTCAAAGTTAGCTGGACTGAAATTAACCTCTTCTCTTGCAGTATCCTCTGTTAAAATATATTCATTTCAAGCGTTACAATACAGTCTGACATACAGGGGTATTTCATTTTTGTCCAGCAGGACCCACTGTTTTTTTTAACACAAACAACTTTACAAATACATTTTCAACACAAGCACCTGTACAAATCAGTTTGATATACAAATTACATATAATTCTTACAAAACTCCAGCTAGCTATGCTGGCATATGTTAACCACTGCCCTACTTCTCATGGCATAGCTGGCACTACTTCACATCATCACACATATATCCAAAATTCCAGAGTTGTTATCAGTATTATCTTAGTAAGGGTTGAGTGATCTTTGCTGACAATAGACACTTCCTTTCCTAAATGTTAATATATGTAACAACAGTTCTCCACAAGTGCAATCATCATCAGTAAGTCTATATTTACTAGTAATAATGGTAAGTAAATAATCTAACTTTTGACTTGAGGAGCATAGATCACCAGTGTTGTCAGGTGCATTAAGTACACTGTACTAGATATTTGTGCTTAAGCAAATACTTAATGACATGCTCATGTAAAGAATGTATTTTCAGCTGCAAATGAATAAAGAATTGTAAAAGGAAAGGATAATCAAAGTCAGTTATCACAGAATTCAGAGATTTTAAGTGAACTTCTATGAGAAAAATTACACAACTGTATACAACTAAATATAAATTAAATACAATAAGTTATTGCTTTGACTTACCTTATCAGTTGTAAAAGTAACACAGAAGCTGGATTTCCTTTACATTGCTCATAGTCGCACATCATTTTATCAGTAAAGATCAATAAATCACAAGCCAACACAGGATTGTTTCAGATAAGCTCTGGATTGTCCTTTCAGCACTATGTGTGAATTTATAGCTGACTAGGCCCCTCAAGATGGCTTGAGTTTACCTGCCTAAAACCTATCCCTTTCTAACAACAGTGCTTATAATTCCTTTTTTAGACCTGTAGTGCCTTTTTTAGGCTTTGCAAAAAGATAAATCTTCCAACATAGCAAAAGCTACTCAGAACAAGCTACATCACTGCTCAGTGCTAGAAGTCTCAACAAGAAACTGCAGTCCCTAGAAGCTCTCCTGACCCTGGAGAATGCTAATTTCTGTGCAGTTATCGAAACCACGGAAAGCACTCTGGCAGTGCATGGCTATAATGCCTTTCATATTCCAACCACCCACTGAACATGAAAGTTCAAAAGACAGAGGTGTTTCTATTTGCATAAAGGATATGCACATCTCAACGCTGGTCAAACAGTATAACATGCTTGAGTTATTCCATGTCCAGTTAACCATGGAGGAATCCATTACCATATTCTCGCTAGCTACAGGTTTCCCACCATGAACCAGGAAACCCATACATCATACCTGACGTTACTAGATTCACTCACCATCAAGCTCAATACAATATTTATGGGTGATTTTAACTATCCCTTCATTAATTGGGAGGCATACACGACCACTAGCATATATGCCCAAAGATTTCTTGACTTGTAAATTCAGTTGCCCTGGAGCAGCTAGTCTGCATCCCCACTAGGGGAACAAATATTCTAGCTCTGATATTCACAAATAGAGGAGAGCACCCCCCCCCCCCCCATTGTGATGTTCTCACTGGTAAAATTAGATTAAAAAGTGGTCTCCCTTGAAATAAAGGTAAAACTAGTTCCCCCACCTAACCCCCAAAACTTTAATAACTTCTCTAAGGTAAATTACCCCTATTAAGGGATGACATCTAGTTTTTAAGCTCCCTGAATCCAGAAAACACAGAAACCTTTGCAGAGGTGTGAAAAGGCCTATATGATTATATAAACAACTGCATAGAAATGGCAATACCAGACCGAAATAAACCCAAGTCAAATAGCAAAACAAAGATACCCTGGTTTACATTTTACAAAAGGAAGAAAATTTTGTCGAGAAGGGAATGTGCACAATAGAGCAAAAAGTCACTCATTAGTCTAAACAAGCAAATCAGGGAACTAGTCAAGACTCCATAAGCAGACTTTGAGGTAAAATAGCCTCCAAAGCTCTTAAGGGCAACACCCATTAGTGTGCAGAATTAGTTGTAGATGGCATCTGTTATACCCTGCCAAAAGATATAGTAAATCTGCTGATCGACAAATTAATCTCAAATTTCACTTCCCAATTCTCCCTCAAGAAATACTCTCCACCACTCTGCTGACAATTATCACCAAAGAACAGGTTGCCACTGCACTTTTTAAAGCTAAAAACATGACTTCACTGGGGCCTAACGATATACCAGGTTGCCTCTTAAACAGCTTATAACAGGACTTATCAGGCCCATTAGGATCTTTATTTAACCACAGCCTGTGGACTGGCTTTGTCACAGTAGAGTGGAGGACAGCAACAGTCATCCCCCTGCATAAAGGGGGGCATCTACTGACTTTGGAAACTACAGACTGATAAGTCTGACTAGCCTTATATGTAAGGCCATGGAAAGAATAATCATGGACCTGATAAATAATGACATAGGAAACCTCCAAACACTGGACCCAACCCATTTTGACTTTGTCAAGGTCAGGTAATGCCTAGTGAATCTGGTGAATTCCTTTGAGAAAGGCAGTAAGGCCATGGATGATGGCAAAACAGTACATACTGCCTACCTCGACCTGGCCAAGGAATTTGACATAATTCCCCACTTGGGTATTATAAATAAACTCACAAAACTGGGCATAAATCCCTATGTCAGCAGATGGACAGTCAGTTGGCTCACAGACAGGACATGTGATTAAAGTGGTTGAGTCTAGATCCAGCAAGAGACCAGTTACTACTGGTGAGCCACAGAGCTGACTGCTGGGACCACTCCTGTTCTCAGTATACCTCTCTGAAGTCAAGACTAATGAGGAAGGCCTTTGGATGATAAAGTTTGCTGAACTTTGCAAGCTGGAGTCAACCACTGAATCCCGCAGCGATATAGATATCCTTCAGGAAAGTCTAAATCAGGCAAATGATTGGTGTCAGAACCATGGCTTAAAATTAAATGTGAAAAAAAATGCATTAACATACCCTTTGAGAAGTCAAATATTCCTGCAAATTGCAACATCAGTAGCACACCCCTAAAAGTAGTCTCAGAGGTGAGAGATCTAGGTACATAGATAGATAGTAGCTTGAACTTTGACCGCCTTGTGTCCACAGTGGTGAGGAAGACCTTTTTATATGGCACAACTTATAAGTAAAGGTGTGGCATCCAGATACAAGGAAGTTATAGTTCCATTGTACTCAGTCCTCATTAGACCAATAACTGAGTGCAATACACCATTTGGCATGTACTTGACTAGGCACTTACAGCAGATGGAGCAACCTCAGAAGTTCCTCGAAAAGAAAATGCAGGGTTTAAACAACCTGTGCTATTCAGATAGACTAAAGGCCCTATCCCTTTACTATGTATCCTACTGATTATTAAGGGGTGACCAGTGTCTGACCTACAAGGCACTCCCAAATCAAGCCCTGATGGAGCTGCTTCACATATGCAAGTCAAACAGCATGAGGTTCACCCAATCTAGGGTCCTAAACTAAGTCAACGGCTTACACAAAACATGCTGGAGAGACAGATATGTGTCTCAGAGATTGCCCCTTCTTTGGAACAGGCTTCCTATGCACTTTAAGCAGAACCTTCCTCTGGCCTTCTTCAAATGCATTTTAGATCATTGGATGAGGATCTGCAAATTCACACTAGGAGTAGCACCTACATCCCTTACAGACAGGGGCAGTCTCTAAGATACTGAAGGCATTTGCACAAACCCATGCCATGCTGTTGTCCTTAGGTGCCATATAGGTTCATAGGTTAGTACTAGGCTATCAGCCCTAGGGCCTATACAAGCCTAGCCATAACAATTCCCTGAATATTTCTTCCCACATTATTTACTTTCCTGGACCCCTGTCTAGCAGGGCGACTGACGTGATCCCTGGGGTGAATTTCCTTTCTCCCATCCAATCGTCAAGGTTCCTCTTGAAGAGGTCCAAAGAGGCACTCTGCTTGACATGTATGGGCAATCTATTCCAGAGTCTGGGGAGTCTCTGGGTCAGGAACCTATCCCTCCAACATGTTTTGTTTATTGTGATGACAAGGTTTAGATCCCTGAGCGTGTAGCTCTGAGGGATTGGGATTTCTTTAAGTGTAGCATGTCCAGCAGCTCTGGGTTTGACATGGCCTTGTATGTTAAGCAGAGATCGCCTCTGAGTAGACGATATGCGACAGAGTATAGCTGGAGTTTTTTAAGGCGGTCAGCATAGGGCATCTGCTTTAGGCCTGTGATTCTTTTAGTGAGGTATTTCTGAGGCCTTTCCAGTTGTTGCAGATGTCTTGAGAGGTACATACCAAATGGGGCATTGTATTCTATAATGGGTGTAATGAGGGATGAGTACAGTGGGACAATGACCTCCTTTTTTCTGGATGAAAAGCCCTTCGTGATGAGGTGTGCCACATAGAAGGACTTCCTGACTGTTGTGGCGATGTGGTTATCGAAGGTGAGACCACTGTCCACCTGTGTCCCTAAGTCTCTTATCACACTTTCTGTGTTTAGTGTACTGCCACCTATATGGTAATTCATGGATACATGTTTTTTTATTGGATAAAATTTGTGTTATATTGGCTAGGCTTGTATGGGCTGTTAAGCAGTTAGCCGAGTAATCTCCTTGGAACGTATTAAATGAAAAACAACAAAATAAAAATCTAAGTAAAAATCATCTTGTCTGTAAGGTATTCCTTTCTTCCTACAGTGAAAAACAATGGTAAAAAAATGTAAATCAAAATAAATCTTCTCTAACCGGGCAACTGCACAGTCAATCACAAACCAGTACAAGTGTGTTTCAGATAAGCTCTGGATTGCCCTATCTGAAATCTGTTTGAATGTATAGCTGACTAGGCCCCTTAAGTGGCTCAGGCTATATTAGGAACCTTATTTCATTAGTCTGGAATGATTTTTCCCTAAATTTACCTTCATTTTAAGTAGGTCACTTAGCATTAATTACTGCTCTCATTCTTAGCTAGATCTAAGAGAAAGGTGGAAAATAGTGCTGAATTGTGAAACATTGTCTTAACTTTAACCAAACAAATTAGAGCTTCCTGCCTTTTAGCATTACAGTTGTTTCAGCTGGTTGTACTGGATGGCATTTTAACCAGAAAATCTTTCTTATAATAAAGTTGATGAGCATCATAGTACAAAGGTACGTTTTTCATATAGACGGGTCACATATCCTCTTTTCCTTCCTGTATGAGTTGACCAGGATGATAATCATCTTAGGATTCCTTATTTTTGATTATGTGATGGTCCTAGTAATCAGTGGGGTTCACTGTTGAATTGTTTAATTTCTTTAAGCCTAACCACTACCCTAAAAATGTGCTTCTTGAATTACATCAGTGCTTCTTAAACTGTCTGTCTCTGTGTTAAAGGATTGTTTATTTTTACCTCGAATTGTCATGGACTGATACTTTTGTAAAGCAATTGCAATGCAATAAACTGGGTGTGGCACTTAAGGCATAGAGTGTAGAACCCATATTACCCGAATGTGTTTTCTTGTGGTTCGAAACCTTGTCTTAAGCTGAACAGTAAAACTAGCCAAGACTGCACAAAGATAACCGAATTAAGTTGGCCGGCCCACAAAAGACACAGAATTGTAGATATTCAGGTGCATTTTAGAGCTTTTTTTCCAACCTTTTGATTCAATAATGGCCTTAACAAAAATTTTGACTAAGGAAAGGAAGTCTGTCTCATTTTTCTTCAGGAAAGAAATAAGTTGTGCGTCCAAGTTTTAATGTTTAAAGTGGACAAAAATAGTATTTCCTTATAAAATGTGATGACAAATGCTTACCTGAATAAAAAGAGGCATATCTGGAAGTACTGCCTGCATCGCTACTCAGACAAAATAATAGCTGCTTTCACCGAACTCCTCTGGTGTTAGACTGGGATTAAAGTGAAGGAACAAATGGCCACAATCATATATTTAAAGTTATCACTGTCATACATATACATGTTTTGTCACCCCAACACCCAAAGAAATCTATAAAGACCAAAATCTGGGACCAGTTTTAAATTTTTCTGTTATATACATAGAAAGTTACTAGAATAACATATTGCAATTGCAAGCATTTTCTGAAAGATACCAAGTGTGCAACCGAAGTCTGTCATTATTTAATGACTACAGTCCACAACAGTTTGCTGGAAAAAGCACAAATCCTATGAAGAACACACGTAAATATAAAGTACGATGAGAAGGAATTGAGAGCAATGTTCCCGATGACTGTATGCACCTCACATATCTGCTTGCAGTCAAGTAAATGCATAAATTATGGCCCCTTAATCATATTTCAGCTCACCCTGTCAGAATCATGTAGGTCAGCCCACTGAAAAACCCTCTGTCCTCTCAACCTCTTTGTTCAAGACTTTTTACACTTAGAAGATTGCAAGAATAACAAGCTTCAGGATATGAAGTCTGAAACTGAAATGTCTGTTGTTATTTAGCAGCTGCAGTTATTAACAACTTGCAATAAAAAGGTCAGAATTTTGAAGCCCTTTGCTCCCCAGTAAATCCACCATTGATTAAACAAAATGCCTCATATCCAGTAGCTTTGCCAGCCAACATAAGAAACAGAGAGCCAGGGAAGTCGATTAGTTAAGTGCGCCTCGTCTAGTACCAGAATTCCAGCTGAGGAGCTCCATGGGTCATTTTTATATCTCGTTAAGTAAAGAAATCGTGCATTTTTAATGTAGTAAAATACAATGCAGAAATGGCTTGAGGATTTCCAACCAACATTTTGAGGATCAGCACTGATCCACAAACCACACTTTGAGTAACACTGAACTAGATCACACAGTGGCTTTTTGATTCATCCCAAATCCCAGATGTCATTATACTGACTACCTGGCACCAGTTGTCCAGATAATTCAGCTTACTTGCCAGTGTCTAGTCCATATTGGTCTACTCCGACATCTGTTTCAGTAATTTCCTTAAAAGCAGTTGATTAATCTGTTGAAGCTTAATTTTACATACCTCATGATATCATTTAACATAGAAGTAAAGTGTGCTCAGTGATGAAGAATATTACCCACAGTGTTTTGCAAATGGAAGTGTGATGAGAGGTTAGGCTGCTTATCATCAATAATGCAGACGCCAGATCATTAACTTCTTTAGAACCTCCTTCCCCACATTTGCATTATCTTTTTATGTTTGCCTGTTAAGGTATATGCATGTTGCTGGCCATTTATGAATGTATTTATTTATTTAGCTTTTTCCTTGGTTACTTCCATTTAGATCATGCCCTATTTTCAGGGTGATCAGAGGTGATTCTGATTAGGGATAATTTAGCTAAGCATCAGGGATATAGCTATACTATTTTCAGGAGGGTGAATCATTTTGATTTTCTGCTACATGGTCATGGAGAAAGAAAGGATTATGTATGAATAGGCAGTGTGCAAATCTTAGCAGAAATGGAAAGAAGTGATGATATTGGTAAACCTTTTTATTACTGAGGTTCAGCAAGATAAATTGAAGATACTGTTATGATGAACATTTGTAAGCCAGCTAATATTACTGCAGTCTCCTGGTTTGATGTAGTGGACAGAGAATTTTCTCAGCAGAGTAAGGAGCTACAGAGGAAAGCGGTGGTGCCTTGTCATGACTTGATGTCCAGCAAAGGAGCTGGGAACTTTGATTGTATGAAGTGTGCTCCAGGAAGGCAAAATTATACAGCTGGTGAGAAAAGTAATGAAGAAGACACTGGATTTAAAACAAAGAAAAGCCACTGAACAGGATCTAGTTCAGAAATGAAGTAAAATTTGAAAAGTATATTGTCTGGGACACCTTAGTCAAAAAAATGGTGTTAGGAGTTGAAGAAATAAGTTCACTTATTCATTTTGGTTGAGAACTGTTCTGCATTGTGACATATCAGAGGTTTGAATTAGCAGCAGAGTTTGTTGGCATGTTTATAGAAATAACTGTTTGTGTACCTTGGAATAATTCTTTTGCTAAATGATTTGAGTTTGTCTGAAATTAAGACAAATTTCATAAATGCAAAAGGTACTGAATTTTATTTGAAGATGAATTGCAGTACTGTGCATAATGAAAAAAAAAAGGCTTGACAAAAGACATTTGAATGGATGGTGGTAAGCTTGGGTGACTTGACAAAAAAACATTGCTTCACTTAATTAATGTAATTATGATTAATAGGAACAGAGGAATAATAATGTATTGGAATATGCCAGAGTGCTGCTGCTTTTATGGGGAAAGTGGACATTTAATAAAGGACTGCGACAAGGTGTAGCCATTGTGGGGAAAGAAGTCATGCTCATATTGCTTGAGTGGACATGTACACACACAGATTTCTGTCTTGTTTAAATTATTTTTAATATTTTTATTAGTTTATTATTTGTTCAGAATAATAAGCAACTTATGTGACAGTGCTGCATCTGATCACACTGCTACCTGCTGCAATTGAAAGCAACCATTGGCCTAATCTGTACTCTTCCTATTGGTCTTGTGTATGATGGAATGGACAAATAAGCAGGTAGAAGTCACATCTGGCTGTTTTTCAGATTCCTCTTTTTGCATGATGTGGATTTATGTAGTGAAGTCCAGAAGGGTGGAGTGTATGGAAGGCAGTTTCACCATTTTGTATAGCTTCTAGCCATAGTACTTAAAGGTTGTGTAACAAAAGAGCCGACCTAATCAGCAGGGCTTCCTATTGAAATGTCGGCACTTGAAATGCCAAGTGCCAAAAAGCAAAAAAGACCAAAAATCTAAGCCCCCCCCCCACATTCCCCTAACTTGTATAGATCACCATACCTTGGAGAAAATGGAATATTCTGACAAATGTCCATCTCGGACTTAGTATATGTAAATCCATTTTTCTGCCACTCATTGTCTGTGTTTTGGGACTCGCTGTAGCAGGTCCTGACATTTCAATTGGTTACCAATCAGCAGTGTCAAAGAGCCAAGTGAAACTGAAAATTTGATATTAAACATGAATTAATTTGTTTAGCAATACAGCAGGCTGCCTGAGGAGTTGGACTGGTGAAAAAAAAATCCAGAATATGTGTCACGCCACTTGTACTGTTTTGTGGAAGCAACAGTGCAGCATAGGAAATAAGCTGGATCTGGCAAATGTGCAGACAGCATTACTACAGTGAAAAAAGTTTCAAATCAGTATTATTGAACATGTGTTTTAGCGGATCTACTTCATATGTTCGACACTTCAAAATGCCGAATTTCATATGGCTGAGACTATATGATCGACATTTGAAATACAAAAGTAAAAAAAAAACAAAAACACTTACCTAAACACTGCTAGCAGGGGGTCAAGCCCCACCAAAACCCCACCTGTGGAGGGCTCTGCCGTCCCACCCCCCCGTAACTTAAATATACCAACTCCGAGATCAAACTACAGTGCAGGAATAGAAATCTTTCCATTCTGCTCTGTACGGAGATGCCAGTTTTGCATTGTCAGCATTTCAAATGTCTTTCATATAGTCTCGGCCATACGAAATTCGCCATTTTGAAGTGTCGACAATGTGAAGGGGACCCATTTTAGCACATAGCAGAAGTGATTTTTAGTCTTCATTTGAATTTCTTTTTAATGTGACATTTTTTTAAAATGTGATGTTGGTACACATACAGCAATAGAAACAAAAACAAGCCATAACACCATTTCCATTGTTATTTTCATATGGCATCATTCACTCCAGCAATAATAAATTGCTCAGTTCCTGCCTTCCTTTAAATTTCATTCCTTGTGAACATTATCCTGCGTGTATGTAATTTGCCCCTTCCTTCCTAAAGATAACGCAACTCTACAGGTCAGCACACTATTAAGCTCTCGTTGAAAATTAATATTTAATCAAAGTAAAGAGAAATTCCATCCAAAATTTAAGCACATAAAAAACATCAGTTCCAAACAACAACAGATGTAAAAAGCATACCGGTTTCAGCCCATAGCCTTTATCAGTGCTAACTAAATGTGCTCCCAAGTTGCAAACATATATTTTAAAGCTCCATAATTACATCAGCAATGTCATTGGTTAATTATAATTGCTCATTAACACCAGGGGAAAACAAAGCCCCTAGTTTGATTATCCACATATGTTCCTTGTAATTTAAAAGGGAATGCAATCCCTCCTGCTGCATATATTGCTTTTGAATTTTGTCTATAATAGTGAAGGAAAATTTAGCAGTGGTGTGTTTTAAAGTATTTTTATATAAGGCATTAGTGCTCCTAGCACATCTAATGTAACTTAATGCTGAGATATTCTTAACAGAAAGGGGAGTGATGTTTGCCCTACATAAAATGCTGAGCAAGTACATTTAGCCATATATACCACCCAATCACTGCTGCAATTTCCATGGACCAGAATATGAAATATTTTTGAACAGTTAGGGGAGGTGAAAGAATTCTGTTTAGGGACAAACTTACAAAAGCTGCAGTGTCCACAGGGATGGCAGCCCATTAATTTGCTGCCATCCAATCTCATCTGTGTATCAATTTGTACACCTTTAATCCCTTACTTATAATGATTGAACCAACCACTCAAAAGTCTCCCAACAATGGTCAGTTTTAAGAGAAAACGAAAATGTTCCATTTTGAAGAAATCTAAAATTTCTTCTGATACTTCGGCTGACGAGTTTTCATCAGCCACAGATAATGAAGGCACTACACCATCTAACTCTCCACCTAATAAGAAAGGGAGTATTCAGTTCCCTTTAGGAGGGTTAGAAGGGGAGGGAGAAAACATAGAAGGAATAGGTACCAGTTTGGAATCAATGCTGGCAATGTTGATACATAAATAAATACTGGTCATAATGTTCATAATATCTCTTCAGTTGATTTAACTCAGACAGAATGCGACTTACTTAATAAAGGCATGGGATTTGTCCCTAATTTTTTGTGTCTGAATATGCTTTTGCCCAGGATGTTATGACTTTTTGCAGAATTGTTAATTTAAAATTATATTTTTCACAATCTGGTATTGTTAATGAGGAATTGCAGGATTTTAGATTTAGAACTTCTTCATTTTGCCTCCCATGAATAAGTATGTAGCAATGTTTCAAAATTTATGTAGCAATGTTTCAAAATTTAGTATTGAAGAATTTACATTTTTTTAAATCAGTCACATGCATATGATGGCCGGGATAATCTAACTAAGGTTGAACGTCAAGCTTTGAACAGACTTAGTAAAAAATCGACAGATTGTTATTAACCAGGCAGACAAAGATGGCACTGTGGTAATTTGGAACTGGGATGTATATTATAATGAAGGCCCTCAAACAATTATCAGACCACCAATATTATCAGCTGATGGTTCTGGATCCAACATCAATCTTTAAACAAAAGATTGATAAGTTCTTATACTTGGATTTTGAGGAAGGCATTATTTCTAAAGAAGTAAAATATAATTTGACAGTGGTAAATCCCACTAGGCAATATTTTTTTTACGTTACTGAAGATTCATAAAAATCACAATCAACCACCAGGCAGACTTATAGTGTCAGGTAGGGGCTCTTTAACAGAACCCCTTTCAGCCTTCTTGACAAAATATTTAAAATCTTTTCTGGTATGTGTACGTTCTCCTATACAAGACATTACCCAGTTCCTTAATGTAATAGCAGAAATGCAGATTGAGAAAGGTTGGTTGCTATGCACATTGGATGTTTGTGCATTTATACACCAATATTCCGCATTGTGTGGGACTTTTAGCTCTGGATTTTTGGCTCACGTCTTTGTATGATCCTGTGTTCAACACTTTTGTGTTGACTAAAATTGTTTTTTATTTTTGATAATTCATGCAATTTGCAACTAAAAGGAACTGCAATGCCGACTTATTCATGGGGTATATTGAGCATCATTTGATATATGATGCCAGTCCCAACATCTTCCTGGCTCTATGGACATTTGGCGCAGTTACTTGGATGATTGTTGGCTGGTTTGGCGTTCTGATGTTACATATCTACATGAATTTGTAGAATACTTGAATGAAAATAAGTGGGGTATTAAATTTACTGTTATCATCCAAAGCTTATTACTTTTTTGGATGTTGAAGTGAATGTTGGATGATGGAACTTTGAGAAGTACAGTTTACAGGAACAGCTTCAAATTAATACCCTTCTTCATGCCACCAGTTGCATCCCCAACATATTATCAATAATATTCCTAAGTCACAGTTTTTCAGACTTAAAAGAATTTGTTCAAATGCGACTGATTATGAGATACAGGCTAACAATATGGCACATAGGTTCTGTAATAGGTGGTACTCCAATAGGAGTATTCAACAGGCTGTATCTTCTGTACAAACAAGTTCATAGACAACAAACACTTAAATTTTATTGAACTAAAGGTCAGACACAAGGTTCACCTATTAGGTTTATTATGGACTTTGGAACAAATAACCGGTTTTTGCAGAACATCGTACATCAACATTGGGACATATTACACATGGATGATAGGGTAAAGGATTTATTACCAGGCAAGTGCAGGTTTTCCTGTAGGAGAGGGAAAAGTATGAGTGGTTGGTTCAATAATTATAAGAAAGGGATTAAAGGTGTGCAAATTGATACATAGATGAGATTGGATGGCAGCAAATTAATGGGCTGCCATCCCTGTGGACACTGCAGCTTTTGTAAGTTTGTCCCTAAACAGAATTCTTTCACCTCCCCTAATTATTCTAAAGTATATGATATTCTGGTTTATGGAAATTGCAGCAGTGATTGGGTTGTATATATGGCTAAATGTACTTGCTCAGCATTTTATGTAGGGAAAACAGCACTCCCCTTTAAATTAAGAATATCTCAGCATTTAAGTGACATTAGATGTGCTAGAAGCTCTAATGCCTTATATAAACATAGTTTAAAACACACCACTGCTAAATTTTCCTTCACTATTGACAGGATTCAAAAGCAATATATGCAGCAGGAGGGTTTGCATTCCCTTTTAAATTGCAAGGAACGTATGTGGATAATCAAACTAGGGGCTTTGTTTTCCCCTGGTGTTAATGAGCAATTATAATTAACCATTGACATTGCTGATGTGGCTATGGAGCTTTTATATACATGTTTGTGACTTGGGTGCAGATTTAGCACTGATGAAGGCTATGGGCTTTTTACATCTGTTGGTGTTTGGAACTGATGTTTTTTATGTGCTTCTATTTTGGATGGAATTTCTCCTTATTTTGATTAAATATTAATTTTCAACTAGAGCAGAATAGTGTGCTGGCCTGTGAAGTTGAGTTATCGCAGATGTTCATCGTGTTTCACTGTTGCAGTCATTACACTTGGGTTATCCTACTGGCAGGCAACCCGCAGTCGGCCTGAATTCCAAAGTCCCGGTCCGGCATCGGTTGCTGTCGCCTCTTCCCTGTTGTCAGTGCGTCAGGGGTATAAAAGATGCAGCCGACACCATTTTCTTCAGTCTTTCTTGCCGCACGGTGCCCGAAGCAGAAGCAGTTCGCAAGTGCCGGTCGGCCGACTCCTGAGATTTTTGAAATTGAATTTCAGATCTGAAGTCTTTTATAAAGCTAAGTACCCCGTTGGGGAAACATTTTTCTTGCTCCAGACCGATGTCAGAAAAAGTTAACAATTGTATTTTTTGTGGGAAGCAAATACCTCATAAGGATTTTCATTTTTACTATATTCCTTGCCTAGGCCCTGACCACGACGTTGCTAGTTGTAGGTTTTGTGCTAGATTTAACCAACACACTATTAAGCGTTGGTACGATTTTGCTTTTCATTACTTTGGCCGAAGGTTTAACTACATAATGCTGTCGAAACAACTGACGACCGGAGTTTATAAAAAGCGCAAGGAAAAAGAAAAGGACAGGCATCCGAGGTCCAAAACCGACGACAAAGCCTCTTCTAGGCCAGTCGCCGGTTCTCAGTGAGGCACTTTCGCAGCCCCTGACACCCGCTACCTCAGAGCCACAGGCCGACTCAGACTCCCACGTGGAGACAACTAGGCCTCTGGATACTCAAGTTATTGGGCCTTCGGAAACTAATCCCTCAGATTGGTCCGGAGCCGCTGAGCAGGCATAGGCTTCTGAGGGTGTTTTCAGACCTACACAGCTTTATATCAAGCCAACTTCAGCATCCAAGACAAAGACTAAAACAGTTTTAAAGACAAGGAAACAAGTACAACATTCTCCAGGACAGACTTCCATGCCTAAGAAACAGATGCTCAAAATGTCCGAAGACCTAATTACTTTGATCAGGGGTTCCCATCCCCCTCCTGATAAGAGGCCTGGGCAAGATACTGAATATGATTCCTCTGATCAGATTTCCATTTCCTCTGACTCCTCTTCAGAACAGGGATACTCTATTCCTCCCTATGAGGATTTTGATGCTGAAGAATCTATTCCTTCAGCTTCTCCTCCTGAGGATTACTCCTTTGGGGAAATCCCTGCATACCACGAGGAAGCATTTCCACTGGGAGAGCCAAGGTTACTCAGATTCTAAGAAAAGGCTCAGAGACTTTATTTTACTACCTCAGCACAGACCTCTTGCTATTCCACCTGTTCTAGACATTGTAGATGATATATTTTCAGAGTCCGGCCTGTCTCCCGACTCTTTACCTCCTGCACCTGTTAAGCCAGACAGATACTACAGGGTTCCAGATTCTCATAAATTTCTATATAAAAACCCTGCTGCTGACCCAGAAACTATATCTCAGGGTCCTAAAGGGGTCAAGGCTGCTACTGCAAAAAAACCCTGTCCCCTCAGATAGACATTCCAGGGCACTGGACAGACGGGGGAAAAAGTTTACACTTCTGCTACCTTGGCTGTAAGGACTTTAAATTGTCAATTTCATATGCTTAAATATCAGCAATACTTAATGTCTCTGTTAAAACAGAAAATGTTGACAAGTTCTGAATGTTCTGAGAACAAGGAATTGCAGGATTTATTGCATGCAGCTGAACAAGTGGGAAAACATACTTTGCAATGTGGTTATGATTCACTGGAGGCCTCTTGCAGGGCCGCTGTAACAGGTTCTGTCATTAGAAGGCATGCTTGGTTAAAGGAACAGACTTTGCCTGATCATGTTAAAGCAAAATTATTGGATGCTCCATTACAGCATGATTCTTTGTTTGTTGTTAAGGCAGAAAAGGTGTTGAAGAAAATGGAGGATAGGCTAAATCTATGCAGACAGTGAAGGATTTCTTACAGGTACAGCCACCCAGATTTAGCAGGAACTGGCCTTCTAAGAATTGGTCCTTTCCCGTGTCAGACCGCAAAGAGGCAGATACAGATGCCCTAGAGGCAGACAACAGCCCCAGGGCTCATACAGGCCCAAACAATGGGGTACTTCTACCTCCAAAAGTGGGGAAGACAAATCACAGCCATATAGGAAACAATCCCAATGACTTCCCTTTGCCAATGACAAGCATTTATTTTTTGGCAGCACCCTTACGAGGAAAGCTAGCACTTTTTTCACAAAATTGGCACACGATCACCCAGGACAAATGGGTCTTAAATATAGTTTCTCAGGGCTACAGGTTCCACTTAACACCCTTCCAAAGGCAAAAGGTATGCCAGATCTGCCACACAGTCAATGGGCAGGGCCACAAAAACAAGTTTCATCTCTCATGGGCATGAGGGCTATTCAGCCAGTGCCACAACAAGAGCAGGGACAAGGATTTTACTCAAGACTTTTAGTACCAAGAAAGGACAAAGCATGGAGACCAATTCTGGACCTGTCTATTCTAAATACTTTTCTGGACGTTCCGAAATTCAAAATGTTGACTCTGCAGCAGCTTCTGCCCATGCTGGGCAAGAAGGCTTGGCTTGTAACTTTGGACCTCAAAGAGGCGTACCTGCATGTCCCAATCAGACAATCTTGCAGAAGATACCTCAGATTCATAGCTGGCTCAATGCATTACCAATTCTCTGCACTGCCCTTTGGCTTATCTACTGCGCCCAGGGTCTTCACAAAATGCCTGGCACCAGGAATTGCATTTTGCAGACAAAGAGGGATTCAGATACATCCCTACTTGGACGACTGCCTTATTCAAGTAGAGAACAAAGACATTCTTCTAAAGCATCTGGCGTTTGTAAAAAGATTACTAATTTATCTAGGGTACACAGTAAACGAAAAGAAATTAAAACTAGTACCCTCTCAAGAGGTAATATTCCTGGTTGCAAGCTTAAATACAACTGCCCAGATGGCTTATCTCATGCCAGACAAACAAAGACAACTGACATCTTACTTCGAAAGCATGGTAACAAAGACCCAGTTATCTGCAAGAAAAATTCTGCAGGCTCTGAGCTACATGGCCTCCTGCATTCTGCTAATTCCATATGCAAGACTGCATATTAGGAAACTACAATAGTATCTAAAAAGTGTTTGGACTCAACATTGCCACAGCCTGGAATCATTAATTTCACTCATTCCCTGCCTACAACAGGAGTTTTGATGGTGGGCACAGGCCTGTCACCACAACAAGGGACAGCCATTCACTTTACCCACAGCTAGGCAAACACTAACAACAGAGGCATCAGATTATGCCTGGGGGGCCCACATGGCAGGAAAATGTATTCAGGGCACATGGCCCCCAAGCCAAAGGCATCTTCACATCAATCAAAAAGAAATGCTGGCTGTACAAAATGCCCTGACAGCCTTCAAGGACCTACTTCATCCAGGACAGCTGCTGATAAAGACGGACAACACCACAGTCATGTGGTACATAAACAAGCAGGGGGGCACACATTCCTACCCCCTCTGCAGACAGGCCATGCTTTTGTGGAACACAGCATTAACCTTCCAAGTACACCTGCAAGCACAATTCCTGCCAGGAGAATCAAATGCTCTAGCAGATGAACTAAGCAGAAACCTCATGGATCCTCACGAGTGGAAACTAGACCCACAAATCTTCAGCATGATAACAAGGAAATGGGGATGCCCAGACATAGATCTTTTTGCCTCCCCTCACAACTGCCAACTTCAGAGATTCTGCACAAGGACTTATCACAAACAAGCATGGAAAGTGGATGCCTTGTCATTCAGCTGGAACAACCTTACAGTATATGCCTTTCCTCCACTGCCTCTCCTCCCCAAGGTACTCCTAAAGGTCAGACAAGAGAAGCCACAAATGATACTGATTGCCCCGGATTGGCCACGTCAGCACTGGTACCCAATCCTAAGGAGTTTGTCCCAAGGTCCAGCCTGGACATTGCCTCAAATTCCACATTTACTGACCCAACAAAACAATCAGATCCTGCACAGCCAACTCAGAACCCTAAATCTAGCTGCATGGCGGATAGTATAACCATTCGGAATACATCTCTCTCTAAAGTGGTTATGGATGTTATTTTGGAGGCCAGGAGGCCCAGTACCAGAAAATCTTATGCAGAAAAATGGAAGAGATTCTGTGCTTGGAACCAGGCACAAGGAATTGACACACTTGTTCCAAATATTCCTCAGATTTTACAATATCTAACTGAGATGCTGGACAAAGGCCTATCCTTCTCATCAATTAAGATCCATGCCTCTGCCATTTCAGCTCCCTACAATACAGACCCACCTATTTTTTCACATCCATTGCTTAGGCAGTTCCTCAGGGGGGCCAAAAACATAAGACCTCCAAGGAGAGCACCAATACCTGCATGGGACCTCAATTTTGTCTTGGAAAAACTCACACTGCCTCCTTTCGAGCCAGCCAATACAGCTGAGATAAAATTCTTATCATGGAAAACAGCTCTGCTCCTAGCAATAACTTCAGCAAGAAGAGTCTCAGAGTTACAGGCTTTAATGGCTGTGGAACCTTTTATTATCTTCCATCCGGACAGGGTTTCTCTAAGGACAAACCCAACATTTATGCCTAATATAGTGTCCAGTGTGGCTCTTAACCAAACCATTCATTTGCCTACTTTTTACCCAAACCCACAGAATAAAGGGGAGAGACTTCTGCATTCTTTGGACATACACAGACAGCTACGCTTCTACTTGGACAAAACTAAAGCTTTCAGAAAGACTGAGCAACTTTTAGTGGCATATGCTGCAGGATCACAAGGAAAGGCTATCTCAAAGCAGACTATTTCAAAATGGATAGGACACTCCATTCGTTTCTGCTACTCGCAACATGGCAAATCAGTGCCTAAGGGCATTAGACCACATTCTACCAGGGCAGCAGCCACCTCAGCATCCTTCCTCAGAGGAGTACCAACCAAGGATATTTTGGAGGCTGCAACTTGGACTTCAGTGCACACTTTTACTAAGCACTACCACTTACCTCTTTACTCTAAATCCAGCGCAGGCTTTGCCACTGCAGTTCTGCAGGGCCTTATAGCCACTCCTAATTCTGTTTAGACCCAGCCGCCCAACCTCAGCTTTGGGATTCAACCCAAGTGTAATGACTGCAACAGTGAAACACGATGAACATAGTACAGTTGTGTACCTACCATAAATGTAGATGTTCGAGTGTATTCACTGTTGCAGTCCAGGTTAGCCACCCACCATCCCCCTTTCTTTGCTGGGACTTATCTGTACTTCTGTATCCTATACAACCTATGTGGTATATTTGCTTGTAGATGAAGGTATTGTTTATTTTAGTGCATGCTTTTATAAGCAATGTTTTTTAGCCTACCCTTTTGGGGGCACCTGACAGCTGGGGCAAGAAAAAGTGAAGAAAATGGCATCGGCTGCCTCTTTTATACCCCTGGCGCACTGACGTCAGGGAAGAAGCTACAGCAACCGACGCCAGACTTTGGAATTCAGGCCGACTGCGGGTAGCCTCCCAGCAGGATAACCCAAGTGTAATGACTGCAACAGTGAATACACTCGAACATTTACATTTATGGTAGGTACACAACTGTACTTTTTTTGTACCTGGCACCTTACCGTATTGCGTGGATGTTGGTATATTCTTCCTTCCTAAAGATCCCACATCCAGTTCTTTTGGTTTGTTTTGATTTTGATTTCCATTTTGTAGTAATTATTTTTTGGAAGCCACTGTCATTAAACTTAATAGAGTCTTACTCGTGTTTTGGCAATTCAGGTCCAATATGCCAGCTCAAAAATAATTTCCTTAGTTACAATCTTTTGCTTTCCCAATATTTCTGACAAAGCACTCTGTATGGAATTTTTTAAATTTGCCAACTTGTTACATTCTCAAAAAACATTTTCCTACTTATCTCCCTTCACACCTCCATCATTTGCTGTCTGCCTGGAGAAATATCTTTACAATCTACTTGGATTATAAAAATAACCTCTGCAAATATTTCCATGCAAAAATCCTAAAGCCTTTGCACTTTTTTGCATACTTATGTCCTCCCACTGTTCTCTTTTCTAACATCTTCTAATTGTTTGTTATAGTTACCATGCAGTATTTTATACTCCCTACTATTTATCCATTTTTTATCAGCAGCTACTTTTCTATACCCAACAAAGAACTCCTCCAAAGCTGGTCTTTCAATTTGCACTTCCTCGTCTCTTTCTCATTGCTTGCAGGCTTACCTGTTAGGGAGTGTAGCCTTAGAATTGCAGGCTAGACTTCTCTTTGGGGGGGGGGGGCATGCTGCTCTGTTATCTTTCTTTTGCTAGTTATGTATTCCCAGTACTTTGGTTCCTTTGTTAATTTTCTCCAGTAAATTCCAGCCCCCCTTGCCTGTTTTTTATACCTGTACTTACTGTCATCCCTGTTCGTGAAATCTCCTTTCTCTATTCCCGTGTTGGCTTAGTTTTTGGAATACTTTCTCTTACCTTATAAGTATAACATTATGTATGGTTGTTGTTCTCCCTAAGAGCCCACATCCAAAACCCTACTCTTTCCTTACTTAACGAATCCCCCCCCCATACCCCATTTCATCATTCCTTTCCACTTTGATTAATAACTTTCTGATTGATTTATATATATATGAGCCTTAAATGTGTAACTGTGAAGTTTACCTTCAAATTAGATAATCCTTAACCACCTTTTCATGGCGAGAATCAGCTTATCCTACTTAATTAATGCCTTCTTCACCTTCCAAATATCATTATTATCATCTACAACATTTTCTTGGTTGATAAAAATGTGCCTTACCTGTATGTATAACTAAAGGGACTAAAAACTTCTTCATTGCTTATATCTTAATATCCATATCAATGGTCAAGAGCTTCCAGCTTCTTAGTGATTGTGTTAGCTTTTTTTTAGTCTCTTCCCACATATTCTTAGCTGGCATAAAAATCCTTTCAATCCATACACCTAGATACTTCATCTTATCATGTCTCTGCAAATATGGATATTGCTGAACCAGTTTATTTGTGGGTATGTAGTTTATAGCTACAGCCTTTATTTTAATTTGTGTTACATTCCAAAAAAGACTTGAAATTCTAATAATGTTACGTATGACTAACATGTAAATTTTCTGGATTTATCAATTGCAAAATAGTATCAGTTGCAAGTAAAGCCAGTTTTTCTTGTTTACCATACCAGTTTTTTCCTTGTATTTTTGAGTCCGTTATTTTTCTTGTTAATGGTTCTAAAGATAACCTGGTCAACAAAGCATAAATAAATGTAAAGCAAATAACAAAGGAGAAAGCATACAACCCTACATGGTTCCTCTGTTCAAATACAGCTTGCTAGACAACAAGCCTCCCACTTTGATTCTTGTTTCTGACCCTCTATTAATCCTATTATTCTTTCAGGGAATGCAAATGCTACCATTGCCCTACTCATAAAATCCCATATGGCTCTATTGCATGCTTTCTCTGTATCAAGAACTACCAACAATGACAGTGTTTTCTTACTCTGTACTGAGCTCCGGATCATCATTGCTGTATTAATATTGTCAAATGTTTGCCTCCATTGCATAACACCACATTGATCCATATCTGCCACTTTTGACAACACCCCTGCCATTCTTTTAGCTGGTTTAGACATAAACACAAAGGTTAAAGTTGAAATTTGTCTTTATGAAGCTGGGTCTAAGGGGTCTTTACCCTGTTTGTTAAATACAGCCGCCACCACAACACAAAACTGTGTACATTTTCCAAAAAAGGAATTTAACTCTCCAATTAGGAGCAGTTGCTCTAAATAGACAGCTACATCCACAGGCTTTACCTATGTAAAATTAGGTTTAATCATGCTGGAAGCACATACTAGAGCCTATGTTCCATCTTACACAGTTACCATTTGTGCCTGCCCTATCTTGATTTCCTTCCCATATTTGAAAACAATATACCCAGTTGTCTGACTTTTAGCCTTAAGAAAAGGTGCACTGGCTACCCTTAACTGAATAAAATAAATTATATTCTGTTATTTGATGAAGATGTTAAGATTTGCACTGGGTGTGACGAGGATGGACAGGATTAGGAATAAGTATATTAGAGGGTCAGTCCAGGTTGGAAGGTTTGGAGACAAAGCCAGAGAGGCAAGATTACGTTGGTTTGGACATGTGCTGAGGAGGGATGCAGAGTATATTGGGAAAAAGATGCTAAGGATGAAGCTGCCAGGTATCAGGAAAAGAGGAAGGCCTAAGATAAGGTTTATGGATGTGATGAGAGAGGACATGAAGGTGGTTGGTTTAACAGCACGATGCAGAGGACTGGAAGAAATGGAAACAGTTGGTCCGCTTTGGCGACCCCTAACGGGAGCAGCTGAAAGAAGAAGAAGATATTCCATTATTTAATATTTAAGTACCAAGACTGCCGGGGACATAGCTACTTTCAAAAATATTAACTTCTCCTATGTGCCAGACTTCATTAATCTTTACTGAAATAGTTGCCAAGTTTCCCCTTTAAATAGTAATAGTGATGGCTTTTATACAAGTGCAATGAGCACATCATTCATTCATTTCCTGATTAATTGTCTGCGCCTGTAGACTCGTTTACAACTGCAGGCATTTGCTGATAGAAAAAGCACTAATAACTTTAAAAATGCAAGAAACAGCTCAGTCTGATGTTGTCCATTTTCATTCTTCCTCACAGATGGGCTCGGATTCTGACTGTAATCTGATTTGGCTGCATACCAAAGACTTTGGATCATAATCTCTAGCTCCTCCCTCTACCCATAATCTGTTCTGCCCAGCTCCTGAGATCTCGTTTGCTGCCATTACGTCAAGACGGATTGATCTCAAGAAGTCAGAGAGATCGTTTTTTTACTTTTAAGTTTTTTGGCTAATTTTTTGCTCTTTAAATATTATAATTAATGTTACTTACTTTCCTCCCTCTAATTATCTCTAGTCATCACTGGTGGTAGGTTTTCCTTTTCTGTATCCCTACTGTTCTTCATTGCTTTGTTCACGCCCTTCTTGGCACTTTTCTTATCTTCTTGATTGTATATATTTATACACACACACACACACACACACACACACACACAAAAGTGTGTGTAATTAAGTTAGAGTATGCAGTTTAGTACTTTATTTACCTCTCTCTTCAGGTAGTACTGTTTTGTGTACAGTTAAAGCTTACTATTATTAAAATGTCTGAGAAACCTACTGATTTCAAGAAATACACTTCTTTTAGGTATAAGATCCCTAATTCTAATGTCCACAAGAAGTGTGTTTATCGCCTGGGGCCTGATCATCGAAAAGAATTGTGTGATATCTGTGCCACCTTTAACCACAGGGCTGTCTCTGATAGGTGCAACAAGTTAATTATCAAAGGCTTACTTTCTGCATCTTCCTGGGCTCAAACCCTCTCTAAAGCTCCACATGCATTTTCAGAATCCTGGAAATGAGCCCTCCAGAAGTCTGCTTCTTTGGAGCCATCAGACAAATCTGGAAAGTTTCAGATCTGACCTGTTAGGATCAAATGACCTTTGCACCTCCGTCACATCCACAGGCCTCATCAGATCCAGCAGGTGTGACTTCCATTGTGAGCTGTCCTTTACCATCCACCTCCTACTCGGATCCTAGACCCTTGGATTCGACAGATAGCAACCAGTCGCCAGAGTACACACTCAAAACCTGTATCGCCGGCCCTACCCTCCCAACTATTCCAAACACCTAGAAAACACTCCAGGACAGCGTCCATGGCATTTTCCAGGTCTTCAAGGACTTTGACAGAGGTGGAGGTGGAAAGGATGATGCGAAGTTCTCAGAGCTGAGATCCCAGTGGGGGTCATGCCAGCTCAGTCCCCTCTAGCCCCTGCTAGAACCATTCTATCTTCTTCTCTGATCCGACCTGTGGTTTTGGAGCTCCGGGATACCCTCTGATTAGAACTCGTCTCAGATCCAAGAGGTTGGCTCCAGGTCCGAGGGGTTGGACTTGGCTCCAAATTTGTCAGATCCATCCCTTCCCCTTGGAGCCTTGGCCCTGCACAGCTCGGGTATGATTTCCTCATGAGGCCCGGATCCGGGGAGGCCCTGACTTGCCTCCCTCGAGGACTTCGGCTCCCAGGGGGGTGGGAGAGTTTTCCCCAGTCCATCTATGTTCAGGGTGGTAGAACGGCTTTCTCTTTGCACAGAGAACTGTCCTGTCTTATCTCGAATCCTACCCATCACCCCTCACTGGATCTGACCTGTGAGCCCATCAGCCATGTCCTGCAGGGACAGCCAGTTCCAAGAAGCTTCCAGTCAGGTTCCTTAGAGGAACTTCCACCCTCTTCTGATCCCACTTCCAAATATCCCAATAAAGAGGTCCCTCAGAATAGGACATGCAAGTGGAGGCACATAGACTCACCCATGGAGTCTCTCATGGAAGACACTGAATTTGTTGAGGGATAAGATCCCCCAGATTGCCACCTATTGACATCTCCTTTGGAGATATCTTTGAAATCTAGAAACCGAAGGGTGACTGGTCTTCCCAGTCTCCTCCTCCTGAAGAGTTAGGGTTTCTTGAGGCTTTCAGTGTTGGACCATCATTTTAGAAAACTCCTTCAGTTAATTCCTGATTTCTTCCACTAACCGTAAATAAATTTACCCTTTAATTATTTCTGAGCTGAAACTAAATCATGGCTATACCTTTCAAAACTGTATTTCTCTCCCTCCTATTTCTAATTCTTTTCTCAGCTCTAACAACTGACCATACTATCTCCCTCCTATTTCTAATTCATTTCTCAGCTCTAACAACTTACCATACTTCTCACCTGCTTACCACCCCATCACCCACACTCTCTCTTATCCCAGTACCCACCATATAAATAACCACTCCACCCCTATTGCCCCCTCTTTCTTTAACTATACCACTATATCATTTCACAAGTTCAAAGTACTGTACATACCAAATGCCCAATCTCTCATCAAAACAAAACATCAGTTCCTTTGCAAATATTTCTTCATACAAATACTTCAAAGCACAATACTTCTCTTATTTGGTGATATTCACCCCAACCCAGGCCCTTGCTAACAGCACTTTAACCATACTTTCACAGCACCCCCCCCCCCTTTCCAGCTGCCTCACAAATAACTCATTACGATCACAAACCTCCAAAAATCTATCTTTTTTTTCAATGAATATACAAAGCATTGTCAATAAAAGTACCCTCCTTCATGGATGAATTTCTCAGTATAACCCAGATATACTTGCTCTGTCTGAGACATGGCTGAAACCTCGTATTACAAGCTGCGAAATTCTCCCCCCTGGTTATAATACTGTTTGACTGGATAGAAGTAAAAAAAAAAAGGGTGGGAGGAGTAGCTATAGTTTACTCTGACCAGCTCTCCCCCCCCCCCCCCCTCAGTAGCTATCCCTGATTTCTGCCCTGCTGAAATACTTTTAGCAATCTGTAACCTAAATCAACACAAAAAAACTTGTCATTGCAGCAATCTACATACCCACAGGTAAAAACATTCCCATACTCGAGCAGTTTCTTTCTTGGATTTCTATATCCATTCCCTATGAAACCATCATCCTTGGGGATATGAATATTGACTGGAAGCTTGTTAATACTGCATCCCCTAGCTATTCTGGAAACCTTTATGGCTGTACCCAGCTGATCACCTCACCCATACACCAGCAAATAATTCCCAGAACATCTCTGTTATCAGCTGGATATTCGTATCCAACGCCCAGTGCTATCATAACCCTTCCACCCTACCTAGCTCCCTTAGTGACCACCTCCCTACCTCAGTAGTAAGACACTCTTCCAATCTTAACAAGAGCCACCAGTACAAAGAGTCTCATAACTTTAAAAAACTACAACCCTGCCACCCTAAACGAATTACTGTCCACTGCAAACTGGTCATTTCTACACATATTACCCCTTAACGAGTCTGCCCAAAGCTTCAAAAATTTATTCCTAGAAACCTTTAACACCTTGGCTCCCAGTAGAAAAAATAGGCTGAAATGTAATTATGCACCATGGCTAAACCAGCAACTCGATCACTTATGAACAAGAGAGACAGTGCCTGGAGAGCATGGAAAAAAAGAAAAACGCAACTTTCCACCTGAACTATATAAACAGCTTTGCAACCAAACAAAAAAGCAGGTCCTACTAGGCAAAAAAAAAAAATATTTTTATCAAAAATCTCTGAGCAATCCACATTCCAACCCGAAGAAATTTTGGCACTAACAAACTACTATCTCCAGGGAACCCCTGTTCACCAAACCCCTTCCCTAATAAACCTTCTAATGAAACTGCAAGCCTACTTAACAGCCTACTTAACTTTTTCATTGAAACAATAGAAAAACTTACTAAATCAGAAACTCTTGATATAAAGACTCCACCTCCCACCTCATCTCTTCCATCATTCTCCCTAGCTAGCACCCGTAGCAACTTCCTTCATCAGATCACTTCTTAACAGACTCAAACCCTGTTCCCAGTCAGTCGACAAACTTCCTCCATTATTTCTCAAACATGCAGCCAAATATGTAGCATACCATGTATCTATACTTACCAAGAGATCCATCCACGAAAATACAGTACCAGATATCTGGAAAAATTCTTCATAATACCCCTCCACAAGGGAGGAAATTCTACAGAACCCTCAAATTACAGGCCTATTGCCATATTATCCCCCTTATCCAAGATACTGGAAAAATGTATACATACACAAATACTAAACCACCTCTTACAGGCAAACTTAATTACACCCATACAGCATGGTTTCCCAAGTCAGAGATAATAATAAACTTGTATCAGCTCTATTTCTTGACCTATCCAAAGCATTTGATACAGTTTCCCATCCCATCCTCCTAAAAAACTTTCATAGGTTCATATGTGTGTACTAGGCTAATGGCCCTGGGGGCCTTTACAAGCCTAGCCATGGGATTACCCTGGCATAGTGCCATCCGACCTTAGTTCCCAGTGCCTCTGTCGAGTAGAGCCACTGGAGTTATCTTCGGGGTGAATTTTCTGTTTTCCATCCACTCATCAAGATCCCTCTTGAAGAGGGTCAGTGAGGTGCTCTGCTTGACATGTATGGGAAGTCTGTTCCATAGCATGGGCAGTCTCTGGGTTATGAACCTGTCCCTCCAGCATGTTCTGTTAATTGTGGTAATGAGGTTGAGGTCTCTGGAGCGTGTGGTGTGGAGAGATTGGGATTTCTTTAGATGTAGCATTTCTAACAGAGCTGGTCAAACATGGCTTTGTAACCAACCTACATGTCCCTACCTCCACTACCTCCTGCTTTAACAGCTACTTCTCAAACAGATAGTCCAGCAGATGGCAAACATCCTTCTCTCCTTTCCATCTTGTTAAGACTGGGGTTTCCCAGGGTTCTATCCTAGGCCCCCTACTTTTTAATAAATTTATAAATAACCTCCATGTTTCCTGCCCCCACTCTACCTTAATACAGTATACAGATGATTCCACAATTATTAACACCTTCGACAGTACACAAAATCTCCACACTGTAACTCAGCAATCTCTGCACCTAACAGAACAATGGCCAACTGAAAACAACCTGCTTCTGAACCCCAAAAAGACCAAGCTTCTCCTTTTCCTTCCAAAAAGCGTCAATCCAGCTAAAGACAACTTTACCATCTCATCCTTAGATAATACAATTGTCACCACTGACTCAAACACCAAATTGCTAGGTGTTAGTATAAACGACCAATTAAAATTCGAGCTACATATCTTAAACTGTATCAAAAAGTCCAGTAAAAAACTAGGTCCTCTGTACCGCAACAACAAATATATACCTAACAAATCTAGACCTATGCTGGCTCAAACATTTATTCTACCATCCCTGCTGTATACTGCTCCCATACTTACTTACTAACCTCCAAAATAATCTCTTAACCAAACTAGAAACCACCTATAACAAGATAGCAAGATTCACAGCCAGTAATAGCTACAAATCCCATCACTGTATATCCCTGAAAACCTAAGATAGCCTGAACTCCCCCACATGCTTCAAATATCACAACTACAAATTGCACACAGCATCCTAAATAGCCCCAACTCCTGCCCTGCCCTTACATCCATAATTCCACCCTGCACACCCAATCGTGACACCAGAAGCACACAACAAAACCTTCTGAAGGTGACCAAGCCAAACGAAAATATTGTAAAAATATTTTTCAGTCATTCAATTGCATACTCATAGAACAAACTTCCATTGTCTCTACGCTCTACTACCAAAAGTGGTGAATTCAAAAAACAACTAAATATTCATTTCCAACAAGTATGGATATGTACTTGTCAGGAAATTACCTACTGATTTTTTCTTCTTCTCTCAGTTAACATATCTGCCTGGTATCTATCTAAACTGTTACATATATTACTCTCTCTGCAGTTAGCACCTATGCTGTTAAATGCATCTTTGTTGTAGCTATACAATAATGTTACTCTGATTTTTTTTTTTTATTTTAGGCATTGCTACATTCCTTGAAAATAACTTCATGCTAACCAAATTTCTCATATTGTTACTGCATTCTCAAAATACTGTATTTTTGCTTTGTATATATTCATGTTGTATATTTCTCTGTGTTTTTGTACTGTTAAATGTCTTACAACTTGAATTGTTAGGCGTTTCTTATTTTTTTTAATTACTTTCCTGGAGCTTTTCTCTTTGGGTCTCCACTGAAAAAGGGCTCTCTGGACCCAATCGGACTAACCCAGTTAGCAAATGTAAAAATAAATAAAATAAATAAATCTGTGTCTTGGGTGACACCCCCCCCTCCAGCAGATGAGCTTATCAACTTGGTTTCCCACGGGGCTTGGAAGAAACCAGACACTGTTGATCCAATCCCTAAATGCCCAGACAAATTCCTGGTACCTCTCACAGACAGATCCCCACTGGAGCAAGGGAGTCCTGGTTGATGCTACAGTGGTGGTGGTGACAGCCACAAAGAAGGAGTTGAACAGAGCTCCTCTGTCCATTCACCAAATATGGAGTCCAGAGGAATGGACAGATTTGGAAAGCAACTATATGCCTCAGCTATATTTGCACTGAGGTTGTTAAACTACCTGGCGCATTATACCTGGCTACAGAGAGATTTGACAAAGGAACTTTCAAATACTCTGTGGGAGTCCATGTCTGTGGAGGACAAGAATTCTTCACAACTGGCCATTCATCTGTCTGTTTCCAGCGCATTGATGAGGCTGTTTTCCCATGTGTTAGAGGGTGCCTCACATGCATCCGGTTCAGGCATAGCCATTAGGAGACATGCCTGGATTAGGCTATACTACTTTCTAGAACCCTTTAAGCCATCCTTTGTCAGGGCCTCCTTTGATGGCTCCTCTTTGTTTGTGCCATCAGTTAAGGACATATTCCTCTGTAGCAAAAAAGAAGGAAGGACTCTGTCTGCCACAGGGATCAAGTTTTCTACCCATCAAACAACTTTTTCTAGAAATCAACAAGGTGGTAAGAAGATGTGGTTCTGAAAATCTCAGGGACCATTCCTAGATTTGTGTGTGGATAATTCCTGTAGAGGCAGAGGAAGAACCTTCAGTGGAAGATGTCACCCCCCAAAGCAGAATGGGTGCACAGAATCAGGGCTTCAGGGACTCCTTCTCTGATAGGCCCTATTAGTGCTCCTGAAGTGTTGCCTGACTGCCCACCTCTGGAGGCAGACGGGGGTAGTTTCTCTTAACACCTAGAAGCCTGGACAGAAATCACAAAAATTCCTGGGTGCTAAGAATCATATCCAGAGGTTATTACATACCATTTTCCCTTCCTCCTTCTATCCAGAGAAAGAAACTTCTGAATGTTCCACCCACTCAACCAGAAGACGCAGCTCATGAGGTACAAAAGCTGCTGCCGAAAAGAGTTGTCCAAGAGGTCCCTCTCGACCAAATAGGATTTGGTATCTACTCCTGCTTCTTTTTTGTGCCAAAGAAAACATGGGACCTAAGACTCATTTTAGATCTAAGCAACTTAAACCAATTTGTAAAGAAGACAAAGTTCTGAATGGTCATGCTTCAGTCCATTCTGCCTTTACTGTGCAAGGACATTTGGATGTGCTCTGTAGATTTCTAAGATGCGTACTATCACATAAAAATCAACAGGAGATCCAGGAGACATCTATGCTTTCTGCTGGGAGCTAGTCATTACCAGTTCAGAGTACTGCTCTTTGGACTCACCGCAGCCCCCAGGTGCTTACCAAATGCATGGCAGCAGTAGCAGCTCACTTGAGACTCAAGGGATTCTGGCTGTTTCTTTTTCTCGACAATTGACTCCTCATCTCCCCATCTAAGCATCAAATTCTACAAGCCAGGGACTGCTCGCTGCAGATTTCCAACACCTTAGGCATCTCGATAAATCATGCCAAGTCAAACCTGGTTCCATTTCAGACCTTGGAATTCATAGGAACCCTCTTGAACAATACGACCCAGGTGGCTTCCTTACCTCTCCCATTGCATAACATCTGTGAGACTTCAGGTTTAGGCCATACTATCCCACCCATCTCCTCCAGCACATTTAGTACTTCATGTTCTGGGGTCTGTGTCAGCTGCCGTACTTCTAGTGCCTCTAGCAAAGTTCTTTATGTGCATCCCTCAATGGACATTGGCAGTGCAGTAATCCATTCTTTATCAGCCCCTATCATTTCCCATAAGACTCACCCCAATCTGCAAACATCATATTCTCTGGTGGCTTCAGTCAGATGATCTGTTTCTGGGTAGACCTTTTATTCTTCCATCCCCAGTTACCACTTGACCATGGATGCTTCCCAACTGGGGTGGGTGGGGGCATTTCTTGAGAAAGATGGTCCAAGGCACATCGTCCCCTCTGGAGGCCAAGTTGCATGTCAGTGTCCTAGAGGTGAGAGCAGTCCTTCTAGCGTTGCAAGCATTTCAAGATGTTCTCTGTCTAGGGTTGACTGCAGGAGGAACCCATCCTACCGCCTGTGAAGAGATGCCATAAGAGTTTGGGAATGGGTGATCACTTCAGACCACTTTCTCACTGTAGCGCACATCCCAGGGAAATCCAGTGAACTAGTAGACAGATTCAGCAGATCCATTCTGATGCCTCACAGGTGGTCTCTCAATCAGTAGCGAATATGATATTCAGCCACTGGTGCCAGCCTTGCTGTGACCTGTTTGCCTCGCCCCCAACAAAAAGTGCAGCAAGTACTTTGCTGTAATCCCCCCTCTAGAGCAGACACCAAGAGATGCTCTGATTCACAATTGACCCCTGCGCTTCCTGTATACTTACCCTCTTCTTCCTCTGATTCCAAATTTCATATAGAAAGCAAGCAGGTCGACGTCCTCAGGCATCCTTATTGCCCCCTTCTGGCCTTGACAGGTATGATTCCCCTTCCTATAGCCTCACTTGAAGTATCCCCCATGGATACTGAAGTCCACTCAGGATCTCCTGTCCCATCCATCCAAAATCCAACACCCCTATCTTCACGCACTCAAACTAACCATGTAGTTTCTCCACTTCAAGTTAACAGTTAAACAGTCCAGGCTTGCTTCCCCAGTTTGTGAGATTATCTTGGCCTCTCAGAAGGCTTCTAATAAGGAAGTTTACAGGAGCAAATGGAAAAGATTTTCTGTTTGTGCTTCCAACCAGAGTATCAACCAGTTTTCAGCACCTGTTTTGACCATTCTTCTCTTCCTAACAACTCTTTTTTAAAGAAGGGGCTAGTATCCTACTATTAAACTTCAGTCAGCAGCAATCTCTAATTTCCATTCTGGAAATAAATCCTTTTCTCTGGTTATGACCAGATTATGTAAAACCTTCATGAAGATGGACACACAGACTGCGTTTACTGTTTGGGAGCACGACACTTGCAAGAAACATGTTCTATTTGTTATTCATTTAGTGCAAGAGTTCTTCAAGTGAGGAAGAACAAACTAATAGTTAGAGATCTAATTAAGCCTTCTTTTCAGGAATCATTAGAGCAAGGTCAAAGTTCCAAAGGCAAATTTCCGAAACATGACAAACCTACGAAAAGATCTTCTGCTACTGTATCTGAGGCTTCGGAGTCAGAAAAGTCTCCATCCTCTACCAAATCTGGAAGATCAGACAGACCTTCGACCTCAGCTTCATTGCCTTCTGAGCCAACAGGCCTTACAAGTCAGGAGCTGGTCCCCTGCCTTGGAGCCGGTATCTCCTACACTAAAATCTCCAGTTCTGCAGTCTATAGCCTCTCCAGCCCCCTCTTCTCGATCCTCAAAAAGTCTGTCAGATTTTGATGTGGATCGTGTGGTGCAGAGGCTTTTGATGACACCGGCGTTGGCCAAGCTTTTATCAGAGCTGACCCTTCAGGCCTCTGGTCCGACCAACCCCCCTCTGCCGACAACCATTCCTCCTCTGATTCGACTTAAGGCTTCGGAGCCAGAATGCTCAGAACTGATGATAGTGGAGTGGTCAGTGCCGGGACCTGTTCCAGGATTTTGGCTCTGACTACTCAGACTACTTTGGTGCCGACCGAAAGGTCTAGGGGCCGTCACTCTCCAGTCGGATCCGAGGATGAGAGTCGGACCAAATTTTTGAGTCCAACCTTGCCTCTCAGGGCTTTTGCACAGGTGAGTTCGGCTCCTACCTCTGACTCGGAGCCCACTGCCTTGGTGGTGGGAGAATCTGCTGTTTCTTTGGATCCTGGGGTTCCCTCGCATTGGGGCCGGAAAGCTTTCATTGCCATGAGGAGAGCATTGTCACCTTGGGCAACCACTTTATCAGGCCTAGCAGTTCCTTCCCCAAAAACACCGGCTTCTACCTCAGCATTACTGACTCCACAGAAGCATAGAGACCCATAACCACAGGATGTCCCAGTGGGTGAGCCCTGCTCTTCCAAAACCTTAAGGTCCCACTGAAGAGGTTCCTCAGAAGAGGCTGTGCAAGAGTAAGCATTTGGACTGCCATCAGGAATCTGTCACCTTAGACACAGACCTCGATGATTCAGAAGGGTCTCCATGGTCACCCTCAGAAGATGTCTGTTTTGTGGACATCTTTGAGATCCTCAAACTGAGAGATGGCTGGCAACCCATCAACCCTACTGAAGAGGAATCTGTTTACCTGAAGGCTTTTGGGTCTCACCCCTCTGCCACTTGGGTGTCTCCGCCTTTTGATGAACTCATGGACCTGGTTTGTTGAAAGGCATGGGAGTCTCCAGATACAGTGGAACCTGTCCCAAGGAGGCCTAATAAATTTATCATGTCTCCACGAAATAAGTCTTTTCTTACTACAGGAGTCCTGTTGATGCCATGGTGGTGGTGGCGGCGGCCACCAAAAAGGAGTTATCTGAGACTTCCACATCTGTTCATCCACCGAGCAAAGATTCCAGAGTGATGGACAGAAACGGAAAGAGCGTGTTTTCTTCAGCGACCTTTACACTCAGGTCACTGAATTACCACTTTACTAGATTACAAAGAGATCTCCTAAAAGAGCTGGGAGATGCTCTCCGGGGTTCAGTAGCTGCGGGGGTTACAGATAAAATATCCTCCCAGCTCTCCACCCTTAATTCCTTGAACTCATCCATGCGTCTGGTACCTTATGCAGCTGATGGGAGTGAGCAGGGCAGCGGATACAGGAATTGCCCTTAGGAGACATTCCTGGATGCGTTTGTGTTAATTTGCGGAGCCCTTCATGTCATCCTTCATCAACACCCCCTTCGATGGCTCGTCCCTTTTCAGACCCAAAGTGAAAGGAATGCTCAGGAGTGAACAAGAGGGAAAGACTCTTTCTGCCATTGGAGTCAATTTTTCCACACCTACTAGACCTTACCCCAAAGTTCAAAAGGGAGGAAAAATTTGGTTTTGGAAATCTCAAAGAGCCTTTCAGGACACACGTGGCAAACCCCCCTCCAGAACCAGAGGAGGAGGCAACAATGGAAGATGCCAACCACGAGGGGTCCGCAGAATCAGGATGACAGCGAGCAGTTCTTTGGGAAGCCCTATCAGTGCTCCTGAAAGGATGCCTGCTTGTCCATCTCTGGAGGCAGTCGGAGGATGCGTATCTTTGTACCTAGGCACCTGGCTAAAAATAACAAAAGACAACTGTTTTCAAAGTATCATTTCCAGAGGTTACTCTATACCCTTTACCGCCCCTCCTCCCTTGATTAAAAAACATTCTGGATGTTCCACCCAGTCACAGGAAACAAGCACCCATAGAAATTCAAAGGTTGCTACAGAAAAGAGTCATCCAGCCTGTTCCCGCAGACCAAATAAGATCCGGAACTTACTCATGGTTCTTTTTAGTTCCAAAAAAGACAGGGTCTGGAAGCCCATTCTGGATCTCAGCATACTAAACAAATCTATAAAAAAGACAAAGTTCCAGATGGTTTTACTGCAGTCGATACTTCCTTTTCTAGGAAAAGACAATTGGATGTGCTCAGTAGATCTCCAGGATGTGTGCTACCATATAAAAATGGAGAGGCCATCCAGGGGTCATCTGCGCTTTCGGCTGGAGGACGGTTACTATCAGTTTCGAGCTCTGCCGTTTGGTCTCACTACAGCCTCCAGAGTGTTCACCAAATGCATGGCAGTAGTCACGACTCACCTCAGACATTTAGGATTCTGGGTGTTTCCATACCTAGACGACTGGCTCCTAACCGCCACCACCAGGCATCAACTCATTCAAGCGAAAGACACCACTCTGAATCTATGCTGTCAGTTGGGGATTACCATAAACTTAGAAAAATCTGCCTTATTGCCATTGCAACATACCGTTTTTATAGGAGCAGATCTGGATACCACCACAATGACTGTGAAACTTCCATCAGACAGGGTTTATGCTCTTCGACAACAGGTTCTGGCGCTCCTCTCAAAAACGAAAGCCCCAGCTTCGACAGTTCTGAAGTTACTGGGAACAATGGCAGCAGCTATCATTGCAGTTCCAATGGGTCGAATGCATATGAGGGGATACTACAATGGCTCCTTTTCACTCAGTGGACCTTTCAAGATCTTCCAATGTCACATCAAATAATAATCATGGATTCCTGCACAAAAGACCTTGGCTAACATCAGATCATGTGACGATAGGTCGTCCATTTGTCCTACCTCCCCCCATAGCCATAGTGTCCACAGACGCTTCCTTGATGGGGGAGGTGGGGGGCATTATCAGGGAAGAACAGCCCAAGGCACATGGAAGGATCACGAGGCTCACCTGCATATCAATGTCCTATAGATTAGAGCAGTACTTCTAGCACTGCAGTGCTTTCAAGACTCTCTCCCTCTAGGGACTATTGCAATCCAGACAGACAACATGTCAGTAGTCTGGTAAGTAAACAAGCAAGGAGGAACAAAATCTTACCCCCTATGTCAAGAGACCTTGAGAGTATGGCAATGGGCAACCTCCTTCCAATGCTTTCTGATAGCAATGCACATCCTGGGGAGATCCATTGTGATAGCAGACAGACTAAGCAGGGCGATTCCATTGCCTCGCAAGTGGCCCCTGAAGAAAGAAGTGGCAGAAATGATATTCTGCAAATGGGACCAGCCTTGCTGTGATATTTTTCCATGTCCATGAATACAAAATGCAGCAGCTACTTTGCCCTAATCCCTCCTCCGGGGTATGCCCCAACAGACGCACTTGTACATGATTGGTCCCTGGGTCTCCTTTATGCATTCCCTCCCTTGCCACTGATGCCCAAAGTTCTACAGAAAGCCAGTGCTTTGGGAAGGACCTTAATACTAATAGCCCCTTACTGGCTTCGGCAGGTTTGGTTCCCTTTCCTACGGCCTCATCTCCTGGAAGAACTTTGGATTCTGGACCAAGTACCAGACCTTCTGATTCGTTCATTGGAGGCTCTTCATCAAATTGACAGCTTGGCTGCTCCAATTCCAAATATAGCCAGCTGACTAAACCTTTCTAATGCAGCTCAACACATACTGATATCTTCTCACAAAACATCTAGGAAGTTATATCTCAGTAAGTGGAAAAGATTCTCAATATGGGTATTACAAAGTCATATTAACCCTTATTCAGCTCCAATATCTGCTATTTTGGAATTTTTGACAAAGCTTTTCAGTGAAGGAGCAGCTGCCACAACTATTCGAGTTCAGTTAGCAGCAATTTCGAATTTCCATATTGTTGACTAAGTGTCTTAATGTCATGTCTCATAGACTTTCAAAGGCCTTTCTGAAAGGTACTATCCACCTGAGACCACCCCTTAAAACCCCTCTCATACCGTGGAATCTAAATTTTGTACCATCATGTATAATTCTCCTCCCCCCTTTGAACCAGCTTTTTCATGTGATGTTAAGTATCTAACATGGAAGACCATTTTCCTAGTTGCTGTAACTTCTGCTCGGAGGGTTTCAAGAGTTACAAGCTCTATACATCAAACCCCTAAATTTTGTACCATCATGTATAATTCTCCTCCCCCTTTGAGCCAGCTTTTTCATGTGATGTTAAGTATCTAACATGGAAGACCATTTTCCTAGTTGCTGTAACTTCTGCTCGGAGGGGGTCAAGAGTTATAAGCTCTATCCATCAAACCCCCATATATGTTATTCCACAGTGATAAGAGTGTCTCGCCGAACAAACCCTTTCTTTTTACCCAAAGTATGTTCAGAAACAAATTTGAATCAGTCTATAGAATTACTGGTGTTTTTCCGTAAGTATGGCAGTGAGGCAGAATACATGCTACACCCACGGCCGGCCTTAGGGATAGGCGAACTAGGCGACCACTTAGGGCGCCGTACAGGCCAGCCTCAGAAAGGGCGCTACTTTTAACTATTTATTTATTTTCATTAATAAAATTCCTCTCGCTCGGCTCTCTGTTCAGGAAGCCTGATCCATAGCAAGAGAGGGGTGAGCGCCCTCCCACTTATTTACAGCTGCAGGTTGGCTCGGAAAAAAAAAATTACGGTACACGAGTCTGTTACCTTAAGGAGCCCAGCCCTGACGCGCAACCTTCAATGAAGGTACGTCCCTTCATGCATGTCTCCACACAGAAGACGCTTTAGCTATGAATCGAACGGGACTACATAGCTCATTCAGTTTGTTTGTGTCTTTCAGCTTATTAGGGGTTGCCACAGTGGAACTCCGATCCGCTAATCATATTAGCTAATGATTGGTAGTGGATTTTTATGTGCCGGTTACCAGCCTGCCGCACAACCTTCAATGAAGGTACTCTCCTTCAAGCATGTAGTATTTAAAAAGAATGGGGGAAAGCATATAAACGAAAAAAAATGTGTTGCCTATGAATCGTGAAAAGAACACAATGACAAAATGAAATAAAAGAAATAACACCAAATGTTTGCCACAACACTGTATCCTGGCATCCACTCCACGAGCTATGCCTTTTAAATTTCACTGGAAACTGATTAGACAAAACACCATTCTGTCTTATAAAGAACACTAGTCCACCAAAAAATATGCAGAATGCATTCCCTGCATCTTTAAAAAGAAGGGGGAGAGCACACAATGGAGATAAACACAGTGTTACCTCTGAATCATGATGAGAAGAGAAACAATACTGAGATTATAGACTGGAAAACTGCAGTGTATGTGTACAAAAAATTATATTATACTAATATAATGGGTACTAGGTACAGAATACATCCATGGAAAGTAGAAAAAGGTAAAGGTGAAAAAAAGTATCCAGCTAATGCAAAAAAATCTAATCTTTATATGAAAATAAAGAGTTTTTATAGAGGTAATCTTTGGAAAAATTCTCTATTAAAGAAGCTGTGAAATATAAAACATATTGAATAAGGCTGTGTCGTGTATGTTATAAAGAAGAGAGAATGTCACATGCCTTCACAGAATGTAAAAGAGTACTGTGGCAAAAAAAATTATATGTACTCTTGATATGTCTGCATTTGTATTTGGACATTACAGAGACAGAGATATGAAAAAATAATGAAGTGGTTATTGTAGATACGTTGATTTTCATATGACCTGACATATACAGAAAGTAAGATATACTGAAGTCTTGTATAACAAAAAGCAGGAACTGAAAATTATACTGAATGTCATAAAATGATGGTTGCAGATTAAAGGTTGTAGAGACTACAAACACAGTGTACTGTGTTGATGCTATGTAATTCTGCATATATTTTGTATTTATTGTGCATACTTCAGGTATTATAAATAACGTCTACCTTTGTCATTAAGTATCTTGGGATCTTTTACATCCATCTGAGCTACCATCAACTTAGTTAAACAGAAGCATGGGGTCCGAATGCAGAAATGATAAAATCAGCAAAAGGAGAGAAGTATTGCTGGAATTGAATTCATCCTCAAGTCTTTGTGAGTATATTTACGAGGTGGACCCTATTTTTCACAATACTGCGGTGGTGGTGCTGCGGTAGCATTGTCGCCTCACAGCAAAGGTGTGGCCCCATTCGATTCTCAGCTAAAGCGTCTGCTGTGTGGAGACATGCGTGAAGGGGTGTACCTTCGTTGAAGGTTGTGCATCAGGGCTGGCAACTCGGCACGTAAAAATCTTCTGCCAATCATTAGTGGACCGGAGTTTCCACTGTGGTGACCCCTAACCGGGAAAAGCCGAAAGACACAACAACCCTGTTTTTCACAAAATCTCACCAAGACAACACTGATATATAGACTGTATTTTATATAGCTTATATCATGGACAGAAGTAGGTTAAAAAATAAAGAGGATAGCTGGGTGCACAAGTCCCAGGATAAAAACTGCCCAATCTTGGTAGACGCACTGGTATCAGGACTAGAAAAAAATGACAGTATAGAATCCTCAAGTACAGTGGGGTTAGGCCAAGCCCAGGGGGAAGACTGCCCCCCCCCCCCCCATTGTAGAAGGAAGTAGCAGTCCACAAAAATCACAAAACTAATAGGCCAAAAAAAAAAAAAAAAGAGCCAAACAGATGACAGAGTGGACAACTGAGGATAAGAAAGAAATGATGTATTGTTACTGTTATGTAAGAAGCCCAGAATTTCCAGACAAAATATATATGAAAACATTAAGAGAGACATTAGAGGAAAGAGAACTACTTCCATAAGAAAAACTGTCAGAAGCTTCAAATAAAAATTTATGTTCATTAATACAACAGATGCATGAAAAACACTATATAGACCAAGAACCTTGTGCTGTTTGAAAAAAGAAGCAGCTGAGGAAGTGTGAAAATTTAAAGAGCAAAATTTAGAGACATTTGAATGGTATAAAAAATAAATATGTGCATGGGAAAGAGAGAGGTCTGATATGGTGCAATATTTATGCAAAGGAGAAAGCCAAAGTAACACAAAAAAGGCAGCCCCAAAGATATTTGAAGAGAACTATAGGCAAAGGTATCCAGATATGGACAATTTCATGATAAAAAATAAGATCACAAAGAGGGAATGTAGAACAGAAGATTAGTCAAGTAGAAGTTAAAAACATAGAAGTTGAAGTTATGCAATATTTGCGAAGTGAAGGATTCGGTGTAGAAAGTCTAACACAAGCCATATTACAGCATGATGGAACAACTACTCCCCAAAGTAAGGAGAAACAAGAGGAGCAGGAGACATCTGAAGAATAAATATGGATATGGGAAAGAAAAGAGATTTAATATGGTGCAATATTTATGCAAAGGAGAAAGCAATGTTTTACTCTAAACTTGTTTTACTTTTAGTTTCTTTTTTCTTGAATTTTTAGTAGGTCTTTGATTAGCGGAAGTTAGCAACGTGGTTGGTGGCCCTGACGCACAACCTTCAACGAAGGTACGCCCCTTCATGCATGTCTCCACACAGAAGACGTTTTAGCTGAGAATCGAACGGGACTACGTCTTACTGTGCAGTGACAATGCTACTGCAGCACCACCACTGCAGTATGAAAAGCTCATTCAGTTTATTTTTATGTGCCGGTTACCAGCCTGCCGCACAACCTTTAATGAAGGTACGCCCCTTCAAGCATGTCTCCACACAGAAGACGCTTTAGCTGAGAATCGAACAGGATACCAACCACTGTAAATGTAAAACCATTAATACCCAGCTTAAATACCCATTTGCCTGCAGTGTTTTCCCGCTGATAACAAATGCTCGGCACCAGTCTTTCCTTTACCTCCATCAGAGCCTTCAAGCATACCAGTGGGTGGCAAACAAAGATCTTTCAATAACCTGTCAGTTAAAGCTGATCTGCAACTATTTTAAAATTATTGGCTTACAGTTTGCATGCAATGTTTTACTCTTGTTTTACTTTTAGTTTATTTTTTCTTGAATTTTTAGTAGGTCTTCGATTAGCGGAAGTTAGCAAACATTTCTATTGCATTCTTTGCCAGCAAATTGAAAACTATTATGCTGAAAACAGGCAGCTTGAAGGTCAGAGTTCTGGCTTTCACACAGTACAGAATGCAGAGCCTCTGCCTAGGCATTTTGCAAAGACAAGTCTGTTCCGTAGCTTTAACATTCATGGAACACAGAATTGAAATAAGTGGAAAGTTCCGTTTTTCTCTCTCTCTCTTTATGGAATTTAAATTTATTTATTTATTTATTTTACATTTGTTAACCGGGAGAGTCCGACTGGATACATGTCCATTTTCAGCGGAGACCCGGGGAGAAAAGCTCCAAGTACATAACAGACATATGAACATTGTTAATGCAAAAAAAGGAAGATAGTTGAGTTCTAAATACAATATAAAGATACATCACATCTTGGGGGAAAAAAACAACAGCAGCATATAAAAAAAAACATAGGACAGTTACAAAGGCGGAAGCCTTGTTAAAAAGCGGTTAAGGATAGTGAGGTAAGAGAAGGTTAAATGATAGTGGTTAATCAGGTTTGGAACAGGGACATTGCCAGAGAGTATTGAGATGGGGTTTAAGCTTTTTTGAATTGTAGGAGTGAGGGTTCTGAGGTGAGCATGGTCGGTAGGGAGTTCCACATTTTACCTACAAAGTTTGAGAATAGAGAATCCCCAGCAGAATTATTGGCTTTGGTAGTTTGAGCTAAGATCTTACTGGAGGTGCGTAAAGATTGCAGGTTAATATAGGGGTTAATGATGTTTTTCAGAGCTGGTGTTTTCTCTGGGTGATACAGTATCTGGTGAGCCATTTTGAGTTGGTTGAAATGGAGTTGGCTGGAAAACTCTAACCACCCTAGTTGCTTCAAGTTAGTGCAGTGGTGCGTTCTAAAGGTGGAATTTGTGGCAAATCTAGCTATGTGATTGTAACAAGAAGCAAGTTTGTTAAGGGTTGTCTTGTTTAGGTTTGTAAAGAGGGGGGAGGCATAGAAAAGAGTTGATAGTAGGTGTGTGCTGGCAATTGTAATTTTAGCGTGAGGAGTGAGAAAGTGTTTTACTTTATAGAGAGAGCCAAGCTTTTTATTTAGCTGTTCTGTTTGCATGAGAGATAGTATGAGTGTGTGTTAATGTGTGAGTGTAGATGCGTGTACATATGTGTTGCTGATATGGTGAAAGTCTGTAGCAAATATCTCGCAGCAGGCATCCAGGGAATATTGTCTGGACCAATGTAACTGGAATCCATGGCACGATTCTCGGCTGGAGTGCCATCTGTGTGAAGTCCACCTGCCCTTTTGTGTTCGTATGGGTTCCTTCCTGGTGCTCCGGGTTCCTTCTATATTCCCAAGACATGCTGTAGATGTAGCGGACATTCTAAATTGGCCCTAGGTGTGCGTGTGTGTGTGTGTGTGTGTGTGTGTGTGTGTGTGTGTGTGTGTGTGTGTGTGTGTGTGTGTGTGTGTGTGTGTATGTGTGTGTATGTGTGTATGTGTGTATTATGTAAACTTAGTGGTTCCGTTTGGCTCTGTATGAGAGAGAAAAGTGCATGTCTGTGTTGTATGAGAGAGTAGAGTAGGACTGTGTGGAATTTAAATTAGTTGTTAGTCGCTGTATGAAAGAGGTGTGTGTGTGTGTGTGTGTGTGTGTGTGTGTGTGTGGCATACCTTTTCAAGTGCCTGGATTTAGCATTATAGTTTTTGTCTGTTTCTCGTAAAGTTTGTGGTTTTCTGGCAAGTCAGGGAGGACTGTAGTCACAAACATATGTATATGAGTTTTAAACTTTGCATCCTCCACAAAATACATGCTAATACAAATAGTTATTCTTTTAACTTTCTAAGTTAAAAAGAGCGCTACTTCAAACTGTCCCTATTTTCTAGCCATTGCATCCATGTTATTTTAGGCTTTGTGCAGATTTTTTGCACTAAGAGGTTGAGAAGTATGCATCTCTTTCAGCTGTACAGATGTTTGCAGAATGTCCAAATTCTTGCCTCATATTTTTAGCCTATTCCTCATAAAATGTGTGGTTTTCTGGAAAATCCCTAAAGACTAAAATAAATAAATGTCATACATTTGAGTTTCAGTCTTCATTTCCTTTAGACAATGCCTGCTAAGATAAATGCTGTCATTCTAGCAACTTTTTAAGTCTATAAGAGCAATATTTATAATCTGTCCTTTTGGAGCCCTTGCCACCCCCCCAATATTTTAGGCTTTGACAAGCTCTCTTGTGCTAAGAAGTTGAGAGGTATGGAGGCATTGTATGTAATGCCCTAGATGACAATTATTTGGTGCATTTTAAGGTGAGGGTAGTGGTTCTGCATTCCTGAGTGTGTCTTCGTTTGCTTAAGATGCCTAGTGACTATGAACTTGTTGTTTTCTCAGTCATTCCCTATTGTAGTATTACCAGCTTACCAGTTTTTTTATGTAACAGGCAATTAATTCTTAAAGGGCAGCAAGCACTGAATTTGTAGATGAAACACTGAAATATAAAGTTGCTTGCCAGTAACAGCCTCTTCATTAGTTATGAATTTCTTTAATGTGGAATTATTCAGATGAAATTTACTTCTACAGAGATTGTGCTTACTGACTTATACTGATGGATTGTAATGATAAAAGTCTTGAGTGGCCTTTTATGGTTAAAATATTCTGAAATGGGCAGTTATTTCCTTATTGGGAAATGCATTGTTTCATTGCTTACTGGAAAAATGTTCAAAACTACAAATTTAAAGCACAAAGCTACAAATTCAAAACGCACACTAACAAATGGTGCCTTATTGTACAGGGAATTTGAAAGCAGTGTTAGTACCATAATTGCCTTTGGTGCAGAAGGCTGTGGATTCTACTACCACACCATGTAGATGGAGTGCTGATATTGCAGTGCCCATATGATTGCATTATAAGTGTGTGTGTGTGTGTGTGTGTGTGTGTGGGGGGGTAGCGGTTTTACACTCCTGAGTGTGTCTCCTTTGTATGAGATATCTAGTAACTATGAACTTCTCAGTTTTAGTCATTTCCTTTTCCAATATTACCAGTTTATCACATTTTTAATTGTAATATAGGCAATTCTTCAAGGGCAACTTACAATGAATTTGTAGATGAAGTATTGAGGTGTAAAGTTGTTTGCCAGTAGCAACCTCTTCATTAGTTGCATGTTTCTTTAATGTGGAATTATTCAAATGATTTTACTTCTGCAAGATTGTGCGTTGAGTGATATTGGTGGATTGTAATGACAGACGTCTACCCTTTATGGTTGAAATTTTCTGAACTGAATAGTGTTGTCATTATTGATTTTATACATAATTTCATTGTTTATTAAAAGAATGTTAAACTGCAATTTAAAACACTTTCTAACAAGTGGCAGTAGTATTATACAAGGAATATAATTTACTATAATCAGGAAGGTGAATCAAAGAATGAATACATGCATGCATGGCCCTAAAAATGTGTGCAAGGAGTCTATTTTGAAAACAGCCCAAAGATAAACTTAATGGCCAGATGCATTTTCTATGAATGTGGGTTTTCATGCCATTTCAATGGCAGAGAAGTTTAATGCTTATGCTAAGTCTGTTTTCATTGCGAGATTGTATTGTTTAGCAAATGGCTATCTGTGTTCGTGCTATTCTTACTTAAGCTACTGTACAGAGGGAGGAGAGAGGTTGCTATTTTACTTTCACTGAGCTGTAAGACTCACTCGCCTACCCCAAAGTAAATTAAACTGTAAGTTAAGCAACCCTTTGAAACAAGGCACATGGTCTTCTATTTTTTGAGGACATGACTTTTATAGTAAAATATGTGTGAAGGAGCAACAGATAAAGTAGGTTTATTAAAGGAAAATTCCACCGTCCTTCACTTGCAGTTTACCTACATTATAAGATATCTCTTTTTTCTATGCATTTAAATAATTGAAGGAAAAGACTGAAGTGGCCTTCTTGGAGAGTGGCCTACCTGTGGGTGTGGCTTATAGGGGTGTGCATTAGTATGGAGTGGGTGGGGCTTAAGGGGCACCGGAGTACTACTTCGCCTAGGGTGCCATTTCAGCTAAGGCCGGCCCTGGCTACACCAACTTGATGTTCATAGACGGCTTCACTTCTCTTTACACAGAACGAAAGATTTCAGGAAAACTGATCAACTTTTTGTCTCCTTTTCAGACTCCAAGAAAGGTGCTCCTGTAGCAAAGACCACCGTATCTAAATGGTTGTCAGATTGCATTTCCTTTACTTACAATTCAGTGAACAAACCATTACCGGACACTCAACTAGGGCTGTCTGCACTTCCTCAGCTTTCTCTGAAGCTGAACTGACTAAAAATCAGGTTTGGATGCAAAGCCTTTCAGAGCTTTGCCAGAGCTGAAGAGTGTGCTCTTATCTAGTCTTTGGCTGTTCCATTGCTTGGCAGATAAGTTTCCTTTGAGGAAAAACTTTCCACTTCAATTTCTGTGACAGAAAATGTCTTTTTTCTTTGAAACTTAAATGTTTATGTAAGGAAAATGTGTTTTATTGTCTCTCTTGTGACCTTTCTTCACTTTTAAGTGAGAGCATTATTTTTTTTTTCGATACAAAATGTGTTCAATAGAATGTTTTGATATATCTAACAACAAGTAAAAAAGTATGACCAACTGTGGTGTCCTGCATATGCTTCAAGAAAGCATGCACTTATATACATCTATTTATACATGAGTACAATAACTGAAATAATATAAACCAAACAAAGGTATATGCATATGTTATATATAAACCATATATAATGTATATGTCAAATACTACACACATACATAAGAGTCGACAAAATGGGCATGTACATGAGTAAAGTCCTTCAAAGATGGTCATCAAGTCCTGAGGAAAATAATGCCCCTAGGTTAATGATCCAGTATTTTTCTTTATGGTTAACAATTGTGTGCCAACCCTGTTGGTTACTTCTGTCCCCTATTATTTTATCAATAACCATAAACCTGAACTCAGCATTGGCATGATGTTCTTCATCTCACATTGCTGCAGTCCTAACACTTGGGTAGTCCGCTGTCCCTCGGTCGGCCCGAATATCAGAGTATAAGGCTGACGTCGGTCAAGGCGCATTTGACTGACATCAGAACGTCAGGGTACAAATGCGCATGACCGACGTCATATCCTCAGTCTTTTTTGCTGCATGGTCCGATGCAGCAGTGTTGCAAGTGCCGCGTTCTGAAATTTTTCGGAGTTTCAGACCGAAGTCAGAGTTGGTTAAGTACCCGTTGGGGAATATTTTGTTTTTCTTGCCTCAGTGGTTTACCGGATGTCAGAAAAAGTGAATAACTGTATTTTTGTGGGAAACAGATACCGCATAGAGATTACCATAATTTGTGTATACCTTGTTTGGGACCTGAGCACGACGTTGTTGGGTGTCGCTGTTTTCTCGGTTCAATAAGCGCACTATAAAGCGTAGGTTGGATTGTGCCAGGTTGGTCTTTGGGAAGCGGTGCAATTACAATATGCCGGATGCTCGGATGCTCCGGCCCGGCTTCCTCAAAGCGCAAAGACAAGGCAGTTAAACCTAGGTTAGAGGCGTCGTCCGAATCGGACGCCGGTTCTTTAGAGGCGTCAGTCGTACCGGTGGTTCCGTCGGCGGCCTCTGGAGTCCCAGGGAGAAACTGTGTTTTACAGGATGTGGCCTCCTGGAGGCAGGTCAGGCTGTAGGGGCTTCTCAGGTAACGGTACTCCCTCCCTTCCTAAGGTGTCTAGGCCCTCTCTTTCTGCTTCCAAGGCTTCTCCTAAAGGCAGGTCTAGTTTTGCTTTTGTGGGTGTCACTCCTAGTTCTTCAGGTTCAGTGCCCAAGAAGCACATGCTTAAAATGGCTGAAGATTTAATTACTTTGATTAGAGGCTCTATGCCCCCTCCTGATAAGAGGCCTAGGATGGAACCTGTGTTGGGGATTATGAGCAGGCTTGGATGTGTCTGAGTCTTCGGCTGAAGACTTGCAGGAGTATTCTCATTATTCTGATTCTGATGTGGATGATTCTACTCCTTCTGCTTCTCCTCCTGAGGATTTTTCTTTTTCAGAGACCCTTCACTCCATGAGAGAGCATTTTAAATGGGAAGGTCAGGATTTCTCTGATTCCAGGAAAAGGCTTAGGGAATTTTGTTTTACCCCAGCATAGGCCTTTAGCTATACCTCCTGTTCTGAATGTGGTGGAAGATGTGTTTGCAGAGGCTTCTCTTAATCCTGATTCTTTGCCTCCTGCTCCTGTTAAACCGGATAGGTATTACAGGGTGCCTGAAGCTCATAAGTATCTTTTTAAGAGTCCTAGGGCAGACCCAGAAACTGTTAGTCAGGGGCCTAAGGGTGTTAAGGCTTCTGTTGTCAAGAATCCAGTTCCGGCAGATAAAGAGGCCAGGGCCTTGGATAGGTGGGGAAAGAAAGTTTACACTTCTTCCACTCTAGCCATGAGAGCTTTGAATTGCCAGTTTCACATGTTGAAATATCAAAATTATCTCCTTTCCCAGTTGAAATCTAAGGTTGATGCTCTGGCGGAAGGTATTGATTGTAAAGAGTTACAAGATTTAGTGCATGTTTCTGAACAGGTGGGTAAGCATTCTTTGCAATGTGGTTTTGATGCTGTTCAGGCCTCGTCTAGGGTGGCTACCACTGGGTCAGTTCTTCGCAGGCATGCCTGGCTGAGGGATCAAAATTTATCTGACCATGTTAAAACTAGGATTTTGGATGCCCCTTTGCAATCTGATGTTTTGTTTGGTTCTCCTGTTGAGGCAGTTTTAAAGAAAATGGAAGACAAGGCTAAGTCTATGCAGACTGTTAAAGATTTTTTGCAGGTTCAGCCTCCAAAGTTTAGTAGAAATTGGCCTACTATAGTGTGGGCGTATCCTTCTTAGGATTGCCCGTCTAGGGGTAGATCTAGACGTGGCAGGGCAGAGGTCAAGGCTCTTTCAGGCCTAGAACAGGGAGCTCTCCTGCACAGTCTTGGTGAGGGCAGGGTCAGTCCTTTCGTAAACAGATCCAATGACCTACCTTTTCAGCTGCCAGAACCTTCTCGCCTGGCAGCACCTTTGGGAGGAAGGTTGGCACTTTTCAAAGAAAATTGGAGTTTGATTACCCAAGACAGATGGGTACTGGATATCATACATCACGGTTACAGGTTTTATTTCCATACCTTGCCTCCTTTCAAAGGCATGCCAGACATTCCTCCTCAACAAAGAATAGAGGCTCACAAGCAAATTTCTCTGTTACTCCAAATAGGGGCCATACAGCCGGTTCCTATGCCAGAAAGGGGCCTAGGATTTTATTCTCGCCTGTTCCTTGTGCCAAAAAGGGGAACACGTGGAGACCAATTTTGGATTTATCTATCCTCAACACTTATCTGGACATTCCCAAGTTCAAAATGTTGACGTTACAACAGCTTTTACCTCTACTGGGCAAGGATCACTGGATGGTAACTTTGGATCTCAAGGAGGCTTACCTTCATGTTCCTATCAGGCTAAGTTGCAGGAAATATCTGCGTTCGGACTGGGACTTCTCACTATCAGTTCTCTGCATTGCCCTTTGGCTTATCTACTGCGCCCAGAGTATTTCTGAAAGTTCTGGCTCCAGTGATAGCTTTCTTCAGGCTAAAAGGAATACAAATCTATCCTTATTTGGACGATTGCCTGATTCTGGCTCAAGGAAGGGACGAGCTTCTTAGTCATTTGGAATATGTGATAGCAGTGCTAAGATGCCTGGGGTATTCTGTGAACGAAATAAAGTCCAGTCTAGTACCCTCTCAAGACATGTGCTTTCTGGGTGTAAGACTGAATACAGCATCCCAGATGGCCTTTCTAACCCCGGACAAACAAAAGAATCTTTCCCTTTACTTCCATCATCTATCTCTTCAGTCCGGGCTGACTGCAAGGACAGTCCTTCAAGCCTTAGGGTTCATGGCATCTTGTATTCTGGTGCTTCCCAATGCCAAACTGCATATGAGGAAGTTGCAATGGTATCTCAAAATGTATGGACACAGCACTGCCAGCATCTGGACACTGTCATTCAAATAATACCTTGCATTCAAAAGGAATTTTTGTGGTGGGCTCAGGAATGTCACCTAAACAAGGGACTCTCTGTGACCCGCCAGAGGCGAGTCAAATTTTAACGACAGATGCCTCAGACAAAGCTTGGGGAGCTCATCTAAACGGAAAGTGGATACAAGACAAGTGGCCTGTCAGACTACAGCATCTACATATCAACTTGAAGGAGATGTTAGCAGTCCAGTTTGCATTAATAGCTTTCAAGGATTTACTTCTTCCAGGGCAGGTGTTGATTCTAACAGACAACACAACTGTCATGTGGTACATCAACAAGCAAGGGGAACACATTCTTATCCTCTATGCAGGCAAGCAATGATTTTGTGGGAGACTGCTCTCAGTTTACAACTAAGTCTTCAGGCAAGGTTTCTGCTGGGAGCACAGAACTCCTTAGCAGATGTGTTAAGCAGACAAATCATGGATCCCCACAGTGGAAACTGGATCTTCATGTATTTCAGAAATTGACAGTGTCCTGGGGAACTCCAGACATAGATCTGTTCGCTTCTCCACTAAACCACCAGCTGCCAAAGTTTTGCACAAAGCGGTTTCATCCCACAGCTTGGAAAGTGGATGCTCTTTCTTTCAGTTGGAAAAATCTTCATGTGTATGCCTTTCCACCTCTGCCTCTCCTCCCAAAGGTACTTCTGAAGGTCAGACAGGACAAGCCAAGGATGATTTTGATAGCTCCAGATTGGCCTCGACAGCACTGGTACCCATTACTGAGAAGTCTAGTACAGAAGCCTCCATGGCCTTTGCCTTTGATTCCACATCTGTTGTCCCAGGAGGACAGTCATTTGCTCAATGTCAAACTTCACTCTCTTCACCTAACAGCATGGCATATTCTGTTTTAAGCCATAGAGGGTCTCAACTTCCACAACAAGTTTTGAATGTGATTTTGGAAGCTAGAAGGCCTAGTACAAGGAAAGTGTACGCAGATAAATGGAAGAGATTTTTATTTTGGAGTGCAGCTAAGGATTTGGATGTTTCTGAGCCTGATTTAAGTGTGGCTCTTCAATATCTTACTGAGTTATTGGACAAAGGTTTGTCCTTCTCTTCTATTAAGATTCATGCTGCAGCAATTTCAGCTCACTACGACTGTGACCCACCATTGTTTTCTCATCCTTTGTTCAAGCAATTTCTTAGAGGGCAAAGAATATAAGACCCCATGAAGCTCCTACTCCTGCTTGGGATCTCAATTTTGTGTTGGAGAAACTCACTCTACAACCTTTTGAGCCTGCAGCTACTGCTGAGTTGAAATATTTGTCATGGAAGACTGCTTTTTGTTGGCCATTACCTCTGCAAGAAGGGTTTCTGAATTGCAGGCCCTTATGGCAGTTGAGCCTTTCTTAATTTTCCATAAGGATAGGGTATCTTTACGCACTAATCCTTCCTTTATGCCTAAAGTGGTTTCTAGTGTGGCTTTAAACCAAACTATTCATTTGCCTACTTTTTATGCAAATCCCCAAACTAAAGGGGAAAAGATTTTTCACACTTTAGATGTACACAGGCAGTTGCGATATTATTTGGACAGAACTAAAGGGTTCAGACAATCTCAGCAGTTATTAGTTTCTTTTGCTTTGTGCTCTCAGGGCAAGCCTGTGTCAAAACAAACTATTTCTAAGTGGATTGGATTTTGCATTGCTTTCTGTTATTCCCATCATGGCAAAGAGATTCCAGCTGGGATTAGGCCTCATTCCACTAGGGCTACTGCCACTTCAACAGCTTTTTTGAGGGGGGTGGCTACTAAGGATATTTTGGAGGCAGCCACTTGAAGTTCAGTGCATACCTTCTCTAGGCATTACCACCTTCCACTGTACTCTAAATCCAGGGCTGGTTTTGCCACTGCTGTGTTGCAGGGCATTTTGGCAGCTCCTGCTTCATTATAGTTTAGCCATCCTCCCTTACCTCTGCTTTGGGATTCTACCCAAATGTTAGGACTGCAGCAATGTGAGATGAAGAACATAGTACAGTTTTGTACCTACCATAAATGTAGATGTTCGAAGATCCACATTGCTGCAGTCCAATTTACCCTCCCTCCTTCCCCTCTGTAGTTTGAGGTGGTTGTGTGGGTTGGGTTATCCATCTGAGGTATAATTGTATATATTGTATATATTGTACATATTTTTGGTGTTAGGCTGGTTAGTTGTTTAGTTGTTGTCTATGGGTTTTGACCTTTCTTTTTAGGGTCTTCTGACATCTGGGGCAAGAAAAGACTGAGGATATGACGTCGGTCATGCGCATTTGTACCCTGACGTTCTGATGTCAGTCAAATGCGCCTTGACCGATGTCAGCCTTATACTCTGATATTTGGGCCGACCAAGGGACAGCGGACTACCCAAGTGTTAGGACTGCAGCAATGTGGATCTTCGAACATCTACATTTATGGTAGGTACAAAACTGTACTTTTAATGGTGTGTCTATATAGAGCATTAGTTTCTCTTTTGTTACAGATATCACTTCTGTGTTCCGACATCCTGATTCTCAGTGAATGGGAGGTTTGGCCAACATAAAAAGCTGAGCATTTGCATGTGGCTAAATAGACTATCCAACTGCTACCACAATTCCCAAAAACCATATACTCTGCTAGTGTTAGCACTGGTGAATTGTTTCAATTTGCTCACAAACTGGCATGACCCACAGTGTCCACATGGGAACATGCCGAATAGTTTATCCCCAGTCATGGTCATTTGTTGATATACTGCTCACCCACTCTCCTTATGCTTAAAGTGGGGAAAAAAAGCACTCAATGTTTTTCCACGTCTATAGGAGAATTGGCATCTGGGACCTAAATATTTCCTTAGTTCATCATTGGCCAGAAGTATATTCCAATGAGTATCTAATACATCCCTGATAACATTATGGTTACGTCCATAAGTAGTCACAAACCTAAGAGTTGGACTTTCTTGTGTGGTCCCACGTTTTTTGTACTCCAACAATGTGCTTCTATCCTGAGCAATACTCCATTCACTAGCTTTAGCAATATCTGATTCCCTGTATCCCTTATTCAAAAACCTTTTATACAAGTCTAGTCTGGCTTGTTCAAAATACTGTTCGGATGAACTGATTCTTTTAATATGCATGAATTGTGACTTGGGGATGTTGCGGATGGTGTGGCGGGGGTGCATACTAGATGCATGGAGCAGGGTATTGTACTGAGGATATTTTCTAAAGGTCTTAGTACTGAGAGTATGATCCTCATTCCTATAAACTGTGACATCCAAACAACTAATGGTGTCATAATGTGGTGTTAAAGTAAACTCGATACCCCACAAATTATCATTAAGATATTCCAGAAATTCCTGCAAATATGCCTCATCTGCCCACCACACCATCCAGCAATCATCCAAATACCTACGCCAGATATTTATCTCAACTTGATAAAGGTTGTGAAGGGGATCATAGATCATGCATTCCTCAAAATAGGCCATTAAAAAGGTCCACATATATGGGAGCAAAGGAAGCTCCCATGACAGTGCCCTGCAATTGCCAGTAGCATTCACCCTGGAAGTAAAAGACATTTTTATTCAAAACATGCTCTGCCATGCATACCAATAGCGTGTTAAAACCAGGGGGGTATAAGGCAGCATGTTCCAACCAGTAATATAGAGCTTGTAAGCCAGCCCAATGGGGAATACTCGTACATAATGCCTTTACATCCAGGGTGCACATTAGCCAACCTGGTTCCAATTGCGTGTTAGATATTATTTGAAGAAATTGTGCGGTGTCTTGAATCCTAGCTCTGACCAAGGTCAGTAAAGGTTTTAAATACTTAGTTAGAAATGCTGACAAAGGTTCAGTCAGAGAGACTATACCCGACACAATGGGTCTACCTGGAGGCTGAGAAAGTGATTTATGAATATTTGGAAGTAAATAAAGTATTTGTTTATGCGGATCAGTAACAGTGAGATGATTTAGAGTGCCGCTGTCAATAATGCCTTCCTCTGCTGCTTGGCTTAGAAAAGTGTCAATCTCCTTCTTAAATACAGGAGTGGGGTCTATGGACATTGACATATAACATCTGGTGTTTGTTAATTGTCCCCTGCCCTCATTTAGGTAATATCCCATATTCATGACAACCACAGCCCCTCCTTTATGAGCTGGTAAGATGACTATGTTGTGGTTGTTTCTAAGTTGTTCTAATGTAGCCATTTCAGAAGATGAAAGGTTCTGGCCCAGAATGCATGATTCCCTATGTGGAAAGTGTAGGTCTCTGAGAACCGTTTGTAGAAATATAGAAACATGCTTGTTCATGGGTGGTTGAAATCCGGATTTGGGAAACCTGAATTCTTCAGATCTTTGAGAGTTGTTGTCTGAAAAAAATAGTTAGAGATTAAGTCTAGGACAAAAAGACAAAACATTAGTAACTGTATTGTATTCATCAGCAAAGAATCCGGGTACAAATCCAAGGCCTTTATTCAGTAATTGAGTTTGTTCATTGGTAAGTATTACATCAGATAAAGCACATTCTGACCAGCATTATAAGTTATTTCAGAAGTGTCTGTAACAAGCCTTCCACTGAGTTTATTCTTATCCCCATTTTTGTGTTTGCGGCCCCCCCTGCCGCTTCCATCCACATCTAAAGGGTGTGGTGCATTAGATTTTTTACGGCTAGGTGATTCCCTGGTACTGATACTGTCGTCCGTAAAGGAGGATTCCTCCCCTGATGTACTTAAGTGAGAATTGTCCGTTCTCTTTAGGATGGATCTAGGTCTCTTTCTGGATGTGTTATTAGTAACAACTCTATTGGTATCTGAGAATCTTACCATTCTTGAAAAATCAAAAGGACGACCCCTTTGATAATCCGTGATGTCTCTATTAAATTTTTTAATCTTCCTGTTATGGGTCTGTTTTTCGTAGGTAGCCGACTCTTTCAATAGCTTATTCACAGAAACTGCATACAATGGTAGGGACTCGTATTTTTTACAATCCTCACATAGGGCTTTCACCTCAGTTAGATTGATGTCCACCATCCTTTCATAATAGGATGTTAGAATTGACAAACATCACAGAAGCCTGTTGTAGAGCTGAGTTCCACTCCTTAGTTAGTCTATCTTCCGATCTACCAACTAACGGTTGAAGACTAACTCTAAGGCCTCTAGGTGCTATTTCCCTATTCATGTATGCTCTAAACAGTCTAAGGTGCCAAATGTTGGCATGCAAATTTTTCAGGCTCTTGCTATTAAACACCATATTACATCCATTTGAGGAATCAATGTTGGAGCCATTCTGATTATTGCCTGGTATTTTTTTCAGACAACAACTCACAAAGATGTGAAGAATTCAGGTTTCACAAATCCAGATTTCAACCACCCATGAACAAGCATGTTTCTATATTTCTACAAACGGTTCTCAGAGACCTACACTTTCCACATAGAGAATCATGCATTCTGGGTCAGAACCTTTCATCTTCTGAAATGGCTGCATTAGAACAACTTAGAAACAACCACAACATAGTCATCTTGCCAGCTGATAAAGAAGGGGCTGTGGTTGTCATGAATATGGGATATTACCTAAATGAGGGCAGGGGACAATTAACAAACACCAGATGTTATATGTCAATGTCCATAGACCCCGCGCCTGTATTTAAGGAGGAGATTGACACTTTTCTAAGCCAAGCAGCAAAGGAAGGCATTATTGGCAGAGGCACTCTAAATCATCTCACTGTTACTGATCTGCCGAAACAAATACTTTATTTACTTCCAAAAATTCATAAATCACTTTCTCAGCCTCCAGGTAGACCCATTGTGTCGGGTATAGGCTGTTTGACCGAACCTTTGTCAGCATTTCTAACTAAGTATTTAAAACCTTTACTGACCTCGGTCAGAGCTAGGATTCAAGACACAACACACTTTCTTCAAATAATATCTAACACCCAATTGAAACCAGGTTGGCTAATGTGCACCCTGGATGTAAAGGCATTATGTACGAGTATTCCCAGTCTACCAGACAGCCTCAGTGACCACACTCCAACATTCCTTCTGAGACACCACTTAAATTGTGCTAAACCCATTATCTATAGGCAAATCTGAAATAGGGTAAACTTTAACCCTCTCTCCTTTATCTCATCCCTTCAAAAATGTGATCGGACACCACTAAAGTACCTCAATCTGGATGAAGCCTTCCACTTCTTCAGTAGCACCTTCCTTAACACACATGCACCCATAAGAAATGCAGGAATCAAAACACAGTACTCCCCTTGGCTGAAAAAAAGCACCAGGGCACTAATGAAAATCAGAGATAAGGCCTGGGAGCACTGGCACTTAACAAAAAAACCCTCCTCTAGACAGTCATTCTTAGAGTTGTGCAACAAGGTCAAAAAGCAAATAAAAGAAGATAAAACCAAATATTATCAGTCCGCCCTAAACTCCTCCCATCACAACACTAAGCAGTTCTGCTCCGCAGTAAACTCCATTCTCCACCCTGGTAAAGTAGGCACTCCTCTATCTACCACGCCCCCTTCCTTCAGCAATATTGCTGACTCATTCAATAAACACTTTACTGAAACCATTCTGTCTTTGACTGAACAACACAACCCTCTACCCACCCTCCCTACATCAAAACCAAATACTCTGCCCACAATCTCTTCTTTTTCATCAGTGCCTACCTCCTATATAAAAAAACTTCTATTGAAACTTAAGCCTACATATCTTGCAGCTGACAGTCTCCCCTCTGAATACCTAAAAATGGCAGCAGAAGCCCTAGCTTATCCAGTCTCTATCTTAATTAGTCAGTCCCTATCAGAAAGCTATGTCCCCACACTGGAAAATATATCCCACATCATTCCCCCCATAAAGGTGGCGCCTCCACTGAACTTTCCAATTACCGCCCCATAGCCATCCTTTCTCCACTTTCCAAGATACTTGAGAATTGCATCCATTCTCAAGTCTTAGACTACCTCTTAGCTAATAACCTCCTCTCCAGCACGGCTTCAGGCCATACCACAGCACTAGTACCACCTTGCTCTCTTTCACTAATGCTGTCCTTCATCATAAAAATAATGGCCTGTTCTCCTCCGCTACATTTCTGGATCTATCCAAGGCTTTTGACATGGTCTCACACAAACTACTAATGTCTGTTCTCACTAACCTATCCTTTTCCCAGTCAGCTATTGATTGGTTTCACAGGTATCTAACTGGCCGCCAACAATCAGTTGTTTGGCATAATGACGTATCTCCTCGACTTCCTGTAACACTCGGTGTTCCCCAAGGCTCCATTCTCTGTCCCCTGCTATTCTCACTCTTCACCAATGATCTATTCACAGCCACCAATCCTGCTTCTCTTATACAGTATGCAGATGACTCCACCCTCATCTGCTCAGCCCCAATTATACCTGAACTTCACAAGATCACACATCATCATCATCATTTTCATCCGTAGAAAACTGGCTATCTAATGCCCTTTTATTACTCAACCCAAGCAAGACTAAACTGATCTTCCAACCCACTAAATCTATCCCAATTATCCCCCACTTTAATATTCTAGCCTCAGGACAATACCATCATCTCCCCAGCAGAACACACCAAACTACTTGGTACTGAGATTGATAACAATCTCAGATTTGACACTCACATTTCTCTTACTATAAGAAAGGTTCACAAAAAACTAGGTGCATTGTACAGAAAAAAACAATTCCTCACCAAGACAACCAGAATTTATGTTTCCATTTCCCGCCTAATCTCCATTTTACTCTATGCCTCTCCTATACTTGCCTACCAGACAAACAGACCTAAACAAGCTCAAGCTTGTTACAATAAAATTGCTAAGTTTAGCACTGGTGCATCCTATCGCAGCCACCACTGTATCTCACTTAGAGAACTTGACTGGCTTGAACTCCCTCAAGTTCTTCACCTGAATCAACTCTGCCTTGCCCACAGGTTAGTAAACCATTGTCTTAAAGTCCCATCCCTTCAAAACCTTCTCCAGCCCTACTGCTGCACTAGACCTCTACGCTCCAGCAGCAAAAATCTACTTCTAGTGACCAAACCCAAGAACTCAGTGGGAGAAGCACTAATCTCTTGCGTCATATCCAGATTATGGAACAATCTCCCCTCTCTATAACCACACTACCTTCTTGCAGTCACTTCAAGACTGCACTAAAAACTCACTTAAAAAGTCTCTGGTTATGCCCATGCACCAATCCCGAATAGTAACCCTCCTTTCCCCTCCCCTAGCCATTGTGCCTCACACTGTCTGATCATTGCATTCCTTCCTCTGCAGGCTCTGGCTCACCCTTTCACCCTCCCCTTCCCTCCTCATTCAAACTCTCAGACCTGTTATATAACATGCTCAACTACCTCACTTCATCTCAACTCCAAATACATATCCAACTGACTTACACCTAGCTTCCTCTCACTACCACATATACTACTCACTCAGTCTCCTCTCTCACTTCTCCCATTAGCCCTTCTAGCTTATTCCACCTTTGTGTGGAAGTTCTGCTTTATATCTGCTTGAGTTTAATGCAATATTTGTGTACAAGATTTAGGTATATGAGTTTAGAACAGTATCTGTTTGAGCTTAGTACTATCTGAATATACATCCTACCTTTATTCGTAGCCTCTAGCGAGATATTGTTATATATGTTCATTAGTATGTTTCATATTGTATGTATAGCTAATGTTTGCTGCGGTATGTATTATTTGCTATTGTATGTATATTCAGTTGCTCTTCATGTACTCTGCTGCTCATTTATTGTTTTGTGGAGCTTTTCTCCCCAGGCCTCCACTGTAAAATGACCTATGTCCAGTTGGAATTTCCTGTTAAATAAATAAATAATGCTTTCGGTCTCTCTAGTATAATAAAAAATCTGATGGGGTCCTGTGAGAATTTGTCATCTAACAGTTCTGTTTTTTGAAGCAATTATTGAGAAGCCTCCTTTAGTTATTTGACTTTTATATGTTTATCCAGTATATCACTTATTTTAAACACTTCTGAACATGTTTGTTTTATTTTCCTCTAAATTACCCTAAGCCATCTCCTGTACCAAGTTCTTCTTTGCTGACTTCCAGGCAGTGTAGCGAATAACCAGCAGTTGAATTTTATCCAGTTTGTTAACTTTTGCTGACTTTTTTATATCATTTTTATCTTTTACACTGGGAGAGCACTAATCAGCCTGCTTTTCAGAATGTAGCCCATTTATAAACCCCAGGACTGTATAGTCTTGGTGATGGCCTTCTGTTTGTTTGCTGTGAATTCCACATTTAGCAATTTATTTAAGGTATATTTCTGTAAATTGGTCTGACATTCGTCTCTTTTTCTTCTGAGACAAAGTAGTGGCAATTTGCTGGTTGAGAAGAAAAGGGATTGCTGTGTCTCTAAGGATCTTTGGTCATTAGTACACATGTAGAAGTGAGATGGTATAGCTGTTTTGCTATAATCCATGCTCTTCCATTGCTGAAACTGGTGGATTATAATACAATGCTGAATTAACTCCACACTCATGTTGGAAAAGATGCACTTTCAAATTGGTATTCTGTAATAAAATGTGGAGTAATGTCTGTTTTGTGGAGCATGCTTGGAATGCGTATTGCTGTATAACTTTGATAAATTTGTCATATGTTGAATGCTAAGTATGCTAAGAGTTGTAACCTACATTTGCTAATCTATGTTTAACAGTTTTCTTGAGAATTTGAGACTTTACATGTTAAATATAGTAACTGGTTTGCCCCCTTAGTGATCTAGTTAAGTAGCTCACAGTGTAGATTCTGGTTATCAGGTAGAAGGAAACAGTGTTTGAGTGTTTCTTCTGAATGTTTAGTTGCACGTAAGCTTTCCATGTAATGTTGGAGATACATATCAGTTTTGCCTTAGTCTTCTGATGCTGACAAGAACAGGCTGAACTGAACTGATAGAAAAGGATCACCAGGCATTAGAGTAGTGATGCATTGGTCTGTACTAAGCCATTTGATTTCCTGAAATGACTGTCCCTCCTTCAGAGAGGACAGTGCTTAGGAAGGGAGTTCCTTAACGTGAATCAGCTTGAAGGACAAGGTATACCTTCCATTGTGACAAGCTGCTGCTTATTATAACAGTGATTGTGTTTGTGTACATTTTTCATATGTGTTATTACTTCACTGTTAATTTTTGCCTGTAGTTTTGCATTTACTAGGTGTGAAGTTTAAGAAATGTGCTGTCATACATAGCTGCACCATTCAAAAATTGTGTCACTGCACTTAGAAATGGAAATCAGATCAACATGGAGGTGTTTGAGTCACAGGTATTTATGTCCTTCCAAGATCACTGTTGCAGTATTACTTACTGAGGGGATATCCTGCCAAAGACAGCCATACATCCAGGCAGCACACAAAAGCCTGGGCATCCTCCTTTCATGCCATTTCCAATGTATGGCCTAAGCCCAAATGTGGGAGGATACATTAGGGGATAAAATAGAAAGTGAACACCTTTGACTTTTCAGATTAGTGCTAAATCTTAATAAATTTAGTGAAAGCCTGGGTCCATCTGTTGGTGTTCAGTTTTTATTTTGGCTGCATTATCACCTCCTAGTTGTTTTTAGTTTATAGATACATAAGGGACATACGTTTGTGAATTACCACAGAACAACTTTGACGCTCACCCATATTTCAAAATTTCACGTCGTTTTCCATTTGTGAGACATAAGATTCATGCAGCTTCCTAGCCATTGGGCAATAAGTACCCCATTGGGAACACTTTCTGTTCATCAAAGAGAAGCAAATGTGACTTGGGAGGCAAATTCCTCAGAGGAGATCACCACTCTAAGTGTTCTTTTTAGACTGGGAGTAGAGCATAATTACACTATGCTATCTGTCAATCTTTTGTCCCTAATACCCTTTGCTACAGTCTGTCTTCTGTAAAAATATAAGTAGGAAATCAAAGACTCAAAAAGCTCATGCATTGCATGATGTCTGAGCCTTCTTGCTCCAGTGTCCAGCCATTACTGAAAAAGAAGCCTAAGAAGGCTAACAATGAAACTTCTGCTATCCAGCCCGACATTGACATCTCTGTTGTGCCTCTTTAGGAGTCCTCAGACCATCCAGTTCCTTTGATTTCTTTCTCTATTGAGACCACATTGGGGGTTGATATGGGACAGAGCACTTGCAAGTCCGCTGTGGCTGACCAAACATCTGCTTTAGATGACTGGAGGGTATTCTTTAGATTTTTAGTTGAGGAGGAGGAGATACCAGTTTTCTGATGGAAGTCCTTCAGAGCTCTGAGCCACTCTGTTTTGTTAAGGCAGACATCCCATTGAAGAAAAAGCATAAGAGTATAAATACTTCTCCTTCTCAAACAATAGAGGATCCTCAGATGAAATGGCAAGAGTTTACTCAGAGTTTAAAGCCATAATATCTCTCAAGCTCCTTCATCACTTTCAGGCTCCTCCAGCCTCTGTTCTGCCCTTTTGAAGAGTGAGAGAGAGGAGAGATTCTTCTTCTGAGGATGAAGATCAGGATTCAGAAGATGATCCTTTGGTATATTCTGTTCAAATCAATTCCCCTATGGATGTGCTTCTGATGAAGATGACACCTTACCTCCAGATTCTCCCTAGCTGACCTCACCAAGGTGGTTAAAATGATACAGCATTGTAAATGGAAGACTTAAAAGATTTGTGATGCACAGCAAGGTACTATGATCTTTTGGACATGGGTACACCCATTCCATCTGCCATCCCCCTTGCTCTGGAGGCCTTTTTATAAACTGTAATACCTCTTCCAATCCCGAACACAACCCCCAAGCTCCAAAGGAACCTGATAGAGTTTATAAAGTAACTGATGCACAGAAATTCCTCTATAAAAAAAACTCTTCTTACCCAGCTGTGATTTCTATTTCTACTGAGAAGCCTACCAAGCTATTGAACTCCCCTAATGTGTTGCCTACAAGTAAGGATAGCAAGGCTATGGACAGGTATGATAAAAAAATTTACGTTTCTGCTACTTCACCCTTTAAAGCCATTGATTACCAGACTCATATGACTAGGTATCTCTTGTCCATCCTGTCTAATCTGGGTGGCATGATTAATGCCTTGCCAGAATCTGAAAACCAAGTCTTCTGCTGTGTCTCTGCTTAACTCTGTCTTTTAAATGGTCAGACAACCCATCAAGTACAGTTACAATGCTTTCATGCTGATGCATCTTCAAGAGTGGCTGGTTCTGAGTCTGTTATATGTAAGTATTCATAGTTAAGATTGTAGTGTTTACCAGAGAATTTTGAGGTCAAACTCCTGGATTCCCTTATGGATAAACAACATCCTTTTGGCTTTACAGCTCCAGATCTTTTCAAATCCTTACAGAAATAGGGGGCCAAGTTGTACAGGACTTAAAACAGATTATCCTTTCCCCAGTTCCAGAGAAGTTATCCAGTTAGGCTTGTCTTGTCCTTTTGTTAAGAGAGAGTAAAAACAACCCCCAACAAGTAAACTAGCTAACAAAAGGAAGTTTTAGAAAAAATCAGAGCTGGATGCCATAAGGTCTAAGCACCCTTTTCCTGACATACCTGCTTCTTTGTGTATATTTCTTTATCCCCATTCCCCTCAGCCAGATTCCTCTATCCCAAAGACTTACCCTTTCTCTGCCATCCCGGTAGCCAGTCACAACAGACTGGTGGGGCTTCTCTGTCATAGCACTCAGCCATAAAATGTTTTGGAAGACTCATCTGCCCTTTTCTGGAATCCCTCAGCCGTTTCAAAATTAGTTGCCTATCATTCTTCGTCTTTTGCAGGACATTCTGTCTCAGGGAACTATTCAACCACTTTCCAGTCATTTAGGCAGTGGGCAGGATGATTTTACTCCAGAATTTTCTTAGTTTCCAGAAAACTGGGTACCTGGTGGCCAATCCTAGATCTGTCCTTTCTCAAAATACTTTTTGAATGTTCCAAATTTCAGAATGCTAACCCTTCAGTCTCCGGTCCCTATGGTTCTCCGTCAGAGTTTTCTATTGACTTTGGATTTGAAGAATGCTTATGCTTCCATTCCTGTCCACCCTCTTTTCAGGAAATAGTTTTGATTTTCTGTCTCTTCATTGCATTTTCAGTTTTTTGCTTTATTCTTTGGCCATTCTACTTTCCCAGAGGTATTAACACAGTATTTAGCTCCTACCATTGCCTTTTGCAGACCTCAGGGAATCCAGCTATTCCCTCCCTTCAACAAATGTCTTCTGCATTGTCCTTTTGAGGAAAATCTCCTGAAGAATCCAAATTTCACAATGGCTTCAGGTCCTATTTCTGTGCCCTGCCCCAGCCTTCCTTTAACATATTTTCTTATTTTATTAAAAAAATGCTTTCCTCTTTTAAACTGTAACAAGCTGTTTGCTACAAATGTAGCAGCCAGTTGCCAAGATTTATACCCTGCCTGCATGGGTAGTGACATTGCTCAAGTTTTAGTTTTTAAACTGTAGCAAACTGCTTGCTACAATGTAGCAAGCTTTTGCTGCAGTTAGACCATACACAGTTCACTGTAGTGCTCAAGGTTGACAGGAAATGCATTAAGCTGGTATTGCATTAAAGAGAGCTCCAGATGGGTTGATCTCACCCCCCAACAGTTTGCACCAGGGGCGGTTGCCCATCTCGTCTCCACCCTAGTCACGCTAATGGGTCCCTGGGTAGAGCCTCATGAATGGATGCAAAACAAAGTGGTCTTGCTGGAAATTGTCCATCAGTGGGGTATTCTCCAGATAGATCTTTTTACATCCACCTACAACAGGCAACTAAATCTGTTCTGTTCCAATGAACCATACCCTCAAGCAAGGAAGGCAGCTGCCATGTCTTTTACTGGGACGAGGCGATTTCCATACACTTACCCTCTCCTCTCACTGATACCAAAGGTCCTTCACAGAATCATGAAGAAAAAACTGAAAATCTTGCTGACTACTATCTTTTGTCCCAGACAGCACTTGTTTCCCCTTCTTTTTAGCTTGATTGGGGGCAGTCATCACAAGTTATCTCATAGGATGGACTTGCACACACAGAACAAGGGCTGTCTCATTCTCCCTCATTTCCAAACTCTGTAGTTAACTTTTTGGGTGATAGAGTTTTGATTTCCTTCAGGCACCACTTTTCAGAGGCTGTGCTTCAGGTTTTACAGGAGGTTAGAAAACCATAATTAGAAACTGTTATGTTTCTGAAGAAGATATTTTCAATATGGTGTCAAAAGAATAACTAAGACCCTTTACAAATGGGAATTCCTGCTGTTCTTTCTGATGTGTGTGAGTTGCTCAACTCTGACCTGGCATACTCTTCAGTAAAAGCTCATTTGCCAGTCATATCTGCTTGTATGCTTAGAGATCCATCTCTTTCTGCATGGTTACCTTACCCAGAGCTTATGGCAACATGTGTACACCTAAACCTTGTTACTGATAGAAGGTAATTCCCACCTGGTGCATCACCAGCAGAGATGTGGGATGGTGTGTCCAGCTTGGCTCTGACATCCAGGCCTCCCCCATTATGAATATCCATTCTGTCTTCTTGGACAGGGACAACAGGAACGTCTCTATGACAAGGTGTTGGTCTGCAATGGTAGACCCCTATCTGTGGGGTCCCTATTAAAAGAACTAAAGATTAAAATGTTGAGCACTGTAAACACTGAAAATGCTGGACATTGATGTGTGTTGTGTGAGATCGCAAAACAATGAAGATCAAGAAATTTTTCTCTTTCCTCATTGTAGTGCGATCTCGGAGTTGGTATATATAATTAGCGGGGTGCTCAACCCCTACAATAAAGGTTTAGATCTTATGCATTTTCGCTGTTTACAGTGTTCGTGTTTTTGAAATTTCGTTGATATAATATAGACCCTATCTGTGGTCATTCTGTCCCTTGTAATGGCATTGGCCTTCTGGTGGTCATGCAAGATCATATTGTTGACCCTTTGACAGACGTGATGGACTGCCCTATTGTGGCTACTGATGGTATTAATGTCCACCACAGCTCATGCTACACTCAGTCACAGCAGGCCTGGTTGTTTTTATCTGTGCCTAGCTTCTGTTGTCTGTGCTCATGAAGGGCGTGCAATAGCACGTCTGTGTGTGTGCTCTGTGAACTTCTCTAAGCATTTCCTTTCCTTTCTTTTAGCAGCATGTAAATGTGTAAAAAAAGATGTATCGTCATTGAACAGACGTATCATATATATGCAGCACTTGCTGCGTGGTGTGAACACACCCAAGTTGTTTATGTGCCACCATCTGGTGCAGTGTACCATAAGATATTATCACAGGACAGGTTCTCATAGTACTTTAGTAGGGTGTCATGGTGACGGACTGTTCAATGGAATGAGCCCAGTCAACAGCCTTTTAAAGCATAGCCATCACCAGTTTTGCATGTGTACACTATCCCAGCATCAGTTAATCTGGGTTCAGTTCCCACCTCATTATTGACCAATGTGTTCCATATGTGATACATGTACACTGACAGTATGTATTGCAACACAATCCTTTCTGTCAGTGCTGCTTAACAGGTGTGCCATTGTATCTCACATAACCCCACAGCCTAATTGGGGCTACTGCTGTCTGCATCTTTTTCTCATTCCTAGACATCCATTTTTCTAGCACATCTTGTTCTCTTCACACTGCTGTCTGCAGGTGGACTTGGACCCCCCCCCCCAGAAAAAATAATAGTTTTAAGCAGTCAAGTTGGCACACCTTCATGTGGTCTGCTTCCACTTACCCCATCACATTTTATGTAATTCTGTAATCTGTAAAATGCTGTGGTAATGTACTGCAGAGCTTCATCACAAACATACCTGTGCTCCCCACTCCTTTTCAATAAGTAGATCTGGAGCAGCCTCTGTCCAGCAACTGCAAAACAGTAGTAAGTTTACCCACACATTCTTCCCATATGTCACTGTTCTGTTCAAACGTGTTTTATTTAGGTGTTTTATAAATACCAGCTACATATAAAACAAATAAAAACAAAAATATATAATAAAACATGCATAAAAATACATATAGCAATTAAAACTTAATCACTAGGTTGATCTGAATTCCATTAGTCACCCCACCCCATTGAAGGCAGTGCCATAACTGTAGGTTTTAGAAGCCCTGTGAAAGTCATCCAAGAACTGATACTACAGCTGTATCTGTATTATTGCGTTCCCATATGGAGTGAATTCTTCTATGCCCAGTACTATTATTTTGCTATTTAGCAAGTTTCCATAGGGATATAGCCATGGCTATTTTTATTGCACAGTTTTCATGTTTTGTGGCTAGCATCACAAAAGTTATGCAGATGAGACAATTGAGTATAAGTGTCACTGACTTGCATATTTAACACAATGAGTACTATTCCTGGGCTGTACAGTGAGGCTTTTACCCAGATATGCACATGGATGAAAGACAATGAAACCTATTGCTTGTGCATGGTGGATTAGAGACCCCTGTAGGGTTATAGTTGTATTAATCAGCCTCTTTGCCCCTTGGGGCACTATTCATGAACAGACATGGGTTATATGGGGTACTTACATTTAGGTCATCCGGTCTTTCACATCCTAAGCACCACCTGGGCACACCGTTCATCCACATGTGACAGTGTGGTGGCATCAGGCAATGCAGCACTGCCCTGCAGTCCCATTATGCTCATCATGGGATATTTGCTATGTTTGCTGATGGGAATCTGCTACCATTTTCTTCTAGGTTGCAACCTGTGAAGTAGCCATTGCTTCTGAGGTGCTTAATGTGGAAAGGCTGCTGTAAGGTGCAGACAGGAAATTGTTCTGTACATCTAAGCATAGGGGCCACTTGACGCACCTGCTTGGGGAACTTTTATCAGGGTCCCTACAAAATGGATGCTTGGCAGTGCAGTGAGTGATGCCATTGTTATTTGTGCTGATGAACAGTACAGGTTTAGGTGTAGCAACCTGAAGATGCGCAACCATGACCTTCGTAGCCAGAGGGAAGAGGAGGTTAGAAAGTGCACCAAAGTTTTATAAAAAGTAGTAATGCCAGATGGTTATTCGTGATTATTTAGGTATGACTGTTTAGCTGTATGAGGGATGTATAAGTCATGGACAGTTTTCCTTTTCTTTTATATTGTTGGCTCCTGGTGAGATGGAGAACAGCCAGGTGATCTGGCAGAGGTGTCTGAAAAGACTTTCCAGGTGCAGAAGTATATGTATACCATTGATATTATAGCTGTATTTTAGATCCTGAAATATTGCATATTTTTCCAGTGCTGCTACTTATTTTAAAAACATATTTTGGCAATTTCAATGACCTATTCTACCACCTATTGTATCTCGAGAGATTGCCTGTGGCAGAATAGTGATGATTTGCCTTAAAGTGGATGTTCCACAGCCATGCAGGGTATCAAAGTGTGTGTCACCTGTCTATTTTCCTTCTTGCATTGTCATGTCTACTGTACCCCTGCTATCCTTAGTGTGCCTGCCCACTTGCCCAGCAGTATTTTTCCACCGTCCTTTTTTACCACACTGCCAGTGCTAGGTATACCTTGAAAACTGTATGTATCAGACAAGTGTCTTTTTATTGGTTAGTGGTGGCTGTGCTGTTTCATGCTACTTTACTGCCACGAGGTGTCTGAGTTTGACATTTTGGCTTATGTGGCTATGTCCCCATAGCATGGTCACCATGGCATCATGTACGGCACTATGTGGTAGGCTGAATCTACCATTTGATTTAAACTCCTTTAAGGTAACATATGACACCTGAGTTTTTTTCCATACATTTTCCTTGGTCAGTGCTATCACAAGCAGTGTTCACGTGTACCAAGTAGGACTGGGTAAGCAGCATTCAGTCTTGGCCCTTGTGGCTCACTGCCTGCTGTAGTAATCTTTGGTTTGGCAGGTATGTTATATTTTGCTTTCCATTGTGTAGTTGCCAGTATTTTACTTCTCCAGCAACTGTTATGCTACACAGTGTCATACACATTGGGGAGCATTGTTTTTGCTTTTATTTCTTGATTTGTTTCTCTTTGCAGTGTCTGTCACAGCTGAGGATGTGGTACAGTGGTGACCACCACACCATCCACCTGTCCACCCATTACCTGCTGGGTCTACAGCTGTCTCCTTTCCAGCTTCTCTGCAGAGTGATGTAGGTCATCTAGTAGGAGGTGACCTGGAGGGTAGCTTGGTGCCCTGTGATGGGCTGTCTCTAGTGATGATGTATGCTGCCCATTGGGGGGTGCCACTGGTGTGTCAAACTTCCTTACTTGGTAGAAGTTGAATGGCATGATGATGGCCTTGTTGAACTGGAAACTGAACACTTACATTTGCTGCTTGGAGCTTGTCCTTATGCAGCTGACAGAGTTGCACAGCTGCCTGGCCCTTACTAGCAGGTCACCATTGGCTATCACAGCGGTCAGGTGTCACCCCACCATGCCCCACTTATAATGTTATTTTTTTTGTGCTGTTTACCCAGTTTGTGGTCTTCCTCATCACCAATTGTTCTCCCTCCCTCTGTCTGTGTATGTCTTTGTGTTCCCCCAGTTTGTGTCAGCATCTCCCCATTTGGGCTTTGTCTGTCTCTTATGTTTATCTAACCCTGCTAGCACCTCAATACCTTCTTAACTACCTACATATTCCACTTGCTACCTTTCTGTGTACTCTTCATAAGAAACTTAAAAATGCAAGTATGTCACACACACACACACACACACACACACACACACACACACACACACACACAAAAATTGGTGTGTGTCTCTCTGGTTGCCTTCCCCCTTTCAGACTGCTGTTTCCTTTCCAATTATAGCATTAAAAAAATAGCAGCTTTGCTGTGTTGCCTTTTTTTTCTGGGGGTGTCAACTGTGCTTCTAGTGGCATCTCGATGCCTTTGTGAAAATGCATCATTGTATTCATGCTGAATGAATGCTACAGTGCTTACTGGGTCACGTGACCCACATCATACAGTGCCAATCATCATGTGATTTGTGAGACTTTTGCCAGCAAATTTTTTGTGCAGTTTAATCCTGTCATGCAACATCATTCCTAATAAATTGTTAATTAGAACAAGGGCATATTGTGCTACTTTAACTGCACTATTTTGTCTTTACATAGCTGCATAAGTAATTTCTCTGATTCCCAGACACACACTATGTGGCATCTTCCAGTAAACAAGTTACTTCCAACTTTGAATGTAAACTTTCCTTATATTAATGATTTTTATAAAACCTTATATTCAGGAAATATTGTCTTGGACTCTTCAACTTTTTTATTCTTCTGAAGTATGCTAAAGGGAACTACATTTTTGGACAGTGCTCATGTTGTTTCGTTGCCTGACAAAGTTTTGTGCAATTGTTGTTTGGACTTTTAAGTTAGAGGTTTTTAGAATTCAATAAATCTTTGGCTACTGCTAGTGAGATGTCCAGATAAACTGTTTGGTACCAGTTCTTTATGCAGCCTGTTCCTTTCAGTCCTTTGTTTAGTTGTTTGTGCAAGTGTAAAGTTGTGTGAATATTTAATTTTACAAAGTACTTTGCTTGCTCTTATTTATTTCAAGTAAAAAAATGTAAGTATATAGAACTGGTGTACTCACAACTGGTAGTGTCCAATTTCTGAAACGTCACTGCTTTAGCTGTTGTTACTTTACTGGCGTTTAGTGGTTGACTTAGTTTAAGGGTAAATTGCATCTGTGTTCTTGGTGTGTCAGAAGAGTCTTGCTGGTGACAGCATTACCATAAAGACAAAAAAGGGGTGCTTGTACATTAAGATAGTCATTAAGTTGACCAGGAAAATATTCTGTGTGTCTGAGTTTGTATGCAAAATAATCTTGGACACATTTCAGTTAATGTTTGTAAGATTGTAGTAGCAGGCACTGGGCTGAGTCTTAGGTGAATGATATCTGGGGAGCCAATGAAAACAACTCTGATCTGTAGCTGTACATTTTAAAACTTATTCGGGTATGGAAGGTGGTGGCTATTTGAGAGAGTAGTGGATCACAGTATGCTCTTAAGGCCAGTTACCCCCAGATATTAAATTGGTGTCACTAGTGCAGATTTAGGGGATGTGCTGTCACAGTGTCATAGCCAGATAGCTTGAGTTTTGAAATTGGGATATAGCACCTTGCCATGTTCTTGTGTCAAGAAGGATTTGCATAGTTAATGCTGTTGTTATACTTTGTGGAAGAGTGATCAAGTTCATTAGCAAAGAAAATCTTGGTTGTCTTTGCAAAGAGGTATTAGAAGTATTATTTTGCCTTACACTGTGCCTTTTGAATCAGAGGAAATGGAGGGAAAGTATACATTAAAGTTCAACTTTTGAAGGAGAAATCATGTATCTTCTGAAGTGAGCTATGAGAAAACAAAAAATTCTGACCTGTTTATTGAGATTTGTAATAAACAGATCCACTTCTGGCAGACTCTACATCTGTACAATGACTGAAATATATGTGGACCCAGTTTTCATGTATGTGTTAGTGGTAACTGCCCAGAGGATCTGCAGAATCATTTCTATACTCAGAATGTGAACTGCTGAAAAATGCAGGTTGAGCTGTATTGCCCTCTACTAAGTTTTAATTGTCTGTTAGCAGCATTAGAATTATATGTTTTCTCTTATTTGTTTATATGTCATGTTCTTTACATAGAGGTGTCCTGCCTGAAACTTGTCCTGAAAGGCTGTTAGAATTCTGTAACTGTTTTAACTCTTACAGATTAATGTGAAGAGATGTTTTCTGTTGAGAACAGTGGCTTTACACTGCCAGACCTGTGAAGAAGGCTCCCAAAGCATAGTCCAGAGGCAAGTTACGTATTAAATTTCAGATAGAAAAAATTAGTGTCATTCAAATGATACTATACCTGTCTTCCATAAGGGTTCTTTTTTATGTGTTGAGTGGTAGGCATCATGTTATCCATAAATTTTTGATATACCATTGAGTCATCCTCATATTATGTATTACATAAGGCATTTAAGTTATGGGGGTATATAACTTTAAATTCTAATGAGCTTCCTACAGGAAGCTGTATGTCATGTGGTGCACTTTCCTACATAATTTGTTGAGTAGTGACCTGTTAGATACCACACCATATCCTTGTTATCTCTGGATTGTTCACAAGGATACACTGGTTTAATCCCACTGTGTTCCATTGAAACAGAATTAGTTAATGAAGTTTACTCAGATCCTGTGTAAATTGAAACATAAGTAAATTTAAGAGGAAGGTCATGAAATTTCTGGTAAGATAATTCTTCCTTCCAACGCTGTGTTTTATTTATACACAGAGATGCAGATGTGGGGGTGCAGGAGGCTTTTTTACCTGCAACAATGTTTGTATGCTTGATTTAGCTAAAATCCACATTGAAAGTTGTGGACTTAATTTCTTCATTATTTCTCTCTTTCTGTCTGTTTAAATGCCATTCATGGAATGACTGTTTATCCTTGTTTACTCACATCTTGAAACAACAGTTATCATATGGAGTCACACAGCAAGAGGTTCTCCGGCTCGATTCTCGGCTGGAGTACCTTCTGTGTGGAGTCTGCATGTCCTCCCTGCATTTGTGTGGGTTTCCTCCCACATTACAAAGACATGCATCTGTAGCATTTCTCCCCGGGCCTTCGCTGAAAATTGTCTTTGTTCCAAGTTGGACTTTCCCGGTAAACAAATGTTTAATAAATAAATAAAAGTAAATTCAATTGTCTGTTTACAAGTTTTGCGCCCATTTCCACAGATTCCTAATGAAGCTGATCGTAGCTACTTTATCACATATTATTTTAGCAATAATCCACAGTTGGATGTGTTGATCATCAGCACAAACAAAGTCAACCTCAGGTAGATTTTCTGATACCCACACACAGGAGTGGGTTATTGCTATTATACTGTGACATTATTTAAGAAAGAAATTGCTTATCTTTCTTAAATAATGCCATTGTATAGCACCACTTAGTTGTTCATTCTCTTCCTGAACTGTGTACTGATGTGCTGTACAAGTGTACTGTCTGTACAGTAAATGTGTGCAGTTCAAGAGATGTGAATGAGAAGGGAATGGACTCTCTTTCTCTGCAGCATCAGTATTCGTTTAACATTGTAATAGAAAAGTAGGCTTTAGCATCATATAGTTTGAGTAAATATGAAACTGTAGTGTATTTTTTATTGACTAACAAAAATCCTTAGTGATTTACAAGAAAGTAAAAATTTTATTTGGTTGAGGACAAAGAATGAGGAAAATATGGGCCATTCTGTAAAAGTCTGAGTTGTAAAAGTGTACTGGACCATACTACAGTGACAAAAAAAAAGTGTTGTAGTGTGGCCCTGCTACAATGTTGTGCACACCTTAATTGTTCACAGGGCAAGTATGTGAGGCATACCTAGCCTTATAACATGGGAGTAGGGCTGATGGCGCATTGTGTTATTGCGTACTTTAAAAGCATTCCATTGTGTTGTATTGTTGACATAATCTCCACACTGCAAGCCTCTTAATAGCTCAGTGAACAATGCAGTTGCCGTACTGTGAGAGAAAACAGATAGGCAATAGTAAATAGAGAATAGTGCAGAATACTGAGGTATAGAGAAATTAACAGCAGACAGGAGTACTTGTGAAGTGCTGCTTCTGGTGGCTGTATTAATGTGCTGTTGAAAGAAATGTATTTTTTTTCTTCTTACAACCATTTTCTTACTCACCAGCAGTATACTTCCAAATGGTTATGACTGTATGTTCACCAGTCCACAATTAATCATTGAATTTTAATTCATTAGTATTCCAGTAAAGTAAAAAGCTGCTAAAAAATCACAGTATTGTGAAGGACCTTGACTGTCCCACAATGCTGATCTTTGGATGGTTGAATGCTCTGTTCTTTTAACTAATTAAAGTGCAAGCAGAAGAACTATACCGAAAGCAGTGCTTTTTGTTTTTTCTAAATAAAGGGCAGAATGTTGGAATAAAATAGAAAAAAAATGCCATGACACTCGTGAGCCAAACCTGTTGTACTCTGGAACACTTGGTTGTCCCTTGCTGCTAGTCTTTGCATGGTTTAATGCTGCAGTTATTCACCTACACACAGTACTGTGTCACAATGATGTATTCAATATTACATTGGTGTACTATTCAACAAAATATATATTTTTCTTCCATGCAGCCAAAATACAGTATTTTGTTTCCTTTGATTTTTTTCCTTTGAGATATGTAAAACTAATCCACTTTGATTGTCTTATGATGCTGATAATTGTGCAGTTGAATGCTGTATTCATTCAAATGAGATGGATGTACTGTGAAACGCCTAAACATCTTAAAGGTTGTATTAATTGTGAGGTATAAAAACAGACATGAAAGATGATCGTGGGGAAGTATTATTCAGCTTGAATGTCGATTCTTTGACAAACAGTATTTCTTCAATTGTGAAAGATGAAAACTAATATAGGCAAGAAGAAAATTTCACTTTATTGTTGCTTAATGTGGTGCAGAATTTGCATGTTGATACAACAGTACTGCGAGACACCTTGACTGTCTCTAATACTGGGCTTTACATTAGTAAATGCTGTGTATTAAGCCATGCTTGGGGTAGTAAAATGGAAGCTATATTAATTCTAACATTCAGATGTGCTTATAAAGACATATGGCCATGGGAAAACAATATACAAGTATAGTTGTGTTTCTTTGACAGCTGCTATTCTCCAATATCCAGTAATGAGAATTAATAGCCGGATTTGAGCAAAAGGATGATTCCTCTTTGTTTTCTGTGATTGCAAATCCACTGTGCATAATGTTCTGTTTCTTAGATTGCCATACATTCATCTCATTATATCCTAATTAGTACTAACCCTACACTGCAAGCCAATATATGGCATTCACAGATGCTTATTTTGCATTCTCAACAATACATCAGTGTAAACGATGTAACCCATAAAATCATTTAGAAAATAATAAGCCGCTAGTAAACTTGGTCCTCTGGTAAAAAGTTAACTTTAATCCTTTACAGGCTTCTCAGCATTTGATAGTTTTATAACACTAAGTAGCCTTTTCCTTCATTTGCAGGGAATTATAAGGGACTCCTAATAGATACTTAATGATATATGTGCATTCTGTCAGAGTTCCCATAAACAATAGTAATAGATGGAGTAGTCACAGTTGCTGCAAAATGTTAAATTCTTGTTGATTGCAGTCAGTGTCAGTCAGGAGCAGCTTCAAAGCCATATTTCAAGATTTACAAACCCATTTTTTAACTTCTTTTGGTCCTCAGTACATGACTCAGTTTTACATATTAATGCTATATTGTCTGCATACTGGGCACCAGCCAGATTATCGCAGTGAGATGAAGTTAATGTAAATTCTAAAACAGAGATGCCCCAAGATTAAGCTTTGGGAAACACATCTATGTCTTTAGAGGTAGCAGAGCTACCCATTCATCTGTTTAGCCCCATATTTGCTGTTCTTCAAGTTGTTTCAAAACCAATTTGATGGTTTTAGTTCTTTACCAGCATAACTTCTCCAAAAGACACGTGTGAGTGATGGTATTGGATGCTTCTAGAAACAGTGCAAACTTCAGTCCATCATTTAAGCCATCAGTCGTGGTCTAACACTGTTAGTAAGGCCACACTGACTGAAAAAAAAACTTTCCAAAAACATTTTTAACTTAAGTAAGCTTGCTGTTTTCTAAAAAATAATTTTGTTGTTGGAGGGCATTACTTTTTTGCCATAGTGTTTAATTTAGCTATTTAATTTAGCTATAGTTGCTCATCTCTGCTGTTGCCCCACCTTTCTGAAGAACTATTGGTTGAGCTTCCTTCTTACCAGAAAGATGGAGCTATATTCTCCCTTATACTTCTGTTTGCTAGTAGAGTTAAAAGAATAGCTTGGGAGAAAGCAGCTAGCTTGATGAAGTTTGAATGGAATATGGTTAGAGCTTACAGTTACCTGAGTATGCATATGCTGACCGTTTTAAGCATAAACTATTACCAGGGGAGACTGTACTGAAAAGCTGGTAGGTAAAATAATAGGATGTGCTGCAGACTGTTTGTGGATGATGTTGTTAGATTTACTTAGGGAAGGAAAGGGTAGCATGGTTTCCTGATTATGGTGGCATATTTAGAAAATTTTAACTGCATGTAGGAAAGTTAACCTTATTTAAAGTTGAGGATGAGTAAAAATGAAGTGCTTGGTGGCAGAGCAAAGTTTAAAGTTATTAGTTCCATGGAGACAGACTCCATTTCTGCCTGCCCTCTGTGTGGCAGCAGTAAATGTGTTTTATGGCTTTCAAAACTGTAAAACACTTTGTGCTCCTACACCTTTTTTCTGTAACTGGTAGTACAAGCAACTAATAAAAAGCCTCATGCACTGCAGAGAATTATGATTGCGTCCCTTCAGTCATAACTCTTATTATATGCTATTGACATAGATGTCAAGATTCATCTCTTGATCATTACAGTTAATGTGTATTTCTTGACATCCATGTCTCAGACACATAATAAGTTGGTTATTATTAGATTCCTGATTATAATCCTCTATATAAAATACATTATTGTTGTCAGTAACTTTATAAAGGCAAGCCTTTTATCAGACTAGGCTGCTGCGTTTAGCTGCTTATTTAATTTAGCTTAAACTTTGGTGGACGACTGAATCACAAGGATCTTTTTCATTCATGATCTCTTTACAAAGAACAAGAATTTAAGAAAGGGAAGAATTACAAATAAGGAAACAAAAGTAAATAAAATAAAAATTAAACTTCAGGCTTGCACTGTGATACCTGTTTTTGAAGGACTGAGCCATATGGTTTGTGAATTGGCTTTATTATTCTCAGAGTTTACTGGTAATGATAGGGCAGAGACCAATGTAGGAATGCAAATGCCCTTACCCAGGGCCCTATTTGCTTTTGTTGTATGATATTGACACTTTTTGAAATAAGATGGAATATCTAAAGGCTTTTGTCCAGAATAATACAGCAGTACAAAAGGAACATGGAGTTGGGTTTACTGTAGCTTATTGGTAACCATTTTTTTGGTAAATCATTATGGATATTGTCCTGGTCCCTCCTGAGGAAAATGACTTATATTTACAGTAGGGTGGTCCTACTCCTATAGATCTAGGTCCTCCGTATACAGAACTATGTGGCGCTCAAGAGTTTCCCTCAAGAGGGAGTAATAAAGATGGTTTCCAGGAGGGGACTCAGTAATGAGCCTTCTGGCACACCCACAAGGAGAGAGGCCTGTGGGAAGGATTAAGTATTGACTACTATGTGGAAGATCCTAGATTTAAGGTTTTTTATAAATTGTCTGAACATCAGGTCCTGGTTACCATATCTAGAGAGGTAAGTGAGAGGGATCGATACAAGGTTGAAGAGGATAATTATTCTTCAGATTGTTTTCATCTATTAACCTGTAAATTGCATTGGTAAAGGTGAAGAGGGCAGTAGTGGCTTTCTTTCCTGCTGTGAAACCATGTTCTTCACTGCAGACCAGCCCATTGATGCATTATTTTAATGATGCAAAAGATGAAGTTTGGCAGACATCTACTGCTAATCTAAAATAAAAGAAACCGTTGGTAATTCCAGTCCTCCATTCTTATTATGAGTATCTTTTTTAATAAGGGCACTGCATCATAGTTTATGCATGACACATTACTTACTGTGTTAAAATATTTTTCTTAATCTGTTAGGCCTGGGTTTCTTTGTCCAACTTTAAACTGATCATTTGGTGTAAGTTATGGCTGAAGTAAATTTCGAGACCACCTTCAAGTGACCCTAAGACATGATACTGTATCAAACGTCATAGAAATTACACTCCATCTCAGTGCTCTTCAGCAGAATCATTTAGAAGTGCAGTACAGTGTTGCAAAGGGAAGTCCCACAGGAAATTCCTGTCATTATTGTTCTTTGCAGGCTTAGTAGGAAATATTGGTATTTAGGTGTCATGCATTCATTTGGCATATTTATGTTCTACTGTGAGGTGTGAAACACAGGGATTTTGCCAAAACAAAAAAGAGATTTCTGTTCATAATGGTAGTTTGCATATCTGGTAATGTATGTTGTGGGGAGCTGTTTTGAGTAGTCTAGTGGGGAATCAGTTCACTTGAATCATTTGTCACTCACGAGGAATGTAATATGGGGGTGCTTTTTTTAAACCTCACTTTGAGCTCTATTCATTTGGAGTAGCTGTGTGAAATTCTAATGTGGATTGGGGCATGAGGCATTAGACGTGTTGTGCTGAGCCTCACAGAGAACTGGTTGAATGCTCAGATTCACTGCCTCTGTGAGGAATGTGGTATGGTGGTGCTTCCCTCGTCTTAAGAGAAACACCCTGTTAAGTGCCAGTAGTTGTGTGTTGCTTTAATGAGGAATGGCAAGGAGATGTACAAACTATCATTAGAAACATCCATCAGAATTTGTACTTGCATCACGAGTAAGAAATATAGTGAAGAGGTGCTCTTGTAAGTCCCACGTGGAACTGAGTTCATTTAAGTCATGATGTGCACACCTCTGCTAGGTAAGTGTAAGTGCCGGTCAGGATTTCTAGGAGTATGTAATTTGCCATTTATTTCTACAAGGGCACTATCATGAGTTATTGCATGGCCATATTTTAAATGCATTCTATTAATGCTTGAAGTGTAGGAATGCAAACAATGTTTAATATTTCATAACTCATCCTTGACTAGAATGGATGGATTCACTAATGTGCTTAATAGACTGGTGGAAACTAGTATTTCTCCATCTTTTGACATTGAGAATAGATCCAGGTTAGCTGCAGATTTTGTATCATTAGCAAGCTAAATATGTAGTTCTTTTACTAAGCCACTTTTGTACATCTGTACATGCTACATAATGCCTATATGAACTTTTTTCATCAGACCTGTGAGAGTTTTACACCAATAATTGCAGTTTTTAAGCAAATATTCTGGTAGCACTGCTGTGACATGCAGACTTTAGAGGTTTGCTCTGTTAACTCGATAGTCTTGGCTGTCTTATTAATTCCATGTGCAGCCTGTGCTGTAGTAGGTAAATTAAACTGGTTTCTTTTCAGCACTCTATGTGTAATTCTACCTTGGTTATACTGTATGTTGCCCAGCTAGAAAACAGGCAATGAATGGTAGAGAGAGAGAGAGAGAGATGATCTTGTAGTTGCTTGAAACTGAATGACATTTATTTTAGCACAGCTGGTTGTGTGACCACAGCAAAATATAGTCTTTTTGGAGGGTTAATGTAGTGTTCCCTTGAGAGAAAGAAAAACAGGAAAAGAATAGACTGTTGGAGATGTAGAAAGCAGAAATTAAAAACAGTGTGGCTGACACCAACAGGGGACTTTGCACGTCATTTTTTGTCTTGTGGTTTATCAGTTGTGTGATATACATGGGTGGAGTAACAGGAAATTGGTACCCTTGAGGTAAAGAGAGATGAAACTGAAGACATTGAAGTCTGTAAGACGTAAACTACCAGTCTGAGTTTATGCAACATTATTTACAGTTTTATGAGAAAGAACTGGAGAAAAGGCTAAAAGTGAAATTAAGTAGTTTGTAACATTTCTGCCATTTCTTGGTTTTTGACTGTAACAATGCATTAGCAGTTTGGATGTTTGAAATGAAATTTGAAATGTTAGTCTAATACAGATCGCAAACAAACTACATGGACAGGTGTTTGCTCTCTTTTTAATTCTCATTATTTGAAAGAAGTCTTGTGGAAAAAATAATGCAGAGAGAAATGGAAGTCATCCACATGTTATTATTCTTTCCCTTAGGCAGTTACTGTTGCAGTGCTGCTGTTTATCCAGAGATGATAAGGGAAGTATGTGGAAAGACAGGCCATTGCAAATAGGTTTAACCCTATAGATTAGTACTTACGAAAGCATCGCAGTGGTGAACTACAGTAGAATACTGCAGCTGCTGTGTATCCAACAATTTGTAATGCCCAACACCTGCCTGAAAAGTGCAAAGGTTATGTGACCTACATGCAGCATATAGATTCATAAATTCAGTTTTTTCATAGAGTCTGGGTTTTGAGGGAAAATTTAGGGATCTGTTAGAAAGACACAGTAAAGCAGGTAAACACATTCATGAAAAAAGTACTTTGCAATGAAGCGACAGAATGGCAATGTGCTGAAACAAGTTATGTATCCAGAAAATGTAGTGTTGTACATGAATGATTTGCTAACAAGGACTCTTGGAGTAACAGAGCAGTAGGCAGTACTAAGGGATTTTTAGGGTAATTTAGAACAGTGCATTAAAACGAACAACCCAAATCACAAATTGGTCTGGAAGAAGTCATACAGTCACATTCATAGAGAATATTTTGAACAGTGAGGGGATCATGCCACAATAAAATAGCCAAGTTTGCTACTAACTCAACCTATAGAACCCATCACTGTGCTGCACTAAAAGAACTAAAATGGCTTGAGCTACCACAGCTACTTAACTATCACCAGCTGGGCACATCCTACAATATTCTCAAATATCCAGAAAAAACCCCTCATTATCCAATCTACTTACTATCTATACTGCAAACCGGTACCTAAGATCCAGTGAAAAATCTCTCCTCTCCATCACCAAGGCTAACAATAATGCAGGGAAAGCGCTATACTCCCACACCATTGCCAGAAATTGGAACTCTCTTCCCCTGTCTGTGTCCACTGCCCCCTCCACATCCATATTCCAAAACTCCCTCAAATCGTACCTTCTTAGTACCTGGTTATGCCCTTGTATCACATAACCCTACCCATACTACTATTAACTCCCCAAATTCCTCTCTGATCACATGCTGGAGCTCTGATCCCCTGTAGGCTTGGTCATCTGAAAGGGTATTGTTAACTGTAGAATCTTACTTGATATATTTTCTTTTCTTACCAATGTATGACTGACATTGTCTTTTTACCCATGTTCTATATCTTCTTTTACCTGGAGTGTTTTTATTAATTCTTGTTATATTCCTATGCTCGGCATACATGATGTAACCTGTTCTGTGTATTATGCTGGATGTACTGTATTTGTATAACTTGATGTTGGAGCTTTTCTCCCCGGGCCTCCACTGAAAATGGACTTGGTCCAGTCTGAATTTCCCGGTTAACAAATGTAAAATAAAATAAAATAAATAAATAAATAATATCCCTGAAACAGAAAGGATTAGTATGATTTCAGGCAAACAACGACAACCAGGAGGCAATTTTTGAAATGATGCACTTTGCTCAAGATTTTGTTAGTAGCAGTAATGATGATAATTAGTACTAATAAGGGCTAGACGTCTCTGTTACTTAAAGCAGAAGAAGTAATCAAGAAATGAATTTGCAAGGACATAAAAAGAGTTTTGAAGTTCATAAGCAAGCACTAGGTTCAGTCTCAGTATTGTATAATAATGTAGATGTTAGAATTTTATATTATATAACGATGTAAGCAAACATTGTTTCTCAGTGGCAGTGTCACAGATATGGATGAGTAAGAAACTAGATGCCAAGTCATTCTTTTCTAATACTTTCATATGTAAGAAAGAAGAAAACTCAAGAGTTTGTAAGCTGTACAGAGAAGTCTATTGACTTTGGAAAACCACAAAATCATGAGCTTTAGTTTAGCAACTGGATTTCAGACAACAGTTTTTTTTCAGAAAATTAGGAAATACACCTAATATTATCTGTTGTTCTTTTCTGAGATGGCTGCACACTGATCAACAACTTAATTTCAGCTCTTCCAATGTGAAAAAAAGAAACTTAGAAATAAGAGCTAGTAATAATGCCAGCTTGTGTAAAATTCAGTTACTGACTAGCAAATGCACAGTGTGAATGCCACCAAAGAAGAACTTTAGAGAACCTGAAAGAAAATGAACTAGAAAAGGTGAAGAGAAAACACTGACTGGGTGGAATCCTGCATCTGTTCAGCAAAAAAAAAAAAAGTTTAAGCTTCAGCCTTTGACACAAGAGATGGCTTCTAGTTATTCAGAGGAAAAAATACATCAAATGCACTCAGAGCTGATTATACTCCTTGAATGTTTTATTTATTTTATCTACTCAGATAACACAAGGCTGGGAAAAAAACACAAGCTTTAACTAACTGTTCAGATGAGCTGAGACAACTGCAAAAATCAGAGGCTGACTTGAATAAAAGGCTAACTGAATATGAGACTTCTCAAGAACAGCTGTTAAAAATGGTAAAGTTAGAGGACAGAGTATGCAGCGAAAACCTGAGATTTTATGATGTAGCAGAGAAACTGAAGGGAACAGACTGTATCAGTTTTATGAAACACAAATTAGTAACTGGACTGATATACCAAAGCAGGATTTGTTATTTGAAAGGGCATTTAGAGTGTATGCCCCAAACCTTACCATATGAAGGTAGCCAAGACCTGTATTAGTAAAGATGCAGTTATACCAGAAGAAAGAGATGACCCTGACAAAACTGTGGCAGAAGGGCAAAGTATTAAAAATTGGAGACAAAGTGTTTGCAGAAAATGATTATTCAGTGTATACCAGGCAGAAGAGAAGCACATGTATCCCAACAGTCAGGGAATATTGAGAGGCAGGTGTAAGATTCAAGTTACTGTATCCAGCTGTTTTCAGAATAATATTTCTTGGAGAATCAAATACATTTTTGATGCAGTACAGGGTAAGGAGGAAATACAAAAATTATCCAACATAAAATGAGCCATCAAGCAGAGGGGACTCTGCTTCTCATACTTCTGATAATAAAGCTCATTGAGATACCTAGCAAGTGAAACCTTTTCCAGTTTTCCAAGGAAAGAAACTTGAGAGACAGAAAAAAGCATAGGAGTTGATTAGCATAATCAGGAGTACCTTGGATTTGAACCAGAGTCTGTTGTTTGGAGATGGAGATTAACAGGAAGAAGACTAACAACACTGAAATTAGTGAATACATTTGAGGTTGTAAAGCATAAATTCATGTTAAACTTGTGGGTGGACTGGAATGTATATACCCCACTTTGTAATTAATGCTTAGAAGGACACTAAATGCTTAGAAGGACACTAAAAGGAAATAAAACAACTGTAAGTAAATCAATGTTTGTTCTTAGTATTATTTTATATAAAACATTTTATGATATAAACTGCATGTTGTATAGTAAAGCAGGTTTATGTAGTAGGTAGCCAGAGGTATTGTAAATATGGGCGTGAGGGTGAGTCTTCATTGATTGTTGCATGTGGTAACGATTTTGAAGTAAACAAATACATTTTTAGTTTTAAGAAATGTAGACATTATAATATAAAATGAAAAGAAAGCCTAAACAAAAGCAAGTTTAAGTTAATACACAGTAATCTTGGGCTTTTGGGTGTGGGTTGGGTATAAAAGTGCACTGATTATATTACATGTATAGTTGATATGTTTCCTTTTATTTTTGTATAGGTGAATGTATGGATTAATGCCCTTGGCTTAATCTATAAACAATTATTTTTTTGTAAACAAGTAGGCTTGAAAAAATAAGACGGAATGATGAATGCCATGAGTTCTGCTAAGTTTCTTGCATATGCAATGATATTAGCTTGTTTTTATTTCCTTTAGCAAATACTCAGTAGGATTTAAGAAGTCTGCAGCTGAAGATAGTTGGGCATTCTGTTCTTACGTTTCAATGGAGACAAGATATCTGCAGGTGCAAACAATTAATTTTGAGAGTTCTGAGCATTGTTTATGAAGGGAAATGTAAAATTTAAAGGTACAAGGGCAAGCAGTTCAGTAAAAAATAAAGGTTGAAATTAATGGAAGCGAATAAGAGAGAAATGCTTCCCTAACAGCCTTAATAATTCAGTGCATAATTTAGTTTTATTAAAATATAGCCAGTGCACTTTTTTGTAAGACTAAAAGTTTAATGTTTTCAGAAAGCATACAAGCTGTTTCTCACATCTGGGTGTGGAACAGAGATAAGAAAAGTACAGTCAGAAGTCAGTGTAAATGAGAGCTTAGACTTTAACATGCACTTTAGCGTGAGTAGCCTTACTTTTAGATTAGGTAATACTTGTGGGTGCAGCTATTTATGAGGGGGAATTGTTCCTATCAAGAGGGTTAAACTTTATTTTTTAAGATGCTAACAGTTCTTTGTTTGTTCTAAGTTAGATGGGATGATCTGAAAATGTATTTATTTTTTGTGGGATTTCATTAAAAAAAGTATTGAAAAGTATTTCATAGGTTCAAGTGGAGATGATCAACCCACCAGACACCATCCATGTAACACAAAATTTGGAAGTACACATTCAAAAACATTCATGTATAATAGGTAGGAATTTATTATTATAATGGCTATGCTATCCATATTATTTTGGAGCATAAATGGCCTTACATACAGGTTTAGACAAAAATTAAGAGTATTATTGAATTAAGTTGAGAAATGCAGTGCAAATAGTAATGCTGTAGAAGACTTTGGAAATAAATAAGCATATGAATTTGATAAAGAAACAATTTCAGGATGGATATTCAGTAGAATGTCAGATACAAAAGAAAAAGAGTAATTGTACTAATTGTTAGAGGAGCTCCAACAGTGATAGAAGAAATACACATGATAAGGATTGAGTTGTAGTAGTAAGGGACTGCTGGCAAAGGAGGAGGACTACACTTGCACATATTTATATTCTACTAGTAACTGCTGTTATGGAGTTTAAGAACATTTTGAAAGTTTTCAGTAGGGAACATTACGTATAGGTGGGGACTAGAATTTGATTTGCAATGGTGAGGATGTGTCTGGGGGACCTAGAAGGGAAAATATCACAAAAGAGGGCAAATTTCTGAAGAAACGTATGAGAATATTTGTATGGAAGACATGAATTCAGTAGTAAGAAATCTGAAATAATTTACATATTATTCAAATAAGGTACAATAACTGAGATAGACTATATAGAAATTATATTTCACAGGAACGTGCATTTAATTGAAAGCTTCTACACACACACACACACACACACACACACACACACACACACACACACACACACACACCAAATAACTAAGTCAGAATATGTACCAAAAAAAAAACTAAGGTAAAGGTGCAGGTTAATGCAGTCAAAATGAGACACTGCCACTTTCCCATCTGTGTGTTAAAAAGAGAGGAATTTAAGGAATGGGTGGTGGAAATTATTCGAGTTATTAGGGAAGATAGCAATTTCTTCAGAGGTTATAGCTAATGAGTGGGATAAAATGAAATCGGAGTTTAGAAATAGGGTAGAAATAAAAGAAACTGAGATATGGTTGAGAAGTAATATGAACTGTTTAGAGGGCTTGACAAAGGTTAAAGTATTGTAGAATAGGGGGAATCTCACAGAACAAGAAGAGGCTAACTGCAGGGTGCTAAAAAGGAAATAAGGGAGTATATCGGTAATATGTATTAGATTATTGTTAAGCAGCAGTTTTTTGATAACTCCAGAGCACAACCCCCTCATAATTTCAAGAAACTTCCTAGCTATCATACTCCCTCCTAATAAATGTCCATGTTACATAGTTGGGTTGGATTGCACAGCTAGGGTTGTAAATGCCCTGGTGGTCATTAGCTTAGTATGTACCTGTCTACGTATAAAATTTTAGTGCAGTGACTTAGGCAGCAAAGTAGAAAGGATTTTTGCCAGATATAGGGAGCCTAAAACAAGAAAAATAACCAAGATCCTGTAGCGGTATTTGTGATGTTTTGGAAATGTAACAAAAATTTGTATAAAGTAGAGAAATGTGGAAATCAAGAAAGAGCAGATATGGAAATATTTATGGAAAACTAAAGTATGCCAAGGTTAAAGGCAAATGAGGCTCAACAATTAACAGTTAAGATAGGAGGATATGAAATAAAAATGGTGATATATTATCAATCTGATGGAAAGTCTCCAGGAACATATGGTATTCTGTGGAAGTTTGGAAGTTAGGAAGTTGGAAGTTAGGCGGGAGTAAAGTGATAAAGAGCTGGAAGGTTTTGTTTAACGGTATTTTAAAAAGAGGGTAAAACCTAACATCTTGGAAGAAAGTTGTGGTGGATGTAATACCTAAAGATGGTAAAGACCTACCAGACCCAGCTTCATTTATACCCATTTCAATTTTAAATCGTGATTATAAAGTGTTTGTTATACTAGCTAAAAGAATGGCAAAGGTGTTGCCAAATTTGATAGATATTGATCGGTGTGGTTTTGTGGAGGGAAGGCAAACATTTGTCAACATTAATAGAACAATGATGAATCCAGGGGGAGGTAGAATATAAGAAAATAATACTGTTGTTGGTAGGTTTTCATGTAGATAAAGCATGTGGCAAAGCAAGCTGGGATTTTATGTGTAGGGCAATGGAAACATTGGCATTCCCCAATACAATAATAAGGTTAATTTGGAGGATGTGTGAGGGATCAGAGGCAAGAACTGAAGTGAGAGGCTTCCTCTCCGATAAGATGCGTCTGAAAAGAGGAGCCCAGTAAAGGTGTCCTCTTTCCCCTTTGTTGTTTGCTTTACATTTAGAAAATTTGGAAAAGAAAATAAAGGGACTCAAGGATGTAATTGGTATGTTAATCAAGAAAAATTAGTTTTATTTTCTGGAGATATTATTTTGTGCCAGATAAATCCAGAAAAGGACATCTCAGTGTTGTGGAACATTTTGAGACAGTTTCAAGTCTTTTTGGGATAAAAAATTAATGAAGATATAACAAAGTCTATAGCTGTAAATTGTGTCCTCATAGATGAATTGGTTCAGCAATACTCATATCTATCTGGACATGAAAAGATGAAGTATTTAGGAATATGGATTAAAAAGTCTTCTGTTATGGCAGCTAAGGATTTGTGGGAAGAGACTAAACAAAAGACAATACAAAAACTGAAAAGCTGGAAGCTGTTGTTTATGGATATGGACAGCAAGATGTAAGCAGTGAAAAGTTTTTGTCCCTTTGGTTTTATATACAAGTCTGGCATACTTTTGTCATCCAGAGGAGAAGTTGTGGATGGTAATTAATAAAGAGTTGAAAGAACTTATCTGGGAGGTGAAGAGGCAAGGGTTAAGTGGGATAAGTTGATCCTTCAAAGTAAGAAGAAGTAACGCAAAACCGTTATTTTTGTGGTGATGAAGAAATAGGGAGTGTAGCCTAATGGATTTCAGAAAACTTGGCTGTCCTGAGATGCATCATATTGAAACCTGCAGTTTGTTTGCAATGTAGTCTGATACAAGTGAAACCTTAATCCCGTCATTTGCATCGTATAGAGGGTGTTATTTTGGAGCACCAGTTTACAAAGGATCTAACAGACTGTTTTGCATTACAAGCAAAAATCTCTTCTGCTCCAGTGTCTTCAGGTATTTATTGTTACAAACCACAAGATTTAGATGTCTTACTATCAACATCTCAGTGTAGAAGGGATGCAATATGGTAGGTGGGCAGAAAGCATGTATTGCATCTGATGCATGTAGCATGTAGTCTGACTGTTAGTGTAAGACATGTTCTTGAAAGGAAAATTCCACCCTAAAACTGAGGAAATATTTTCATCTGTCTTGATCTCTTTGTGCTACTACTGCACTAGAATTAATCTAAACATTTTTAGACCCCTTGAAATATTGGAACTTGAAAAGCTGAGTGCCAGAAAGCTGAAAAAAAAGACTGAAAACACGGAGAAAAAGTGAATCTTGAAAATCACTCTTCTCCTTGGCACCCCCCCCCCCCACACACACACACACACACACACACATCTCCTAAACTCGTATATAGCAAATCCGAGATCACCATAATTCAGAGAAAGGGAACATTTCCAGAATTGGGGTCTTGAATTTGTGTATGTAAATCTGTATTTTTTGGCCATTCAGTCTCTGCATTTCGGGACTCACTGTAGTGGGTCCCAACATTTCAGATGATTACCAACTTTTTATTATATTTTAATTTCTTATACTCTAGAATGGCTGTAATTGAGGGTTGCCATGTTGAAATCCTTTAGTTTTTCAATGTCTTTGCCCTCATCCTAGAATGCAAGTTTAGGTCTCTATAATATGACACAGCTTTGATAATATAAGTTATGTTTTTTTTTTTAATTATTTAATTATGTTAATAGTTATGAGAGTCATTGGCTTTAAGATGATTTTATGAAAGCAGTTTCTGTGCTACATTTAATAGCATTGTTGTGATGCATGCCTACTGCAGACTTGTTTAATCCTTTTATCAGTCTTCATTTTCTTAAGTATAAAGTAAGTGAAAAAGCTGAGTTTTGATAAGTGTTCAAAACTTACTTCCATACCCTTCCTTTCTCACACTGTTGCCATGTGTGAACACTGCCAGCTCTGCAGATTCATTGACTCAGAGTTTCAAGTTCAAAGCAGTAATAAGGCAAATGGCAGCTGCCAATGAATGTTAATATTGTGCTTAATTTTGTAGTTAACTGGGTAAATGTTTTTAGCTTGCCAAAAATTGCAGTATTTTATCAGTTTGTCTGGTACTTAGTATTATCGCAACCACATTTTCCATTGTGCTGGACTTTCTTGTCTTTTACTCAAATAACTACAAGGAAGTGTAATCAGGAAGGGTAGACTGTAAAAAACTCTTCTGGGATGTTGGTGGTGGCTTTTTAAAATGAGTAAGGGTTCAAATTTGAGGATTTGTGGCTACTGTGCTTGAAAGACATCAAGCATTGAATTCAGCGAGCGATCCCATTGGCTGTCTGTATATATGTACGTTGGTCTGAAAAAGGAGTGTGGGCAGTCATAGCGTACGATGTTAGAAAAACACACACACACACACACTTCCAACGAATTAGCTGCTTTTGAGCACAGTAGCCACAAATCTTAACATGTGCAAACCCTTACTCGTTTTACAAACCCACCACCAAGATAGTGTTTTAACAGTCTATTCTTCCCGATTACTTTTTTAAGAAGTTAGACTGGGTACTGCTTTGCTTTTCTTTCCTGATGCTTTCCATTCGCAGGGCAAAGGCTGAGAAAAAGTAACACATTTTAAGAGGAATGGAGGACTTGCTTAACTGACATCTTGAGATGCTGGCAGTAAATGGGGAAACCTATTTTTCAAACCTTATTTTTTCATCCATTGAAGTGAAAAACCATCCTAAAAACAATAACACATTAAAGAAAACATGTCTCTGAGGATGTTCTTCATTCCACATTGCTGCAGTCCTCCAGTCGTCCCAGTACCAAATACCAGTAATATTCTCAGCAAGATTAGGAAGGCGCGATGAACGACAGTACCGACGTCCGTATGACAGGACATGATATGCCGTCCTATCCCAATCTTTTTGCTTTGGTCGATGCAGAAGCAATTTCGCACTTTAAGAGTGCAGGCGTTTCTGAAGTTTCTTGAAGCCAGAGTTTCAGAATCAATCAAAAAGTGTACCCGTTGCTGGATATTTTTTTTTTTTTTTTCTGCCTCAGTATTTAACGATGTCAAAAAAGTGAATAACTGTATTTCTTGTGGGAAACAGATACCTCATAGGATTACCTTACTTAGGCTCTCAGAATTTTTCCAGTTATTTCCATCAACTATCCGGAACTTTCGCTGACTGCAAGGACAGTCCTTCAAGCCTTAGCATTCCAGCTTCAGTTATTTTGGGAACTATCTCTTCAGTCCAGATAGCTTGGAGCTTCCCAATCTGCTCAGCATAGGGTTCATAGGCATCATGTATCTCAATACACCAAATGCCAAACTGCATATGAAAGGAAGCTCATGTCTTATTCACTTCAAATTAGAAACACTGGGAAAAGAGAATGTGACACTGTCGCCAGAATCTGTGTTAATTCAAGAGATTTTGGTTCTAAAGCATTGGGACAGTCAAACACTAAAATCTCTAGTGGATACAAGACAAGTGGCTCTACAGAACTAACGACACTACAACAAAGACGTGCTTGAGGCAGTCAGTCCCATGCAGAAGTGGATACAAAGGAAGTGTTTCTTTTCCAGGGCAGGTGTTGGCTTGAACATACAACACAACTGTCATGTGGTACATTCACACAACAGGGGAACACATTCTACCTTCCAGGGCGGGCAAGCAATGATTTTATGGGAGACTGCTCATAATTTATCTAACTCTTCAGGCAGGGTTTCTGCCGGAGCACGCAAACTCCTTAGCAGATGTGTTAAGCAGACAAATCATGGATCCCGAGTGGGAAATGGATCTTCATGTATTTCAAAAAGTTACAGTGAAACTGGGGAACTCCAGACACAATCTGTTCAGCTTCCACTACTCCATCAGCTGCCAAAGTTTTGCACAAAGAGGTTCAGACACACAGACATAGATCTGTTAAGCTTCTTTCATCAACCAAAATCTTTCAAATGTATATGCTTCAGTGGCCTCCTCTTCTTCAAGTGGATCTCTTCTCTTTCAGAGACAAGACAAAGCAAAGGATTTTTTCCACCTCTCAGACAAGCCCAGCAGGATTTCAAGCCATTACTGAGATTAGCCAGGAGAAGGAGGCTATAAGCCTTGCCTCCATTACAGCACTCCTACTCAGAAGCATCCGAGTCTGCTCAATGTCAAGCTTCGCGCTCAGCTTCATTCCCACATCTATTTCTTCATTGAAAGACAGCAGGTCTCAACTTCCTCAACAAGTTTTAAATGTGATTATGGAAGCCAGAAGACCTAGTACAAATGAACGGCGGTCTCAAAGAAGAAAACCAGAGAAAATTTTATTTAGAAAAAAAGCAGTAATTTTTGAAAGAGCCAGAATTTAAAAAGAGCTTGATTTGTTTGAGGACTGCTACAAAATTGAGAGTTTTTCTTTTTTTCTTTTGGTGGTTATTCAAATTGCAGCATTTTATGGACAATTTGTCTAATTCCCACATTATGATTCATGTAATTTGTTCATTCTTTTTGTCAACCATCAAAGAAAGAGGGCAAAGGCAAAGAGACCCTAAGAAGAGGGAGCAAAAACTCCTTAAGACCACTTTGTGTTGGAGAAACAGACTTTTACTCCTGCAGCTACTGCATTTGGAGCTACTACTCGCTGCTTTTGTTGGCCATTACTGCTGAACTAATGCCATCATGGATTCTGAAGTTTTGTTGGCAGTTACAGGGTTGAGCCTTTTGATTTTTTTTCCTTTTCATAGGTCATCATTTTTTGGTTTTCACCTTTCCTCTTCCTTTATTTCTAAGTAAAACTAATCATTCCTTTTACTCAAAGTGGTTTCTAGTGTTTTTATGCAGATCCCCAAAATAAAGGGAAAAGATTTTGCATACTTTTAAGCAGGTTATCATGGCATAGATTATTGATATTCGCAGATAGTAGGCAGGCAGGAGCAAGTTTTGTTTTTTTTGTTTTTTTTTGTTTAATTCCTCTTTCAAAACAAACAATCAAGGATTTCTAGATTGATTTCTAGTTTTTGTTATTCCCATCATGGCAAGGTGATTCCAGCTGGGGAGCCCTCATTCCACTAGGATTAGGCCCACTTCAACACTTTTCTGAGGGGTTGGGGGGGGGGAGCATGGAGGATTTTTTGGGCAACTAGCAGGTTCAGTGCATACTTTCTCATTAGCATTATCACCCTTCCTCTCTCCTAAGTCTAGGGCTGGTTTTGTATGTTTTGGGCAGCATGTTGTCAGTTCCTTCGCTTTTACTTGCCTCCTTACCCTCCTTACCTCTGCTTTGGGATTCTACCCAGGGACTGCAGCAATGTGGAAGAAATGAGGATAGTACAGTTTAGTACAGTTTTTAACCTGTTCAAGGATCCACATTTCTGCAGTCCAATTTTTACTCCTCTCCTTCCCCCTTGTTTAGGGTGGGTTGTGTGGAGGGGTGGTTATGCAGGTTTGTATATTTATATTATATATATATATATATATATATATATATATGTTGTGGGTTTTTTTTTTTGTTTTTTTTTTTTTTGGTTCTTTCTGACATTCGGGGCAAGAAAAGACTGAGGATATGGGGTCTGTGTCATGCGTAGTACCCCTGTGGCGCTGGCGCCAGCCACCAGCGTGCTGACCGAGTCTAGCCATATACTTTGGTATGGTATTCGACCCGACTTGGAAGTCACCCAAGGACTGCACTGCAGACTGCAGCAATGTGGATCCTCGAACATCTAGTGGGGTACAAAAACTGTACTTTTTGTCATACTTCATTGGTCCCAGCTGACACAAGGAGAAGCAACCAGTATTAAGGCAAAATGTGTTTGCGATAATACGCAAGTACAGTTTGTCTATATGGTGCTGCATTCTAACTCATCAGTTTTTTTCATATAATAATTTAAATAACTTTGGAAAAGAGAGTAACTTAGCTGGTACAGCAATTCACAAGTCTAAGTAAGACACAGTCTCAAGACCTAAAATCGTGGGTGGTGACCAACAGAGAAAAATGCGTAATCTCTGTTTAGTGTATGTCTTGCAAGCTGAAGCAAATTCCTTTTTCAAAGAATGCAGAGGTTAAAGAGGAAAAAGTGTTGGAACTTTCATAATCTGTGACATGGAAACAAGGTTCTGAAGGGTTAGGGTTTCTGGTCACTAAATATCTAAGTGATATAATAAGGCAAAAAATAACTCTGGGATAGGGTTAGCTACACTGGAAGGTGGAGTTTTCTTTTAAGTATATACGTATTGCAAACCATAGTGAATGTGAGTCAGTGATGGAAGAGTCTAGCACACAAAATTCTGGCATCAAATTTCTAACAGCCATTGCCAGGAAATGAGAAAAAAGATGAAAGCAACAGCTAAAAAAGCCAGTGTAAAATACTGCTGATAACCTATAACAGCACCACAAAGCAATATTATCCACAACCGTTTGACTTGATCTGACTACTCCAATTGTCAACAAGTTACTGTTTCCTTTTTTATTCTGCCTATTCTCCTCTGAATAATGTTTGAAATTTTAACAAAAAGTTTGCTACCATTTTCTCTGTGGGCCTTTGTTTTCCCTCCTTATCAGCATTCACAAATATTAAGAAAATGCAAGCCTTGCCACACTTTTTTATCAGCCAGTATGCAGTGGTGATATGTGTATTTAACTTCCTAACAAATATATGCACAACTCCAAATGGTAATCATTGAAAACTAACATTATTAACCAAAATACAAGACCAACACATGTCTGACGCAATGACGAATTCAATGACACACTACTTCACTTAAATCAAAAAGCATAATGCATGGCTTAGAAAAACAATGTGCTTTTACTTAAAACGACGACTTCAACATGCTTTGGCAATAATTCAGAAGTCAAATACAGTATAAGGGCTGTTTTTTTAAAATAACATTATAAAACATTTTGAGTACTTGAAGTGTACAGCAGCCCCTATTTATCTGTGCCCGCTACTACTATCACCCCAGTTCAAGACAAATGTAAAAGCAAGTTTAGTCCTGTATATTGGCACTAGCCATGCACAGCAACCACAACTAATAAAAATATAGATATCAAAGTCCTGCCACTTGCTTACAGTGAATTCCATAAAATGAATATGAAAAGGGCACTGTGATAACACTTTTGACTGCTAAATGGAAGATAAAGAAAGCAGACACCAGAATGACAGTGTTTTAAATCACAATATACAAAACCACCATATGGGTTGTCAAGTAGACATTCCAGCATCAGGAAATAGTTTAATTGATTCTAGCATTACAGACATAAGGAATGTAATTTCTGACTAACTAGTAACCACTTCAACATGCCCTGGTAATAATTCAGAAGTCAAGTACAGTATAACTATTGTTGTTTGAAAAGAATATTATAAAAAGATTTGAGTACTTGAAGTATACAACAAATTAGTTAATGTTGCCATCTGATAAACTGAGTTTTTGTCCAAGCATCAGAAGTATAGGAATTCAGGCCATCTTCTGGAACTTCACTATTGGGAGGAAAAGTGGGTAGGGACTTGTGACAAGTATAGCATATACAGTGGAAGAATCAAGAATTTCCCCAGCCTAACACTGAATAATTCAACCTAAGGTCACCTTTATTAGAAAGAACATGGAGAGACATAAAAAGTAAATGGATCAGAGGAAAAATAAAAAGCAATATGCATTTGTATACCCAAACTTAAGATCTATGTTGTCACAAATCTAGGCAAGCTTACCTCCTGCACTTGCACTCTAAGAGAGATGCCCTGCAGATTATTCTACAATGCTGCTCAGACCTGCTGGCAATGTAACAACGCACAAGGCTCAGAAATATAAAGCAGTACCTACAGGATGAGAGACAAAAAACAGCAGAAAATACCTTAACAAAACTTTAATTGTGAGAAGCAATAACACTAATACAAAATGTGCTTCCGAGGAGAAAAATATCTTTTACAGGCTTAAAGGGTAACAAGCTTTCAGCAATGCAAAATTTATGAGATGCTTCATATAAAGCTGATAGACAAAGTTAAGCAATGTTGTTCAGTAGAAAAAAAAAACTGTAAGATTTTCAAGGAAATTATTTAAAAATACTTAGATTCACATGTTCACACATTTTTATCTTTACAACCTTTCTCATTTTTAATCTTTAAAATTAAATACCATTGACTTCAGCAAACAAAACAACTATGATTTACAGTTTGTTAAAGAATATTTTCTAATTACTTGCCATCTGCACATAGCAAAATTCATGCAGTACATGATTACTGTAGCTTATGCAGACAAGGGAATATAAAGACAAACTGTATACTGAATGTTAGAAAGAAAAATGATAAACTGCTGCATTACATGCATAACTTGCATATTTTAACAAATTTAGCATAATCCAACCACTGGGGGAAAATCATGCACATGCAATACACCCCCCCACACACACACACACACACGCACACAAACAAATGCTGTACTATAAAAACTTTACCATTTAAAATAAGGCTTACACAGTGGCATGCCATCTGTGAAATAAGCCAGCTAAACAACAGTTTACACTTGCACACACAAATGGCAGTTTCAGTGACACAGCAAGGTGGCCACTTATGCATTCTTCTTTCTCAGAAAATGCAAGCTAATCTTGCTAGCTACAATATCAACAAAAATATTTGACTATAAGCATTTGTTGCCTAGCCCAACAAAACAGATTATCTGTTAAAACAGATCAAGACACTTTAAAATGTCCCAGAAAGAACACTTAAACAAATCATGGCTATGTACATGCCTTACTCCAGGCTAATCTACTATTCCATCCTTTAACATCCTGTTACTTCACTACCCCCCCCCCCCCATCCTAAACTAATCCACTAACTATCAGAACAAAATTTATGAAACCAAGCACCACTCTACAGGGGACTAATTCCCTGACTATTCCCACTCCAGTCTGATCATGAACTGTAAATTGTTCATACTTTACTGTAAACTGTTCATACTTTAATAGCTACACAAGAAGCTTATCTCAGTTGCATAAATGTTAAATGTTCATCGTGTTACCTTGCTGCAGTCATCACACACGGGTTATCCTGTCATCAGGCGGTCCCGCAGTCGGCCGGAATTCCAAAGTCTTGGTCCGGCGTCGGTTGCTGTCGCTTCTTCCCTGACGTCAGTGCGCCAGGGGTATATATAATGCAACCGACACCATTTTCTTCAGTCTTTCTTGCCACGCGGTGCCCGAAGTAGAAGCAGTTCGCAAGTGCCGGTCGGCCGACTCCTGAGATTTTCGAAGTCGAATTTCAGATCCGAAGTCTTCAATAAAGCTAAGCACCCCGTTGTGGAAACTTTTCTTGCCTCAGACCGATGTCAGAAAAAGTTAACAATTATATTTTCTTGTGGGAAGCAAATACCTCATAAGGATTTTCATTCATACTGCATACCTTGCCTAGGCCCAGACCACGATGTCACTGGTTGTCATTTTTATGCTAGGTTTAATAAGCGTACTATAAAAAGACGCTTTGATTTTGCACGACACTACTTCGGTAGAAAATGTAACTACACTATGCCATCGGAGCAACCGACTACCGGCGTGCACAAAAAACGCAAGGATAAGGACAGGCAGCCTAGACCCTCCGAGGCCTCAGCTGGTCCAGCCTCTGGTTTACCGGTCTTCAGTGAGGCTCTGACGCAGCCCCTGACTACTGCAGACCTGGAACCCGAGACCGCTTCGGAGCTTTTGGCGGAAAGTATTAGGCCGACGCAGCCATTTTGTTTAGCCCCTACCGACGACACTGCTGACAAAGATGTCGGTGCTGCAGAAACACCTTCGGTTTCTGAAGGCGTCTTCAGGCCGACGACGCTCACCATAAAAGCGTATCCTAAGACTCCTATTAAACCTAAAAAGACTGCACTTCAGTCTCCAGTTCAAGGCCCCATGCCTAAGAAACAGATTCTCAAAATGGCTGAAGATTTGATCTCTTTAATCAGGGGTTCCCAACCCCCAACCGACAAAAGGCCTAGACAAGAGGAAGATTATGCCTCCTCTGAACAAGTGTCTATTTCCTCAGGCTCCTCTGAGGACCAAGATTACTCCTTCTCCCCTTATGAAGATTCTGATGCTGAGGATTCTATTCCCTCAGCTTCTCCTCCTGAAGACTACTCCTTTGGGGAAACTTTACACACTATGAGGGAACATTTTCACTGGGAAGGTCAAGACTACTCTGACTCAAAGAAAAGGTTCAGAGAGTTTCTTTTACTCCCCCAGCACAGACCACGTGCCATCCCCCCAGTTTTAGACATTGTGGATGATGTTTACTTAGAATCCAGTTTGAACCCAAATTCTCTGCCTCCTGCTCCGGCCAAACCTGATGGATACTGTAGAGTGCCTGATTCCCACAAATTTCTTTATAAAAGCCCTGTTGCTGATCCAGAGACCATCTCCCAGGGTCCCAAAGGGGCTAAGGCTTCTATGGCAAAAAATCCTGTACCCTCTGAAAGGGACTCCAGAGCACTAGACAGGTGGGGGAAAAAGGTTTACACCTCAGCCAATCTAGCTATGAGGGAACTAAATTGCCAATTTCACATGCTAAAATATCAGCAATTTCTAATGTCTCAGTTAAAACAAAAAATGAGCACACTCCCTCAACAGTCTGAATTGAAAGAAATGCAGGATCTGTTGCATGCAACTGAACAGGTGGGCAAACATACTTTACAATGTGGATTTGATTCTTTGGAGGCTTCCTGCAGAGCAGCTGTCACTGGGTCTGTTATACGTAGGCATGCTTGGTTAAAGGAACAAACTCTGCCTGATCATGTTAAAGCAAAGCTTCTAGATGCTCCCTTACAACAGGATGTTCTATTTGGAGTTAAAGCAGAAGAAGTCTTAAAGAAAATGGAGGATAAGGCAAAATCTATGCAGACAGTCAAAGATTTCCTACAGGTACAGCCCCCTCGCTTCAGCAGAAATTGGCCAACAAAAAATTGGTCCTTTTCAGCTGCTGACAGACCACAGAGAGGTAAATACAGACGTCCAAGAGGTGGAGGACAACCACAAGCCCAGTACAAACCTCGACAATGGGGCACTGCAACACAGAAGGGAGGAAAAGACAGGTCCCAAACTACCAGAAGGCAAACTCAATGACTTGCACCTCATCTGGCCAAGCAACACTCTCTTGGCAGCCCCCTTGGGAGGAAAACTTGCACTTTTCTCAGACAACTGGCACATTGTCACAAAGGACAAATGAGTCCTAGACATAATTTCACGAGGATACAGATTCCATTTTCACACCTTGCCAATGAAAAGAGGAATGCCATACCTGCCACAAAATCAATGGGCAGAGGCACAAAAACAAATTACAGCTCTCATGGACATGAGAGCCATTCAACTGGTACCTACTCGAGAGCAAGGCCAAGGATTTTACTCAAGACTCTTTCTAGTTCCAAGAAAGGACAATGCCTGGAGACCAATTGTGGACCTTTCAACTCTAAACACCTTCTCACAAGTACCCAAATTCAAGATGCTAACACTACAGCAGCTTCTTCCCATGTTGGACAAGAAAGCATGGCTAGTAACGTTGGACCTCAAGGAGGCATACCTGTATGTCCCTATCAGACAAAGTTGCAGAAGATACCTCAGTTTCATCGCAGGTTCAACACATTACCGATTCTCTGCACTGCCCTTTGGCTTATCTACTGTGCCCAGGGTTTTCACAAAATGCCTGGCACCAGTAATTTCATACTGCAGACAAAGAGGAATTCAAATATACCCATACCTGGACGACTGCAGAAAGCAAGGACATCCTCTTACAACATCTGGCTTTTGTAAAACATCTTCTAAGTTGCCTGGTGTACACAGTAAATGAAAAGAAATCAAAACTAGTACCCCCACAAAATATGACATTCCTGGGTGCCAGCTTGAATACAATGGCCCAGAAGGCTTATCTGACGCCAGACAAACTACAACTGACTCAATATTTCAAAACAATGGCAACAAAGACCCAACTACCTGCAAGAAAAATTCTGCAGGCCTTGGGCTTCATGGCATCTTGCATACTACTAATACCATTTGCAAAGCTGCATATGAGGAAATTACAGTGGTACCTAAAAAGCGTATGGTCTCAACACAGCCACAGCTTGGACACAATGATATCTCTCATTCCCTGCCTACAACAGGAGTTTCTATGGTGGTCACAGGCATGTCACCTCAACAAGGGTCAGCCTTTCACCTTGCCCCCAGCCAGGCAAACTATGACAACAGATGCATCAGACTATGCCTGGGGGGCACACATGGCAGGACAGTGCGTTCAAGGCGTATGGACTGCAGAACAAAGGAATCTGCACATCAATCAAAAAGAGATGCTAGCTGTACAGAATGCTCTGACAACCTTCAAGAATCTATTACATCCAGGACAACTTGCAATAAGGACGGACGACACCACAGTAATGTGGTACATAAACAAACAAGGGGATACACACTCCTACCCTCTATGCAAGTAAGCAATGACCTTGTGGAACACAGCTCTGGCTTACCAAGTTCAGTTACAAGCTCAATTCCTGAAAGGAAAAAGGAACACATTGGCAGATGACCTCCGCAGAAACATCATGGATCCCCACGAGTGGAAACTGGATCCACAAGTATTTGCAATGATAACTCAAAAATGGGACCTTCCAGACATAGACCTGTTTGCCAGTCCTCAAAACTATCAACTGACAAAATTTTGTACAAGGACACTTCACCATCAAGCTTGGAAAGTGGATGCACTCTCATTCAGTTGGAAAAACCTGACTGTATATGCCTTCCCTCCATTGCCTCTCCTCACAAAGGTGCTTCTGAAAGTCAGAAAGGAGATACCACGACTGATACTCATAGCCCCAGACTGGCCACGCCAGCACTGGTACCCACTGTTGAGGAATATGGCCCAGGGCCCACCTTGGATTTTACCACAAATTGCCCATTTGCTCACACAGTAAAACAATCAGATTCTTCACAGCCAGCTCAAAACCTTAAATCTGGCTGCATGGCACATCAACTAAGCATCCAGCCAGCTCCTCTTTCCCAAGCAGTTATGGATGTAGTTCTGGAAGCTAGGAGGCCCAGCACCAGGAAGGCCTATTCGGACAAATGGAAAAGGTTTTGTGCCTGGAACCAAGCTAAAGGCCAAAACACACTTCAGCCTCACATGCTTCAGATTCTAGAGTATTTAACTGAGATGTTGCACAAAGGACTTTCTTTTTCTTCCATTAAAATCCATGCATCAGCTATTTCAGCCCACTACAACATGGAACCACCCTTATTTTCGCAACCACTTCTAAGGCAGTTCCTCAGAGGGGCAAAAAACTTTAGGCCCCCCAGGAGAGCACCTACACCAACATGGGACCTCAATTTTGTCCTGGAAAAACTTACACTACCTCCCTTTGAACCAGCTTTCTCTGCAGATCTACAGTTCCTGTCATAGAAGACTGCCCTGCTGCTAGCAATAACTTCAGCTAGAAGAGTCTCAGAGCTGCAGGCACTAATGGCAGTGGAACCTTTCCTCATTTTCCATCAAGACAGAGTTTCTCTACGAACTAATCCTTCCTTCATGCCTAAGGTGGTTTCCAGTGTGGCTTTAAATCAAACCATTCACTTACCCACCTTCTTCCCAAATCCACAGAACAAAGGAGAAAGACTCCTGCATTCATTGGACATTCACAGGCAACTTCGTTACTACTTGGATAAAACTAAGGCTTTCAGAAAATCTGACCAACTCTTTGTATCCTATGCTACAGCTTCACAAGGGAAGGCTATATCAAAACAAACCATTTCCAAATGGATGGGACATTGCATTTGTTTTGTACCCATCATGGAAAAACAGTTCCTGCTACCGTTAGGCCCCACTCTACCAGGGCAACAGCTACATCTACAACCTTCCTCAGGGGGGTTCCAACCAAGGAGATTTTGGAAGCTGCAACTTGGAGTTCTGTACACACCTTTACCAAACACTATCACTTACCACTTTACTCTAAGACTAGGGCTGGCTTCGCCACTGCAGTCCTGCAGGGCCTTTTAGCCTCCTCTAACCCTCTATAACTCCTCCACCCATCCTTAGCTTTGGGATTCTACCCAAGTGTGATGACTGCAGCAGGGTAACACGATGAACATATTACAGTTTTGTACCTACCATAAATGTAGATGTTCGAGTGTACACCCTGCTGCAGTCCAGGTTAGCCTCCCTCCTTCCCCTCTGATCTGACAGGCTAAATTTCTACAATACCTTCCTGATGTTATTTGCTTATAGCTGGAGGGATTTTGTGTTTGTGCAAAAATTACTTAATTTGGTACTAATTACTGACCACCTTTTTGGGGGCACCTGACATCTGGGGCAAGAAAAAATGAAGAAAATGGCGTCGGTTGCATTATATATACCCCTGGCGCACTGACGTCAGGGAAGAAGAGAGAGCAACCGACGCTGGACCAAGACTTCGGAATTCCGGCCGACTGTGGGACTGTCTGACGATAGGATAACCCAAGTGTGATGACTGCAACAGGGTGTACACTCGAACATCTACATTTATGGTAGGTACAAAACTGTACTTTGTAAATATTCTACTGTTACAACATAAGCAACCATAACTGACTGCTCATAATGCAAACATTACTGTTCCTATATTTGTAATATATTACTATGGTGTAACGCAATATGTAACAAAGGCAAAAGGTGGAACTTGTGTATTATATGTGTACTATATGTGTAACTAACTGTGTTATATGTGTAATTAAGCTGTTACATGGAACTTTTCTCCCCTGGCCTCTGCTGAAAATGGGTTATGTGACCCAGTCGGACAATCCTAGTAAACAAATGTCAATTAAATAAATAAATAGAATGGAATTAACATTTTTTGTTTCTGCATTCTAAAACTGTGAGTACATTTCTTAATCTTCCTGCGCACATGGGTCACTTAAAAGAAATGGATGAGTGCGCCCAGTTAGCATCACTGAATTCACTAGTAGAGTAAAATCGGTAACTACCAATTTTTTCTTTAAACTTTGGTCCTGTATTATTTCTTCTCTATTCCTCTGATCAAATAAGCTGAAAAAGCCTTCATTTAAGATTGAGGTCTGCAGAATAATGGAGAAACATTTATCAGTCCTCAGCATTGCAATAATTTCAGTGCCAGAGCTGTGCAAAAACTTAGTTTTCAAATTAGTTATTCCTACTTCATGACTTACAATAGAAACTAGTCATACCCATTTACACCTACAAAAACTGACCATTAAATAATGCTTGTCAAAATGCATTGATAAACACACTGCTGTATTAAAAACTGTGCATTTACCAGTGATTTAGATAGCATTTTACAGAAATGCTACATTTATTTTCATCTGACTTTAAATTAAACAGATTATACTGAAATTCTGGTGCATTATATTACAAAAGAATAAAAATGGCAAAGTCATTTGTAATATTTTACTTATTTAAATTCAAAAGTGCATCTAAATAGATGCTCTGAATCATGGTAGGGTAATGTGAACTTTTGATATAAACAGTAAACGGTGGCATGGTGCTGACTGGACAGTCCAAACAGAGGATTATATGAGTTATGATAGGTGGCCAAGGGAAATGTAGTACACCGCTTTAAGCCCTGTGGAATGGCTTCTCACATTTTTGCAAGGAACAGAAGCTGTATGTGGCTTGCGTTAATTGGTTTTAATGAACATCTGTTGCCTATTGAATCTGCAATGAAATAATTTGCCATGTTATAACCTAAATATAGTCTGCTCATGACTGTTTATCAAAGTGGTATTATTTAAAAACTAAAAACATGCCACTTCAAATACATGATAAAAATAAAAATGCAAAGTGCAAGGCGGCTTGACAAACTGCTGTCTGCAGTGCCTCTACCTCTCCTGAAATGTGCCAACTCCAGATAACTTTACCAGAATTTTTTTCACCCCCCCATACACTGGGAATCTAACTGATGCCCTGCTGTTTTTAAAAATAATAATCCAACATAATAGTTCTCCAAATTTTCAAAACAAAACTCAGTGAGAAAGTTAATTTAAATCAATGTAAGAAAAGAAATGAATGCATCTACCTGCTCACAGGCACAGTCCCCAGCCTGTCCGAAGAATAAATAACTTTTTTATGTAAAATAAAGATGCACAGAAAGCCCCTGTGCCTATTCTTTAAAAGTTCCGGGAGTATCTGCAGGGCTGTTTTCTGATTGGCTAAATCGTCAATCAGTCAAGTCACTCATCAGCAGTGGGAGTCCAGTGCAAGGGGCAGCAGTTTCATTAATGCACTGACAATAAGAAACACTGCTTACGACAGAAAAAAAATGCAAAACCTTGAAGAGAGTGCTTCAAAAAGTAGAGCACTCGCTTGCATTATCAGAAAACTGGATGAAGAACTCCATTTCTAGATAATCCAGAAAAATGGATAAGTGGCAACCTTATCCATGTTTTGAACACATAGTAAGCTGTTATGATCAGAGACCCAATCATCATTCTCTGTGTGTTGAACCTGTATGGCCAAATTTTTAAGGACTTTTTTTTTTTTTGAAGTGCTACCCCACAGATTTCTCATCTGCACCTCCTTTGGCAGAGTATTCCAATTTTTCATATTAATTTCGGTGTGTTCCACTGCTCCAGTTTGTCTTTTGATAACTTTGATTTGTGGAGCTTTATTTACTTATTTGTAGAGCCAGTGAGAGAGGAGCTCATCAAAGTCAAAACACCTCACTGGACTCACCCCGGGCTTCCAGCTGCACTATTCCGTTAGTCTATTGACTTGACCAATAGCACAGTCCAGCTAAACAATTGGCTAATAGCACAGTAATCCTATAGCTGTCTAAGTTGCTAGTCCATTTTTCTAGCTGCACTGTATTGCTGGTCTGCTCAAAAAAAAAAGAAAGAAAGAAAAAAAGTAAAACACCTACCAAGACAGACTTCCAGCATCACCTCTCTTTTCAGTAATGCACCTAGTAATACTAACACTAATCCATAGATTATTATAAAAACTTTGTCTCTTCCTTTGAAATCATCACTAGCATGTTTCTTAACCCTAACTCTAACTAATAAACTATACAAAGTAACACTCCCACTCATATGTACATTCTTGCAAAGTATGCAGCCAGTTTCCACTTACAAGCTCTTTTTGACAAGGAAAATAAAAGGTTATTCAGGAACATGAAACCTTCCACTTTTACATTCATTGTGTTCCAGCCTAACTCCCTTAGGAAGGCAGCAAAGAAAATAGCCATACACCTGCTGTATGTAAAACCTCTCACATGTTACAGAAATTGTTCCACCATCTCTGTACACACACCATCATTATACCTCTTTGTAAGGTACCCCAACCCAAAAACTATAGACTGTTGACCTAACTCCATGCTTTGCCCTCTTGCAAAAATGCTTGAAAAGTTCTTTGTAAACCACTGCTTAAACACTTTAATAGCTATGTGCTTCTATCTGATACCTGGCTTCAGAAATGGCTTTAGTACAACCACTGCTGTAATGTCAGCATTTGACACCTTCTGTAGTGATCTAAATGATGGTTTCCTTACAGATTGTTTTTTTGTGTACATGACTTGTACCTTTGAAGCTGTTGACCACAAGATTTTGCTTGCTAAGCTACAAAAATTCAACTTTGGGGAAAAGATGACATTATCAGAACTGTACTTGTGCCGGTAACATGAATCAGTGCTCCACCCCCTCAGATATTCACATGAAGAACACGTTACATCTGTATTAAGCCAATCTAGTGATCGGCATATTGCAAATCCACTCCCCATACCTCCCCCATCTCTTCCATTGAGGAAGAAAATGGAAGTTCCTTCTATTGCCACCAACCAGGTGGCCAGATGCACAACATTCCACCCTTTTGTATTAAAATAAATAAGAATGTCTTCTTATAAATTGTAGCAAACTGCTTGCTACAAATGTAGCAAACAGTTGCTACAGTTTATCCCATGCGTGCATGGAGCGCTACAGCACTTAGGTTTTAGTTTAAAAAAAAAAAGATTTTTTTTCCTAACTTTTAAATGTAGCAAGCAGTTGCTACAGTTTACACCACATATATATATATATATATATATATATATATATATATATATATATATATACACACACACACACACACACACACACACATACACACGCGCAAGTGCAATACCGGCTTTTAAAAGAAAGTATTGCATTAAAGAGAGATCAGGGTTGGCTGATCGCACCCCCAGCACTTTGGGCCTGGGGCTGTTGCTCTTCTCCCCTCACATAGCTACACTGCTATTGTCTGGTTTCATAGCTACCTTGACAGCAGGACTTTTCATTTTTGCTCTAACAGCCAACTATTCAGTAATGGAACACTAAAAACAGATGTCCCCAACATTTCTGTTCTAGGCCCATTATTATTTTCTTTATTCATTAATAATTTTACTGATGACCTACCTGAACTTAATCTTGTTCTCTTCAGCAATGCAGATGATATTTTATTTCTCCAGAAAAACAGATGTTCCACAGTCCTTAAGTCTCAACTCCAGCAAAACTTCTGTAAGCTTTGTCAATGGTCTGAAGAAAATAAACTCCAAATTAGCTACAAAAAAAAAATATATAGAATTAGGTATTTTTCCTTCCTTCATGGAGGCTCATGACTTCCTAGCTTTACTATCTCTGGCAGTAACTACCATATTATTCCTTTTGTACACAGTACAAATACTTAGGCCTAACCTTTGACTCTACATTAATCTTTCTCTTTCCTTCTGCCTGCAGAGATCTGGCCAAGAATATTTTTCACCCTAAATAAAATATTGTCTTCCTGTACTCTCTATACACTCTGCTTGGAACAGTCAGACTACAAGTCACTGAGAATATAATTGCCAGATTTGCCCAACTTGTTGATACCTGTGCTCACCACTGCAAACTTCTAAATGTCCTAAATTGGCTACCGATTACTGAAAGATCCACTTATGTTCTGTACACCGTACTATATAAGATTAGAAATGACTGCTACTGCCCCCTCTGAAAAGAAAATGACTGATCATGAGACAGTCATAGTACCTTAGGAATTCCCATGAGAACTTAATATCACTCAGCTGTCTCTTGTTTAAAACAGTCATTAGTGAAAGAGCCCCCCTCATGTTAGCTCAGCTTTTTGTACAAAACTACCAACTGAAACAATGCATCAAGATACTGTTGCCAAGTTTAAGAAGTCCCATTCTGAGCACCTTTTCAAGAAACTTGCTTATAAATTATTTAGGGATTATGGATAAACTCTTAAAAAAGGTTGAACATGGTAAAAATGCTTAGTCTCTCAGTTGTTTTCCTTTGCTGTTTAACTTGATGTGTAGATCTACATCTGTAGGACAAGTGTAACATTTCTGCTTTCTTTCTCCTCTTCTACTATACCTTTTATGTTTTCTACTCTGTTACCAACTATTACTCTGTCTTCACCCTCCAAACATTCAGCCTATGCCAGTCTTAACTCTTACCACTCACTTCATTTATACCTCAAAATTAAATCACCTTTTTTTTGATGACACTCATGCCTTTGTCAGATTTAACATTACACAAAATTATTTTTTAGTCTGGGTGAGATTCTCTGAAGACATTGCTGAATGGCAGGAATTTTATTACACGTAGAACTTGAGCTTTGTTGTTTTGTTTGTGACAAGGTGAAAGATACTGTTGGAAAAAGTGGGATGTCCATCATTCAGGCAGCATATAGCTGAATGGAACATATTCTGGCAAAGACTGGATGTCCAGCCCAAATAGAAAAGCTTTTGGGGTCCTACATATGTCATACTTCTGTTGAGTCGTGATAGTGCAGGCATATTAAGGCAGACATATGGCAACAAAAACTTAGAATTTTCTTACTGTTCGAAGATTCATTTCTGTGGTAATTCAGTGCTCAGCTTCGAGATCGAACTTTTGGACAGATAAGTACCCCAATGGGATATTCCTATTCTTGACAGTAGTTTTTGTTTTTTCTTATGTTTAAAAGAAAAAGGGAAAATGTCTGTGTGGGCACAGATCCCAAATGTAGGCACTCACACAGTTTGCTTGTCCTGTTTACAGGATGATTAGAAAGGTGATTCTTGCAGTATCTGTCATTCTTTTACCCATAAAACTACTGGAGGCAGACTACATTCTCTTAGTATTTTCTTATAAAAACAGAGACCAAGGCTTTGACTAAAATAACGATGGATTTAGGTGCTGCTTCCTTGGATTTCCCCTCTTTGGCTCCTAAAAATTCCAAACTTTGAGAGGGGTGACTGAAATGACTCCTCTTCCACTTTTCCCTCCTGACCTTCAGTGGAGGTATCCACTGTGGCCCTTTTGGAGTCCTTGGACAGTCTGTCTCTGACTTCTGACCCCTCTGATGATGCACAAGGGGATGCCACTAAGAATAATGAGGACAGCATGTCCTCAAAGTCCAGATGTATGGTACTTTTCCAGAAGGAAGAACTTCTTTGTTGGCATGGGATAGACATCAGCCCTTGGGTTCAGACAAGGGAAGTGGTAGCTAACAGTAGGTCAATTCCTTGTATATATGGGTTAGTTTTTTCTCCTGAAACCCTAATAAAGAAGTCTCAAAATAGTAAACATGTCACACCACCCAGTGTTCCTTCTTCAGGGAGTCTTAAGTAAGAGTGGTAATCTTTTGTTAAGGGCCTTTTCAAGTTATGTCAGTCCTTGCAATCTGCTTCTTCTCTCGCTCATAAAAGGAAAAGATCTTCATCCCCTTTTGAGTCTGTCTCTCAGACTGATGTGGAAGACAGGGTTTTGACTATGCCTCGCATGTTTCCTCCCCTGATTCCCTAGAGTCTCACTCTGAGGGACAATATTTCTTCTGATTCACCAGAAGAGGAAATCTCCTTGCTGGCACCATTACTAAAATGAAAAATATGTTCTAGTGGGAGGTCAGTGAAATCTCAGACTCCCAAAAAAGTTATTTTAAGCTTCTACAGGTGGACACTCCTGAGCCTTCTGCTATTTCTCTTGTAGTAGGTGCTCTGGAAGATGCTGTAATACAGCTGTTACTTTGCCTCATAGTCAACCCCCTACTCTTCAGAATTCTGATAGACTGTATAAAGTGCCACAGTCTTCCCATAAGTTCTTCTTTTGTAATCCTGTGGTAGATCTAGCAGTTATCTCTTTAAGTAAGGAAACTAGGTCTAAACTGTTTTCTTCCCCTAATCCCATCCTTTCAGATGAAGATGGAAGGCCATTTTGTAAGGTTAGAAAAAAAGTTTATACTTCATCTACTCTCACCTTTAGGACTGTTAAATGACAAGATTATTTGTTGAAATACCTGCTTATTATCCTTTGCTTTTGAAGGAAGGTAGGTATACCAGAACATCATTTATTTCAGCAAAGTCTTCCTTCCTTAATTTACTATCTTTATTCTTTCAAGTAATCAAACATTCATTGAAGTGTTCTTATGATGAGATAGATGCCGTGTCCTGGGCAGTTGTCATTGGGTCAGCTATGTTTAGGCATGCCTGATTAATATCTCAGAATTTGCCTGAAAATGTCAAGGTGCACATTTTCAATGCACCCCCCTCCCAACAGGAATGTTTTTCTTGCCTCTTCTTCGCCTGGTATACTGAAGCTTTTTAATGAAAGAGGCAACTTATCCAAGGAGTAAAACAGATTTACAGTCCTATTCCTAAATATATTAGGAACTATCCCTCCAACCCTGGCCCCTTTTACAGGAAATCTACTAAACAGTCTTAACAAAAAGGCGATGAGCAGTATTTAAAAAAAAAAACATGACAGGGCAAATCCATGAAGAAAGGGGGCACTTACAAAAATAAAGGACAGCCAAGAAATAATGCCTGCCATCCTTCAAATTCTCTCAGTTCCCCACCCTGGCCATCTTCACAGTCTAGCAGCCAGTCTCTTTCTCTCTCTTCTTCTTGTTCTTCGGACTCGTATTATATCAGATGTTTGGATTCTGGACATCATCCAGAAGAGTTACAGATTATACTGGGTCTCCCTTTCTCCATGGTCACTAACACCCCTTCATCTAGAAAACCGTACTCATCTGTTTCCTCCATTTATTTCCCACATTTTTATTTCCCACATGTTATTTCAGGGAGTCTTAGAACCAATTTCAGATCCTTTCCTAGGACAAGGATTTTACTCAAGGATCTTCCTGGCTCCCAGAAATGTAGAGACTTGGAGACCTATTCTAGAGCTTTCCCACCTAAACCTTCACATAAATGGTTCAAAATTCAAGATGCTAACTCAGTCTTTTTTTCCTCTCATTCCTTCCTTATGTTGTATGGTGACTGTGGGTTGGAAGGACGTATACTACCATTTTTTTCAATTCACATAAGTTTCAGACAGCATTTAATGTTTTCAGTTTGTCTTTTTACCCTCTGGTCTTTTCACAGCTCCAATGGCATTTACAAAATATATAATGCCAGTAATTGCTTTATGTAGACTCCAGGGCAATCATATTTTCCATTATTTAGGCATTCCTCTTCAAAATTGTCAGGAGTCTCTGCTATTTGTAAGAAAGCTTTTTCAAAACTTGGGATTCTTTCTGAATGTAGATAAATTGTCCCTTACTCCATCTCACAGAATCACTTTTGTAGGTTGTGTGTTAGTCAGTTCTTCACTGATGGCCTGTATTCCTCTAGATATGGCTGTTTCTTATCATGATCAGTTTCTTCAGTTTTTCTCTTCAATCAGTGACTACAGAAAGAGAATTTCTCAAAAGTCTAGGATTCATGGCCTCTTCATTTTTAATGGTTTTCTTAGCCAGGTTGTACATGAGGAAAATTCAGTGGTAATCTGAAATCAAAATGGACTCAGCATCAGCATCCTGTTTCTTTCAGGTTCCTGTCCTTCTGTTTATCAGGAATAAGTCTTGATAGATGGAACAAATGCTACTGATTCCAGGCGTTCCAGTTTCTCCTACAGCTCCTTCTCAGTCTACAGTCACTGATGCTTCAACTTTAGCCTTGGTTGCTGTATCTAAGGGAATCAAAGAGCAGAGCTTATGGGACAGTCAGTTCAGGAAGAAGGCCATCAATATTTAAGAAATGATAGCCCTGATAAATGCTTTGAAACCCTTGCATCATTTGTGGACACCATGACCTCTTCATGTAATTACAGACTACACCACTTTAATGTGGTATGTAAACAAGGAAGAGTCAGGTCCTACCTGCTATACATACTAGCCATCTTAGCCTGGAAAATTGCAACTCAGCACACTGTTCCTTCAAGCTTCTTACATTCTGTCAGAAGATTGTGGCAGACACTTTGAGCAGATCCAGGACAGACTCCCCCAAATGAAAGTTTACACCTTGGATTTTTCCAGGACAATTCAGCTGTGAATTTCTCAAGTAGATCTGTTTGCCTCCTTTCACAATAGACAACTCAAGATATTCTGCTCCAGGACTCTGCACAAAGGTCAAGAAGACAGATACCTTTTCTTTCCCATGCCCAGGAAGGGACCTTTATGCATATCCATTTTTTCATCTAATAATCAGAATTCTTTTCAAGATCCAGAAGGGCTCTCCAAAGATGATCCTGGTAACTCCCTTTTGTCCCAAACAACATTGTTTTTCCCTTCTTATGAAAACGACCATGGGCAGTTACCTCAAGCTTCCTCACAGAGTGAATTTGCTCGCATAGGATAAGGGATCACTTGTCCACAACAATCTCTGGAAACTAAAACTGACTTCCTGGATGATAGAATTCTGATCCCATTAAAGTACCTTTTTTCTTGAGGATATACAGGTGTTAAAGGAGGCTAGGAAGCATGCTACTAGAAGGTTTTGCATGGCTAAGTGGAAGAGATATTTTTTTTATTTGGTACCAAAAGGGGAACCATGATCCTTACAATGTGGATGCCCTTTTGATTTTACAGTATTTATGTGAAGTGCTCATTTCAAGCCTCTCTTATTCTTGTATCAAAATTCATTTGTTGGCCATTTCTCTTTGTTTGCTTGTGGATCCTCCCTTTCTTACTTATAGCAGATGAAATATTTTCTTGACATGGAAGACTGTTGTTCTCATTGCTGTGACTTCGGCTAGTAGAGTGTCTTAGTTGCGGGTTCCTATGGTGACCAAACCCTTCCTTATCCTTCATCATGTGTCTACAGTAGTGAGGAGGTCATTCTGTGTTGTGCAACTTATAAACAAAGGTATGGGATCTTGGTGCAAAGAAGTTATTGTTCCACTGTATTCAGCATTCATCAGACCTATCATTGAGTACAGTGCCCCATTTGGTATGTACCTAACCAGGCAAATCCAAAAATTGGAATGTCCACAAAGGTTCCTCACTAAAAGAATAGCGTGTAAATAGTATGCCCTGTGCAGATTGCCTCAAGATCCTATCCCTGTATTCTGTCTCCTACAGACTGTTGTGGGGAGATCGGTGCCAGACATACCAGGCAATGTTAAACCCCACTCTGATGGACCTCCTGCATATGCGCAAAACAAACAGCACCAGAATTACTCATTCTAAAGACTTAAACCTTGCCAGCGATATAAATAGGACCTGCTGAATAGATAGGCGTGTATCCCAGAGACTACCCCTTCTCTGGAACAGGCTCCCCATCCGTGTGAAGCAGAGTTCCGCCCTAAATCAATTCAGGTGTAACTTGGACAGTTGGATAGGGAACAGGAAGTTCATCCCTTGTTTGGCATGTAGGCCTGTAATGGACATTGGTGGCTTGTAAATGGTTCATATGCTAGGCCGCTGCTTGCAAATGTTTCACCTCCCAAGCCCCTACTTACACTTATCAAGGGTTTCAGAACTTGTCAGAGATTTGGGATACATGGCTAGATTTAAAAAGGCCCTTGTGGCCATTAGCCTAGTAAACATCTATGAACCTATAGGTACAGGATAACCCTAAGAACAAATCCTTCCCTTACGTGGTTTTGGAATTTGCCATAATTCAATGCAGCAATCTCCCAGTTTTCTTTCCTGAACCTAAAACAAGGGAAGAAAGAACTTTACATTCTCTGGATGTCATCTCACAACTTGGGTATTGCTTTGTAAAACAAAGGACTTCAGAGCTTCAGACCAGCTATTTGTTTCATTTGATGAAAAAGAAAAAAGGTAATTCTGCATCAAAATAGACAGTTTCTAGACAGTTGTCCAAAGCCATCCAGTTTTGCTACTGTTGTCATGGTCAGTCCCTGTCTAAGAAGGCTAAGACCCATTCTACCAGGGCAACAGCCATAGCATTTTGTAAAGGGATGTGCGGGACTCTGGATCAATGAGTGAATGAGTGATGCATATGATCACATAAATGTATCCCCAGTAAATATGCAAGCAAATGAGAAAAATCACATTTAAGACATGTCTTTTCAGACAATTAGTTCCCATTACTCTGTGGTGTTTGATTTAATAAAATGGTTGTGTGGTGCCTGACTGTTGTCAACAAACTTGCAAACAAGAAGCTGCATCCCCACTCTGGGAAAATCACAAGCTTGGTGTTTTGTACCTTATTTGTTTACAAGTACTTTCTGCAATTTCAAAAAGAATAGATGACCAAAAACTGGATAACATTCCACACAAAATGCCACAAACCCTTGTAGACTCTGCATACATCTTTTAATAAGCCATTAAATGACTAATTTCGTCCAGTAACCTATAGTATTTCCTCAGGTAATAGTATAAATTAAAAACAGGTTTTTAAATATCCCTCTATTGATCACAATAACCTAGCTGTACTTTTATTTAAAGTGACAACTTAAATGTACAATATTATCCAAAAAAAAAAAAAAAATTAAAAGCTTTCATATAAGTTTAAATGAAGCAATTAAAATTCTATAAACAATTATGTATAAGAACTGGGTAAAACATAAATATTAACTAAAAAAAACCCACCAAAATTATTAGCTAAAAGAACACAAAGTTTCTGATAAGACCCATTACTGTTGTAACTACTGAGATATCCTAACACATAAAAACTGTTTTAAGATATTAAGTAAAATCGAAATAGTAAATAAATAAATAAATAAATACATGCAGATATAGCGTTGTTCTAAGTTCAGTTCTGTTACTATCATCTGAACAATACCTTTAGTTCCAAAATACTGGTAATATAGCATAGGTCATTTAAGCCTGGCCTACAATTTGCATTAAGGGATAGTTACCAAATCAGTTTCTACCTTTTGAGTAGCAGTGTTTTTTTTAGCTAATATTTATATTTTAGATAATAATTATATGCAATTGTTTATATAATTTTAATTGATTCATTTAAACTAGTATGAAGTTTAAAAAAAATCTGAATAATATTGAATAGCTAAGTTATGATGTCAGTTTAAGTACAGCTAGGGTATCATATGATCAACGGCAGGATATTTAAAAACCTGTTTTTAATTTGTGCTATTATCTGATGAAGTCCTGTAGGTTACAGGATGAAAGCACTCATTTGATGGATTATTAAAAGATTTATGCAGAATCCACAAGGGTTTGTGGCGCTCATTGCGGAATTTTATCTATTTTCTGGAAGTTTCTGTATGAGGAGAAATCCCTTGCCCTGCTCACATACACATGCATATACCATTCATCATTCATTTATTTATTTCACCCAAAGGAAAGATGCAATGTTTGATATGTTACAGCCTGCCCTCAGTATTCTTCATGCAGATTTCCTGTACCCTTATTTATACCATAAGCCTTCACAGATTCGGATAAGTGTCCTGTTGGGGAACCTTCTTTTTCTTGTTTATCCTTTTGATCTGTGATTTTGTTAGATGTCAGATAGGAGGGGAAAATGTAAGTGTGGCAGGCAGCTACCCTACGACGAACTCCATTCCTTGTGCTTTTTGTGCTTTGATGCAGAGCACAATTACAAATCTTTTTCCATCTGCTAGTCCTATATACCAAAGATTTTCTGATCTCATTGTTATTTGTTGAATACTTTTTTAGAGACTCAATGACAAGTGTTTAACCTAATCTACGATGGCAGACCCATTCACACCTGACACATCATCCACTCTGAAAAAAAGGCCTAGACCCAAAATTCCAACATGCACAGTCAGATTCAGACATACCCACTGAGGTAACAGAACCTGTGGTATGTTCAACACTTCCTCAGACACCCTCTATCGCGACCCTACTTGAGGCCAGTGTGGCATCCAAGGACCATACATCTGAAGTAACTGCTACTACAACAGAAAAGGGGGAACCATGGATCATTCTGTCTGAGGTGTTCCTCAGATTTTAGTACAGAAAGAAATAATGGGATCACTGATTGAGATAGATATGAGGTTGGAGCCTCTCCTTCTCCCCAGTCTTTTAGGAAGACTGAATGGATGTACTTTTCTCAAGGCCTAGTTAAGGCCATTATGGCTCTCAGGCCTCCTTCCTTTTCAGCTCTTCTGCCTACTCCACAGATGATTACTGTGGAGTCTTCATCTAAGGATGAGGAAAGGTGCCGCAGATTTGGATGATCACTCACTAGCATCTTCTTCTTCTTTCAGCTTTTCCCGGTTAGGGGTCACCACAGTGGATCACCTGTCTTCTCATGATTGGCAGTGGAGTTTTACGATGTCGAGTTGCCAGCCCGGCGCCCAACCTTCCACAGAAGGCACACACATGCATGCACTCACACCTAGGGGCAATTGTAGAGTGTCCAATCCACCTACAGCATGTCTTTGGGATGTGGGAGGAAACTGGAGGAAACCCACGCGACCAGAGGGAGGGTATGCAGACTCCGCACAGAAGGCACCCCAGCCAAGGATCGAACCGGAAGACCTCTTGCTCTGAGATGACAACGCTAACCGCTGCACCACTGCGGCCGCCCTGATCACACACTAGCATACTCCTCTCAAATCCACTCACCTAGACAGCTGTCCCCAGATAGTGAGGCCTCCCTCTCCCCAAATTCTCCTGTGGATGAGGCTTATTTTGGGGAGACCATTTTGAGTATGATGAAGCATTTTCAGAGGAATTCTAAGCAAATCTTTGTTGTTCAGAAAAGATACTGCAGCCTTTTAGAAGTGGGCACTCCAGCACCTCCTCCTGTCCCTCTAGTCCTGGAAGCCGTTTTTGGTGCCTTCACGTCTATGTCCACAGCTCCTGACTCTCAGCCTACAACCCCTGAGATGCCTAATAGAGTCTGTACAGCTCCAGGTGAAGTCAAGTTTCTTTTCAAGAATCTAGTTCCTGACCTTCACCTGTTTCTTTAGCCCCAGACAAGCCATCTAAGATTCAGTCCAATGCTGATGCCACTTCCATCAGACAGGGAGAGTAGGGCCAGGGACAGGTGGGGAAAAAGGCCTATGCTTCCTCTATCCTAGCCTTCAAAGCCATTAATTATCAAACGCAGATGACCAGGTACCTTTTGTCTACCCTTGGCAACCTGAATAAGGCTGTTGCTGACATGGTGGAGTCAGACTCTAAACAGCAGTTTGTCTTTAGTGGCTGAGACCACTTAGGTAGTTAGGCATAGATTAAAATGCAGCAGTGATGCTGTAGAGGCCTCCTCCACAACAGCTTCTTTAGTTATTAGGAGATATGCATGGTTATGCACTCAGCCTTTTCCTGGGGATTTCAAAGCAACTCATAGATTCCACTGTGGACAGGGATCTTTTGTTTGAACCACAGACTACTAGTTTATCAAAAACTTGCACAAACAAGGCAGAAGTATGAAGGACTGCAGACAAATTCTACTTACCTCTGTGCCCATATACCAGAGAAACTACCCTCTCAAGTCCATTTCATTTGTCAGAAGAGAGCATATGCCTTTCTGAAAAACAAGAAAGCACCCAGAAAGATGTTTCAGGATAAACCTGACAGGGGATCCAGATCTGGTAGGCTTCCACAGATAAGTCAATGCAGCTACCCCCCCCCTCAGTCCCATCCTGCCCCTTTCCAGAAGACCGACTTTTTCTATTTCAGATTGAGAAGTGATCAGTACAAGACAGGTGGATACTCGCCATCATCAAATGAAGATACATAATGTTATTAAAAGAACTCCCAGCCTTCAAAGGCACTCCACCCCTTTCCCACAACCAGTTTCATCTTCTTCCAATTGTCCTGCAAGATGTACTTACCCAAGGCACAACAGAGCCAGTTCCTCTTTGGTTTGTGGGAAGAGGATTCTATTCCAGGCTGTTTCTATTATCTCACAAAGGAGGACAGAGGAGACCCATTGTGAACCTTTCTCAGCTCAACATCTTCCTCATTGTACAAAATAGTCTCTTCTTGTCTTTATCCTTCCAGAGGCCTCCCTAGTGTCTTTGGACCTGAAGGATGCATACCTGCATATTCCTATACTCCTATCTTGCAGGAAGTTTGAGGTTTTCTACTGGTTCATCACATTTTCAGTTTTCTGCTTTGCCTTTCAGGCTTTCCACTGCCCTCCCCCAGAGTTTTCACAAGGTGCTTAGCACCAGTAATAGCCTTTTGCAGGACTTGGAGAATACATATATTCCCCTGCCTAGACAATTTGCTAATCCAAGCTTAATTATCTCAGATTCTATTACTTCACTTCAAGTTCACCCTCGGCAAACCTGACTGGGGTTTGCCATCATTTTCAAAAAAAAAAAAATCTTCCCTTCAACCTACTCAAGACTGATGTAGTCTTCTTGGGTTGCAGACTGGATGCAAAAAACATGCAGGCCTTCTTGTCGTATGAGAAGGTGAAGAGCATTACAGCTTACTTCCAATCCTTCTAACCTCTTTAAGCCTGCTCAGCAAGGGAGATTCTCAGAGCACTTGGTTACATGCAGCAGCCATTCCTGTGCTACCACTAGCTAGGCTGTATATGAGAAAAATACAGTGGTACTTGAAAAATGTGCTCAACACTCTCACCCCCTGGACTTACAGATATCTCACATACCATGTGCAAAGTAGAAGATACTTTGGTGGTTGTTACAGGTGAACCTCATTTCAGGCCTGCCCTTCAGGATGCAAACTTCGAATCAAGAGCTGCACAAAGCCATCTCTGACAAGGCCTAGGGGACATGGACAGGGACTTGCAAAGACAACCAAGGCTGCATTGGTTCTCCCTTCTCTGTGTCTTAGCCAGGGGTAAGCTTTCCCACAAAGTGGACCTGTGCACCCAAAAGAAGGGCTTATTGGTTCATCCCAGCCTATCTTCACGTATACTAACCATGTGAATGATTGGATTCTGAGCCCTTTCAGATACCAGTTTTCTGATAATGTGCTTCGGCTTCTGCAGGAGGCAAGGAGACCCACTGCCCAGAAATCCTACATAGCCAAATGGAAGAGATTTTTGGTCTGGTGTCAGACTAAAAATCTGGAACCAATAAAGTGTGAGGTTCCTCTTATGTTGTCTTATATGTGTGAGCTAATGAAAGGCAGTTTGGCATATTCTTATATTAAAGCCCACCTTTCTGCTGCTTCAGCCAGTCTCCCTGTCAGCTGTGCTCTAATATCCAGGCTTGAAGTTAGGCAGTTTTTAAAAGGGGCCTGCACTTAAAAATCCTCCAGAAAAACCCGTGTCTCCCCCTAGAGATCTCAACAGTGTGCTGGAAAAGCTCACGGTGCCTCCATTTGAACCAGCAGCTTCCTCCACTTTCAAGTTCTGCGCTTGGAAAAACATTTTATTGGTAGCTTCCACTTCTCAAGACTAGTTTCAAAACTTCAGGCTGTCAGGGCTACCCCCTTTCCTTATTTTCCTTAAGGACAGAGGCCCCCTGAGGGTCAGTCATTCCTTTATGCCTGAAGTGTTAAATGAGATGTCCTTCAATCAGGCCATCAACCTATCTACTTCTTTCCCAACCCACAGAACAGAGGAAAATGAATTCTGCATTTCTTGGATGTGTACAAACAGCTTAAATTTTACCTGGACAAGACTAAGTCTGTTTGTAAGTCAGACCAACTGCTTATTTTATTTCTAGACTAAGCTGGTTCAGTCAGTGTCCAAACACACTATTGCTAGCTGGATTTTGAGGTCTGCCTCCTTTTGCTGCACTTAACATGGCAAATCTTTGCCCTCTCTCCTGAAAAGAAGTCACTGGCCTAGTGTCACTAACCCAGTCAGCAAAGAGTAAGTAAACAAACAAATAAATAAAAATGCAGTCTCAGTTTCAGGTTTAGGTTATGGTAATTTTTTTAATTAGTTTAGGACAGTAAATTTATTAGTACACTAATTGTAATTCTAAATTGAGAGTTGGGAAGCATTTTTTAAAGCTGGGTGTAAAAGTCACATTATACAATGACCTCTCATTAATATTCTAAAACATGCACGCTGATTGGTCAGCATGCACATTGTAAATCAGAGTTATACTAATGGAAAAAGGTCCGGTCGCCCAGACTTTTTCCATTAGTATAACTTTTTTTAAAGCAACGGAGAACGCAAGATCTCCATTGCTTTTTACACACTGTCTTGCTATGTTGAATGAGTTTAATATAGAGAGACAGCTTTAAAAAAAGTAACAGAGATCTTCCTATCTCCATTGCTTGTTTTAAAGGTGTCTCGCTATGTTAAATGGGTTTAACATAGCGAGACAGCTTTAAAAAAAGCAAAGGAGATTCTCTGTTGCTTTTTTAAAGCTGTCTCATTATGTTCAACTCCTTTAACATAGCGAGACACTTTGTAAAAAAGCAACGGAGATCTTGCTTTCTCCGTTGCTTTTGCCCACAGCTCTGATGTACTGCGTAAACATACGCATGCGCAGTACATCAGAACTGCTGCAGAATACCAGACAGCTGCGGAAGGGCAGCAAGGAGGCATTATACAATGCCATTATTTATGAAAAGTAATTTTTTTTTTTCTTAAATAATGTCATTGTATAATAGCAATAACCCACTTCTGAGTGTGGGTAATGCTGGATTTACCCATGGTTGTCTTTGTTTGGCCACTCGGGCTTCGCCCTCATGACCAAACCACATCAACCATGGGTAAATCCAGCATTACCCACACCCAGGCGTGGGTTATTGCTATATTATCTCAGCAGCCAGTATGGTGGCACTACTGTCAGATGTTAGGATGATTCATCAGTGATAAAGAATGCATGCAAAATGTCAGACTAAAAATAGAGAGGACCCCAAGCAGTAGCTTTTGAGAAATGTTTTCCCATGTAGAAGTGTGATGTTTTAAACTGTGAAGACTGAATTAGGAGATCCTGTACTAAAACAGTTTCACTGGATGCTGCACATATTTCCTGAAATGCTTTGTATTAATATGTATGTTCTTTAGAAGATCAGTTTTGTAGTAGTTTATATTACATTTTGGAATCAGGCGGAGGCTGACATCTACCCCACTGTCCAGTCTCTCAAAGCTCTGCTTAAGGAAGGGAACAAACTAACATACCCTTCCAAGTGGGAAGCATGCTTTGGTACTGAATAAAAGGGGTAATAACCACACCATCTTAATTTCATATTTTTCCATAGCCATTTGCAAGTCCACAGTCAGTCATTTTCAGCCTGTAGCCCAAGAGGGAAGCCATACCTTGATCATGATTGATGCAGAAGGAGTTTGTCACCATGTTATAGGTGTCTGAGCAGTCTTTGACTTCTTCAGGGAAAATCTTTCCCCATAAATAAGTGAATTAAAATAACTAAGAACACATAAGAAAGAGCACTAATATAAGGAGCTTGATGGAGACAGGCTGTCAGTAGGATGACACCAGAGAGAAAAGAATCATTCTAACTCTGTCACATAGACATGAGGATGCCACAACCATGGAATAACTTTTTCATTCCCTGGTGGTGGTGGTGATGGGGTGTTTGATACATCTACTGTTGTTTGTCCAGCCCCTGTGGATGTGTGTGTTCATGTAGTCAGTAGCATGTTCTCCCAGGCTGAATACCTGGAGGAATGCATGCTATTTTTGCCAAATCTCTAACCTCAGCCTACTGTGTTTTTTTTTCAAGAGAAGGAGCCTGCTCTTCCATCTTTGACTCCTTTAGAAAAAGGAAATGATAGACAGGAAGAGCTCCATGGTCAAGACAGCACCCTCTTCTCAGGAGTTGGGCTCCCATTTGCATTTCATTTAAGATCTCACATCCTTAGGTTTTTAGGAAAGGAACTCTTGTGGCAGTTACAAGCACTTTTGAATAAGTATCCAGCTCTTGTGCTGCTTGAGCAGGACTGGCAGAAGAGCAATAAACCTCACATCATGAACACCATCTCATCCTCCTGATGACTTGGATTTTGTCTAGCTAGTGAAATGGCATCCCCTCCCTTGGGTATGATTCAGACGAAAGGGCCCATGTTTCATCAGGAAATTCACAGGATGATGGGTCCTTTGTTGATGCTTCCATTAGAATGATTGAGTATCTTAACAGGGAAAGGAAAAATATGTCACACTGTAAAAACAGAGAGATTTTAACCTCCTGGGTATAGAGGAACTGAAGCCAGTGGCATCACTAGGATTCTTGAAGACGCATTCACAACCGTTTACATGAAGATTACCTGTTGACTCCCTTGTGTACAAGAAAGTAGACAAGTTCTTCATGTTCTGCTCTGTCAAATTCCAGTGTTATACTCTATGGTGATTAACCTGGTAGCATTAGAAGACAGTAAGCTGGGTCTTAGACTGCAGTATCTTATCAAACAACAGGGAAAACATGAGTATGGGTTGGCTTGTTTAAAAGGTTTATACTTCAGCCGCTCTGGCATTCAGAGTAATTCGTTGCTAAATGCATATTATCTAATATCAAAGATATTTTAATGCAGATTTGGTATCTGTTTGCAGAGTTCCTGAACTCCCAGATTCTGAAATGAGTTTGGCTCTTCAAAGTTGCTGGAATGCACATGACTGAATGCATTTGTGACATGGTTGGTCTGCTCTTTAGGCCTGCTGCCACATGTGTGGCTTAGGACACAGTCATCATCTAATGGCATTAAAGGTGAGCTGTTGAATGCTTATTTAAAACAAAATTATTGGTATGACAAGCCTTCCCTAGATGTCTTTTAAAAATTAGAGGAAAAATACTGGGTCAAGTAGGTGGTGAAATAGCTTCACTGTACCCGTTTTCCTGCTACAGAAGAAGCAGTCCTTCTAAGACTGGCATGTTTTTAGGGTGCCAAACCAAAGGCCAGCAAACCAAGCCTGTGAAGTTGAGGATTAAGCAGAAATGGAGCAGGAGAGGAGGGACGAAAGAGAGATTGAGGCAAGAAGTGTATCCCCACTCCATCTTAGCAACTATGCTTCAGACCTCCCACCTCCTCTACGTGCTGCTTCTCTCTCCCCATTTCCCACAAGCATCCTGCCAGGAAAGCAGATTTGGCCACTTCCAGAGTTTTGGGCAAAGATAACCTTGACTGTCTGGGATTTACAGCAAGTGTCTCAGCAGACATGATAGATTTTTCGTGGCAGCTCTGAACACAGAAGCATGTGTGTTGTATTCCCTCAAGGGCAAGTCTCTTTCCTTGTAGATAGGCCAGCAGAGACCATATGACCAAGGATTTTTGAAGGCTGTAAGATATATGACATCTGCCTTACTTGTGGTCCCTGTAGCGTAATTGCATATGAGAAAAATTTGTTTGGAACTCTGAATGCCTTGGGGCCTGGAACCAGCAATCCCAAGCCCTGGAGGTGGTACTCACCATGTTGGCTTGCATTCAGAAATATATTTTTTGGTGGTCTGACAAAGTTTGCTGGATCAAAGAGATCTCTTTCTCCTATCCTGATCTAGTCCAGTCCCTGACCACCTATGTGTTGGACTTTGTCTGGTAAGGTTAGTTGGGAAGTTTTTTTTTTTTTTTTTTTTTTGTTTCAGGATGCTTGGTCCCCAGATGGAGGAAATTGTGCATCAGCCTGAAAGTGATGTTAGTAGTGCTTCTAGTTCAAATTGTTAAAGGAACACTGGAGGCTGGGTGTCCACCAGCTCAGCATGAACAGCTGGTCTGTTGGGTAGTACTGATGATTTGCAGGGATCAGTGCAGCAGTAATCCTCATAATGTCATTTTGACCCAGGAAGCACTGTTTTGTAGTGGTGGTACAACTATTCAAGAAACCAGTGTAGTTTCTGTTACAAAATGTACACCTCTTGACACAGACAAGACAGAAACCTTGTGCACAAAAGACTGAGGGGACTAGTGCTGGAAAATCTGAATCTTATTCCTCTCGGGTACTTTTTCTGTCAAGACATGCTGACCATTCTGAAGGAAGTCAGGAAACCTATTACAAGGCAATCATCCCTAGCAAAATGGAAAAGATTTTCCATTTTGCGCAGAAAATGACATGAGGATTCTCTTAAAGCAGAGGCTCCCTTGCTCTCTCTTATCCCACAGATCTCAGGGATGTTTTACTTCATGATTAAGGTCCAAGTTTCAACAATTCCTGCTTATCTTCTAGACACCAAGAAGAGCGTCTCCTCCACTGTAGGACATTAATCTCTTCCTTGAGCAGCTTGATCTTAGCGTTTTGAGTCTGCAGCTTCAATGCCACTAAAAGCCTTGTCCTGGGGAACCATCATCTTCGTAACAATAATTTCTGCAAGAAGGGTCTTGGAACTGCAAGCCTCAATGGCAAAGGAACACTTCATGGCTTTTCAAGAGGATAGAGTCAGCCCCAGGAAAATCCTATATTCATGCCTAAATTGGTGTTGGAAATGTACCATAACCAGTCAGTCCAGTTGCCAATATTTTTCCAAAGCTCCAAAATAAAGTTGAGAGTTTTTTGCATTTACCGGACATCCCTAGTCAGTTAAGCTCCTATGCTACACAGTTCCCTCTCCCCTGGTCTGCAGATGCCATGGGAGTCCATTTCCCATATGTGATGTGTAGTACTGAAACAGTGACCTTATAAAGAAAGTAGTGAGAACTCACTGTAACAGTAGATGCTTGACAAGGGTCACTATCCTGAGATATGGAATCGTGCTTTAAATGCTTTATTTGTCAAGTTAAAGCTAAGGCAAAAATTAGATGGCCCTTTTTTAACTTAATTTCCATTGCCTTTAGTGGAAATGAAACAGAAGATCCTCATTACAAGATGCCTTTTGAACAGAACAATTTTTGTTTGGCATGATTTCTCAGAGTTGTCCTTTTCCTTTTAGAGGCGTCTTTCTGCAACAGTTGGTAGGAGAATTTCTAAGACTCATAAACCTTTTCATTTCCAGGACATCACTTTGGAAACAACTAGTTGTAGTTATGGTTTAATTCTTCTCTTTCTGTCTACCATGAAGGCATGCCCTTTTTGGAGGTGGTGTGAGAATCTGAGGACTACTTTCCTATTATTTTGTATAAAGGAGGTAAGTAAAAGGCAAGTCTGGTGCTGTTCTCAACAACCATGACACAAGTTGAAAACTACAATAATGCTTCTTTTGGGAACCCACTCTTTCCCCAGTGGAATTTGTGTGACCACTGTGGACCTGTAGATGCATGGCCTGTAAAATGCACCTCCTCCTCTGTGGTTCTCATTCTGACTTTACAGGAGAGTCGTCCTGTTTCATTTGTATAAGCTTGGGGAGAAAATCAGCATTTTTAATTTGCAGAATTTCCCTGTGGCCTAACATTTTCCTTCTGGGGTCTTCATTATGAGTACTGCACCTGATTGAGCAGGTTTTGCAATGAGGAGCTTCTCTGTTTTTCATTTTACAAAGAACTATTTTCACATTTACTGTTGCAGGAAGTGTTGTTGAGTTTTTTTTTTCACTTTGCCATTTCCCACTTATTACTTTGGTTAAGGTTGATCAGGTTGGTTACAGTGATATTTTAATGATTGCTGGCTTGGCCTTTCTCCGTGGTTTGAATGCATGGTTTGATATTCCACACTGATATTCCACAAGAACTGCTGAGCCAGAAGTAATTGAAATAATGTAGTAAATTTCTGTAAGTCCTACTTACCACAGTAGTCCAATTTTGAAATAATTTCTGGTTCTGCACTATTTATTGAAAAAAACAACACACTGAGCAGCAGGAGTCACAGTTTATTACTACTTGTTCAAGGTGGTGAAGTTAAGAAAATACATTTTTGTGACCAAATACTCCCCTTTCTCCAGTACAATAAAACATGTAGTTTTGGATTTATGGTATTTAGTCTGTCTGGGTGAGACTGTGGGACATTTATTCCGTAGGCATGTTACTTTTTCCTTTGGTAGGTTTTTGAATTTAAAGGTATTGCTCAAACTCATTTTCTAGGCAACTTATGTTGCAGAACCCTGTTGGATCTTTCGCTTGTGGTCACTGCAAGATCTGCTGTAGGATCAGAGATTTGTCTGGGACTAAGGGCCGGTTCTGTTGTAGCTCTTGAGGTGTAGTGTACTTGTAGGGTGTGGTCGTAGTAACATAAAGTTGGTATGTGGGGCAAACAAAAAGGTTGGTCAAGATGCGGATTTTTGAGCATTTGGGGGACATACAGAACAACAGTATGAGGAGTCATGTAGCTGAGAATTTTCATACTCTACATGTTGGCTCAGATAAGAGTCTGTTTTTCAGTGTTTTAGCTCAGCCAACAATGTACATGGATGGTGATTTTAGAAAACAGTTAAATGATTTGGAAAGCAAAATTATTTTTGTGTATCCTTGGAAAAAACTGTGAATCCTGCTGCTCAGTGTGTTGTTTTTTTTCATTTTATGATTTGTCTCTTTAGTGTATTTATGAATTTGCAGTATTTTATTCAATTTCTCCATCTTTCTGTTATTATAGTCGATAGCACTGTGATTATAGGTGTACTTGGGCTTGGATATATATTTTGTTGTTCTGGTGCCATGAACAGTTTTGAATGATACCAGAAGTGTAATCTAGCAGATGTATGTCGGATGACTGGCAGCTGTGCTGAACCCTCTGATGAGGGGCTTTTGATGAAAAAAGTGGTTGTGGTAATAGTAAAGATATTTGTATACTGTAGGTCAGCATGACATGTTCAAGAAAAGTTACTTACATGTTGTGGGATTTTACTGGTATGTAGTATGCCTTCAGTGAAGCTCCATATGATGTAGCATGGTATGTTATACGCAAGTAATAATGCCCAACAAGGATGTGTGTTATTTTGGAAATAATACATGCCCAGGGGTGTTCTGAGTCTCGAGGTGATTCCATAGTGACACACACACACTGGAGGAGGTTATTGTTTACAGAATAGGCTATCTTCAAAATTATTTTGTTTTTTTTAATATTATATAAATATTTTCTATATATTTTGATGCAAAGTAGTTTCTCTGCCTAATGAATTAAACTTGCTGTAGTATAGTAGTATATATATTTTTGTTAAGAAGTATTTTACATCAGAAATATAAAATATGTACCTATTTAATGTCAAGATGTGCACACAAACACGCACATTCAGAAGCACAAACATACACACACACACACACATACACACAGAAAAAAAGGTACAGACACATTCAAAAACACAAACATATGCACACAAATATACATTGATGCAAACCATACCTCTCATCCTCTTAATGTAAAAAATCTGGACAAAGCCAATAATAATGGGGGGATCAAAGGCCCAAAAATAGGGACAGATTTTAACCATTGCTCTTGTAGACTTAGAAAGTTGCTAGAATAGCAGATTGTGTGTTTGCATGCATTTTCTGAAAGATATGAAGTATAAAAGACAAAAGTCTGTCATTATTTAATGACTTTGGTTCTCAATGATTTTGCTAGAAAACCACTAAGAGAACAGTAGCACTAGGAGCCAGGATCCAAAGGATTCACTACAAAGTATAAAAACAAGAGATTTTATTGAGCACTTTCGTCCTTACACAAGCAGAACTTCCTCAGAATGCCACAAACCATCAATAAAGCCTTTATATATGCTCCTCCCAGCACTTAATTGATTAATTAAGAACAATGTATTGAAAGTCATAACACTCATAAAATATACACAAAACAACTGTAATAATCCCTTAGGGATTGCGGTTTTCCAAATTCCCTTTTGGGTTGGAATTGGAGAACGAAATATATGGGGAATTTATTAAAATGTTTTATCATCAAGGCTTCGAGCTTATGCTTATGGAGTTGTTAATTAAGTTTAACAAAGTTAATATTAATTCTTTACTTAAACAAGTGGAGAAATTGAATTTTGAAATGCAACATGATTTAATTGTTGACCAATGGAAAGGTTTTTATGCAAACATGTTTTTTAATGTAGGGAAGGAATGTGATATGTTTTTTAAACACAAACAAAAGAAACTTGTTAGGGATACTAAACAATGCGCGAATAATAAAGCTTACCCTATCAAGAATTTGTTTTTGAAAATAATACAAATAGAATATTGGTGGTACTGACAGCAACAATAATCCAGTGGAGAATGAAGTTTTTCAGGATTTTTTTCTTCCACACAGGTCAGAATGGTTAGCGAATTGGTACAAAAGACAGTTGGATCCAGGATGGAGTCCACAACAGGACTAACCAAGTTGTTGGAAATAAGGGGGGAGAGATTGTGATGGGATAGTCATAGAGGATACGGATGATGTGTTTTCTTGTAATGGATGTAACATATACAATTATACTGACAAACCCATCACCATGGAGTAGTTTTCCATTTCAAAAAGGGTTAAAGTTTGTACCCTCAAAGAACTTTAACATGGTTAATTCCATGGTAGAGGTCAAACTTTTCACTAGGAAATTGAATTTAGCCATCTGTTTGATGATAAAAATAGTGAGCAGCCTCACACTAACAATAAGTTGGACATGGTTAGGAAAAAATGTTTTTAATCCATCACTGCACCCCATTATTAATGTCTTTGAGAAGGCAGTAATTGAGGTTATTTATAACTTAAAGTCCGTGGTATCCCTCGAAGTCTCAGAAAACCCAGTATGCAACCTATACTAGGTCAAAAACATACCAAGCAGAAACTTCACTGTTTGGAGGGTGTGAAGTTCACTCTTGAAATGTGTTACGCACCTAGTTCACTAAAACACACAAACAAGTGATCCTAGTTCAGTATAATGAAGAGCATTAAATACATCATTAATTTACATATAAGCAGGTTATTTGGAGCAAGGGAGTAGTTACAGAGGGTGGTTCTGTTAAGAGCAATAAAAGAATGAAACATTACTTTAACCAAGTCCCCCTTCCCTCTTAACACCATAGTGTAAACTGAGACTGTGCTACCTTAGAATTGAAACTTAAAATTAAAATATGTAATGTAAGATACAAGAATAGCTTATTAAAGCTAACCTACTAATCCAAAATTAATTAATTAATTAATTAATTAATTAATTAATTAATTAATTAATTAAGAAACTAACTCACTAACAAAACGACTGACTAACTAACAAAAAAAAAAGAAACTTTACACTTGGGTGTTAAGGGTGAAGGGGAAATTTGTTAAAGTAATGAGTTTAATGATAGAAGTTACCCCCATGGTGAATGATATTAGACAGTATGTGCATTCCGAGTGGGGAGTTAAGTATAGACCATTACTGGGGGTAGAACTGTCTTCTGACGGTCAGTCCCTACAACAAGTCAATTTTGAAAGAGTATTAGTTTTTAACAGATTTGTTTGTTTTTCAATCGAATTGTACAGGTTATAGGTCACATTTAAGGTGGGAAAAGTTTTGAAGTGATTTATTGTGGTCTCCTTTTTTTATATCCCAAAAATCTGGCATTTTAACAGGGTGTATAAACTTTTTATATCCACTATACTTGAAGAAAAAAACTTTAACTTTGGAAAATAACACTCACACCCATGTGGTTTTGGGGGCGGCATGAAGTTATGTTTAGAAAATAAAGAACTGAGGTGGCAACTTAGGTTGCAAGTAACCAGCTTCCCAGGTATTAACAAGCACACTTCTTTTTCTTCTTTTTTCGATTTTTCCCGTTAGGGGTCACCACAGCGGATCACCTGTCCGCTCGTGATTGGCAGTGGAGTTTTATGGTGTCGAGTTGCCAGCCCATCGCCCAGCCTTCCACAGAAGGCACACACGCATGCACTAATGCCTAAGGCCAATTTAGAGTGTCCAATCCACCTACAGCATGTCTTTGGGATGTGGGAGGAAACCCACGGGACCACAGGGAGGACATGCAGACTCCGCACAGAAGGCACCCCCAGCCGAGGATCGAACAGGAGAACCTCTTGCTGTAAGACGGCTAACCGCTGCAACACCGCGGTCGCCCTCCAGGCACACTTCTGTTCAGCCCATATTATTGTTGAGATCAGCTAACTTGTAGTTTTTCATAATTAAGTTTAGGCCATTTCGTTGTTCAGCCCTTTTATTAATTAGTGGTGCTGCGGTAGCATTGTCGCCTCACAGTAAGACGTTTCTCTGTTCGATTCTCAGTTAGAGCATCTTCTGTGTGGCGACATGCGTGAATGGGTGTTCCTTCATTGAAGGTTGTGCGTCAGGCCTGACAAGTCGGCATGTAAAAATCTACTAGGAATCAAAACCACGTCCAACCTGAAACCGAACCTTTATTACCAAGTGTGTCAAAGCGCTTTTCGGCTTACAATAGTTAGCCTTCTTCAGAACAAAGATAAAACAAAATCCACGTACTTTTATATGCTAAAAAGGCGCCAAATTTCAACAATTAATACTTAATTAAACAATTAAAATTTAAAGAAATACAGATATATATAACTTACAATTAAGATGCACTACAATAATAATTAATTAATGGTAGACTCTGAAATAAACAATTGCAGTTATACAAAAGACCGCAAAAGTATGTATATTACTAAATTAACTAAAACATTATTAAATTATTAAATTAAAATATGTTGCTTAACAAACTGACTCAAAAATGGATATGTGTTCAAACATAAAACCTATAAAAATGCTTACTCTACATTGTATGAAAGGAGAAAAAAGAAAGAAGAAAAAACATACATCAGTTGTGAAAAATTATCTCGCCAGGCTTTTTAATTTCAACAGGACTCCTATTGAAAGGGCTTCATTAACACCTGGAAAAGTGCTTGCATTTAATTTGACTGTAGGTAGCTGGCAGTCTACGATGATTATAATAGGCTAAGTGACTGTAGATTGTATTTGCAGTGCTTCACCTAGTTTAGCAAACTTTACTGACTTCCTGTTTACTTTTTGAAGTAACTGATAAGCCGTAAAGTTTCACATAAGAGATAAACTCCAAAATTTGTTGTTTTGATGTCTGTTTAAAAACCTGTATTTCACAGTAATGTTTTCAAGGTTGATTCTAAAAAAATGCACACTGTTTTTGATAACAGTGAATGTTAAAAAAAATGAAGTACTTGTCTACTCATTGGTGCTGTTGTGTAGGAGGGTTGGCATAAAACCACCTGCTACCTGAGGGGGCTGGAAGCTGCTGAGGGTTTGGGGGGGGGGGGGCATTCGGCAAGATGGGCACAGTGATGTAAAAAAAAAAAAAAAGACATTCATTCATACTGGGAGTATCAACTTCCATATGGAAAACAGACAACAGAATGTGAAATTTGTGCATGCCTGAGAAGCATGTAGAATATTTGTACTTTCCTATAACCTAAAAATGACAGCAATTAGAGTATTATTACCAAAGATAAGAGTATTAACTTTGGTTCTGATATAGTAAGAACACACCAGTTATATAATTGGAAATGATACTAAGTTTGTCAGGTTGAAAAAATGCAAAATGTACACATATAGTAAAACCACAGTATCTAAATGGCTACATTTAATGATACTGTTGTTTTGCACCAGATTCCCTCCCCTGGTCTGGTTTGGCTGGTCTTGAGTCCATTGCCACACTGTAATGGTACCAGAACTAGAGACTACCATTTGTTCTATACTTTAAATCAAGCATGGATCTTTTCTGTTTAGCTACCTTTTCCATATTTTTGGAATTTGATTTCTACTTCCTTAAACTAACAAGTATGTAAAAAAAAAAAGTAATTTATGACAATGAGGGGCTACAGTTTGACCTGCAAATTATACAATTCATAGAAGATCCAAATGCACTGTTAGAGATGGATAACTGGAATAGCCTTTCTGAAGAGGCAGAATGATTTCATTGAATAGATATGGGGCCGTCCATATTAGGGCATGGGGTGAGGGGGGATAAGATATTAAGGAGAACCTGCAAACGTATTTATTGTATAATGGCCAGACTAGGGTGGTCATGGGGTCCTTATCTGTCATGCAAGTATGTTTTATTGTCCTCACAGACCTAGAAATTTGTCTACTGTCATACTTGTACCTGCTGATACTTTCTGTTTACATACCTTTCTCATAAGACTGCTTCCTCCTCTAACCCACTACTTTCACTATTGATGTATGGTTCCTGTCTTTATTACAGCTTATGACTTACTTTCATAATTTCAGAGCAGTCCTGCTAAAGTTGGTCACTGACCTTGACATTTAATTATTTGATTGTTGTTGTTTTTCTTTCGGCTTTTCCCAGTTAGGGGTCGCCACAGGAGAACTCTGGTCCGCTAATGATTGGCAGTTGATTTTTATGGTGCCGAGGTGCCAGCCCAACACCCAACCTTCAACGAAGGCACGCCCATTCACGCATGTCTTTCGAACGCCACTCGACCGCTGGGAGGACATGCAGACTCCACACAGAAGGAGCTCCAGCTGAGAATCGAACGCGAGAACCTCTTGCTGTGAGGCGACAACTCTACTGCTGCACCACCGCTGCTCCGACATTTAATTATTTGATCTTCTGAATAAAATTATCTTTCTGTTTCTTTTCCTGTCCACATTAGTGTTTTTATTGCACTCTTGGTTTACTAAAATCTCAATGTAAGCTTTATGCATTCAGATTTTCTTGCTATTTGTTATTGAGTTGTAAAACATGTGTTTGAGGAACACTAGATTAAATATGCCCTCAACCAAAATTTTTTATGCAAAAAAAATTTTAGTAAACAAAATATTTGTAGATTTTATGGGAGAGTCTGCAAGCCTTCACACCCTGCCATCCACCCTGCTTCTGGATTTATTCTTACTTTGAGGTCAGCAAACCCTGGAGTTAGAGAAAAATTCACTCAAAATGTTTGTTCAGGAATACATTTGGATACACTGCCCTTCAGCTAAATATCCTATTTCTTTGTCTGTTTTATGTACGTGTTTCATATACTTTTGTTCTATTTCCTGCAGTTTGACCTAGTGTACTATTCTGCACATTTTCTTCATCTAGTCTTGTTTTTTTAAGTAAGTTACATTTTATACCTACTGTTACATTGCTGACACACTTAATTTACTTTTCTGGAATTCCAGTTCTGGAAATGGTCACTTGCTGGCAATCTAAGTGGTTACCAAAAAATCAAAAGCAAAACATGCTGTTTATCAGTCTGCACTAGCAAAATAATATATATTACATTAAAACAAAACTTCAAATGGGCAAATATTTTAGGAATTGTGTGATTCCCATCCTGTTATCCAGACTGGTTATAAAAGTTGGCAAGGAAGTCCTCTGCTTGATATTTAAGGGTAGCCTGTTCCAGGAATGGAGGATACACTGGGTTAGATATATATTGCACCAACTGATATTGTTATTTGGTGGTAAAGGTTTGGGTCTCTAGAACTGGTATTTTCTTTACCACTGATTCTGTTTAGGACTAGGAATTCAAAGAGTTTAGGGTTATTTACAGCAAGGAACTCTAAACAGATACCACCCTTTAAGAGCCTATATTAGACTGGATAGCAGGATGTGGCTTTTAGTATATCATAATAGCTAAGGGTGCTAAGACTTGAGGTCTTGGTAAGGAAACATTGAGATTTCTTGAATCAGTTTAGATGCTTGGTGAGGTACATACTAAAGGAGGCATTATATTTAATGGTGGTCATAATTAGGTATGAATAAAGTGGAACTATGACTTCTCTTAACCTTGAATAGATGCCATGAAAAATATGTTGTATAAGACAGTAGTATTTTCTAACCATGACAGAGATGTGGAGATCAAAGGAGGGTTTTTGTTATCAACATTGCACCCGAGTTTCTGACTGGATCGAATTTAAGTGGAATGTTACATGTATGGTATGTGGTAGTGGTGATGGATTTACCAAAGGAAGTTGTACTGTGTTTCTTACTGAAGGCAGATACATGATTGACCCACCAAGCATTTGTTTGGTGTAATCCTTGTTGAAGAAGTTGAGTATCAGAATAGGATTTGACAGCCTTCCCCAGGTTTGCAGTTATTGGCCAGTTTGGTTAGCCATAGCCCCTTGAGATTATGTTTTATGTTAGAGGTGAATATGTGGCATAGGAGGAGGAGGTTGAAGTCCAGGACAGTGTCCTCTGAGACACCACTGGTGATGTTTAATGTCTAGAGGAACTGTCTCTGACCTTAACAATAAGTGTTCTAGCAGATAGTTTTCTGGATCGACAACTGTCTGTGTATGAATGAATTAATGTTGACCAGGAAAGATTGTTAGTAATCACAGCATTGAAGATGATGTTGAAGGTCTTGGCAGTGTCTGTGTAGCAGCATGAAGTGTGCCATTTATCTATGGCATTGGCAATCCTTTTGAAGAACTCAGTCACTTTGAGGAGACATGAAAGTTTTTTTTTTTTAGGAAGACTAATTGGTATGTGTCCAGTTATATAACTTTACCTATAACATTATTTTTCAGTTCAGTTACAGTATTTTCTATAACCTTGTAAATAATATCAGTGAGACTAATAAGCCTGCAATTCCCAGGGTCACATTTATGCTAGGCACCACAATAACTTTTTTCCACACCTCTGGGATGTAAACTGTTTATTGAGTCAGGTTAGAGATAATGGAAGAGTTTTGCTAAGTGATATTTAATGCTTCTCACCAGATGTCCAGAGATAATGGAAGGGCATATGGAACTGGTATTTTTTAGTTTTGAAAGCTGACAAAAGGGCTTGGTAAGAAGTGGAATAAGGGGCACAGGAGTGGGTGGGTGGAATGAAGTTGGAAGAGAATTCTTCTACAACAATATTAGCAATAATCATCTGAACTGTACAGATTTTCACAGAATGTCCACATTTTGGCCTCACATTTTAGGTCCATTTTTCATAAAATTGTGGTTTTCAAGCAAATTAGTGCTAAATCATTATAGACTGAAGTTAGAAAATAATGACAGACATTTGAGTTTCAGACTTCATACCCTTCTGAAAATTCATGCTAATGCAAAACCTGTTATTCTATCAACTTTCTAAGTTTGTAAGAGCAATATTTAAAAATTGTCCCTTTTTTGGGGCCTTTTTCTCACTTTTATTTATGGCTTTGTCCAGATTTCTTGCTCTAAGAGGTTGAGAAGTATGAAATATCACACTGAGTCAACAACTATTGGCAAAAACCAATAAAATAAACCAAGAACAAAAATTGCAACGAACTCCGCTGTATGATGCAATAAAGGCTGTCCTCCACTTTATATATTCCAAAAATTAGGCACACTGAGCGTAAACGAATACACTTTTATTCACAAAATAAAAACATACAGATTGAGCGCGCTTTCATCTCATTGACTGAGACTTCTTCAGAATCAACCAATCTACCAAAAATCTCATTATTTAAATAACCTTCCACAGTACTCAATTGGTTGCCGTGGCAATTAATGAATTGATAGTTACACCTACATAAGCTGATTTATAAATTGGTATTGCTATACAATTCAAATCTCATGTAAATTCCATATAATATGTATATACAGCATTGTAAATGAATAAATAAAAGAATAACTCAATTCTCGAAGGCTGATTAAACTATCATAAATATAAATGTGTGAAATACATCTACCAACATACACAATACATATCTTAACATACACAATACATATAAATTCATCAAAAAATTCTTCTATAAAAAATCCCATCTAAAACCTAAAAGTCTAATAATGCAAACTACTGTATTTGAAAAGGCTTAATGTAATAACAATAAATAATAAAAAAATTGTAATGAGACATGAAAAATATATATAATTGTAAACATCTTAATGTACACTCTCATAGACCAGTGAAATGTATATGAACTATAATTATGTAACATATTCATATGAATACCACATCTAGTGTGAAATATTGTACATATGATTGTTTAATAAATAAAATAATATTATTAGTAATATTCTTCTTGTATTGCTCGCTTGGGATTCAATGGCAGTAACTTCAAAGCTGGTTTTATAGAAATATGATCATTCATACCTGGATGGGAACAAGAATCTAATCTAATCTGCCATATAATTTCCCGATATTCCAGGAATGTCTCCCTGTCTTTCTGTTTTACCTCTTCCAATATCCAACATTTTATATTCATGTTCTTACATCTTAGTGTATGCCTATAAAAGTGCATTATTTCATTCTTTTTATTGATATCCCTAACATGTTCATATATACGAATACTCAAATTCCTTTCGGTTTTACCCACATAGTATGCCCAACATGTCTTACAGTATGCCAAGTAAACTACCCCTCTTGTATAACAACTGGAGTATTTATAGCTCTTCAATTTGAACCTAATACTAGGAATCTTCAGTTCCTTTTCACCCGCTATGAATGGGCATTGGCACATCTACCACATTTATGTGTACCTACCTTTGCTTGTGCCCCTTCATTTCTCTCACCTCTCTTTCTCACCAAAATATTTTTTAGATTCATGTTTCTCCTAAAACTATATTTGAGAGGTTGCTGAAAAATTTCTATTCTACTGGGCATTCTACTAAACATATTTCAGATTCCACTAATACATTTCTTCATCCATCCTATGTCAGAGTAGTAGGTTAAAACCAACCGAGGAATTTCTAAACCTGATAACCTATCATTTTCTGTATAATCACTCATGTTAGTGTCCCCCTCTATGTTTATCTTTTTAGATGCACTAATAGCATTTTGTGTAATATTAATCGTCCCTCCATTTACCATTAATGGACCATAATTTGTATCTCGCTTCTTTATTATTTCTTTTTTAATGTTCCGAATCATCTTATCTGGATATCCTCTTTCCCTGAACATACTATGGACAAATTTGACCTCTCTGGTAAAGTCAGTGAAATCTGATGTCATTCTCGAGACCCTAATCATCTGTCCCTTCACCTCATTCCTTTTGAGGTGATAGGGGTGGTCACTATGATAATGTAGGTAGGAATTAGAAAAACATTCCTTCCTAAAGATGTTGGATTTGTATATTTTTCTAGCGTAGTCCTTATTTATCCTAACATCTAAACAGTGTATTTCATCCCTATCACAGTCAAAAGTAAATTGTAAGAAATTGGTACTATTATTCAAAAATTCCATAAATTGATTAATTAATTCATGTGTCCCATCCCAGACGATAAAAATGCCGTCCAGGAACTGAAAATATCTCACAATATATTGTTGAAATTTTGACCCAAAAATGTATGTTTGTTCCAAATATAACATTATTATATTAGCATAAATTGGGGGCACATGCTGAACCCATCGCAACCCCTTCCAATTGATGGTAAATATCCCCCTGAAAATAAATAAAATTATATTTCAGGACCAATTCCATGCTCTCAAGCACAAGTTTACATTCATCAGGGTTCAGCATATGAAATTCAATAAGCATCTTTTCAAACCATTCCAGACCATCCATATGCGGAATTACTGAAAATAAATCTTTTACATCAGTGGTTGAAAACAAAAAGCTCTCTTGGAATGGAATAGCACCAGATTTCCTCAAGCTTTGTATCCACATATATGGCTAGGGGTTGGGTTTTAGATCCCTGTGATGTAACTATTGGCCTCATGGGAGGGTCTACAATTTGTTGTGTATTTTTGGGATTCCAAAAATCTCCGGTATGACTGGTTTAGATACTTTAAGAAAATTGAATAGATTTACATCAATAAGTCCCTGCAATAAATTGTCTTCTAATATTAGGTCTGTTCTCTTGTACAATATGTTTAATTAATTTCTAGATATAATACGATATCTTTTATCTGTATCCAGGATTTCAAGCATCCTCCTAGTGTCGTCCCAACAATCTATGAGAACCACACCTCCCCCCTTGTCTGGTTTCATAACCCTTATTCTACCATTATTATTTAGTTGTTGCAAAATTTCACTTTCTTCCTCAGTGAGATTGTTTTTCAAATTGTTTTGCTAGGCACCACAATAGCTTTTTTCCACACCTCTGGGATGTAAACTGTGTATTGAGTCAAGTTAGAGATAATGGAAGAGTTTTACTAAGTGATATTTAATGCTTCTCACCAGATGTCCAGAGATAATGGAAGGCCATATAGAACTGGTATTTTTTAGTTTTGGAAGCTGACAAAAGGGCTTGGTAAGAAGTGGATTAAGGGGCACAGCAGTGGGTGGGTGGAATGAAGTTGGAAGAGAATTCTTCTACAACAATATTAGCAATAATCATCTCAACTGTACAGATTTTCACAGGACGTCCGCATTTTGGCCTCACATTTTAGGTCCATTTTTCATAAAATTGTGGTTTTCAAGCAAATTAGTGCTAAATCATTGTAGACTGAAGTTAGAAAATAATGACAGACATTTGAGTTTCAGACTTCATACCCTTCAGAAAATTCATGCTAATGCAAAACCTGTTATTCTATCAACTTTCTAAGTTTGTAAGAGCAATATTTAAAAATTGTCCCTTTTTTGGGGCCTTTTTCTCACTTTTATTTATGGCTTTGTCCAGATTTCTTCTTCTAAGAGGTTGAGAAGTATGAAATATCCTTGGGGTCAGAGAAGAACGTGCCATTAGAAATAAGTTTGACACAGAATTGTTAGTCACTTGCTCCTAATATAGCTGAAGAATGCCTTTTAGCTTTTGAATAGGTTGTACCCCTTTTAAGTATATAGTCAACTTTACAATATTTACATTTCCTAGTTGTAAGCCTGAGGGACTGATACAAGTTTTCAAATAATTTTTATGATGATGAAATTGAGCTCTTTTATAGATGGTTAGGAGTTTTCCCATTTTGTTTTGGGAAGTTCATCATGTGGGTTTTGTTTAAAACTTGCCATTATGATTGCATTAGATGGTCATAGGTGCCTCAGTGCATCTAAGAGGGCATATAATTCAGAGTAGTAGGCAGCTACCTCAAGTCAAAGCTTGTTGGATAGCTGTACTGTTGTGACGTTAAGTAAAGTAGGTAGTAGTAAAGAATTGGGTGTGGAGTAATCACTGAAAGTAGAGGAGTTACTAGGGCCTGTGAAGCTGTTTTCAGAGAGAAGTCCACAACAAGATTGTCAGATCTAGGGAGGGGATAACGAGCAAGGTAGTGCAGTTAGTGGATGCATTACTGAGGTCAAGATGTAGAAACTGATGACTCTGATTGGCAGGGGGCAGTATGGTCAAGTGTACTGATATTTATGAATGCAGAAATCTATGGACATGTTAATGGTTGGTAGTATGTTTTTTCCAATTTATGTATGGGTAATTGAAGTCACCCATAAGAAAGGTATTTGAATTGACGGTTATTTTTTTTTAATTAGTGAAGGTATTCTGCATGCTGTGAAATGACCCTAGATGGGGTTGTTTAATTGGCTATATGTGATAATGTTATTGAGAGCTGCTAGGAATTTAGCCAGATCCGGATTTATAACCAAGTGGAATCTGACAAAAAAGCCAGTGGGTGTTACAAATAAATGTAGATACTCCACAAATGCATGGTAGACATTACACTAATGAGCAGAGGGAATGCTGTCACTATACTGGAATCATGTTTCTGTAATTACACAAATGCCGATGTTTTAAGGTTAAGGAGGGCCTCAATTTTTGTTATGTTCTTTAGGCTGGTGGCATTCAGCAATGCTGCTTTGATATTATCTGGATTAGAATTTGCTATGTTGAGATATTCATCAGATGAACTTCTAAAAAAAGAACTTTTGGGGTGACAAAGTTTTAGTCAGTGCATTCTTGGCTAATTAAGGTCCTTCCAATAACTAAAATATATCAACTGTGCTAATAACTTTTAGAATAATGTAAAATTTTAACAGCTAGTTTGTTTCACTTTACAGTTAAAGGCAAAACCTGCAGATAACTTACTAACCAAGATAGTTAGAAATCATGTTATTTGACTAGTCAGACTTTCCTCTTCATTCTAAATGTGCAATAATTTAATTTTAGTAGTTGTATTTATTGTTATTCATATTCAGTTTATTTCTGTAGGCTTTTATCCTTCTCATCCTTGAATCTTTATTGACATATTTGCTGTTATCATTTTAACCCTGGGTTGTCGCTGAAAAGGTTAAACTTTGGATCAGATAACTTGCCTAGTTAACAAAAGAGGAAATACATAAAGGGGTAATAACATAATTTTTTGCATGATCAAATTATGTAATAAGCCATGTGACATCAGAGTGGCATACATCTGCGTTAGTTACCTACTCTAATTTTTCTGATAAAGGAAGTGTTCAAGACAGGATAATAATTCTTCAAAACGTTTTGCAAGCAGATATGTTTTCTTAAGAATTAGAATGATCAAGGCCAACTTTAGTGATGTAAACAGCCTCATTGTGAAGGAGATTCACACTATGGGGAGAATACTGCAGCTAGTAATTTCATGTTCAAAATGTGGACATAACTTAGACTCAGATGGTAGTGGCCCTAGGACCCTGCACTGTTGTAGAATTTTCTGTAGACATTCTGGGTTGTATGGTCACATGTATAAGTGCACAAAAAACATGTAGACATTGTTGGCAAACTGCCATGATCATTCCCAAAACTGCAAGCTCATAGACTTGATCTGCTCTTCAGTGGCCAGGGCAGTATCTATAATCTTACTTCTAAATGCGAGACTTGCCTGGGGGTAGAGATTTCCTTTCCTCTACCCTGTCATATGCTTTCCCATAAAAGGTGAAGGAAGGGATCCCACCGCAGATGCAACACACACCATTGTCTTCTTTTTTAAAAAATATTGGCTTCCATAAGTTTGCCTGTTCAGATTCTATCCCAGTCGTTCATGCAGAATTGGCAACCAGAACACTCCAGTAATGTCTGGTGTCTTCAACATTTTTAGACTGTTTTTGTTCTCTCTCTTGCAGTATTGCCATAGTGTACCTATTTAATCATTTATGTTACCTTAGCTACCAAAATGGATTTACAGCTGAGACACTTTGTGAATAGAACCAAATACAGATTTAAGTAATTTTATCTTGTCTTTGAAACACAAGCAAGAGTTTCCCTAGACCAGACTATGTCCTTTTAATGTACCTGTCTTATTGCTGCTTGTAGTGGCAAAAAAATAAAAAAAACACTGACTGGCACTCTTTTGACACATTTCCCTACAGCTGTTATCTCATGTGCTTCATACTTTAAGAATGTCTCAGTACATCATTTATGTGAAGATGTGAAAAAAATTACACACTAGATACCTAGCCCAGGAGAAGGGCATGCTTTGGAAAGACATTTGCATGTTTGATTAGATAAAGATCAGTCAGTTTTTTATACTACTGCAAGATTCTTCTGAGAGAAGTAGGATACTATAGCTGAGTGAGGTAAATGTAACGCTACCTTTTCATGGGAGAGACTGTTGCATCAGTACTAACACATTCTCTGCATCATCCTTTTTGGAATTGCAACTTATCTTTGTAGCATACCTGATTAAATGGTATAAAGTTATATCTCTATTATGTGATTATAGTGTTATATTTTTTAAGTTTGTTGTATTGAAATTTGTCCCTTGTTTATACGTTTTCACTAGAACTAAGATGGTACTTCCTGAGGATTAGCTGGAGTGAGTGTAATGCAATTTCCAACTGTATCTGTCGCTGATTGAAATTAGACTTGAAAATATTTGGATGAGCACAGTATTTTGTTGCTAAATACCTGTGCAATGTTAATTTTGCTAGAAGGTACTCACATTGTGGAGTCATTATAAAAATCATGCTGCATTTATTTATTTATTTATTTATTTATTTACTGAGAACGTAGATTTAAGCCGCGGTGGTACAACGGTAGCATTGTTGCCTCACAGCAAGAGGTTCTCCTGTTCGATTCATGGCTGGAGTGCCTTCTGTGTGGAGTCTGCATGTCCTCCCTGCGATCGAGTGGCCTCCAAAAGACATGCGTGAATGGGCGTGCCTTCGCTGAAGGTTGGACGTCGGGCTGGCAACTCGGCACCATAAAATATCTACTGCCAATCATTAGTGGACTGGAGTTCCGTTGTGGCGACCCCTAACCGGGAAAAGCCGAAAAGACAAACAACAACTAGGAACGTAGATATAGATGTTAGAACCTCTATTCAGTGGAGGCCTTGTAAGAAAAGCTCCACTATTACTTCAGAATATATATAAGCAAATAGTATAGGCAAACAGATGGAATAATAAGTGAATCATTTGTGTAATGTGTGCTACATTATACTTAGGCAGCAAAATAGCAGTGTGATATATTCACACAAAGTAGCAGAAAATATTATGCATAAAATAAAATAATATGATACATTGTTTGAAAATTTAAATAGAGTGAGGCAGTGCATTAGTAATAGATGATCAGATATTGACTATCTGAAAGGAAAATACTCGTGAAGAATAGTAATAGTCAGTTATAGCTGAGAAATAGTTTAATGGTTAGTTATATGTTTAGCTGTGAAACAAGTTAGTTGAAGATGTGATGCTGGAAATTGGCATGTTTGCAAGTATGATGGGGAATAGTAAAGAGTTATCCACTAGTAGAAACAATAGTTAGTTTGGCGAAGTAAACTATGAAAGAATAACTGTGTATATGAGTTATGATTAGTGAAATACCTGATGTACTAAAAGAGGGTTGAAGTCCTTGTGGAGGTAAAGAGGTATAGGAAGTGGTTTAAGTGTGGAACAGGCTAACCAGAAGATGAGCAGAAATAGATCCATGAATCTTTCAAGAATTGTTTTAGCTCAGTCTAGAATGTGTGAAAGTTACTCTTATGCCTCAGTCGTGGGGATGGAATTCCAGATTTTAGTGATGTAGTTGACATTACCAGCTAAGTTGTGTGAATTGTGTGTTGTGAAGCATAGTTTGTTTTGAGCAAAGGGTTCTTGCTGGAGACTACTGCTGAATCTCTTTTTAAGGCTGGGCATTTTTTCCTGGTTTGTGGACTACACTAAGAGTTATGATTAGTTGAAAGTAAATGAGGAAGTTCAAGCCAGTTGAGGTATTTAAGGGCTGTACAGTTTGCAAATTTTGCTAGTTATTGTAGCATTGTTGTAGTTTTTTTTTTTTTTGTTAACTGGAGCTTAGCAAAAATAGGAGGAGCATTGAGGAATGATGGCAAAAGTTTTTTTTTACTGTTGCAAGTTTTTGATGTCTTTTTTTTTTTTTAATGACCAGCTCTATATGCATGTAAAATTTTATCTTGCCATCAATTATGACTCCTAATAGTGTGAGAGAAACTACATCTGTTTTTAAAGATGTGATTGAGACAAGGTTGAATTAATAATGGACAAAGAACATCTTTTGCTTTGTGGATTAAGTCCGTTCAGTAAGCCTAAGATTTCTGTATTAAGAGCAGTAGCTGAAGGGAAGTTGTTAAAGCTAACATATGTAATTACTGTTTCATGGCTAAAAGCTAATGTTTTCTGAAAGTATACAAGTTGTTTTCACATCTGGGAGAGGAATACAGATAATAAAGGAACAGACAGACAGCAATCAGTGTAAGTGGGAACATAGGCTTTAGCACCTACTTTAGCATAGTTAACCTTAATTTTAGATTAGGTAATGCCTGCATGTGCAGCTATCGATTTGGTGCATTTGTTCCTATCGGGGGGGGGGGGGATTAAACTTCATTTTTTGAAGATGTGCATAGTTTTTGTGCGTTTGCTTTATGTTAATTAGGGGACAGGGTGGTTTTGAAAAGGCATTTTGTTTTTTTTTTTTGTTTTTTTTTTTGAGAGTTTTCCTTAAAACAAAAAGTCTTGAAATTTGTGACATAAGTTCAAATGGAGATGAGAAAAAACAACTGTATAAAAGATCACCCTGCCAAACATCATTGTGTGCATGTGACACAAAAGCTGGAAATACACATTCAAAGAATTGTTGTGTGTAGTGGGTAGGAACGGTAGCTTTCTGTCATAATAGCTACGCTATCTGTATTATCTTAGAACGTAAATGCCCATATGGTTATTGTAAAAAAGAAAAGCGTATTTAATTATATTAAGAAATGCAGTGTGTAAATACCAGTGCTGCACGAGACACATTTGGAAAGAAATGAGCATGTGAATTTGACAAAGAACAGATTTCAGGATGGATGTTTAGCAGAATATCAGGGGCAAAGGAAAAGGGGAGCAGCTATTCTACTTGCTAGAAGGGCTTCAGTAGTGATAGAGGAAAAAGAGACCATAAAGGTATTTGTGGTAGTAAAGGGCTATTGACAAGGGAGGAGGATTGCACTGGTGTGTATTTTATATTCCACCAAAACTGCTGTTATGGAGATTAAGAACATTTTGGGAGAAATAATCAGCTTTCAGTAGGTGAGGACTAGAACTTGATTTTCAGTAGTGAAGATGTATCGGGGACCTAGAAGAGAAAATCTAGCAAAAGGGTGTAGATTTCTGAAGAAATTTATGAAAATACTTGGTGTGAAAGATGTGAATGTGGTAGCAGGAACAATGTAAGAATTAACAAATTTTCCCCAAAGTACAGTAACTGGGCTAGACCAGATAGAAATTATATTTCACAGGAATATTTGCGTTTAATTGAATCCTTCGGCAAACTTCCAATAAGTATTTTAGATCATGCACAAAGAAAAACCAAGAAAAAATGCAGAGTAATGAAGTAAAATGAGACACTGGCACTTTCCCACCTACCTGTTAAAAAGAGAGGAATTTAAGGAATGGGTAGTGGAAATTATTTGAAAGTTATTAGGTAAGATAGAAATATCTTCAAAGGTTATAACTAGTAAGTGTGTTAAAATGAAAATGAACTTTAAAAGCAGTGTAGAAATTATGGAGAAAGGTATGGTTAAGAAGTGATAAGAATTACTTAGACGAATTGACAAAGGTTAAAGTATTGCAGAATAAGGGGAATTGCACAGAACAAGAAGAGGCACAAATGCAAAGTGCTTGAGAAAATAAGGGAGTATCTGGATAAAATACACGAGTTTAGAAAGATTGTTGTCAAACAGCTATTTTTAGATAATAACTCCAGCGCATAAAACTTTTAGCACAACGTCTTTAGACAGCAGAAAGTAGAAAGGGTTGTTGCCAAACTTAGGGAGCCTATAACAAGAAAAATAACCGGAGATTGTAGAGGTTTTAGAGAGAATTTTAGAAATTTTATTAAAATTTTTATAAAGCAGAGAAATGTGGAAATCATGAAAGAGCACAAATGGAAATATTTATGCCAATGTTAGAGGTAGATGAGGCTCAACAACTAACAGTTAATAGGAGTGGATGAGATAAAAATAATGATATACGATCAGTCTTCAGGAAAGTCTCTAGGAACAGATGGTATTCCTGTGTAAGTTTGGAAGCTAGGAGAGAAGAAAGTGATAAAGATCTGGAAGATTTTGTTTAACAGTTTTTTAAAAGGAGGGAAAGCACCAACATTTTGGAAGAAAAGCTGTGATGGCTGTATTACCTAAGGATGGTAAAGACTCATTGGACTCAGCTTCATACAGACCCTTTTCAGTTTTAAACCATGATTATGAAGTGTCTGTGTCTATCCTTGATAAAGGAATAGTAAAAGTATTGCCAAAATTGATAGTTATGAATCAGTGTGGGAGGCAAACATTTGATAACATTAATAGGAGAATGATAACCCAGAGGGAAGCAGAATGTGAGGGAAGAAATGCTGTTGGTGGTGTTTCTTGATGCAGAGAAAGCATTTGACAGAGTAAGCTGTGGTTTTATGAGTAGAGTAATGGAAGTATTTGCATTCCCTGGCCACCCTGGTACAATAATAAGGGTAATTAGGAAGATATAAGAAGGATTGGAGGAAAGAGTTAAATTTGGCGGATTCCTCTTTGATACGTTATGTTTTGAACAGAGTGGCCAAGTGGAGGTGACCTCTTTCCCCTTTGTTATTTGCTTTATATTTAGAGCCATTGGACAAGAAAAGGAGGGACTCATAAATACAAGGATATAATTGGTATGGGCATCAAGAAAAGTTGGCTTTATTTGCAGACAGTATTATTTTGTACCTGGTAAATCTAGGAAATGATATGTCAGTGTTGTGGAACATTATGAAACAGTTTTAAGTCCATTCGGGATGTAAAATTAATGAAGATAAAACAAAAGCTGTAGCTGCAAATTATGTTACCACACATGAATTGGGTCAGCAATACCCATATTTATGGGGACACAATAAGATGAAGTATTTAGTAGTATGAATTTAAAAAGGCTTCTGTTGTGGCAGCTAAAGCTAAGTGGGAAGAGACTAAACAAAATAGTACAAAAACTTTGAAATTGGAAGCTCTTTTTATGGCTATGGATAGTCAGATACAAGTAGTGAAAATGTATTTAGCCCGTTACTTTTATATATTGGTCAAGCATATTTTTTACAACCAGAGGAGAAGTTGTGGACAATAATTAAGAGTTAAAATAAATTTTTTCAGGGGGGGGGCAATGATTAAGTGGGCTACTTTGATTTTTCCCATATAACTAAGTGACTTAGGATTACCTGATTTGAATGGATATTTTAGAGCTACACAGTTAAGACCCCCCCCCCCGCTATGTTTGCATATATATAAAACAGAAGCAGAAAGTTATCATTCAAAATGGAAAGGACTGATGATAAAATGAAATTGGGGGAGGGGGGTTCAAGAAATAACGTGAGAGTACAATTTTGGAAGCATATCCTTGAGGAGAATAAGTCCACAGAATGTTGTAGTAATAAAATAGCAGAAAGTATTCTAAGAACTAAGCCAACATGAGAACGGAGAAAGGAGATTTTGCCAATTGGACCGATTGCAAGTAGGGGTGCAGAAAATTGACAAATGGGGCTGAAATTTTCTGGGGAAAACTTGCAAAGGAACCAAGGTATTGAGAGCAAATAACTAGAGAGGGAAAGGTAATAGTGTGGGATGGTCAGAGACAGCTTTCCTTACCCAGGGATTGATATTAGAATATAGGCAAAGAGAAAGGGATAGGGGAAATTTAAGTGAGAGACCTGCTTTGGTTGAGTTTTTAGACAAATCTAGAACAGAAGCTGCTGTTAAAAAGGGATAGTTAGTAGAGCATTGAAGATATTGCATGATAACTGTAAGAATTAATCGGAGGAGATTAGAAAAGATTGGGAAGAGACTGGAAAAGCATTTTACAGGAGAACAATGGGAAGGACGTATGTGGCTCCCACATATACAACAAACTCTGGAAGATTTAGGTCTTTGCTTGGAAGTGTTTGCATAGATATTTTGTACCCCAAACAGACTTCCAAGAATTTTTCTTTTGTTAGATAACAAATGTTGGAGGTGTGATTGGAAGAAAGAGGTAAATGGGAACATATGTTTTTGGAGTATAGTGAATTGGTAGAATTTAAAATTTACATGCTGCATACTCAGAAATATTAGATGAGCAAATTGCTGTAATTAAGAAATTTATATTTCTGATGTGGGACATAGGCTCTGAATTGCCTAGACAATGCCTTATTAAGTTTAATTTTGTTGGCTGCCAAAAAAGCAATTATTAAAAAATGGAAATTAAAGTCTAAACCAACTGTATTTGAACTGTTGAATAGAGAGAAGGAACTGGAAGAGGGATCTTTTGAAGAAGGAAAGAGCAAATTACATAGAAATATATGAAACTGTAGGAACAGTACATGCGGAATAATCAGAAGGAGGAGGACTAAGGATTAGGGCAAGGCAGGAATTTAGCAATTTATATAATGTTGGACTGATCATTACAATGAAAGAAAGAAAAGTTATGTAATGTATAATGTATGCAAATGGAAATAAATGTTAATATGGTTTGTTTTCTTTTATTTTAATGTATGTTTGCCTCTGGCTTATGTGATAATAAGAGTGTTTATCAACAACAACAACAACAAAAAAAGATTACCTCACTAACAGATCATTTGCTAGAAATGCTACTGAAGAAGAATCAGCTTCTGACTTTTCTTCATTTTGTGTTCTTCATGGATCAGTATGTGGTCCTCTTCTCTTTTTATAAATGGCCTCCCATGGGAACTTTCCAACTTGAATTACACACTTCACCCTGATGAAATTATATTCAGCAAGCCAGGCAGATCTTCCCTTGAAATAGGCAGTAGTCTTCAGTCTGATTTTGCACCTGGCTCACAAAAACTAACCTGACAGTAAATACTACAACATCATCATTGTGCTTCTTCTTATACCCGATAGATGAAAACAAGCCATTCCTCACTGTTTCTGAACCTTCACACAATCCATTTCTGTTTACCCCTTCTCAAAGATAGCATGGCATTTTCTTTTTTCCCCTCTCTGTGTTTTATTACACCTGTAGATATGGAGGTACTTACACAGCTAAAAGCAGGTTATTCTGTTTCTAGTCCACTTACTTAGGAGACCAGATGAGCAGTTATCAGTGTCCTTAACCTGGTATATGCCTTTCCAATTGCATCTTGGAAATCATGTACCAACTTGTCTCTCCTGCATCTTTCAGACAGACTGTACAACAATGAAAAAATAGGTTCCTACCTGTCACTGCTAGAGCAGAGTTACTTCTCTGTACCCTTAATACACAAGTTGCTTAATTCAAACTGCTACCATCCTTTGAAAAACAACCTTTTTACTCAGAAACACTCCTACATATTATGTAATTTACATGCTTTATTACTTGCCAGACCTCAGTATAAACTATCTGCCACAGAGAGGGCTTTTACAAAAATCTCAACAACATTCAGAGGATATCAGATTGATCAATGAGTTGAATATTTTTAAGAAAACACAGATTTTCTACTAAATGAAAGCAAATGCAAGTGGTTTAGGGATACAGGTTAATAATTATAGCTGTAAATTTATTAAACTATGTATAATATTCGTTTATCATGAGTTTAATCTAAAATGTGATTTAATGTTCTCGTATGTTACCAAATTATTTTTGACTCTCTTATTACTGCTGCCAAAGTCTTAGTAACTATTATAGCTCTTATAGTTTGACTTGTCTGTATCTTGGACTCTTAACTGTATGTATGCATGCTCTAAAGTTGTATTTCGAGAAGTATGCCTATCATTGCTATGTGATCTAATGTATTATGCTTGTATGTACTTACTGACACTGTTCATTTGTCTGCTATACTTCGATGTTAGTGCTCCCATTGTTACTCATGTTCAGTGTTTGTATTGCCACATGACCCAGATCTTGACTGAAGAGGGTCCTCATACCAGTTCAATTATCCAGTCAACAAAAGTGAATGAATGAATGTGTGCATGCATATGCATGCTGATCATGCCCTGAAATGAGCAGCTGCTAGCTGGTGAGTTTGACAAAAATAACAGTAGGCAATGCATATAATTTGCAGTGTATAGGATAAATTTAACACAAAACTGCACTGTCACTCACACAAATACACAGCTGTGTGTAGTATGGCTTGTAGAGCATATGGATGCATTTAGTGTCAGTATCAGTTGAGGAATTACATTTGGGGTATGTGTTACTTCTACTTTTGCAACAATAGCTTGCCGGAATAACCTCTATGATTTCATACATGCTCCACCAGGTATCTGAACAGTGTTTAGGACTTCGACTGTTCATCTACTGAAGAACCTACTTATTTTAAGTTCACCCAATATGTTTTGAGTTGGTAGCTGTATGCCATTTTTGCTCTTTATTTCCAATGTTTTTTTCTTCCTTTCCCAAGACGTTGGTGCAAGAATGCCTGAGCTTCTTTTTGGTGCATAACAGTACCAAGGGAAATGGTTCACTTTACAGGTTGGTGTACTTTGCACCACCTGTGGCATTTGCAGTCTGTCACTGTGTAATGTTATCTTCTTCCCTGCATGCGACATGCAGCATGCTGTTGCATATCACCACTGCCACAAGTCACAGACACATCTTTGGTGCAAAGATTTTGGAGTGTGCTGCAAAATAAATTTTTGTCTGTTGGGCAAGATGCACTTAAACCAAGCTTTTTAAACAAGAAAGCAAGGCTTATTATTTTCATGAAGTCACTGATGCATATGTTTCCTGCACGTAGATCATGGTTCGCTATCAAAGGTTATCTTGGGGCATCCAGAGAAGAAAAGTGTGTCAGTACCGTGGTAACTTTATAAATTGTGCCCAACATCATTAAAGGCATGTAGATAAGGTGGCATATACAGAAAGGAAATGTAGGGCCTTTCTTTCCTTCTAAGAAATTTCTTAAAGCTAGGGAGTGTGCCATTGGACAGAAATAAACTGGACAGGTGCATACAGATGGTCTACCACTCACCTGTAACATTTCACTAAAATTATTTTTGAGAAACAGTGGAGCATTGCTCTGTTAACGTAAACTACTGTGGTTAACTATCTCATGGTGCTGATTGTGAAATTTTGAGGAGGGAAATTGGCTTAGTGTAATTAAAATGTTACAAGATCATTACATCAGAGTTGTTCAGTGTAAGGCATGCTTACTAGCACCTCTCACATAGCTATAAAGAAAACTTTTTAATAGGTGACACTTTAAAAGTATGTATTTGATGTACTTTTAAATTATGAGCTATTGCATTTGAGAAAAAAAGTTTGAAATTAAATTTCTGTTGCGTGAATTACTTTGTTGCAGTATCACTGCAGTACATGTAGTTGATCAAAACTGCACTTATTTTGAGGTGGCTATATCTGGCGGCCATCTGCCATAAGATTGTACTTTTGAAGAAAACTTTTCCATGTCACTCTATCAGCTGATTGATATCTTCATTAATAATGTTGACGTTCCATTTCATTGCACACTTTGGTCTGAGTTTTCTTTATTATCTTGTTGCATGCTGCTTGATTCTCTACCAAAGACTTCGCTTGGGTGGGGTTGCAAAACATTACTGAACCTTGATAAGCAGTATATTAATAGTTTTAGGAAGTGCTGCTTATAAGCATGTTGGCCAGCTTCGCAAGATTATTTTTTTTGTTTTCGTAGAGCTGAATTTGAATCAGTGTCTCCATGCTTCACTGACTTTTATTTCAGCAAAGCTTTCATATAAGGTAAACTAAAATTATTACTTTATTTTTTGTTTAATTTAACAAAATAAGCATTCAACTCCTTGTGAGCATCTGTCTGATGAACCATTATACACCTCCCAATGTTCTACTTCTACCATTTTTGCATATCACTTCAGTATGCACAAGTGATGCATGTTGAAGTGTATAACAAATGTCAGGTTATGTATACTGATAAGTAACAGTCAGAAGTTTATTGGTTTGCCCCTCTTGTTTTATATGACCACAGGAAAGACTGGTTGAATGAAGCTTTAGATATGGTTCACTTTTGTTTCAATGTTCCACTTCCTTATACATTTATTTCTTAGATTCCCTTGAGGCATAACAGCATGTGGTAGTTATATAATACTGCCTTCTGTTGCATATACTTGCTTGTAGTTCTTTTCGCCAGCCAGTAGCTTCTCATTTCTAAGGTTTGGTAGCATTTTTTGTTCTGCCAGTGCTTGTTGGATTTGTGGTATTTTATCATTTTGTGTCCACTGTGGCAGGGCTAGCCACCCAGCGGTGTAAACCTTGGCTCTAGATGATTGTCACTGATGAAGTGACACCCTGACCCCATGTGCAAAAATGGGAAAAGGGGTTGTGGATTGCTGGATCATTTTGTGCCCATTTAACAGACTGAAGTTTATGTCGTGTCCATGATTGTGGAGTAATTCTTGATATGTCTTCACTAAAGGACCAGGTGCCTCAAGTAATGACGTCATCATATGCTCATCTCAAAAATAGCTCCAGAATCAAACATCTCATTCCTGAGAATGATCTTACTAGCCATCCCAGTAGCACAATGGGGATTAAGCCCTGATTTAGCCCCAGACAACTTGGGTTCAGCTAATGGCTCAGGTGATGGAGGAGTAAGAGGGTGGGTGGGAGAGAGAATCTGTTATTAGCTTGCTCATCCTGTAGGGAGGGGAATGCAGCTTGACATACAGCATTATTAACTCCCACTCAAGGACAGATGTTATGGCAATACCATTTCACAGGCTTGTGTAGAGGAAGCCTCCAAGCAGTGTGGTGACTTGGAAATTGTCTCATGATCAGAAGCATATGTGTTTGTGAGTTCAGCATTGTGGATACCAGCCACATGCTGCATTGTTGACAGTTGATCAGTGTCAGAATTGACAAAACCAAGTAGTATAGCAGACAGCTGGATGATCAGCATTAACAGTGTACAGCACAGAACATTTGTTTTGCATATTAATATACATTGCACAATATTTGATTAACATGGGCACAAAAAAGCACCCTGATGGCTACCAGGATGTTTCCCTCCTGTAACCATTTGCAATCCAAGGAGGAGCAAATGGGCCTGCTAGGTCATGAGATAGTTGATGGTTGGGAGGCAGTGAGAAGAAGAAGAAGAAAATAAAATTGCCAAAGATTCCAAAGACAACCACAAGGCATTCTATAGCTATGTCAAAAATCTAAATGACAATGCTCAGATCTGCGCTGTGCTACAACAGAATGGCATTAAATATACTGATCCCAAGGATATTGCCAATATCCTGGCAGATCGATTCAGTTCAAACTTCACCCCCCCCTCACCCCCTAAAGGGCCCATCTCATACCGAAATATTGCCAAATTCCGGTAATAACGGCCACACAGGTAAAAAAAAGCACTCTCCAAAGCTAAGAATACAGCATCCATGGGACCAGATGACATCCCAGGCTGTGTACTACATGAACTACAAAATGAACTGGCATATCACCTAAGTGTCATATTTAATCACAGCCTCACCTCAGGCTTCGTGCCCACTGAGTGGCGCACAGCTACAGTTATCCCACTCCACAAGGGGGGATCCACCTTGAATCCTGGGAACTACCGCCCCATCAGTCTGACGAGCCTGATCTGCAAGGCCATGGAACGTATTATCATGGAACTTATAAACAAAGACATTGGCAATCTTCAAACACTGGACCCCATGCAGTTTGGGTTTGTGAAGGGCTGATCTTGTCTCCTGAACCTGATTGACTTCTTTGAATCAGTCTCCTGAGCCATGGACAAGGGTAAGGTGGTCCACACAGCCTATTTGGACCTCGCCAAGGCCTTCGACACCATCCCCCACTCTGGAATCATAGATAAACTTACTAAGCTAGGCATTAATCCCTATGTCACTCGATGGGGTGCCAACTGGCTTACTGACAGAACCCAGACTATAAAGGTAGCTGACTCCAAATCCAGCTCCAGACAAGTGACAATTGGAGTACCTCAGCGTTCAGTTCTCGGACCGCTCTTGTTTGGCATCTACTTCTCTTTAGTACAGGCCAACACTAAGGGAATCTGGCTAACAAAGTTCACAGATGACTACAAACTGGGAGCCATTATTGAATCCCCAAATGATGTGGATATTCTACAAAAGGGCCTTACAGAAACAGATGCTTGGTGCCAGAGCCATGGGCTCAAGCTCAGTGCCAAGAAATGTATAGTTATCCCCTTTGGGAAAAAAACATGTACCCATGAATTACCACATAGGTGGCAGTACACTAAACACCGAAAGTGTGATAAGAGACTTAGAGACACAGGTGGACAGTGATCTCACCTTCGATAACCACATCGCCACAAAAGTCAGGAAATTCTTCTATGTGGCACACCTCATCACTAAGGGCTTTTCATCCAGAAAAAAGGAGGTTATTGTCCCACTGTACTCATCCCTCATTAGATCCATTATAGAATACAATGCCCCGTTTGGTATGTACCTCTCAAGACATCTGCAACAACTGGAAAGGCCACAGAAATACCTCACTAAAAGAATCACAGGCCTAAAGCAGATGCCCTGTGCTGATCGTCTAAAAAAACTCCACCTGTAGTCTGTTGCATATCATCTACTTAGAGGCGATTTCTGCTCAACATACAAGGCCATGTCAAACCCAGAGCTGTTGGACATGCTACACTTAAAGAAATCCCAACCCCTCAGAGACATGCTCCAGGGATCTAAACCTTGTCATCACAATGAACAAAACATGCTGGAGGGATAGGTTCCTGACCCAGAGACTCCCCAGACTCTGGAATAGACTGCCAATACATGTCAAGCAGAGCGCCTCATTGGTCCTTTTCAAAAGGAACCTTGATGACTGGATGGGAGATAGGAAATTCACCCCAGGGATCACATCAGTCACCCTGCTAGACAGGGGTTCAGGGAAGTAAATACTGTGGGAAGAAATAGCCAGGGAATTGTTATGGCTAGGCTTGTATAGGCCCTAGGACTGATAGCCAAGTACCAACCTCTGAACCTATTTAAGAAATAAATAGCATAGTCTTACTGTACTTCATGTTTTAGTTTCTTCCTCTCTGTACTATTGAAGTGTTGTATAGCTTGGGCTCCCCAGACCTTGATTTTGTGCAATAAGTCCAAACTTTTTCTGCTAGGATACTTAGTGGAGTCTTCAGTTTAACTATATTACCCTGGTGTTCCCTGATTTGTGCTAGTTGCTTATAGCAGTGAGGTCAATTTTGATAACTCTGATTCTTGCATACTGAGCTCTACAAGATCTGGGTCCTGTCTGTCTTATGGTGCTATGGGACTTCTTTAGGTTCTTAAGACACATCTTGAGATATTTGTTAAGTGCTTTCCTTGCTTCCATCTTGTGAAACTCCCTGCCTTCTTGGGTTGGCTGTGTGATTTCAAGGCCTGTTTGAGAGCTTTCTGAAGCACCCTGTATTCAGGAGAGTTCAACTAAACCAAGACTTTTTTGTGGTAAACAGTTTTATATTTTATATATTTGCTGTACAAAATTAGGTATTGGCTTTATTAAGTTGCTTATTATTGTTTATTGTAATTAAACTGATCTAGTATCAAGAACCTTCTCTGACAGAGTGTGCATTTCATCCATTCCAGCAGTCACAGTCAGTTTTCTTAGAAGATACCTCATAGTCTGTTGGTGTGAGTTGAGGATAAAAGGTGGCTACTGCAGCAGTGTTCTTTTAGAACATCCACTGTTGTGATGAGTTTCACTTATACAACTTTATTTTCTCCCCACATATGACCCCTCCTTTTGAGAGACATTGAGGCTTTTTGAGGTTCAGTACATACTGGCCTTAGGATTCCAATGCATCTCTGTAAAGCATTATGTATCTGGGAAGGAAGACACATGCACTCTGGGTCCTCCTACCCTTGGAGCTGGATATTAAAGATGATATTCTGACAGTTTAAAAGTACTCTGAATCTGTTCCTCTGGTTCCAATTTGGCAGATGATCTTAACAGACTTCCAGCTTTATGTAACAAGTCCATTACCAGGTATCTTAGACCTGACTCCTGTGCGGCCTCATCTGTCCATTGTAAGTCTTGTAGAACATGTGGAGTTAAAACACTCCAGCATTCATTTTATCTGTACAAATTATACTCCTCTTTAATGAACTAGGCCCTGGAAAAGCTCATAAATGTCCGTAATTCTGGAAACGAGAAGGACCTGACTTAAACTTTTTCATGGCTTCAAGATATGCTGTAGCACAGTCTGATTTGATTTTGCTTGATGTGGTCAGGTCCTAAAACTCTGGAATGTTGTTAAGGAGGATGGCATGGCTGAAGCTGGCTATTCTCAAGGAGATCAGAAGCAGTGTTCTGGTTACTCATTTTAAGGTAGAAGTGCTCTTTGGCCAAGCCACTTAAGAGCCAGTGGATGATTTCTTTAAGGAAAAAAAAAATTCCCACTTGTGTGTGGTACCTTTATAATGCCTACATCCTCCCCTCTGTCCCCTGTGCTTCCTCTTCCTTTCCTAAACCTGACCATCTCCAAAAGAAGAAGATCGATCCTTGCTGCACAAGGAGGACTGTCAAGGTTTAACTAGCCTCAGCTGCTGTTCTGCTAGCCAAGTCACCCAAGATGAGAAGTGTAGTAGCCCAGCTACAGCAGTACTTAATGCAGCCTTAGGCTGCCATTTGGGACAGAGATGGTTCTCTGAGTTCAACCTACTATGGAAAACCATCACATTGTCATAGTAGGCTGAATCTTTCAGATCTTAAGTCTTCCTCATAAAGAATCCCCTTTAAGAGATTGTGTCATCTTAGTGGCAGTCTTTGTACAGGCACTGAATGTGTTGACAAAAGGGGGTCATAGAGGATACCCCTCATTCCTGACTTAGAGGGGGGTTCTGTTGTTGCCTCTTTCTAATTCTAAACTGGATAGTTTACATCCCATTGTGAATGTCACGCTCTTCAGTCACTCATCAAGCATGCCCAGTTCTGGGTAATGACTTTCTAGGGACTTTGTGTGTCTGCTGTCACTGTACACAATGGACATTTTTTGTCACTTTAGGTTTTAGGGTATACAGAGGAGCTTCCCCTGGTTTGCTAAGGATTGACATAATTTCAATTCAAAGTGTTGCCATTTGACTGCACACATAGTATTTGTCAAGCTGTTGGCCATCATGGCTGAAGCCTTGTAATTGAAGAACAGAAGTTTTTAAATTCTTACAATGGTAGCTGTGATCCTCAAAAAAAAACTAGAAATTAAAGAGTGAATGTGGGGCTGCAGTTCTTCAGAGTATTCCCCTTACTCTGGTGTACAGCAGTGTTACAGTTAGTATTTATATAAGTAGCAGTAGTGTTGTAAGAATGCTTTAAAGGTATAGCACTAAGATCTGATATTGTCTCTTTCATTCCTCCTCACGATTGTGTCATGGATCCGACCCTTGGATCTGACTCGGCTGCATTCTTACATACTAGGATTCAAGTTTTGAGGTCTTCCATCTTCCCATAATGCTCTATCCTCTGCATAACCTCCTCAGATCTCGTTGGACACCAGCAGTGACAGATGTGGTTTCTGGAGTCTCGAGCCTTCTACTAGTAATGAGAATCTTTCAGTAACCTTTTAGCCTTCATAACCAGATAAGTCATTTTTTTCTTTGGCTCCTCCCGGTTTCCTCTCCTTCCTTAGCAGTGCGAGATTAGAAGTTCTTCTCCTTCCTTCCCCTTTCTCTCCTTGTTCTGCTGTTGGGCTTTGCCACCGGTTTTTATCCCTCTATCTATCTGCCATTGGTTGTACTTGTTAAAAAAAATATAGCTTTAGATATTTGGATAGTTAGGCTTTAGATTTACATTTAGATTTATATTTATGTATTTAGCTCAGTGCTTCTTTCCTTCCTTGAGTGAGTGTGTGTGTTGTTCAAGGTACACTTAGTGTTGTTTTTTTTTCTGGTGGGAGTGTGTTGTGTTCTCTTTCCTTTCCAACAATGTCTGATAAACCAGCTGAATTTAAACTGTGCTGAGAATGCGGGCACAAAATCCCCCATTCTGATGCACACAATAGATGAGTTTTTTGTCTTGGGCCTGAACATCTGCAAGAACCAATTGATTCTTAAGGGTCTTTTACCTGCTTCTTCGGATACCTCTCCAGGGGCTCAAACCCTCTCCAAGAGTGTAGCAGGGTCCACAGAGAGTGCCCTCACAAGTCCTCAAGGGGATTGTCGGAGCCACCCTTGAAATTTCCAAGACCTTTGGATCTGACAGGGTTGGATCAGAGACCAACCTCAGTGCCGATGGATCCACAACACTCCTTGAATCCGAGTAGTGTTGTTCATGTAGCCAGTTCTCCCGAAGCTTCAACTTCCACTTCAAATCCTAAGGCTTCAGATCTGAGAGCGAGGGGTTGAACCCCAGAGTTAGGCATGGGGGCAGCATCTCCCTCCAGACTGCCACAGACATCTGTAAAACACTCTAGGCCACAATGCATAGCCTCTTCCAGGTCTTCTAGGAGCCTTTTGGAGGTCAGCATGTACAGGATGATATGGAAGATCCTCAAGACTCCGATCCAGTTGGGGGTTTTGTCTGCTTAGTCCTTGCTGGGATTTGCGAGCATTTCCTTTCTAGTGCAGTCTCCTTCTCCAATCTGTCCCTCAGTATCAGAGTTCCAGGATCGTAGCCACCCAAGAGAGCCGGGTTCAGATCTGAGGAGCTGCCTTTCCTCTAATTCAACTGCCACCCTGACTTCCTCTGCTCCAATGTCATCGGACTGCAGAGGGTCTCAGATCCAGGCTGTCCCCCATCAGATCCATGGGGAGGGGCTTGGGAGTCAGCGCCATCTTTTACTCTCGGCATTTCGGCGCTGGACAGTTCGGGTATGATTCTACCTGGAATCCACAGATCAGGGGTCCCTACCCTTTCTTCTTCGGTTGCCTCTTCTCCTGTAGAACTGGGGAGGGATTCTCCAGGTCTGTTAGCATTCCAAGTTGTAGAAAGGCCTTCTTCAGTCATAGGATCTGGTCTTTGTGAGCTATGAGCCTCACTGTTGACCCCAGATCAGAGAATTGAGTCTATCATGCCCTGCCAGAGTCAGCCCTTCCAGACAAGTCTTCAAACTCTTCCCATAGAGGAACTCCCCTGTTCTTCCAAAACCTCCCCTGAACATCCCATGGAGGAGATTTTATTTATTTTATTTTACATTTGTTGACCGGGCTAGTCTAGCTGGATATATTTCCATTTCAGTAGAGGCCCGGGGAGAAAAGCTCCATATAGACATAGGCAATGAGACATATTATTAATAAACACATTCATTAAAAAAATAAAAGAAAAAACAAGTAGTGATAAAAATGTTAATTAAGATAAGACAAGTTGATAAAGTTACAAACTAAGGCTTATCATCTAAAAGTCCTGTCTAGAGTTAGGTAAGTATTAAAGCTTCTAACATAATTCAAACAAGCTAAGCCATAAGGCTCCTACTAAAAGGAAAAAAAGAAAAGTAACAAGTGGAAGGAGAAGACAGAGAAAAAAAAAGTGTGTGATAAAGAGAGAGAGGAGAGGCAGTGGTCTAGAAATAAGAGAAGAAAATAAAAAGATAGACAAGATGATATTGGAGAGGTAAGAGAGAAAGGGTTAGAGCATAGAAGGAATAGAAGGGAAAAGAAAGGTAATTATTAGGTCTTGAGCACAAGATAGGTTAAAAAGGTCAGGAGAGGGGGGAGAGAAGTCAGTCAGGTGTATTACATGAGCAAAGCCAGTGATTTTGGAAGTACAGTTTGATTTGTTGTTTGAAGAGAGGTAAGGATGTTATTAGAGTTGTATCCTTAGGAAGCAAATTCCATACTCGGCCTACAGTATTAGTTAATAAAGATCCTTCATAAGAAGACATGCAAGAGAAGGCACATCGACTTCATCCTTGGAGTCCATTACTGAGGACATGGACTTTGATGAAGGGGAAAGATCCCTAAGGTCACCACCAAAGGACTTCTTCTTTGGGGACATTTTAAAGATCCTGAGGCAGAGAGGTGGTTGATCAGCCCAACTTCCTTCCTTGGAAGAGTTCATGTTTTTGGAGGCTTTCGGGAAGGGCCCATCTACATCCTGGGTGATCCTCTTGGTGGACGAACTCGTGGATTTAATGTCCCACTGGGCTTGGAAGGAGCCGGACACAATCGAACAGATTCCAAAATGGCCAGATAAGTTCTTGCCCCCCTCCCCAAGGACAGACTGTATTGAACCAAGGGTATTCCAGTTGATGTCATGGCTGTAGTAGCAGCTACCAAGCAGGAGCTAGCTGATTAGAGATTCACTGTCTATCTGCCAAACAGGGAGTCTAAAGCGATGGACAGGTTTGGTAAGCATGTTTACGTTAGCCACTTTCTTACTGACAGCATTAAATTACTTGGCACAGTTTACTCGATTGCAGATGGATCTGGTTAAAGAACTCTGACTGTCTAGCAGAGACCATGTCAGCGGAAGACTTCAAGACAGTTTCTCCCAAACTGGCAGCTCTCTCGTCCTTGTCCAGTTCTTCCATGAGGCTTATCTTCCATTCCACAGAGGGCACCTTACTGTCAACCGGCTCGGGCATTGCTATTAGAAGATGTGTGTATGAGGCTTTGTGATTTAATGGAACCCTTTAATGAGTGTTTTATGAATGCCCCGTTTGATGGCTCCTCTCTATTCGGGCCATCCGTCAAAGAGACCCTAACCCATAGCGAGCAAGAAATGAAGACCTTGTCTACCATTGGGGTCAGATTTTTCAACTCCTCAGCGCACCTTTTCATGAAACCAGTGTAATGGCAACAAAACCTGCTTCCAACAATCTCAGGGGTCTTCCCAGGATCAACTTGGAGATTCTTCTTCCAGAGGCACAGGAGGAGGTTTCAATGGGAGATGCCGCCCCAGAGCCAGAGGGGAACCACAGAATCAGGGCTTTAGAGCACCTTTCTCTGATAAGTACCATCAGCGCTCCTGAAGAACTTGTCTGATTGTTCTTCTCTGGAGGCAGTTAGGGGTCACTTTTCACTGCACCCAGCCACCTGGACTGACCTAACACAAAACAAATAGGTGCTAAAGATTACATCCAGAGGTTATTGCACCACTTTTTCCTTCCTCCACCAGAGAAGTTAAAGAAAGTCCTGGATGTTCCACCCAGTCAGAGGGAGTACCCAGTATCAGAAATTCAAAAACTACTGCAGAAAAGAGTCATCCAAGAGGTCCCAACCGAACAAGAAGGATTCAGAACTTACTCGCACTTCTTTTTAGTGCCAAAGAAAACTGGGGTCCTGAGACCCATTCTGGGTCTAAGCAAACTAAATGTGTTTGTAAAGAAGGCAGAGTTCTGAATTGTTATGGTTCAGTCCATTTTTCCACTGTTGTAAAAGGATGATTGGATTGCTTGGTGGACGTACAGGATGCGTACTATCATATCAAAATAGACAGATGCTCCAGAAGTCATCTGCGCTTTCAGCCAGTCGCTACCAGTTCAGACCTCTGCCCTTTGGATTCACCACAGCCCCCAGGGTGTTTACCAAAGGCATGGCAGTAGTTGCAGCTCACCTGAGACTGCAAGGATTCTGGGTGTTTCCATATGTGGACAACTGGCTCTTCACTGCCTCAACCAGGCATCAACTAATAAAAGACAGAGATTACTTTTTCAACCTTGCCAGTCATCTGGGTATCACCATAAACCTGACAAACCTGCTGAGTTGGATCTATATTTGGTATTGAGTTTAAATTCATCAGGGCTTCTTTGGACACATCAAATCAGATTGCAGCTCTAACCCTCATCATGTACAGATATTGAGAGACCATGTTTGAGACATCTTAAACAGGCCATCTCCAGCAAAATTGATTCTTCAGGCTGTTGGATCTGTGGCAGCTGCCACCCCCTTAGATCCGATAGCAAGGGTTTTTTATGCGAGTGCTTCAGTGGACCTTGGCTGCTCAGTGGTCTTTTCTCTACCAGCCTTTATCTGCTCCTATCAAGTTTACATCAGTTTTGCAGAAAACCTCTCCAATGGCGGCTCCTGTTGGACGACCTGACAATCAGCAGACCATTCCTTCTTCCTCCCTTCTCAGCCACGGTGACCATAGATGCTTCCCAGTTGGGGTGGGAGACATTTCAAGATAAAGATGGTCCAAGGCACGTGGTCATACATAGAGACCATATTGCATATCAGTGTTATGGAGATGAGAGCAGTCCTTCTCATGTTGCAAGCTTTTCAAGATGCTCTTCCTCTAGGAACTATTGTGAGCCACACACACAACATGTCAGTAGTCTGGTACATCAACAAACAAGGAGGAACCCACTCTTATCCCTTGTGCAGAGAGGCCATGAGGGTCTGGGAATGGGCGATGTCTTCAGACCACTTTCTGCTTGTATGTCACATACCAGGGAAGTCCAGCATTCTTGTAGACAAACTCAGCAGGTCCATCCTGACCCCTTATGAGTGGTCCCTCAATCAATCAGTAGCAGACCTGATCTTCAGCTGTTGGGGCCAGCCCCATTGCAGTCTATTTCCTAACTCCCAGAACAACAAGTGTAGCAGCTACTTCGCTCTGATCCCTTCTCTGGGGGAGTCCCCGAGGGACACTCTGGTTCACGACTGGACCACTGGTCTCCTCTACGCTTATTCCCCTCTACCCTTGATTCCAAAATTTTTATAGAAAGTAAAACAGCTGAAGACCTTGGTAATCCTCATTGCTCCCTACTGGCCTTGTCAGATTTGATTCCCCTTTCTCTGGTCTCACCCGAAGCATCCTCCATGGATTTTGGAACCCAGGCAGGACTTCCCTCTTCACCTGTTAGAGGGTTTTCATCCCATTCTGCTCACCCTTAAACTGACTCCTTGGTTTTCTGCCTCCCTTGTCCGAGATATACTAGCTTCCCATAAACCATCTATGAAAAAGTTTTTTAGGAGCAAATGGCAGAGATTTGTTTTCTGGGACCCCTTTTTAGCTCTGATCTCAGCAATTCTCTCCTTCCTTATATCACTTTTCGGAGAGGGAGCCAGTTTTTCAAACTTTAGCTGGCTGCCATTTCAAACTTCCATCTGGGAAATATTTGTGGCTCCTCTAAAACCTCCAAATTATGTAAGGTCTTCTTGAAGGGAATCTTTTTCCTCAGACCTCCAGTTAAAGTCCCTGCTCTGTTTTTTTAATTTTTCCAAATCTTTTGGGTTTCTAATACCATGACTAGAATTGGACCCACTGCTAAGTCAAAGTATAAGTTCATGAAATTAGTATTGTTTCAATCTTTGATGTCAGCCAGAAGTGCTCTTCGCAGCACCCGCAAAGTGCCCAGTAATGACTCCTTATGCAGTTTGTATGGCGTTACATGTACTGGTAACATATCTAACTATGATTGTAGATTCTTTTTTATAAGATCCGTTGCTCCTATTACTTTTAGAACTGTCCGGGTATCTTTTTTCCACATTGTGCTCATTTCTGCCTTTAAATCCTGATATTTTATGCCATTGTGTCTCTCCCTACACAAGACACTGTAATGACTGGGTTTAGCGAATTCAGTAATCAGTGCTACTTTTGTCTTCTTTTCATGGACCACTGTATCTGGTTTTCTCACATCTATCTTTTGAATTGTTGGTAATGGGTGATCCCATGTGATGTATACTTCATCATTTCCTATGATGCTTTGTGGCTCAAGTTTCCAGTGTTTTTCAGCTACTTTCAGTATTGTAATGTTTTCACAATCCCCAGTGCAACAGTCTTGCCACATTATTATGCCTTTCAGTATACAGTCCTTCCTCAATTAGTATATCACAACCAGAAACAAGGTGTGCAACAGTTGCCAATTCTGTTTTATAAAACCTACATTTGTCTATTTCTCCCACATATTCAGTGGACTTTGTAAACCAACATGTACGTAGTCCATTGTCTTGGGCCACTAGTATTTTCATCTTTTGGTTTGCATTCACCTCTCCCTAACCATTTCTGCATTCAGTCCTGATCAACATGAGGTTCTTCCAGAAGTTTTCTATACTTGCAATTATACGCATTTTCCACATTTTTTGCCTTCCCATCTGATATTCTTTCTTTTGTTTTTTGACACATTAGGTTGCCGCCTGATTTTTATTTACTTCTGGTTTGATTTATGTTCCTGCTTCACACCGATATGCTTCTGCTAGACTAAGAAGGGAGTTTGTCTTAGATTTATTCTCCTCATTTTTCAAAACTTTCACTATGTTTGGGTCTTGTGAGGTCAGCAGATATGTATGCAGTCCCATGATTGCAGATCTGCACATGTAATCAATTTCAGGGAGGCCCATACCTCCTTGGAGCGGGGACTATATAATCTTGGTATCCACTGATTTTTATAAATCATTTGGTGAGCATGAAGCATCCTTCTAGTTTTCCTGTCTAATCTGTCCAACACTTTTTGGGGCCAGTCAATCACTCTAGAACTGTAAGTTAGGACAGGAAGAGCAAGTTGGTTCGTAACTTGAACTTTGTTCCTAGATATCAGCACTGTTTTCGGGGTTAATTTAAGTCTTCCAAAATATTCCTTACCAAGTTTTATTCTCATTTGTTCATGTTTTATTGTTGATCTTTCATCAGTTCCCAAATATTTGTACACTTTCTCTTGCTCAAGTTCTTTTATATCGCATTCTTGTCCCAAACTGATGTTTTCTTGGTGCTGCAGCTTTCTTGCTTTAAAGGTTGCTTTTGTGCATTTATCAAGACCAAATGACATTCTTATATCATCTAAAAAAGTTTTGACTACTTGCAGTTGTGCTTTCATTTCCTCATTTGATGAGATATACAGTTTTAAATCATCGACAAAGAGAAGTTGAGAAGTCTTTACAATTTGTTGCTTTCTGGGAGCCAAATTATAGCCATGACCTAATCTGTTAAGTAGACAGCTTAATGGGTTAAGGGCAAGGCAGAAGAACAGCGGTGACAGAGTCACCCTGGAATATCCCCCTTTGGATATTTACCCTTGGAATAATAATTTGTCCGTTATCATGGCTTTACTGCAAAATGGTTTGCCAGTGTTTCATGGTCACTGTGATGTAGTTTATCAGTGTAGGGTGTATCTTACACATTTTTAAGTACTCTTTTATCCATGAATGTGGGATGCTGTCAAATGCTTTTTTGTAGTCACTCCATGCCATACGTAGATTCTTCCCCTTTTTACAGTTCTCTACTGTGACTTTATTTAACAACAAATTATTCTTTGTTCTGTATGACTTTCTTTTATTGCCCTTTTGTTTTATTGGCATAATTGAGTTTTTTTCTAAATGACTATAAATTTGGTCGGTGTCGATTCCAGTGTATAGTTTATACATCGGAAGGCAAGTTATTGGCCTATAACTTTTAGGGTAGCTTGCAGGTTCACTCTTAAGTAGGACATTGTTTTTCCTGTTGTTAGCCAGGTTTGTGTCTGTTTGGGGTGCGCATATAAATAGTTCTTACTCATGGCTAAATCTTTGTGCAAAGATGTTAATACTTTTAACCAGAAGTTACTCCATCTGGGCCTGGGGTTTTCCAATTAGAGGCTTTTCTTTTAGTATGCCTGGCTGTTACTTCATTCCATTTCATATCCTGTACCTTTGAACTTCTTATTCTTTCTTTTACTTCTTATATCCATTTAGCATCTTTGTTATGTGCCACAGGATCTTCATAAATACTTCTCCAGAATGTATCTATTTCTTCTATTTTTGATGGTCTTTCAATTCCTTTTACCTTGTTTCCCAATTCTCTATAAAACTTTTTTGAGTCTTTAATAAATTGCTTATTTTGTACTTTTCTTTTGTATTTATCTGTATATCTTCTAAGCGTTTCTGCCTGTGCTGATATTTTTAGTTTATTGTTTGCGATATTGCATAAGTCCTGATCAGTTATAATACTTCACATTGCTTTTATCACATCTATCTTTCTGAGTATTTTTGTTGATCTATTCCCTCATCTACAGTCTTCTAACAGTGACATTTTTCTTAATTGCTTTATAGTTTTCTCTGTTCGATACTTCCATGATGGTATTCAATTTATCCGCTTCCTTTCCCTTACTACCCTGTGTTCTTCTGGTAGAATTTTATCTATTATTAACTTAGCTGCACAGTAATATATCCTGTTTACTTCTGTTATAGCACATGGATCTCTATGGGCAGTCCTAATTACTGTGTTCATTTGTTTTATCAAATTTCTAACTTCTAACCTTCTCCGCCATGGGATCTTACTGTTGTCCTACAAGGCCTAACTCGGAAACCTTTTGAATCACCAAGTGATTGTGACTTGAAGTTCCTTTCTTTGGAAGACACTCTTTCTTAATGCAATTACTTCAGCAAGAAGGGTCTCAGAAATCCAGGTGCTGTCATCTAAGCCTCCTTACATCATTTTCCATAAAGATTGAGTGTCCCTTCATACTAATCCTTCTTTCATGACCAAGGTAGCCACAGAATCTAACCTCAATCAGTCCATTCAGTTTCAAGTTTTTTTTCCAAAATTTTCTAACAAGGAGGACCATGTGCTGCATTTGCTTGATGTTCATAGGCCATAGCCAATGTGAGGCTAAATAATAGGGGAGGGGACATCAAAGAGCTGACAGAATTAATAGAATCTAAATGGATAATTGAGCTTATGGCTCTTAGGAAACCTGGTATGAATGATGCTATCCCTATGAAACCCGCCCTTAAAAACAGGAGGGTTTTTTACTGAATTCTATTGGTGGATGTGGTATTTAAAATCTGTTCAATTTTATGTGTTTTTATCTGATGAAGGGTTAACACCCGAAAGCGCTCATCCATTTTATCTGTTTGTTCAAGAAAGGATTTTTAAATAAATACTTGTGGTACGTAGCTGTGTTCTGCCATTGATTATTTGTTTTCATAGCCTGGTGGTATCGTTTGGCAGAACTCAAGTCAACACCGAGCATTTGTTTGGGACTGTTCATCGACAGTTACACTTTTATCTTCATACAGGAAAACATTGTCAAAAATCAGATCAACTGTTTGTGTCCTTTTCGCCGAGCCGCCTAGGTTAGGCAGTGTCTAAAGTTACTATTGCCAAATAGATAACAAACTGCATTTCTTTGGTTTTATGCCAGAAATGGACTATACTTGCCTCATTATCCTAAGGCCTTTTCATCTAGGTCTATGTCCACATCGTCTGCCTTTTCTTCCAGGGCTTCTGTAGATGATGTTTGTGCTGTAGCCACCTGGTCTAAACCTCATACCTTTGTTATTTATTACAAATTGGACATTGATTCCAGGAGCAGGGCTTCCTTTGGTTCTGCAGTGCTGTTGTATATCATTCCTTGAAGCCACCCAGGAGCTAAATAGCTGGGGGCTCTGACCTAACTGTGAGTAGGAATGAAAGGGACAGCAGCAGATTTATAATTTATGTACTTACCATAACTTATCTGTGTTGTCCTCTTTCATTCCTCTTCATCTTCCCTCCCAGCTATCCTCCTACCCAGGGCTCTAGAAGACCTATGGGAGAACTGTTCAGGAAACTGGTGCTCCTGGTTTGAGCCTCTGGTTTCGTAATTCTTTCTGTGTCTCTACACACTATCAGGGATTTAGGCAGCAAACTCGATCTGAGGAGGTTATTCAGAGGACATAGAGCATTATGGGAAGAGCACAGAGCTCGATACTTGGATCCTAGACTGTAAGAATGCGGCCAAGTCGGATCCGATGGTTAGATCCATGACCCAACCGTGAGGAGGAATGAAAGAGAGCATCAGAGATGCCAAATTATGGTAAGTGCATAACTTATAATTTTATAAACTGATTTTTTTTTTTTGAATCACAGTTTAATTTTCAAGATGTTTGGACTCAAAAAATTAGATCTTTTACTTCTAATGGGGAACTGGAAAGAACCTCCATGTGTTCTTACCCAAATGTCTGGCTCCTGCTAGCCATATATGGGACTCCTTCCTGCCCTTAGAGATGGGCAAGCTTATAGCTTCGGCAGATATTTGAAAATGTCGAGCAGGGTCCAAGCCTGGATGTTTGTGCATCCTGTTTTTATTTTTTTTCCTTTCTTTTTATTTATTTGACTTTCTTAATAGGGGTAAGCACTTATCCCAATTGATCATTTCCAGTCTCATCCAGAGCAAAATTGCAAAAATACAAAGAGATACAATATGAAAGCAGAGTGAACATTGCAGCATCCACAATATAACTACAGACCAGAGCATTACTGTACAAATAATGGATGACAGTATATATACCTGTAAACAATTACCAACTCATAATCAAGTATTAGCAAAATAGCAAAAACACAAGGGATACAGTTTGACAACAGAGATTGCATTGCAGTGTTTAGAATGTAACTACAGTCAGAGTTTTACAATACATATATATGATATGCAACACTGTTTTAAACAATTGTCAAATAATATGGTAGTAGTTTAAGTATTAGGAGTTTTAAACAGGGAAGCAATTGCTGCCAGAGTCTTTGTGATACCATTTGCATTTTTGAAGATGCTGGCATTGTAGTGGGATTCAAGAGGTAAGCCGCTCTAGAGTCACCATGCACTCACAGATCATCTGCTGGTGTCACACCTGTGTTGTCAGGCATTGCACTGTAGGATGGGTTGGTGAACCCCTCTCTCCTGCAGCCTAAACTTGTCACATGTCCATATCATCTGCTGGTGGGGTGGAAGCTCATCTCATCTCTCATCTCTCAGATGTTTGAGGGTTGTAGCACCTCCTGAAGACAGGGCTCTGTATTACCATTTGACGTTTTGAGCAGTCTTTATCTGAGCAGGCAACCAAACACTATTGCCATGTCCAGCAGATAAAAGGGGCAGAAAGATCTACTCTTATGAAAGGAATTGGTGTTGTCTGGTAGTTTGCTGTAGGCAGAGGTGTGTCTCAGGAGTTTATATCCCAGGGCAGACTCTGAGCCACTTCCCTTTTTCTGTTGGAGTTTTGGATTCAGAAGCCATATTTTGTCCTGGTCTTTTAGAAGTGAGGCACTCTAGAGACTGACCTGGTGCCAACTTGAGATTTCATTACCCCCACTATCCCTATACTTCTCACTGTAACACAGAAAAGAGGGGGGAGCAGTGGATGCATTATCCATTTTGTGAAATTGGAGGTAGCTTTATTCATTCTTACCAATCCTGTTGCTACACTCCTTATTGCCAGGTTGTGGAAATAAAAGAAGAAATCTAATTTTTGTTGCCCTTTGCTGGCTAAGAAGGGAGTGGTTCCAGGGTGTCCTGCCTTTGTCAGCAAAATAAACTCTCTCATTCTCAGCCATGGATATCCCTTACATTTTGCTGACTCCACCTTAGGGCCTTTGTTAGCTGGATCTTTAAGTAGGCTTGTCAGAAGTCTTTGAGGCTACCAGGAAACCTTTCACTTTGCATACGTATGCCTGTAAGTGGAAGTGGTTAGTCATTTAGGTGAAGGGGTACCCTGTATTTCTCCAGGCAGTCACTTTTCTGATGATTGTCACCTGTTTGAGGTATCTATCCATTTTGGGTCTCAGGTTTTCCATAGCCATGACACTTTTCTGACTGTGTGCACTTCATATGTTTGACAAGTATCATTATTGGGCCTCTTGACATGAGTGGCATTTGCTGCCCCCCCCCCCCACGTATGATCCCCTTTAAAAATATTGTATGTGCTGCCCATATGGTTTTTACATATAGTACCAGAATTTGCTGTATTCAGTTATTTGAAGGACTATTTGTTGTATATGAAATTGAATGTGACATATGATTTAATGAAATGTAGTTTCAGTGATTTTTTTATTGATTTGTGCATTAGGGAAAAGGCAGTTTGAAAAGAAATATACTCTTAACTAAGGTATTCTGGTAACTGCAATGCTGTTGTCACCAAGCTGTTACAATATTTGAGATTAGAAATCTCCGTTGTTAGATTATTAATAAAAGGTATGAAAAAGAATGGCCAGGAACTGAGCCCTGAGGGGTACCACCTTGAAAATTTGCCTGGATCAGAGAAGAGCTCTAGAACCTTATTAACAGATTTATGGTTAGTGCGATAATTCTATAATTATGTAAAGGGACTTTTACCAACTCCATCATCATCATATACTTTTTGTCAGATATTCAGGGCTGTTGAATACAACTGTAATTTAAAATCAAAAGTCGTGTATCTTACTAACTTGGTAGTAACTGCTAGACGTGTATCTTACTAACTTGGTAGTAACTGCTAGACATGGTTTTGTTTTTTTAGGTGTGCTATGGAAGCTTTGGCCTGTTGGGGATTTTTCTTATTGTTGCTGTATGCTCATTTGGAGTCTGCAATACTCAAATTCTTATTTAAAAGATGTAGTTTATTAGAAGCTGCAGGGTATTTCCATTCAGCCTTCTAGCTAGTCAGATTATTTGCATGAGAGTTACCTGTGTTGTGTAGGTCTTTAGTGTTTGTTTGAAATTCTTCTTTAAGTGTATTTTTTTCTGGTTTCCCTCACATTATTCTTTAAAATGTGTTTAATTTTTTCTGCTATGTTGCATCCTTCCTTTACTTTCACAAAATGTAATGCTATCCACAAGTCTGTTTTGTAGTTGGCCCTAATGTACGAGACAACATGATTTTGTAAGTATAACTGGTACAGCTGTGTACACTTAGTCTGTTATAACTGAGTGTCAGTAGTGCTTTGCTATATCAGTAACTTTACTAGCCTAAGGAGATAAATCGTTCCCCTTGGGACCTGCGTTTTAAGGACACTGTCCTGCTCTCACACATTTAAAGTACATTAGCACTTCTATTGTACTCCCCAAACTGTCTGTTGATATACTTGTCATTATTACTAGAAAGGTAAGAATCTGTAGTTAAGGCTGTTGTGGTTTTGCATCATGATTGTGTTTGTTCTTTATTGTACCCACAGTCTGTGTAGAGTAATCAAGATATAATGCAACTTGTAGGTGACCTGACAGCTATCATGCATTATAATAACTTAACATTTCCAGTTTAAAGAAGTGAATAACTCAAAAAATAAAGTTTTGTGGTTAGAGCCAGAGTAAAATCATATTGGGTTCTATAGTTTATGACACTGCAATGTATAGAGCACGGTGACTATGCATTGAAAATAATGTGCCCCCTTCCAAGTGTATAGAGGCTAAATATTGAGAGTTGAGTACACCTTTTAAATAGTAAGTGTATGGTGGGAGGCAACAACATGAGGCTGGAGTACAAAATATGTAGTTTTGGCAATACCCTTTGTTAAACTGGAATGAAAGTGAAAGAAAAAATGACCACAGTAAAAGATTTTAATTTGTTGCTGTCAAACATATATACATGCATCATGCCCCCTTACCTCTACCCCAAAAGATACCCATTTGTGTTAATGTTTGATTGCTAGGAAATTCAAAAATAATAGTCATTCATTATAGTGCAACTTGTTGCCCCTATACATTACACTGCCACAAGACAAACTGTAGCAACCTTCTGTGTGCACCTCGGATTGTGAATAAAGTTTAAGGTACACTACTGTGGGCAAGATTGGATTTAGACCAGGTAGGGTCCAGGTCAGAGAGATCCCTCTACTCAGTCTGTATCAAACTCCTCTTTCACAACTTGGGTTTTGTGGCCCAACAGAAGCTGTGAAGGTCTAGATATTCTGTGATGTATTTTTATGCCTTGGTTTTGAAAGAGAATTGCCTGTTAAGCTCTTCTTTTTTTACTGCAGGCCAGAAGATTTATGTATGTGCTATTAATTTTGTGTACAACCACAGAAAAAGATCTGTGATTATTTATTTGTACAAGCACATGCGTGCATGCTGACACTGCCCCTGATAAGCCAGGTCTGTATATCCACACACATGTTTTTCTCCAGGCAAATTGGAGGAATGACATTTCACCTACATTGTGTCTTTGAGGTGTTCCAGGAAATAAGTGCACCTGGATAATACCTACAGAGACTGGGAGAACATGAGCTGTGAGATGGCAACTCTGCTCGGTACGTCAGTGTGCCCCTGACCAGTGGCTTTCATATACATCCTTCCATCCACCCCAGACTGCCAGGATGGTGTACATTGCTGATGTTTGATTGGGATGAAAAGACTAAGCAGTTGTAGCTAACATTTTACTATTGGATATAACTGTGATTATACAGCAGCAAGAGTAAGTCAACTTTATCTACAGTTGTCCTCTGTACCCTTCAGTCACATCCATTTTATTGTCTATGTCCACTTCAGATGTCTGTGGTAAAACATATAATAGCCACAGTGTTGTATTTCAACTTTGTTACACACAAACAGAGAAAGTAATGTACTCCAACTTGCTTTACACAAATATACGTTAATCCTACAAAGCCCAGAATAATAATCATTTAACTTATGCAAGCAACAGCAGAATCAGTCAGTTTCATCCATAGACAGCCACATACCCAGCAATTATAGCCACTGTGTTTGCTGTGTACACTTCAGTTATGTGTAAATAAAAAGAAAATAATAGCTGTAGTAATTTATTTCAACTGTGCTTCACCACAACATCGCAGTAGCCAGCCACAGTAAAAATATCCGGCTTCTTTAACACAGATACTCATTAGTCATGCAAAGCCATCCACTGCCTTTAATATATGGTCGAACATCAGGATACAAAAAACATTTGCTAGCATCCCGACCATTCTGAGTGAGGTGAAGCCAAACCATAACATTCCCCTGCAGACCCTTGCAGTGCCAGTGGCTGTGGACTCCTACTACTGTTTCTTTTTTCACCTTGGCCATTACTGCATGCTCTTTAATTAAATGTTTAGATTTGTGGATAAGACAGAGCTGAAATCCTTCACACTGAGTGGTGTTCTCCCTTGTATTACACCTCAGCAGCAGCTGATATGAACAGGGGTGACACAGCAACAATGTTTGCCTGCTTTAAAATAAGTAAGTAAGATAGTTAGTAAGTAAATAAATAAATGAGTAAGTAAAATTTAAAAAAAACACCCGTGACTGAATGGCAGCCTATGCAGCGACCTAGTTTGTTTATGCCTAAGGTTGGCAATCTTTCTCTTATTGTAGTATATTGCCTTATTGACTTGTTTTTTTTTATATCCACTGTATTCACAAAACACCCTACTTGAATGTCTTACTTTTGCATTATTAGTTGAATCAGACTGGTTTTATAAACCTCTTTGTACACTAGTAATTTCTGTACACTAGTAATTTCACTGCTGCAGCATATATCCTCAGTGTTGACAGGGTTGTGTCTGAATTGTGTGGCTTACTAAATTCAGTCTTCAGCTTTATTTTTTAACAGAGTAACATGTGCATGTATAATCTCTTTAGGACCTTGTACTGTTGTGAAGACTAAATATGTAATAAACTGCAATTTTCTTCTGGGTTGGCAGCAGTTACTGAATGTATTTATTAAGTGCTGCTATGTGTCGTTTTTCCCCTCACCAAGAAAAGGTTTATTCCCTAACAATATGTAGGAATGTTGTGCTGTGGAAGTGTTCACAGTTTTCATCTTATTCACTTGGACTGAGAAGTAAATCTTTTTTATTTCAGTTTTCTGCCAAGTTTCTTTCTAATACTTCGGTAACTTCAAACACAGAGATTGTTGAAAGCAATATATATATCTCTTTTCCTCTGGACATTTAGTTATTTAATTTCAGCAGTGAAAATATGTCTCTAATTTTGACAGATATTTTCTGTGCTTCTGACACTGTTATGTCTGGAGGACTAATAAATAACACTCAGACAGTAATTGCGGTCTAACCTGCATAATGTCTATATCAGTACTGAATTCTCTGGAACTTATCTGTATCACATTTACATGGTAATCATTAAAGTTACCTCATTAAGTTTTAAACGTATATGTATCCAGTATTGAACGGTGATACCCAGATAGACATGTTACTTGTTTGTAAGCAAAACTGGGCCACCACTACTCTATGAATATAGTTTTTTATGTTGGCAAGAAGGGAGAAAGGTTATCTTTGAGTAATATTTTTGTATATTTGTATGGTAACTGCAGAGAGGACCCTTTCATAGGGATTGGAGACTTTTTCCAAAGTGATACATTCATGATCTGTTTGGTTAGCGAGACTAGCTAAGCTATATAAAATAGATGTGCAGTGGCTATAAATTGTTAGATGAGACACTAGCAAGTAATTGAAGTCCATATTCCAAATGAGGAATGTCAGTATCCTTTCTAGTGCTATCCATAAGTTCACATGACAGGAATTTGAAAACTCTTGTAAGATAGTTCTACTTTGATTTGTATAGTTTTGATAAATAAATCAACATGGCAATTAAACAATGTGTGGTGCAGAGGCATAATGCATGAAGTGTGAATGGAGTAAACCAGGTAACAGTACTGACATACTACTAAAATTACTGTGAAGAAGAGAGATAAGTAAATGAGTAGAACAGAGTTGATGTTAAGCAGAATCCACAGACAGTATGAGATTGTTAAATGATGTTTTGAAAGTATTCAGAAGTAATTACTGTAATTGAAAAAGTTGGACCACTTTGAAGGGACTTAATTTACTAATGTAGTTATCAGTAAAGTAAATAAGGTAAGGTAGAAGGTGAGAGGGTTAAAATGTTATCTCAAAGCAATTTTCAGAGGAGGCACTTTGACTGAGCCAGTTGAACTTCATTTCAGTAAATTCATTATAGTCTGGAAAGTGCAACAAGATATAGACCCCAACTAATAAAAAGTTTCAGAGCTGACACACAGATGAGAGGTAAGTATGTGCCCTATACAGCCTCCAGGTCCTTGCTCCCTTGTGCCTTGGTCATGACCAAAAAGGGTTAGCAGGCCAGCTCACCCACCCGATTACCAAAGGAATAAACAAAATAAATAACCAAGATCTGGAGAAGAGACCCTTCAGTGCCTTGGATTATGGGTAAAAGGGAGGAGTTTGTTGACCTCAAAAAGTTTTAGGTGCTGAACTGTCTGAGTCTTGCTAGGTTTGAGTCCTAGAAGTAGAAGAAGATGGACCTAAAAATCTGTCACTATGTAAATGCATATGTTTTGTTTTTGGTTGCTGTATTTTGTGATATGTAGTTTTGCTGAGTTGTACAATTTTCTTATTTGTAGTTTGTATGGCTTTATGAAATGTTATATTTGTCTGTATGGACATTTGGACATATGTTGTATTTTGTTTTATTCTTACTACTTTGCAGCAGTTCCTGAAGTTGTGGTGATGTGCAGCTTGGACTAGTATCAAACATGTAAGGCAGAAAAATGTTTGTTGGTTTGCAGACTTACTGTACTGTTGTGTTATCTGTTTCTGACTTTGTGGCTACATTGGGGGATGAAAAAAGAACAAAAATCCAATAGTAAGCAGAGTCTGTGAACCGAAAGCTGTTACATATTTATTACTTGTAAAAATGAAGCGCTTTTCGTTGATGTTAATGCGCCAACTTTTTCAGATTCAAAAGAAGTAAAAAACAAAGCGTATAAGTAACTTTTTATCAATCGTGTGACCGGCATCAGCTGATATACACATTCTAACCAGCCACCTACTTGAGGTGACATTTCCATTAAAATATAAATGTTTAAAAACACTTTGACCACAGATCTATCAATTGAAAGAAGCTATATACATAAAAAAACAATACATGTTGTAACCTTTCATATAAAAACGGAAACTAAAGTAACACTCGTCTGATTGCATAGTAAATGAAATGACTCCTCACCTTTTATAAATAAGGACAAACTTGACAAGTCTGATGCAATAAAAACTAATTAAATACAGTTAATCCATCTAAATACCAATCAAAAATAGGTTTAAGCTGTCTGTCTTAAAAAGTTTAACCATACCGTAAAAGATCAACATAACAAAATAAAAATTCTAATCTAAATAGTAGCTAATAACATCGCAATATTGGGGGATGAGCAGTGTCCTTATTTGTTGCTCTTTTAAGTGAGTTTTGAGTGGGGCTTGTCATCTCTGTGTAAGAGCATGACCTTCTGTTTTTAGACATAATTTTCCCTCTTTAAAGTATGTTTTGTGTTTTCTTATGTATTACATTATGCTGTTTTGAGGTAGTTATTTTTTTTTTGAGTATGTTGTTTTTGACTGGTTTCATTTGAAGTTTATGGATTTGTTGTATTGGCTTTCAGTTTTTCATAAGTAAATCATATAGCCCTGTTTCCATCCAGTATTCAGCATACTAGTAGACATATTGTTCCTAAGCAACAGTCTGGGGTCCCTACAGCAGGAAAGCACAGTATGGTGATTGTTTGCTGTAATACATATTATGTGTTTTATTACTTTTCAGCTGAAATGCTTAGAGGGCACTCTGGCTGGACGTACATACAGCCTGGTGTTGTTCTTCCGTCATTGTCGACGATGACCAAAGACATTGCGTCAAGGAGGTTGACTGAGTATGGTGTATCCATCTGTGGCTGATCAGTCCGATGTGGGCTTGGAAAACTCTGCCGCACATTGGACACAAGTGTCCATTTGAGTTGGTTGGCAATGAGTTGGCTGTGGATTTATGCAGCTTATGCTTCCTCTGTGGTCCTGCTCTGCTCGTAGGAGGTAACACCTTTGCTGATTCGCCAGGCGGGGTGGTCTTGCGCTAGGGTTTCCCAGGAGTCCGGGTCAATGCTAAAGCTCTTCAGAGAGACTTTGTGTGTCCTTGAAGTGCTTTTTCTGCCCACCTTGTGTGTGTTTGCCTCCTGCAAGTTCACCATAAAACAGTCTCTTGGGGAGGTGTGTGTCTGGCATACGTACAAGGTGGCCTGCCCACCTGAATTGGGCTCTCCTCAACAGGGTGTAGATACTTGGCAGTCCAGCATGAGAGAGGACAACTGTGTCTGGAACTTTGTCATGTCTGGTAATTTTCAGCAGCCTTCTTAAGCAGTTCGTATGGAAGCGATTCAGCTTTTTGGCATGACGCTCATACACAGTCCATCTGTCACAGACATACAGTAGTGTGGGCAGTATAACTGCCTTATATACCTTCAGCTTTGTGGACAGTTTGACGCCTCTCATCTCCCACACGGACTCCCGCAATTGTCCAAACTCAGAGCATTCCTTGATGATGCGTGGGTCTACCTCATTATCAGTGTTCACAAATCTAGAGTGTGTGCTGCCGAGGTATGTAAACTTGTCAACAACCTTCAGGATCTCACCTTCAGCGGTGATCATTGGTTCTGCATACGTCTTCTACATGTGTTCTTATACAGCCTGGTAACAAACACAACAATGTAGTACTATCTGTCCCAGGGAGAGAAAATCCCTGTACTACTTTAAGCTAGGGAGGTGGTAAAATCTGACCTGTTAGAATTAAGACATATAGTTTAAAGGATCCTTGTATCATTTATGTCATCCTGTGAAAATATATTGGAACATCTATAAAACTGTGCCTCTGATTCTGGAAGTGTCAGCCCTAAAGGTAGAAGGTGACTTTGCATGCATTATAAAGCAGCCAGTCCTGGGACCCTGGGGTGTTTCTCATTACTACTCAGGAAAGCGTGAAGCCAGAAACGTCCTATTGTGTAGCATGTGTAATCCAGTCACCTTCTGTGAAGACAGAGCCACTTAGGTCATTACTGTTAATAGTGACTACCACAACCTTATACAGTGCTAGTCTGACAAGGATGGAAGGAGTTTCTGTGTGTACATTACTAAAAAGAAACACCAGTTTATCTTTAGTCAGCAGCGATGTTCAGTGGTGACTGGGACAGATGGTATAGGTGTGGGAGATACGTGAAGAAGCATGTGGGTAAATCCAGAAGATCCTAGAGTTTCTTCATTCAACATTTCCATATGTGTAAATATTTATATGTAACAGACCATTTCCAAGTTCCAAAGCTTTTCATCTTTTTGATTCTTTGTGTCTGTGGATTATTAGATGTACAAAAAAACTTGGCTTACATTGTTCTTATGTTGATCTTTTTTAAGCAATAAAAGTGGTAATTACACAAAACTGCCAAAACACATGCTTGTGTCATTGAGAATTGCCATAATCAAACCCCTCAGTCATTCACTGAGGGAAAATGTTACCCTGGCAGCTAAGCTACACTTCATAGAATTGTCACCAGATGCAATAACTAAATTCAAACACCATTATTTCTCTGACTGTAATTCATACTTGTTCCAGGCATGAATTCTTGGCTTATTTTTCGGTCATGACATTTCAGACTTTTTCCTGCCCCTGCTGATCCTGGAGAGCTTAACTGCTCCAAAAATGTAAGCCATGTTAGCTTGCATATAAAACACTGGAAAGCAAGTCCCTCTGTGATATTGCTCTTCCATATTATCTAGTGGCATGGTGGCAAATGGTCATGCTACTGCTGTATTTAGTTTAGCATTTGCACAACTCCCATTTTAATGAATATGATTCTGAAATGCCAAAACCGCTTGGGCTAAGAGAAGATGGACCAGCTTACTACAAACTACTGACTTCTAAATATTTAGAACAGTGCTGCACAGTAATACAAAGTCAAAAGATGAATATTTTGTGACAAAAAGTTTTGTTCTTAGAATTGCCATAAGTGGCTTTCTTTTTAACTCCGCTACCACCTTCACACTTCTGAGACATCAGTTGGTAATGCTTTGTTGACCAAACTCAAGTGGATGCTTGTGTTAAAATATATAGTTTGCTATTTGTATGTTAACAGTACAGCTGCAGTGCTACTCTGTACTTGCAAATGTAAGTTTACAGCATAATAATCAACTCTATTTCACCTCTGACATATTTTAAGAGAATTAGTAAACGCTGGTTTATGCTACAGCTACTAGGTACACTACCTTTAAAGAACATTACTAAAGGGGTTGCGTCCAACATAACGGATAGCTCTCATTCTTTCCTCTGATATATTTTAGAGATAAAATAGGTCTTGTTTATTCTACAGCTACTAGTTAACGCTACATTTTAGTAGACTCTATGTTAGGTTTTGAACATTATAGCCTAGCATCCCTAAGTAATAGGACTGTCTGTTTTTTTACTGTTGTTGATGCCATTAACATTTGTTGTACTGTAATGCATTTACATTGACACAGCACATTGTTTGCTGTATTTATATATATATATATATATATATATATATATATATATATATATATATATATATATATAAGCTATATGGTCAGACAAACAACCTCTAGGCTTTTTGCTAACTGAAACACTTTACAGTGCTCCATTCCTTAGAACACCCTGCTTCCCTAAAGACCTGGTCACCTCTGCCCAAGTGTAAAACTCCTGCTGTAGGACACTAAAGAGCAACAGGACCCTCGCAGCATCGCAGGAGACCCCTACCAAATATACAGATAAAAGCATCTTGTATGTCCCAACTCTGTTCTTGAATCTATAATTGCTCTATCCCAGCTTGTAGGTATAGAAGCACGCCGCAAAGAAACCTCTGTCCTCCTGTTTCCCCGTCTTTGCTCCAAACCACTCTAACTCTGTACCTGTACTAATTCGTTTTGTGTGACCCTGTTTTCTTTACCTGTCCCTGTCCATACAACACTGCTGTATTGTCCCCCATCTACTGCCTTACTCTACCTCTCTCTACAGAGCCACTATAAAACAGGGAAAGTTCCTACAACAAACACTCCTCAGTGCTCCAATCACATTCTTTTTTCACCTGGTGTCCTTGGCTCTCATATTGTATCTTGCCCTAAGTATTTCAATCTCCAATTGCTTTGTCCTCCCTTTCTGCCATTTTAAAATATTCTGCTTGCCTTTTTAACCCTTTTTCTTTCATCCCACCTCCTGTCTTATGTGATATCTTACACTTTCCTTCCTGACCATAGTTTATTTCTTCCTTCACAAACGTCTACAGTCCTTAAAATGCACGCTTGCGTCCTTGACCCCAGTAAAATGCATTCTGTCAGTCTAGGTGTTTTTTTGCTTTTCTTTCTACCTGTGTGGTGATAGTTTTTTTCTAGATTCTTGGGCTGTTAGGGCTCCCTAGGTCCAGTGCAATCCGCTCTGGGCTCACTCTGCTCCCCTACCCTACCCCCATTCACACCCACCCCCTCTTTCATTGGATTTATACTTCCTTATCCCCTCCCATTCATTACCTCATCAACCACCCTCCTATTAACTCGCAAGACACATCCCTACACACTCCTCCCACATACTCACACTGCTATCTTCCTAAACATGACTCATGTCACTAATACACTACAACACACACAATCTCTATTACTCATTATCACCTGCACTGCTCTTTCGTGCCTACTATGCAATACCACTTCTATATACACCACCCTACACCCACCTCCGTAGTCATCCATCACCAACACCCAATTACCATCAAATAACCATAGTTACTAGGACATCTCCCTTTCTTTAATTGTTACTCATACAACTCCACTGACCCAAACCAAACTTCACTATATCAAATTCAAACTTAAACTCTGCTTCTCTCAATATCCCAGACCCCTTTCTAAAAATAACCATGCTCAAAATATAGTTTATCATCTCCTCATACTTACTAAATGTGGGGACATCCACCCCAGCCCTGGCCCAAACCATCCCCAAAAATCTAACACAAATCCAAGGCAACAGCAATTATACTTTATAACAATAAACATTCATAGCATCTGTAATAAAATTACTGAATTTCATACCTGACTAACTACCCATACCCAAATATTATCGCAGTAACTGAAACATTGCTAACACCACATATTTCAGACATTGAAATTCTCCCTCCAGGCTACAACATAATTCGACTTGATAGACTAAACAAAAAAGGGTGGTGGTGTTGCCTTAATATACCAAAATTCCCTAAATCTCACTTCTTACTCCAAACCAACCCCTACTTTCTAAAACCTAGAATTCCTCCTAACAACTCTTCAAATAAACAACAATAAAAACCTTACTATTGCAGTAGTCTATATCCCCCCAGGCCAAAACATTTGCATTTTTAGAGGAGTTTCTATCATGGATAAACTGAACATATCAAATGAAACTATAATCCTAGGAGATACAAATATTAACATTAACTGGCAAAACCTTGCTTCCAACTCCCCAACCACCAGCATAAATTTACACAGCTTTACTCAACTTGTCAGCACTCCTACCCATGGTCTATCTACAAGATCAGAATCTATCTTGGACTGGATATTAGTTATCCACCACCACAACTCTTCTAACTCTGGAACCCTTCCCAATATACTAAGTAGCCATCTCCCAGCATGCATCCATAGGACCCACCCTCATGTAGTCAATTTTCACTCCTACAAAACATCGAGAAATCTCATTGACTTTGACCAAAATAAATTCTCAAGCATTCTAAAAACCCATAACTGACTCCCACTAAACACTCTCTCCCTAGATGATGCAGTTAATTACTTTAGTAAGCTCTTCTTAGATACACTTAACAGCCTAGCCTCCACGCGTATAAAGTGAACAAAAGTAGATAATGCCCCATGGCTAACAAAAAAGACCAAACAATTCATCCTTCAGAGAGACAAAGCATGGAAAACCTGGCATAAAATCGAACATAACAAAATTAAATTAACTTCAAACAACTAAGAAATAGAGCCAAGAAGCTAGTAACACAAGATAAAAATAACTATTTGTCCTCTAGCCTAACAGTCTTACAAAACAATCCTAAGAAATTCTGGAAATCAGTCTCTACCCTTCTCAATCCAGACACTATACAGAATCCATTACCCGCACCTGATAAGATGCCTCGACAAATTTATCATGACTTTAATACCCACTTCATTACTACCATTCAAAAATTAATCAAAGACTCCTAATCAAACCCATACTCCCAGAATACAAATAATGCCAAACTAACTGACACTACACCACTCATTCCAGACTACAACTCCAATCCTTTAGCAATTCACTCATTTTCTATTCAACCAGTACCCACATCCCTCATATGTAAACTATTAAAAAAGCTCAAACCTTGCTCTTTTTCTGCCGACAGCCGTTCCCCAGAATACTTACAACTGGCAGCAAATGTAATTGCACATCCAGTTAGTATTCTTAAAAACAGCTCTCTCGCAGAAGGGTATGTTCCACATCTATAGAAAAAAATCATTTACTCCACTACATTAAGGAGGAAACTCGCATGACCTGTCAAACTATCGCCCCATCTCTGTACTTTCTCCATTATCCAAAGTCCTTGAGAAGTGTGTTCACATACAATTACTCAAATACCTCATTGATAATAATCTCTTATCTCCCACTCAGCATGGCTTTCGCCCAAAGCACAGCAGTGTTACAGCCCTGCTCTCCTTCACCGATAATGTCAACAAAGCCTTAGATACAGGTCACCCTACATCAGTAATCCTACTGGATCTATCCAAGGCTTTTGATACAGTTTCATATACTAAACTTCTGATCCAATTAACAAAACTTGGCTGTCCCACCACATCCCTCAACTGGTTTACATCATACCTAAATAATAGACAACAATCTGTAAAGTGGCATAACATCCAATCAAATTATCTGTCAAACAACATAGGAGTCTCACAAGGTTCCATTCTGAGTCCATTACTTTTCAACATCTTTATTAATGACCTCCACAAAGTCACACAACTAGATTATTCAATATGCAGACAATTTGACTATAATCTCTACTTCAAACAATTTGTCTACATGGCACACCTCATCACAAAAGGTTTCTCATCCAGGAAAAAAGAGATCAGTGTTCCTCTCTACTCATCACTCATTAGACCCATTATAGAGTACAACGCCCCTTTTGGTGTGTACCTCACAAGACATCTACAACAACTGGAAAGGCCACAGAAGTACCTCACAAAGAGGATTACCAGCCTCAAACAGATGCCCTATGCAGACCGTCTCAAAAAACTCCAGCTTTACTCTGTCGCATATCGCCTACTCAGAGGCGATCTCTGCCTAACATACAAAGCTATGTCAAACCCAGAGCTGTTGGACATGCTGCACGTAAAGAAATCCCAATCCCTCTGAGCTACACGCTCTAGGGACCTAAACATTGTCACCACAATAAACAGAACATGTTGGAGGGATAGATTCCTATCTCAGAGACTTCCCATACTCTAGAACAAACTACCTATCTATATCAAACAAAGCTCCTCATTAGCACTCTTCAAGAAAAATCTTGATGATTGGATGGGAGATAGGAAATTCACCCTGGGGATCACTTCTGTGGCTCTGCTTGACAGGGGCACAGGAAAATAATTTTCTTGGTTAGCAAAAGCCAGGGTACCGTTTGTGTAGGCTTATATAGGCCCTAGGGCCAATAGCCTAATACCTACCTGTGAACCTATGACCTCCTCACAGTTACTCAAAGTACCTTTACAGAAATTGAAACATGGCTAAACTACTCACAACTACTACTAAACGCCAAAATAAACAAAACTGCTGTTATTCTCTTGAAAACCACCAGATATAGACTTTAAAATCTATGCTAAAGACAGAACTGAAATAGAAGTAGTAAAATCAGCCAAACTACTAGGCATTACAATCAATGACAAACTCACCTTTGAAACGCACATTCTCAATACAATAAAGAAAACACACTTTAAACTTGACAAACTTTACCGACATAAACTTTGCATGGACAATAACACAAAAACAAAACTGACAAGTACCTTACTCATCCCTGCCTTACTTTATGGTAGTGCCATCTTCACTAACATTCACTCTTCCCAAAGCAACAAACTTCAGTCCACTTACTATAAAATAGACAAATTTGCCTCAGGAAAACCTAACCGCTCACACCACTGCCATGCAATTACTGAACTGAAATGGTTAGACTTCCCAAACTATCTTTGACTTACCCAACTAATGCTAGCCCATAAACTAATTTATACACCAAATAACTGCCCTGCACTGTCATCAATACTACAAACTTACATCTCTTCACGCAGCCTGAGATCCTTCAATAAATTACTACTAAGTGTAGCCAAGCCCAATAAAAGGGCTGGACAATGCTTGTTCTCACATAGCATTGCTAAAAAGTGGAACTCCTTACCCACCCATATTACCCAAATAGACTGTATAAAGACATACAAAGTAGCATTAAAAACCTACTTCCTTGACAGCCTAAAATGCCAGTGTCAATCAAACCACCGTAAGATCAGCACTACCTAATCCTAACCCAGTTCCATTATTGCTATTACTGATTTCAGCAAGAACTGCCATGTCTTTAATTTTTTTTCAGGCAATGCCAAAAGAAACAAATGAAGTTTTTGTACTACACTACCAACTGTTATCTAAGTTTATATAAGCACTGATTCATACTGATAAGTTTTTATATTGTCTATATATGTTTTATTTTTATAATCTTATAACCGTTTTGCTTACTTTTGCTCTTTAGAAATTGTTTTGTCATCTGTTTATAATTTTAATTTTTACTTTAATTGTAGAGCTTTACTCCCCGGACCTCCACTGAAAATGGGTTTCCGACCCAGTGGACTTTCCCAGTTAACAAATCTCAATAAATAAATAAATAAAATAAGTAGAATGCAGCCTAGACACTGGGATTGTGTGTTGCGTTTGTGTCTGTGCTTTCTGCATGCATATTTGAAGTGTGCTTTGCTTGTGATTAGCTTAGATTCTTTTATGTTTGCTCATGTTAGTATAAGTTGTATTTTTTTTTTAATTTATGCAGCGTTATTTCCTTATTTAGGAACTCAAAATTTGGGTGTTTAATTCAGAATTTGTGTTGACAGATCTTGTCAAAGGAGGGGATCTTTGCTTTTGTAGTGCAAATTCAGTGACCAGAAAGGGTACACATAATTTGAAAAGAATCATAAAAAGCCAAAAAAGGGGATTAGATAATGCTTCAACTCCTGTGTGTGATTTTTGATTGCCATACCCATGCTATGCACAAGTTTTTATGATTCTCCTGCACAATCCCAGTGTTTTTGTTTGGCAGTTCAGAGGACTAAATATCACTTGTTAATGAACTGCTTCCTGTTCCAAGGTGGAGGGCTCGAGTCTTTCCATCTTTGTTTGCCCACTGTGTGACATTAAGCAAAATCACTTAACTAGACAGTGCTTTGGGGCATTTGGGAATTTGGGCTAGGCTCCTTAATGGTCTCCTAGATCGCATGAATATTAATTACCTCTGAACCTGTACCAGCATCAGCTGGTATGACTGACGTATAGCTGGCTCATAGTTTCCTCCTCTTTTATACACAGAAAATTGGACTTAATAACATTTCCATGTTTCATTGTCACTGGGTAGTGGTAATAAGTAGGGAGGGATGCAAATGCATCAGTGAAAGATGCAGTATGCTGTCACTACTTTCTACCTTTGTATTAGTTAAGGAAAGCATCCAGTTGTATGCCATTTGGCCCATATTAGTGTTTTCTTTCATTAACTGGACATTTAAATGGTCATTATACATAAAAGAGAAAACAATACATCATTAAGCAAAAAATAAACAAAGTTTGGATCATTTAGTATCAGACGTATATGTCAAAAAACTTTAAAAGGAAACTGTAAGTTGGGGATACTGGGTTGTTGCAGTACTCAACTAGAGATTTCTTAAAAGCAGATATTCAGACTGGACCAATGTGCTATTTAAGTTTAAAACTGCATTTTCTTACACCGTTTGGACATGCTATACTGAGTCTTGAGTTGTAGCTTTTATGAAGATATTCATCCGGAAACTCTGACTGGGGATGCAAGCCTTATTTAAAATGAAATTCATATTTGTAATTTGCATATAATTAGGTGCATTTCTAATATCTCTTGAAGTATGCTTTATGCTGTGCTGTTAAATATTTTGACCAAAGAAATTTGGGTTATTAAAATAAAAAGATAGGTGTAAGCAGACTGCATCTTTGTTGTGGTTGTGATCACTTCTGCCTAATAAAATCAAGTGTTTTTAGTGGACTTGTAGCTGTAAATTAATTTTAAAAAGTCCTGTGAATACATGGTACTTGCAAATGATTGTAAAATGTCCTGCAGACACATGGAACAGAAATGTAACTGCTTGCTGTCCCATTCTCTAGATGGGGATGTTCACATCATGCTGAGGAATTTTTTTTCTTTGTGGGAACACATAGAAAGCAGATAACTTTCTGAGAAAGTTTGGAAGCCCCAGTATTTTTTCTACGAAAGATGTTTGGGTGAGGTGGGAACTACCAATTACGAAATAATTGTAAAGTAATTTTCTACTAAAGTCTGGCAGTTAGTGCAGAGGACTGCAAATCTGTCCTGTTAATGAGTTGCTTCCTCTGCCAAGGGTCCAGGGTTTGAATCTTTCCACTTGCATTTGCCTGCTGTGTGACTTTGAGCAAGTCAGTTAACCAAACAGTACTTTAGGGCTATTGGGAATGTGGACTAGGTTCTGTAATGGTGTCTTGGACTGTATACCTAGTAACTACCTTTGAACAATTTGCTCACAATGGTGTCAGTTCATTCTGATTGGTCATACTGATTGAGTCAGGATAGTAGCAGGTGTTTACATTTAAGTTCTTTGTATTCTTGAAACTTTAAAATTAGTTGACAGTTGCAAATCCATTAAAAAACAGATGTTCAAATTCCTCACTGCTGCAGTAGCCTTTAGCTATATGGGTTGTGTTCTGTCAGAACATAACTGGTCAGCTTCTAAAAGGTCTGACCCCTTCCCACACCTTCACTGTGACTGTTGATTGGACATCTTTGTAGAAGGAAATCAGAAGAGTGAAGATTTTTTTCTGTACTTTATTACTGTCCTGTAGAGGAAAATGAGCAGAGTGAAGATTTTTTCAATACATTGTCCTTCCTTAGTCACTGTTGCAATGGCAGAAAGGGATACATCTAGTTAATTTTTCCTTTCAAACTTTATGCAGTTTGTATAGTTTTGATTTTATTTATTTATGTATGCTTTGTACTACACTCATCTCTTTACACGGGTATCTTTGGGTTTAGACATTACAGCGTGACTGTGATGTCTTAGCAGGATTTGTACAAATGGATGAAATCTAATAATGCAACCGCAAATGATAAACAAGGGGGCGACCAGCCTGATTTAACATAACTGACAGGTAATTTGCCTCCTCTAGGGAAAATACATTTTTTTATAAGTTATCACAGAGTGAGGCACAAGCAATGAGAGGTGCATCTCCCAAGAACATTTGTTTTATGAAACCAAACAAGGGTGGAGAGGTTATTATGGATTATATCAATTATGCAAGTAAGATGTTAAGATATATTGCCAGATATTCCTTTTTATAATTTAGTTCTAGAAATGAGGTGAACATTTCATATTGTAAAACTGACTGTATGTTGCTGGAATTTTTGGAGGAGTATATTGACAAACACATGTATGATTTTTGACAATCCTTGGGGTCCCAAAGATGCATAAAGACACAAGAAATCCACCTCTGTGTGTCATTGTTTCAGGTCGTGGTTCTAATATGGAACATTTGACTATCTTTATTGATGTTAAGCTGAAACACATTTTTAATTGTACTGATGAAATCCTTAAGGATTCATTACATTTGCTACCAACGATATACAGAACTTATTTTCTGTTATTCCACAACAGGTAGTAATGGAATGGTTGTGTGAAATATTTATTAGATGTGATGGTATTTCAAATCTGGATCTCATACTTGTTGAACTGGTTATGGAAACAGTATTAAATTTTTTTTTTTTTTGATGGAGAATATTACCACCAAGTAAGGGATGTGGCCATGGGAGACTCGGCTGCCTCAATTTATGCAAATACAGTCCTTAGTTTTTGGGTAACCAACTATCTTTTGAACCGTGAATTTAAAAAATTTATATAGTTCTATTTCTGATACCCGAACAATATTTTTATTTTATGGTTTAGTAATGAAACTGAATTTTTAGCTTTTTTTAACCATTTAATTACCACTACATTTTTTTTTGTTTTTGAAATGAACGTATTCTTTAGCATATGATTGTATTAACTTTTTGGATATTACACTCTGCAAAGACTTTGCTGAGAGAAAATATAAGTCTATGGTTTTGAGAAAACTGGCATTCTCTAACAGTTATTTACACCTTAGGAGCAATCACCCCCATCCATCAAAAGAAATGCATAGTCAAGTCACAATTCATAAGAGCAGCTAGGCTAACCACAGATGATTTTATGCTTGAACAAGAATTTCATTTTGTCAAAAGTCTGTGTATTGAAAAAGGTTGCCCTCAGTATAGAATAGATTTAATGTCTAAACAAGTTTTGGCTAATAGAATTTCTAAATTTTCAGCTATTTTGTATAATATTGGGGAGAGTTTTAGAGACATTGATCATGCTAGCTTTGCCAGTTATATAGTATTGACATTTTTTCTAGCAGCTTTTAAGAACATTATCCAAAATCATTGGAGCATTTTTGAGAATAACCTGACAGTGATAACACTATTGGGTCATATACCATCATTTACATGTAAGAGAGAACACTATTGGGTCATATACCATCATTTACATGTAAGAGAGACTGTAATTTAAAGAACGTATTTGAAAAAAAAAATAAAGATAATTGTACATTAAGATGTGACACATGTAAACAGTGCAAATATATATATGTTGCAGTTTATTTATTAAAGTTGAAAAATGTAAGGATGTACTGGTACCAAAAGGATATTACACTTGAAATGCTACAGGAGTAGTTTATTTGGCCCATTGTGTCATGTGTCCCACATTTTATGTAGGCAAGACATTATGTCCTTTACGTAAGAGAACCTGTGAGCACGAAGTTTCTAAGCAAGACACGACTAACAAGTTATACACGCATTCCATAAAATGTGTTGATTTTCAATACATTTTTTGTTTACAGTTTTAAAACAGGTGGACTTTGATTCTAGGGATTGGTTTTTTAAGAATGGATTAGAATGTCATGAGTTAATTTAGCAACTTGATTAAATGCATCACAAAATCCAGGTCCTAATGATGTCATTTCTTTTATTAGTATTTTAAGGATGAAATAAGTCAAATTATAACAATTTTACAAGAGTTTAGATTTTTTTTCTATTTTTTTTTTAGTAAATGTCTGGATTCTGATTAGAGGGTATATTTTTAATTTCCAGTCATGTGAGTTTAAGTATTCACCTAGATTGTATAATTAGTGCGTTTTTATGTTTTTATCTTGTGACAATTATTCTGATGATGTATGTTTTTTTTTATCCCGAATGAAAGTGCTAAATCTATTAAATTTTCATTTTCAGCCTTTCTGCATTTTGTGTAATTTTGATTTGAGCTGTTTTTACTCTACTACTCTCTGCCCGATAGTTTCTTGGGATTTCAGACTGTTGCAGTATTCCTTACTAAAGGGATATTCTGCCAAGGGTAGCCATGCATCTGCCGGTATACCAAAGCCTAGGCCCTTTCATGTGCTGTGCGTCAGGCTTATGTCCTACTTCAGAGTGTAAGTTATATAGGTGACGTATGAGCGCAAAACCTCAGAATTTTTTTTGCTGCCAGGCAGACTGTAGCATTTTTGTATTTGTCTTGAATGTTGTAAATCTACTATAGTTAAGCCTTGGGCAGATAAGTACCCTGTTGTGGACTCTTCCTTTTTCTTTTAGCTTGTTTAATTGTAGGTGCATGTCATCCAGAAAGGGGAAATTTGACTGTGGGATGCAGATTCCCCATAAGGATAGACACAATAAATGCCTTTTTAGTTTAGGTAAGGACCACAACCATAAACAATGTTCTCTTTGCCTGGTCTTCATTTATAAGACCATGTACAGCTGTCTTTCTTCTCTTTCAGTTTGCTTGGAAAATCAACACCTTAAACCCCTTGCTCAAGGAACCATAGCCTTGGAATCTTGCTGCTCAGACATCTATCCAACTTTGAAAAGAAGTTAAAGAAATTAAGAATGGAGATTTCTGTTGTCTAATGTCTGCTGGGCATCTCTGTTTTGTTGGATGAAGAGACTGTGGATTGCATGGTTCATATGCCTGTCCCACTTCTCATGACCGCAGGGGAGGACGATACACGGCATGGAGCTTGCACATCATCTTAGGCTGAGACAACATCCATTAAGGACAAGATTAGGAAACCATGTCCGGTAATTTCAGAAGGGCTTAGATGGATTCGCAAATTTTAGTGTGGGGAAAAAATCCCAGGATCTATAATAGAACTACACTAGGGTTCAGAACTTCCAAGGCTTGTCAGCTCAGACATTGCTGCTAAAAAGAAACAGAAAACAAGACATGTTCCTAACCCAGAGACTTCCCATACCCTGAAACAAACTTCCCATTCACGTCAAGCAGAGTACTTCACTGGCCCTCTTTAAGAGAAATCTTGACAAGTGGATGGGCAATAGAAAGTTCACCCTGGGGATCACTTCAGTGGCCTTGCTTGACAGGGGCACTGGGAACTAACTTTGGGTGGCATGATGTCAGGGAATCTTCTTGGGCTAGCCTTATATAGCCTCAAGGGCCATTAACCTAGTACACACACCTGTGAAACTATGTTGATGTCTTTCCTTATCACTGTTTCAGTATTCATTACATAAGGGATTCCCACCAAGGTCAGCTCAGTATCCAGCCAGTATACCAAAGCCTTAAGAAAATTTAGACATTGTACATCACACATATACTCCCCGCTCAAGGCATAGGGCGTAAAGGTGACATACAGATGTACATACCTCAGAACTTCTTTGCCGCCAGTCTGAGCACCATCATTGATCTTCGGTCTAAATGCTCCTTCTTCTGTGCTGGTCACTGAGCCATATTTCAAATAAGTGCCTTGTTGGGGTTCATTCTTATCTATTTTCACTTTTATTTTTGTTAGTTTACATGTAATCCAGAGAGGATTTGGATTCTGAGGAAGATTCTTTGGCATATTCCTCTCAAATCCCTTCTCCTTTGGACTATGGATCTGAGGAGAAAGATTCTGTTAGTTCAGACTCACACTTAAGAACTGTATTGGGGACACTTTCTCTGCATGATGGAATATTTTAAATAGGACTGTTTTCAGGTTTCTGATATTCAAAATAGGTATTATGAACTCCCCCAGATGGAGTCTCCTAAGCCCTCTGCTGTACCTCCAGTCATGGCCACCCTTCTAGATACTTTTTCAGCAGCCTCTGTGACCCCTGATTTTCAACCTCCAGCACCTAAGAAACCTGATGGATTTTATAAGGTACCCGATGATTGTAAGTTCTTGTACAAATGTCCTGCTACGATCCTTCAGTAGTCTCTGTCTCATCCGACAAGCCTTCTAAACGTTTCCATTCTACTAAACTATTGTTATCCAGGGGTTATCAGCTAGAGTTGTTGGTTAGGACAGAAAAGAGAATTTGGGGTATTTGTGACTCTGGGAGGTCCAGCACTAGGAGGGGAAGAGATAAACAGGCTCACAATGGTGGAAAGAAAATGTTTTTGTTAGTAGGTTTTCACCTTTTTCAGGAATATTAAGCAGTTTGGTTAGTAAATTTTGGCCCATCAAAATGCAAGGGGACACTACAAAAGGGGTGTTTCCAGAAAACATAACTTTTTCGTATAGTAGATTTTCAAATTTAAAAGAATTGCTCAATAGTAATAGTAAAAGAGTGAGCATTGGGAGTCAGATGGGTTGTTTTCCATGTTTAGGATGCAAGTTTTGCCCTAAGGTTAGGAATTTGAACGGCATTAAGATTAATAACAGAGTTTATAAAGCCATACATAAGTTCACCTGTTGTTCCAGTGGATTTTTTTATATAATAGGATGTGGATGTTCCCCAGTTAAATGGTACATTGGACAAACTAAGAGGCAGGTCAAAAAGTATATTATTGAGCATTTAGTGGAGATTAGACATAGTAGATTGGATAGTCCAGTTGCCCATCATTTTTGGATGTGTCATGGGGGATCAGATTCCACTCTGTTTTTTAGCATATTAATAGCTAAGCCTATCCATCAGCATGGGGAGATGTATAAGAACAAATTATTAACTTTGAAAACCAGGTTTATCATTAATTTTAATACTTTATATTTATCAGGTTTAAATTTGGAGGTAAACTGTAATGTTTCATAGGTATGGAAAGCAGTGGGGGCAATATTTGGTGTTTTGTCTTTTTCAAGGAGGTGTTGGGTATGTTGTGTATCACTTTAACACTGTGTGTATCAATAATGTGGTGTTGATTGATGTAATATACAAAGACTGTGTTTCTGGTGTGTAATTCATCCCTTGAAGGCATAAGCCGAGGTACAAGGAAACACCAGTAAATAATTCTGTTACCCAGGAAGGTTCTTTTGGTTGTTTATATTTTTCTTTTGTGTTGGTGTTTTACTAAACTACTGTGCTCAGACAAGGACAGTAGAGTTGTGGAACGTTTAGCCATAGTGGTGTATTCCGCTGCCACCCTGTATTTTCGAGCTATTACTTACTAGACCCACATGACTAGATATGTTTTAGCCTTTCTTTCTCAATCTTCTCAAGCTATCTCTGATCTCCCTGATTCAGAAGGGAAGGTCTCGGCCCTTTATCAAGCAATGTTCGTTATATCAGGCCTCCCAGGAAGCCTGTTGCACCCTCCTGGGATCTTAATGTTGTACTTGACAAATTGGTTCCGGCTTCTTTTGAGCCTGTAGCTTCAGCTTCCTTGCAACGTTGTACTTGAAAGACTGTTCTTCTTTTGGCCCTTACTTCAGGTAAGAGAGTCTCTGAACTCCAGGCTCTTAAGGGCTGTTCCTCATTCTTGGTTTTTCATAGGAACAGGGTGTCTGAATTAATCCTTCGTTTGTGGTCAAGATGGTTAATGAATTGTCTCTTAATCATCTATTAATTTGCCCTCCTTTTTTCCTTCTCCACAGTCTGCTAGTGATAAGGTTCTTCACACTTTGGATTTCTGTAAACAGTTCATATATTAACTTTTTGTTTCCTTTCATCTCAGGTCTCTAGGTTTTACTTTTTCTAAACAAACCATGTCCTTCTGGATTTCTAATGCCATTTCTTTTTGCTATTCTTTTCACGGTAAATGAATTTCTACCACTGTTAAGGCTCATTCTACTCGAACTGCTGCTTCCTCCGGTGCTTTTTTCGAAGGATTGGACACTAATTCTATCGTTGAGGCTGCTGCTTGGACTTCTGTCCATACCCTCACTAAGCATTACAAGTTGGATGTTGTTTCCAGAACAAAGGCTGGTTTTGCTAGAGCTGTCTTGCATGGGTTTCTAGAGGGTTCCTTTATGTCTTTCTCCTCCCAAATTTCCTCTTGTACTCTCCCTTATGTCACGAATACTGCAACAGTGATATGGAAGGACATGGTATGGTTGTGTAAAGTCTACCATAGCAGTAGACATCCTTCTCTTAACTGTTACAGTATTTGCTCCCTCCCTCCTTCCCCTTTTGCTCTGCCTTATTCCTTCTGTCTTCGTAGTGTGGAATTTTCTTCTTTCTCCTTCTGGATGCACATGTTCCTCTTGGGGCATTTCACTTCTGAGGTATGTGCATCATTACGTCACCTTTATGCCCTATGATTTGAGCAGGGAGCATGTGTGTGCCATACAATGTCTATATTTTCCTAAGGCTTTGGTGTACTGGCCGGACATTGGTCTGCCCTTGGCAGGGAATCCACTGTGTAAAGAATACTGCAACAATGAAGAGAAAGACATCTACTGTTTACATAACCGTACTTTCCAGTTCCTAAGGACCCCTATGATGAGTGGCAAGATTTTATCCAAGGTCTTTGTAAAGCCCACATGGCTTTGAAACCTCCTCAGGGTTTGTCATTCCCTTTGTCATGCAGGGATTCCTTCCTCTTCTACTCCTCCTAATAGGACTAGGGAGACCTCTTCTTCTGATGAAGAAGATTTAGATTCTTGAGAGGAGACTAGCATATTCTTTCTCAATTCATTCGCCTCTTGCTTTAGGTTCTAATGAGGAAGATTTTTCTTGGGTATACTATTCTTAAAATGATGGACCATTTTAAGAGGGGAAAGCTATCAGATGTCTGAGATTCAAAAAAGATATTATGAACTCCTCCAGATGGATTCTCCTACACCTTCTGCAGTGCCTCCTGTTCTTGAGTATCTATTAAACACCTTCACATCTGCTTCTCAAGCCCCTGAGTCTCAGCCTCCAGCTTCTAAAACCTGGAGTGATTCTGAAAGATACACAAGGTTCAGAAGTTTCTTTATAAGAATCCTTCACGAGACTCTAATGACATTTTTCTTTTAACTGACAAGCCCACTAAGCTTCTTGCTTCTTGGAAACTGTTGGCATCTGATGAGGGTAGCAGAGCTAGGGACATATATGGCAAGAAGCTGTATACCTCTGCCACCTTGGCTTTTAGGGCCATCATTTATCAGACACACACGACCAGATAAATGCATTCTCTTCTTTCCATACTGGGGATGTTTTAGCCAGACATCCCATTAAGTGTAATTATGATGCTGCTGATTTTTTCTTACAGGGCAGCTACATCAGGGTCAGTCATTAGAAGGTATTCCTAGCTAAGGCTTCAGTCCCTTCCATAGGATGTAAAGGTGAAGTAATAGATTCTCCTCTGGATGCCCAGAATGTGTTTGTCTCTGCTGCTGTGGATCTTTTAAAAGCATTGAAAGACAAGGATAAGGTTATGCAAGATCTCAAACAGATTTTTTTTCCTCTGTTCCTAAGTACCAAAGCAACTATCCTTCTAAAACAGGTCCTTTTTGTTTAAACATCCCAAACAGCCTTTAAAAAATAAAAGATCATCTAAAAGTTTTTTTCCCCCTGAAAAAAGCAAGTCATGACTTTTGGGAGACAAAACTCATCCTTTCAAGACAACCCTGCTTCCGTTTGACTATCTTCTTTTCCTTGGCCTGTTTCATCTTTCTCAAAGTTTCTGTCTTTTGTTTCCCATTTAGCAGAAGATCACAGCAGACAAATGGGTTCTATCATTCAGCATGGCTACTACATGGTGAGGAAGTCCCCTTTTCCCTTCCTGAGCATTCCTCAGCTTCCTTCTTGCCAGTTGCCTTATTTTCAACCTCTACTAATGCCTCCTTACCAGAAGGGCAAGGGTTTCTATTACAGAATGATTTTGGTTCCCAGGAAGAGGATTCTTGGAGGCCCGTTCTAGGCCTCTCCCTTCTCAATACTTTTCCTGAAAGTTCCCTTTTTCAAAATGTTGACTCTTCAGTCTCTATTTCCCATTCTTCAACTGCAGACTTTTCTGGTTTCTGTGGACCTGAAGAATTCCTATCTCCATATTACAGTTCACCCTCTTTTCAGGAAGTTTTGCAATTCTGTGTGCCTTCCTTACGTTATCAGTTCTTTGCTTTGACATTTGGTCTTTCTACAGCCCTGAAGGTATGTACCAAATGTCTAGCCCGTGTCACAGCCTTTTGCAGACGTCATCATGCTCAGATTGTTTTCTTACCTGGATGGACTCATTCAAGCTACTTCTCAGCAAGGTCTTCAGCAGGACTTGGGAATTCACAATGCTTCTTCTTCACAATATAGGCTTCATTCTAAATATAAAGAAATCAGTTCTGACATGTTCCCAGGACCAGGTTTTCTTGGGTTGCAGTATTCAAACTCTTACAATGACAGCTTTTCTTTCTCCTCCCAAGGAGCTCTTTTTGACATATTTCTTCTGGTCCCTTATTCCTTTGCAAGAGACTTCAGCAAGAGAGTTTCTAAGAGCCCTGGGGTTCATAGCATGTACTCTTCCTATGGTTCCCTTTGCCAGGTTCCATAGGAGGAAATTCCAGTAATATCTGAAGGAAATTTTGCTTCAGCATTGTCATTGCCTAGAGTATTGAATTCTTCTCCTGCCTTGCCTAAGGGAGGAAGTTTTGCCTCTCTGCCTCTGGATCCACGACTTTCTTTTAGATTTGAGGTTAGTCAGTTTCTAAAAGGTGTCCTTTATATTAGGCAACCAAGAAAACACATTCCTCCTCTTTGAGACCTGAACTATGTTCTTGAAATGCTAACCCAGTCACCTTTTGAACCAGCAGTTACTTATAGTTTGAAATTGTGTGTTTTGCTGGTGGCCTTGACGTCTGCCAAAAGAGTCTCTGAACTTCAAGCTCTTATGGCCATGCCTCCTTTTCTAGTTTTCCTCAGAGATAACATGTCTCTTAAAACCAGTCCTACATTTGATGCCCAAGGTTGTTAATGATGTCTCTTTGAATCAGACTATCCATCTTTCCTTCTCCATAAAATACAAGAGAGTGGGTTCTTCACTCTGAATTTGTACAGACAGGTCAGATATTACCCAGATAAGACTAAAGATATTAGAAAATCTGAGCAACATTTTGTTTCTTTTCAGGACAAAACCTGGGTTTGGCAGTTCCAAGAAAAACATTTCTTTTTGTTACTGTGTTGATGGAAAATAGCTTCCTACTTCTGTCCAAGTTCATTTTACTAGGGCAGATGTTCTTCGTGTTTCACTGTTGCAGTCATCACACTTGGGTTATCCTGCCAGGGGTAGCCCTCAGTCTGCCCGTATACCAGAGGCTTAGTATTTCTGCATCGGTTGCTGTCGCTCCGGGACTGACGTCAGGTCATCAGTGGTATAAAAACAGGCAGCTGACGCCATTACATCAGTCTTTCTTGCCGAGGAGCCAGAAGCAGTTCACACGAGTGCTGGTCGGCCGCTACCTGAGTTTTCGTTTCCGAATTTGAAGTTGAAGTCTTCTCAAGCTAATTACCCCATTGGGGATCCTTTTTTCTTGCTCTAACCGATGTCAGAAAAAGTTAACAATTGTCTCGCCTGTGGAAAGCAAATACCACACCGAGATTTTCATTCTTACTTCATCACTTGTTTAGGCCCAGACCACTACGTCCCTCGCTGTTGATTTTGTGCTTTATTCAGCACCAGAACTATATGTCGTCGGGCCCTTATCATAGCTAAATACTTTCGCTCTCCATCTCTGTATTCCGAAATGGCTTTGGTAAGCCATCCGACTACCGATCTTCCGAAAAAATGTAAGGATAAAGACAGAGACAGACCACACAGGTCCAAAACTGCCAACGCTTCCGTTAAACTAGCCGCCAGTTCACCAATACTCAGTGAGGCGCTTTCGCAGCCCCTGATGCCCGCTTCTATGGATTCACAGGCCGCTACCAAGACCCGTTCGGAGTCCGGTATGCCGCAAGACTCTTCTTTGACTATGGAACCTGTGGATGTGTCTACTTTGGATGGGTCTGGAGCCACTCTGCAGGCACCGGCTATCGAGGAAGTTCTTCGCACTACCGATATTCGACACAAACCAACAACTTCTTTCGCGTCTTCAATTCTTTCTAAATCTACCGAGTTCCTAAGGCCCAGGGTATGAACTACGCCTATAAAAACGAAGTCCCAAGCTCAAGCACCTGCTAGCATGTCTCGGTCTCAAATGCTTAAAATGGTGGAAGACCTTATCATGCTGATTGGGGAAGTCAGCCTACCCCTGCTAAAAGAAAAAGAGACTTGTCCCCAGCAACTTTATCTGAACAAGAGTCCGACGACTTTGAGATTTCTGATTATGAAGACATGACTTTATCTGCTTATGAGGATTCAGATGTAGAGGAATCCATTCCTTCAGCCTCTCCTCCAGAGGATTTTTCTTTTGGTGAAACCTTACATACCTCGAGAGAGCATTTCCATTAGGAATGCCAGGATTATCCTCAGTCCAAAAAGAGACTCAAGGAATTTTTTTAATTTACCACAGCACAGACCCTTTGCTATTCCTCCTGTGCTGGATGGTTGTGGATGATGTCTTTATGGAATCCAGTCTAACTCCTGATACTCTACTTCCTGCTCCCAGGAAACCTGACCGGTATTACAGAGTCCCTGACTCACACACATTTCTTTTCAAAAATCCTACTGCTGACCCAGAGGTCATCTCCCAAGGACCTAAAGGAATAAAAGCTACCACAGTTAAGAATCCCACCCCTTCGGAGAGGGAATCCCGAGCTTTAGACAGATGGGGTAAAAAAGTATACACCTCTGTAACTCTTGCCATTAGAGCATTAAATTGTCAGTTCCACATGCTGAAATTCCAGCAACATACTCTGGAACTTATTAAACAAAAATTATCTACCTTCCCAGATTGTGCAGGAAATAAAGAATTACAGGAGCTTATGCATTCTGCAAGCCAAGTTTCTAAGCATACCCTGCATTGTGGGTTTAATGCCCTAGAGGCATCCTGCAGGGCAGCAGTCACAGGTTCTGTAATTAGAAGGCATGCTTGGCTTAAGGAACAGACCTTGCCAGACCATGTCAAATCCAAACTATTGGACGCACCACTGAACAAAGACAATCTATTTGGCACCCAAGCAGAGGAAGTTTTAAAAAAGATAGAAGAAAAAGCTAAGTCTGTGCAGGCAGTTAAAGACTTTTTGCAAGTCCAGCCTCCAAGATTCAGTAGACATTGCCCCTCAAAACATTGGTCCTTTCCAGCCCCCTCAAGGCCGCCTCAGACTAGACCTAGGGGAAGCAGACCCCTCAGACAGCTGTCCCAGGGAATGCAGAGATCTAAGCAATGGAGTACCTCCACTTCTAAAACAGGGAATGCTAATCCACTCCCTTATGGAAAGAATTCACAATGACTTTTCCAATCCACCTCTTACCTCTGCCCACCTGCTTCTATCCCTAGGAGGAAATCTTGCCTCCCATGCAAAAAACTGGGCCTCTATCACCAACGATCGATGGGTCCTCAACATAGTGTCCCAGGGGTACAAATTTTATTTCCACACACTGCCAACCCCAAAAGGGTTCCCAGATCTTCCTCCAAACCAGTGGGCAGAGGCACAAAACCAAGTTCATTCCCTGCTCTCCTTGAGGGCAATTCAGCCTGTTCCTACAGACCAGATAGGCCAAGGCTTCTATTCCAGACTTTTCCTGGTACCCAGAAAAGAGGGCACCTGGTGCCCAATCTTAGATCACTCCATTCTAAACACCTTCCTGGTGGTACCAAAATTCAAAATGCTCACCCTCCAGCAGCTTCTTCCTGTGCTGTCCAAAGATGCCTGGTTAGTCACCCTAGACCTAAAAGAGGCCTGTCTGCACATCCCAATCAGAGACTCTTGCAGGAAATATCTACGTTTCAGGGCAGGATCTATGAATTATCAGTTCTCTGCACTTCCCTTTGGCTTATCCGCTGCTCCCAGAGTTTTAACAAAATGCCTGGCTCCAGCCATTGCTTTTTGCAGACAAAGAAATATTCAAACTTACCCCTACTTGGACGACTGCCTGATTCAGGCAGACAGTCAGGAAAAGCTGTTGCAGCATGTGACTTTTGTAAAGGACCTACCAACTTCACTGGGGTACACTATAAATGAAAAGAAATCAAAACTAGCCCCCAGTCAGCAAATTGTATTCTTGGGAGCAAGCCTGGACACAGCATCCCAGATGGCATTCCTTACTCTAGAAAAACAAACTTGACAGGCTGCTTCTCTCAACTGGCCACCAGAACCCATTTATCTGCAAGGAAAATCCTTCAAGCTCTAGGGTTCATGGCCTCCTGCATTCTACTAATTCCACATGCTAGGCTGCATATGAGGAAACTTCATTGGTACTTAGAGCTTTTGGTGTCAACATTCTCAGGACCTGGAAACTGTTATACCTATGATACCTTGTCTAAGGAAAGATTTTCTTTGGTGGGCAGCATCATGCAACCACAACAAGGGACTTCCCTTTTCACAACCCCATGCCGCCCAGACCCTAACCACAGACGCATCAGACTATACCTGGGTTGCACATCTGGACGGCAGGTGCATTCAGGGCCACTGAAGCCCAAATCAAATTCATCTGCACATCAACCAAAAAGAGATGCTAGCTGTTCAGCATGCTCTGACAGCTTTCAGACCCCTACTCTCTCATGGGCCTCTACTAATCAAAACAGAGACCACAGTGATGTGGTACATCAACAAGCAGGAAGGAACCCACTCTTATCCACTCTGCAGGCTGTCCATGACCCTTTGGAACACGGCCTCAACCATGCATATTCACCTGCTAGCACAATTCCTGCCAGGCAACCAAAACTCTCTGGCAGACAACTTAAGCAGAAATCTCCAAGACCCACACAAGTGGCAGTTAAACCACAACACCTTCAGCCTCATAACCCAGAAATGAGGTACCCCCGAAGGTGGACCTATTTGCCTCCCACAACAACCACCAGCTCAGCAAATTCTGTACCAGGGAACCTCACATCAAGGCCTGGAAAGTGGATGCCCTGTCCTTCCAATGGGTAAACCTCTCGATCTGTGCATTTCCCCCATACCTCTTCTTACAAGCATATTACTCAAAATAAAGGAGGAAAGACCAAGGACAATCCTGATTGCCCCAGAATGGCCATGCCAATACTGGTACCCACTACTGTGCAGCTTGTCACCATTGCCTCCATGGCACCCCTTCAGATTCCAACTCTCCTGACTCAGCAAGAGGGAGAGTTCTTGCATCCACAATTGCATACCCTGAACCTGGCAGCCTGGCTTATTCCTTGACCTCTCCAGTGGCCAGCCTAAGCAAACAGGTCCTGGATGTTATACGTGAAGCCAGATGACCCAGCACTTTAAAATCCTATGCTGACAAGTGGAAAAGGTGTTGTTCCTGGATCCAGGCTAAAGGAGGTGAACCAGCACAGCCCCCCTTACCTCTCATCCTGGATTACCTAGCAGACCTACTTCACAGAGGCCTATCCTTCTCTTCTATTAAAATCCACGCCTCTGCCATCTCTGCTCATTACAGCACAGAGCCACCTCTCTTTTCACATCCACTCATCAAGCAGTTCCTTAGAGGGCTAACAACTTAAGGCCACTCAGAATAGCCCCTACCCGTGTTTGGGATCTTAACTTTGTGTTGGAAAAGCTCATGCTACCCCCCTTTGAGCCTGCAGCTTCAGCAGAGTTAAACTTCCTCTCTTTGAAAACAGCCTTGCTTCTTGCCATCACTTCAGCTAGAAGAGTGTCTGAGCTACAAGCACTCATGGCTGTGGAACCCTTCATCATTTTTCATGCTGACAGGGTCTTCCTCAAGGACTTAACTCTACTTTCTTGCCTAAAGTAGTGTCCAGTGTGGCTCTCAACCAATCCATCCATTTGCCAACTTTCTTCCCTAATCCTCAAAATGAAGGGGAAAGGATCTTGCACTCCTTAGACGTGCACAGACAGCTCAGATTCTGCCTTGATAGGATTAAGCCCTTCAGAAAATCTGACCAGTTACTAGTCAGCTTTGCAACTGGAGCAGAGGGCTCAAAACAAACCATTTCCAAATGGATAGCACACTGCATCCATTTCTGCTACAAGCACCATGGGAAACCAACCCCTCAGGGGGTCAGAACACATTCCACTAGGGCAACATCTCCCTCTACAGCATTTCTCAGGGGAGTCCCTACCAGGGACATCCTGGAAGCTGCTACCTGGAGTTCAGTACACACCTTCACCAAACATTACCACCTGCCTATGTTTTCCAAATCCCGGGTGGGTTTTGCAACAGCAGTCCTGCAAGGCATAGTAGCTAGCCCTAACTCTTCTTGACTGCCTCCACCCTTCTTCAGCGTTGGGAATCCACCCAAGTGTGATGACTGCAACAGTGAAACACGAAGAACATAGTACAGTTGTATACACTTACCATAAATATAGATGTTCGATTGTATTCACTGTTGCAGCCCTGGTTACCCTCCCTCCAGCCCCCTGACTTTTTTTGGCTATACCTCTATTCTCCTTTACCATGCTTAAAAGCTTTTTGGTGTATTTGCTTTTTTGTTGGAGGTATAACCTTGTGTGTATATATATATATATATATATATATATATATATATATATATATATTTAATTGCTTCCCATTAGGAGGGCACCTGACATCTGGGGTAAGAAAAACTGATGTAATGGTGTCGGCTGCATGCTTTATACCCCTGACTACCTGACGTCACAGAAGATGAGACAGCAACCGATGCAGGACACAAGACTTTGATGATCAGGCTGACTGAGGGCTACTGCAAGCAGGTAACCCAAATGTAATGACTGCAGCAGTGAATACACTCGAACATCTACATTTATGGTAAGTGTACACAACTGTACTTTCTTTCCTAAACCTCTTTGTGATGGTGCCCAAGTTCAAAATGTTACTTCACAATCTGTTACCTCTTCTTCTTCATTCATGCTTCCTAGTTACTCTAGATTTAAAATATGTTTACTGTCACATCCCTATTCTTCCAGACTTCAGGTGTTTCTTAAGGTTTTGTGTGTATAGATCACCATATCAGTTCTCTGCCTTACCCTTTGGACTATCCACTACACCAGGAGTGTTCATAAAGTGTCTTGCTTCAGTTAAAGCTCATTACAGACTACAGAGTAGCCACATTATTCCATATATAGATGACTTCTCTTGTCTTTGCACAGTCTTTTTCAGTGTGTCATGAATCTCTCACTAGGGTGAGAGATGTCTTACACAAGCTGGGATTCCAAAAGAACATTCAAAAGTCTTTTTTGACTCCTTCACACAGGATTGTGTTCCTGGGGAGTCAGCCAGATACCTCAATTCAAAGAACTTTTCTTACACAGGAAAAAAATAAAGATGTCTAGCTCCATGTGTTTCTAAGGTTTTCCTGTCAGACTGTGGTCACTGTGAGGGCACACCTCAGGATTTTGGGTCTCATGGCATCTATGATTCGCATGATACCCCTGGAAAAACTCCATATGAGAAAGATACAGTGGTATCTGAAGTATCTTTGGTCTCTGCACCAGCATCCCTTTTCTTTTCAAATCCCATTGCTGGGATTTGTCAGAAAGGAAATCCTGGTGGAGATGGCAAATATCCATAAATCCAGATCTTACCTTCTCCCTCCCTTTTCCAAAGCAATCATTCACCACAACTTGGACTTTGCTTGGGGAGTAGTTTCAGGAGGGATAAAAGTGCTAGGTGTGTGGGACACCAAGGACAGATGCTTGCACATAAATATAAATGAGATGCTTGCCCTGATCAATGTCCCTGTGACCTATTCAACTTGTTACAGACATTACCACAGTCATGTGGTACATTAACAAGCAAGGAGGATCCAGGTCACTCCCCCTTTGCAGACTAGCTGTGTTAGCTTGGGATATAGTTTCACAGCACAATCTCACTCTACAGGCATCCTACATTTTGTTAGGACAGAATTGTTTCGCAGACAAGTTTAGCAGGGCAATGGCCAACCCTTGCAAATGGAAAATATATCAGGGGGTATTCCAAAATTTGATCCATCTATGGGGAGTTCCACAAGTATACCTATTTGCCTTCTGTCTGAACAACCAGCTGACAAGATTCTGCTCCAGGATTCCATGCAGGAAGGCTTGGAAGACAGATGCTTTTATTTTTCCTTGGACAAGAATGTTCCTGTATGGTTTTCCACCCTTTCCCCTGATATTCAGGGTACTTATGAAGATTCAGAAGAAATCCCCCAAGATCATTGTGATGACTCCCTTCTGGCCCAGGCACCACTGGTTCTCCCTTCTTTTGGAAATGACCAGGGGTAATTACCAGAAGCTTCCTCACAGAACGGATCTACTTGCACAAGATCAGGGGTGTTTCATGCACCCTGACCCCAAGCAACTTCAGTTAACTGATGGAAGATAGGGTCTTAATTCCCTTTAGACACCCATTTAGGTGTTAATCGAGGCAAAAAAGCTTGCTGCTAGAAAATCGTATATTAGCAAATGGAAGAGGTTTTCTAGTTGCCACCAACAGTATAACCAGCACCCATTCAGGGCTACTTGCTCCATTTAAACCAGCTAACCTGGCTGACTTGATCTTAACATGGTTTTACCGATTGCTCTGACCTCCACAAGAAGGATATCTGTGTTGCATGCTCTTACAGTGAGTCAACCCTACCTCATGTTCTACAAGAACATGGTGTCTCTGAGAACTAATCCTTCTGTTGTGCTTAAAGTGTTGTCCAAGAGTACTTTATGACAAACTATCCATCTTCCTGTTTTCTTTCCTAAACCTAAAAAATGAGAGAGAAAGGACACTCCATACTTTGGATGGCCACAGACAACTCCGGTACTATCTTGACATAATTAAATCTTTCAGATGTTCGGATAATTTTTTCATTCCTTGTGAAGGTAAAAAGAAGGGACAACCAGTGTCAAAGAAGACTATTTCCAAATAGTTGTCTAAGGCTATTACTTTTTGTAATAATCACCACAACAAAACTATTCCAGGCTGGGTCAAGGCCCACTCTGCTAGGGCCTTGGCTTAATCTATGGCTTTTTGTAAAGGGTTTGATTCTTGAAGTATTCTAGTAGCAGATACTTGGTCCTCTGTACATACTTTTACAAAGCACTGTAAGCTTGATTCCTTCTGTAGGTTTAGATCAGACTTTGCTGTGACCATTCTCCAGGGGCTCCTGGAATCTTCTCATTCCAACTCCCAAAATCTGTAAGCTATGGTAATCTGCCCATATAGATATATGGCTAATGAAGCAGCAATCAATATGAAGAACATAGAGTTGTGTAAGTAAACTTACCATATCAGTAGATATTCGAATGATCACTGCTGCTGTAGCCACTTCCTCTTGCCACCTCCCTTGTTTCTTGGTATTTTGTTTTTGTCTAGGTGTGGACTTTTATTTTTTGTTGTTCCTAGCATTGTCTTTTTAGGGCTCAGCCTTCCTCACTCTGTTGGCATAAAAGCTCTGAAGGCCTTGATGCCCAAACCTGTCTTTTCAGTCAGTTCAGTTCAAGCCGACTAATAGTTTGGTTGCATGGAAGGTGCCCTGAAGCTTTGGAAGCTGTCTGGATGTTATTTCCTTACAGGATGTAACCCATATAGTTTAACTACTGCAACAGTGATCACCTGAATATCTGATGTCATCATAGGTTTACCTGTATAAGTGTACTGTCTTTCTCATCCAGGTGACTTTGGGAGTAAAATGTACCCATATGTGTTTCTGTCTTTCATTTTCACTGTATATTTATTTATCTACTTAAATTATAATGTTTAATTACAGCAAACTCTCAGTTAACCGGCATCCATGGGGATTGGTAGATGCTGGATAACTGTAGTTTCTGATTGCCTGAGAGTCACTGTTAAAAATGGGCCTGACTAATACTGTACCCTGTACTATTTGTTTGGTTTGACCTGTGCTTAGGTTGGTGAGAGAAGGAATTTATTCCTATCTTTCTTTTTAAAACTCTAAAAACATAAGATATGTTTCTGGGGGGAGGGGGACAGAAAGTGCAATACATGAAAATTGCACTGTATTTCTTTGATTTGTTTTTTCTGATCGCTTGAGTTCCGGTTAACTGAGAGTTTTCTGTATAATACTGATTTTGTGTGTTTCTTTGCATTTTCCATGGCTAATGGTATTCTTAGAAAAAATTACCAGCATTTGCACCTGTGGTCAAAAGTTGGCACAAAAGGACTTCCACATTCAGTGCTCATTTTGTTGGAGGTCACCCTGCTTCTATGTGCAAAGAGTGTTTGTGCTTCAGAAAGAATATCCTAAAATAGGGTAGAAAAACTAAGGGCTTTCCTGGAACGCTAACATCTCCTTTCCTTGCACCAAGGGATGCCTGTCAGTTTGATGTCTGCATCAAGGACATCTGCAGTAAATGAACTTATAGTTAAACACCACTGTAAGATGGAATAAACAAGGAAGCTGCTCACTGAAGATATGTCAGGGTGTGTGGGGCTACTGAGACCCTTTGTTTAGCAAGGGCTAGAGCATGGTGCTGTTGGTTAAGTCTCCAGCTGAGGCACATGTTCTTACTGTAAAATCATCTATTAAATCCCCTTTAGATGTTGACTGTGTGGTAGTCTTTGCAGTCTTTTGCCAGGTGAATTTATTTTTAAATCACAGCCAAATGCCCACTGTTAGTCCACAGTTAGCACAGACCTGAGGGGAAGGCACTTCTTTATAAAGATCCCTACAGCAGTGTTTTGTTTCTGGACATGTCCTTCTATTCATTTGCTGCAGTTTCCATAACATGAGGGAATCCACCACAATACAAAAGTCTAAAGCTACTGTGATTTACATGTGACACCACACATCAGCAAACGTACATTGGCTGTAAAAAGACGTCGAGTATAAAGCGGACATCAGCAAGTACCAACCTCAGAATTTTTCTGCTGCCTGTTCGATCGCCTGCTCCAGATGTCACTTGTCAGTGAAGTTGCGAACTTTGGTTCAGATAAGTACCCCACTGGATTTTTTTGTTTAAAATATTGGCTACTGTTTTTGGCCATGATTGCATGTCAACTAGGAATGGCAAGTGTCAGTGTGGAAGGCAGATTCCACATAAGGACGCTTACTACCTTTGTTTGTTTTGCCTATGTCAAGACCACGACCCTACCACCTGCACCATCTGTAAGGTCTTTGTAGCCAAAACCCTTTGCAGTCATTTAGCTTCCTTGAAATTATATCTTGAAAGTCAACAACTTAAGCATCTCGCATGTGATAGGGAGACAGGGTTGGGCCCTTCAGACGAGCTGCAACCAAAAAAGACCAAGAAGCCACGGCCTGATGTAACTGCTTCTACCTCTGATCTGACCGTCTCTCTCAAAGCCGATGTGGGCCTGGAGGCTGTGCCCGGTATCTGTAGATGTTCCCTTGATGGGTAATACAGTGGAGGCCACGAAAGACACTACCAGCACATCTGCAAGGAAATCTCAGGCGTCCGACTCGGGCGTAGGGGGGAACCACTGCTTGTTATTACTTAAGGCCCGCATATCGTCACCCAGGTCATTGTGCAGGAGGATGTGCCTACTGACACTGTGGAATGCAGGCCGTCTGGCCCTTCCACCACATGGAGGTTCCAAAAAAGAAAAAACTTAAGTCTAAATATGTTTCTCCTGTTTCCCAGGAACAAACACTGGATTGGCAGGCTTTCTCCCAAGGCCTTTTCAATGCTTTTATGGCCTTATGGCAGACCTCTGTTCCTTCTCTCCCTTTTTCTTCCTCTACTCCCTTAAAGAGGACCTCTGAGGTGATTTCCTGAGATGAGGAAGAATCATCAGGAGATCAGTCCTTGGCTTATTCAGCCCAAATCTCTTCCCCTTTCGGTTATGCTTCACCAAAAGAAAAATACAATGGCATGGATTTCCCTGGGAAGGATATCTACTTTGAGGAATCTATCTTGAAGATGAGAGAGTTCTTCAAGTGGGACTGTTGCCAAATTTTTGACATCCAAATAAGGTACTACAACCTCTTACAGATGGCGTCCCCCTCTCCATCTGCCATACCCACTGTCCTGCCAGCCTTCTTAGATGCCTTTTGCCGTGATTCCCAGCCTCCAGCCCCCAAATGCCCAGATAGATTTTATAAGGTGCCTGAGGACTCCAAATTCTTCTTCAAATGCCCCTCTGCAGACCCTGCTACCATTTCAGTGTCTGCAGACAAGGCATCCAAATTGCTGCTTTCTACCCCCTTGCTTCCCTCAGATAAGGATAGCGAAGTCATGGAGAGGTTAGGGAAAAAGTTATAGACCTCTGCTACTCTGGCCTTCAGGACAATTAATTATCAAACTCATATGGCCAGATATTCCTTAGCCCTTTTTATCAGATGCTGGAAAGTTTCTATCTGAGCTCCCTGATTCTCCCACCAAGGCTAATCTCCTCTGTATTCATAATTCCTCACGCCAGGTTACCAGGCAGTCCATTAAGTGCAGTTATGATGCCATGGAGGCCTCAGCAAAGGCAGCTGCATCTGGATCTGTCCTGAGGAGGTATACATGGCTCAGGCTGCAACCTTTGCCTGATGATATTAAAGCAAAGATCATGGATGCCCCCTGTACAACAAGGCCTTCTTTGGTACCTCGGCTGCACAACTTTTTAAATCTCTACAAGAAAAGGTCAAGGAGCTCCAAGATCTAAAACATTTTTTTTGTTTCCCCTGTCCCCAGATTTCAGAGGAATTATCCTACCAAAACCACCTTTGTCAGGAAACAAGCCAGACCACAGTCTTCAAAAAGTAAGAGAAACCCTAGGAAACAATTACCATCTAAGTCTGCCTCTTCTACCCACACCCAGAAACAGCCCTTCTGGGCTAAGCCAGGTAGTCTGTGACTACCCACCTCCAGGCCCATTAACTCCTTTGTCTGTTTGCCTTTCTTTCTCTTCCTGCTTGGAATCAGATACCCAGGACTCGTGGGTCCTATCTGTCATCAGACAAGGATATTTTATGGTGTGGAAAACTATTCCCTCCTTCAGGGGTATCCCGCAACCTCTAAAAGTACAATTGCAATATTTCCTCCAGGTCATTTCCATCCTGCTTTCTCAAGGCACTATTTTGGAAGTCCCATCCTGTCAAGTTGGAAAAGGATTTTACTCCAGGATGTTCCTGGTTCCCAGGAAGGATGGCCCTTGGAGGCCTATTCTAGATCCTTCCCACCTAAATACCTTTCTGAAGGTTCCCACCTTTTGAATGCTAACATTACCCACTCTTCTTCCTCTCATTCTTCCCCAGACCTTTATGGTGTCATTAGACATCAAAGATGCCTATTTTCATATCTACATCCACCTTCAGTTCAGGAAATTTCTTCACATTTCTATTGCTTCCTCACCTTTTCAGTTCTGTGCTTTGCCCTTTGGACTGTCTACGGCTCCGAGGGTCTTCACAAAATGCTTAGCTCCTCTCATAGCCTACTGCAGACTACAGGGCATACAGATCTTCCCTTACATAGATGACCCACTCTTCCAGGCATCTGTCCTTTATAGCGGCTCTCCTGCAGAGGCTAGGGTTCATGATCATCTATCAGAAATATGCCCTGATCCCTTCCCAATGCCACATTTTTCTGGGCTGCAGGATTCAGACAGACAGGATGCTATCCTCCTTACCTTCAAAGAAGGTCCTGTCCCTGACTTCCTACTTCCAGGACCTCTTGCTCCTTGAATCCCTAACTGCCAGGGAGTTTCTGTGCCTCTTGGGGTTCATGGTCTCCATGATCCCCATGCTTCGTTTAGCCAAGTTGCACATGAGAAAATTCCAGTGGTTCTTGAGGACAGTTTGAATGCAACACTTTCATCCTCTGAACTGTGTTACCCCACTCGTACCTTGCTTGAAAAAGGAGTTAAAGTGGTGGATTCTTAAGGTTGCATGAACCCGGGTCTACCCTTCCAACTACCTCTCCCCACTCAAGAGCTGTACATGGATGCTTCAGACTTAGGATGGGAAGCAGCACTGGAATCCTGGAAGGTCAGAGATGTCTTGTCTTCAGGCCATACAAGGGAGCACATCAATATAAAGGAGATGAGGGCCTTGATTTTCGCCCTCCAAACCTTCATCCATATGCTTTCTCCAGGGGTCCTAAGGTGGTTCACAGACAATATCCTGGTCCTCTGGTATGTCAACAAACAGGGAGGGACAAAGTCTTTTCTCCTGTGCAGACTGGCTTTACAGACCTGGCAATTAGCTTTGCAGCGCCAGCTCTCCCTTCATGCTGTCTGCATTCCCATGACCCAGAATGTTGTGGCAGACGCACCCTAGCAGGACCATGACTCAATCCCACAAATGGATGTTGTACAGGGATGTGTTTCTGGACATGGTCCATCGATGGAATATACCTCAGATAGATCTCTTTGCCTTCCACATGAACAGACAACTTCCCAAATTTTGTGCCAGGGTCCCACATCCCTTGGCATGGAAAGTGGACGCAATGTCTTTCTCTTGGAAGGGGATGTTTCTGTATGAATTCCCACCTTCCCACTTCTCCAAAAGGTCCTGCTGAAGATCCAGTGGGAGCAACCAAAATTCTTGGTGGTGACCCCCTTTTGGCCAACATTGGTTCCCCCTCCTCCTGCATTTAGCCAAGGGCAATCACCACAGAATGGACCTACTCACACAGGACACAGTAACTCTAGTATAGCCACAGATGTCGACTCTAAGTCTGACTCTCTGAGTGAAAGGGTTTTGATTCCCTTCAGACACCTTTTTTCTGAGGATGTGCTTCAAGCTCTGCAGGCGGCCAGAAAACCCACAACAAGGACATCCTGCGTTTCCAAATCAGAGTAGTTTTCCATCTGGAGTTTCAAAAAGGACTTACAAACAATGTTAGGACAAGACCACTGGGACATCCATTATCTGTGTCAGTTAATGAATAGTGGGCTGTCTTGTGCCTTAATTAAAGTCCATCTCTGTGCTATCTCTAATGTCTGCCTATGCCTCCCCCTTTAGCTTCCAGGTTGGAAGTTAAACTCTTCTTAAAAGGCATCCTTCACATCAGACCACCAAGGAAACCAGTTCCTCCCCCTTGAGATCTCAATTTTGTGCTAGAGAAACTTACCCTGGCCCCCTTTGAGCCAGGAAGTTCCTCTTCTCTGCAACATTGCACCTGGAAAACTGTTCTTTTCATGGCCATTACTTCTGACAGAAGGGTATCTGAGTTGCAAACTCTGATGTCCTCTCCTTCACAGTCTTCCATAGGGATAGGGTCTCCTTACGTAGTCATCCCTCTTTTATGCCTAAGGTGGTTAATGAGTTGTCTCTCAATTAGTCTGTCAACCTTCCAACCTTTTTCCCTTCTCCTCAATCCTCCAGTGAGAGGATTCTGCACACTCTAGATGTGCGTAGGCAACTCAGATACTATTTGAACAAAACCAAACCTATTTTGTAAGTCTGAACGCCAGTTTGTTTCTTGTCACTCAAAGGCCCTGGGTCAACCTGTTTCCAAGCAGACTATCTCCTCATGGATTTCAAAAGCTCTCTCCTTCTATTATATTGCCAATGGAAAGAATCTCTCCTCTCGGGTTAGGGCACATTCCCCTAGGGCAGTGTCTTCCTCTGGAGCCTTCTTCAAAGGGTTGGACACTTGCTGTATCCTGGAGGCAGCTACCTGGTTTTCTGTTCATACCGTCACTAAACACTATAAGCTAGATGTCATTTCCAAGTCCAGGGCTGGCTTTGTGGACAATGCTTCTGTTCCTCCGCCCAGTTCTTCCTCTGCATGAGCTTTGGTACTCTCCCTCATGTTATGGATTCTGCAGCATATGCATAGAAGGACATAGAATAGTTGTGTAAAATCTTACCATAACTATAGATGTCCTCCTGTTCTGTATGCTGCAGTACCCCCCCCCCACCTTCCCTCTGATGCTTGCCTGGCCACTGGTGGCATGTTTTCCTCACATAAGATCAGGCTGGTGCTGTTTGCGACCTTCAGCTCTGAGGTTGGTATGTGCTGACGTCTGCTTTATGGCCGACGTCTCTTTATGGCCAATTTATGATGTTAGGTAGTCCGATCTCACCTTCATTTTACATATGGGTTCGGAGCCGTTCCTCGGCACTGACTCAGCCGATTTACAAGCTGGAAGACTTCTGGTTGGCTCGTGGCTAAGCAGGTATCCCATGGTGCACCAATACAATCCCCAGATCTCGTTTGCCGCGTCGACGAGTTCGGTTGTGCTTCTCTTGGCTCTGGCTAAGTTTTTCAAAATTCTTTATATTCTATCATATTTCAATGCTTTATTAGAACCTTTATGGTATATTTAGTGTTGCTAATATATTAGGCAGTTGTATTGCTTGCCCTTTTTGAGTGCAACTTAATTTACTAGTGGTTGTTGGTATCCTGTGTGCCAGTTAGTTTTAGGCTCCATTTTTGGTGGTTTTCCACTCTTAGTCAACAGGGGCTCCTGTTGTCTTGTCTGTTGTTATTCTGACCTTTTTTGGTCACCATTGGCAGTTAGTTTCTGCTATTTTGACATTGTTTGTTTTGGCGGGGATCCGCTTGTGAATTTCAAGGCTTGCAAGTATACTACCTGTTATTAGGAATATAGAAATGTATTGTGTCATTTACGGTTTCTCTTGTGTGAATGGGCTTTCCTTTCTGGTCTGTTTAAATTAGAAGACCTAGTTTTCACTACACTGGGCTAGGCCTGTTTAAGTTAGAGGACCTAGTCCTCGTGTAACTCCTTTAGCTAGCTTTCTCTGCACAGGGCTAGGCCTGTTTAAGTTAGAGGACCTAGTCCTCGTGTAACTCCTTTTTAGGGCTAGGCCTGTTTTAGTTAGAGGACCTAGTCCTCCTCCTTTTCTCTCTTTCATCTCTCTTGGGTTTGTGTGTGTAATATGTGTAAGGAAAGTAAGGGGCATAAACCCTCGGGGTTCAAAAAGTGCATGAAATGCTCCCAAAAGATGTCCTTAATGGATGGCCACAGTAGCTGTGTCTACTGCCTAGGGGCCATCCACTTACAGGAGTCGTGCTTGATGTTCATCGTGTTACACTGCTGTAGTCATTACACTTGGGTTATCCTGCCGTCAGGCGGTCCTGCAGTCGGCCAGAGTTCCAAAGTCTTGGTCCGGCGTTGGTTGCTGTCTCTTCTTCCCTGACGTCAGTGCGCCAGGGGTATATTAAGATGCATCCAACGCCATTTTCTTCAGTCTTTCTTGCCATGCGGTGCCCAAAGCAAAAGCAGTTCGCAAGTGCCAGTCGGCCGACTCCTGAGATTTTCGAAGTCGAATTTCAGATCCGAAGTCTTCAATAAAGCTAAGTACCCCATTGGGGAAACGTTTTTCTTGCCTCAGACCGATGTCAGAAAAAGTTAATAATTGTATTTCTTGTGGGAAGCAAATACCTCATAAGGACTTCCACTCTTACTGTATTCCATGCCTAGGCCCTGATCATGACGTCACTAGTTGTCGGTTTTGTGCCAGATTTAACAAACGCACGATAAAACGACGTTTTGATTTTGCTTTGCACTACTTTGGCCGAATGTTCAATTATACAATGCCGTTAGAACAACCGATGACCGCAATTCATAAAAAACGCAAGGACAAGGATAAAGACAGGCATCCGAGGTCTAAACCGACGACGAAGCCTCTTCTAGGCCAGTCGCCGGTTCTCAGTGAGGCGCTTTCACAGCCCCTGACACCCGCTACCTCAGAGCCACAGGCCGCCTCTGACTCCCACGTGGAGAAAACTAGGCCTCTGGAAACTCAAGGCATTGGGCCTACGGAAACTAATCCCTCATACGGGTCTGGAGCCACTGAGCAGGCATTGGCTTCTGAGGGTGTTTTCAAACCTTCACAACTTGCCATTAAAGCAACAGCCAAGACAAAAACACCATTAAAGACAAAGAAGCAAGTACAGCATTCTCCTGGACAGTCCTCCATGCCTAAGAAACAGATGCTCAAAATGGCCGAAGACCTTATTACTCTAATCAGGGGTTCCCATCCCCCTCCTGAGAAAAGGCCTAGGCAGGATACAGACTATGATTCCTCTGATCAGGTTTCCATTTCCTCTGATTCCTCTTCAGACCAGGGATACTCTCTCCCCCCCTATGAGGACTCTGATGCTGAAGAATCTTTCCCTTCAGCCTCTCCTCCTGAGGATTACTCTTTTGGGGAAGCTTTACATACCATGAGGGAGCATTTCCACTGGGAAAGTCAGGATTATTCAGAATCCAAGAAAAGGCTCAGGGACTTCCTTTGATTGCCTCAGCAAAGGCCCCTTGCTATTCCGCCTGCGTTAGATATTGTGGATGATGTGTTCTCTGAATCCAGCTTATCTCCTGATTCTTTACCCCCTGCACCAGCCAAACCAGATAGGTACTACAGAGTCCCTGACTCTCACAAGTTTCTTTATAAAAACCCTTCTGCTGACCCAGAAACCATTTCCCAGGGTCCCAAAGAGGTTAAGGCTTCCATTGCAAAAAATCCAGTCCCCGCTGACAGAGATTCTAGAGCATTGGATAGATGGGGGAATAAAGTTTACACTTCTGCAACTTTAGCAGTAAGGGCTTTAAATTGCCAGTTTCACATGCTTAAGTACCAACAATATTTAATGGCTCAGTTAAAACAGAAAATGCTTACAAGCTCAGAAGCTCCTGACTACAAAGAAATGCAGGATTTATTGCATGCAGTTGAACAGGTGGGAAAACATACTCTGCAATGTGGTTTTGATTCTTTAGAGGCCTCTTGTAGAGCTGCAGTTACAGGTTCTGTGATTCGAAGACATGCTTGGTTAAAAGAACAGAGTTTACCTCATCATGTTAAGGCAAAATTATTGGATGCCCCTTTACAGCATGATACATTGTTTGGTGTTAAGGCAGAAGAGGTGTTAAAGAAAATGGAGGATAAAGCTAAATTTATGCAAACAGTCAAAGATTTCTTACAGGTACAGGCATCTTGATTTAGCAGAAATTGGCCTACAAAGAATTGGTCTTTTCCAGTGTCAGACAGGCCACAGAGAGGCAGATACAGACGCCCAAGAGGCAGATCTCAATCCCAAGGCTCTAACAGACAACGACAGTGAGGTACCTCAACCCCAAAAGGAGGTGAGGACAAATCTCAACCATACAGGAAACAGTCCCAATGACTTCCCCCTTCGTATGCCAAGCACTTCCCTTTTGGCAGCACCTTTAGAAGAAAAACTAGCACTTTTTTGTCAAAATTGGCAAACAATCACCCAAGACAAATGGTTTCTGAATATTGTGTCTCAAGGCTACAGGTTCCACTTTCACACTTTACCAAGGCTAAAAGGAATGCCAAACCTGCCACAAAATCAATGGGCAGAGGGTCAAAAACAAATAACAGCCCTCATGGACATGAGAGCTATTCAAAAAGTACCACGGCAGGAACAAGGACAAGGATTTTACTCAAGACTCTTCCTGGTCCCCAGAAAGGATAAAGCCTGCAGACCCATACTAGACCTTTCAACTCTAAATACTTACCTGGATGTTCCGAAATTCAAAATGTTGACACTACAGCAGCTTCTTTCCATGCTGGGCAAGAAGGCTTGGCTTGTTACTCTGGACCTCAAAGAGGCATACCTGCATGTCCCTATCAGACAAAATTGCAGAAGATACCTCAGATTCAAAGCTGGTACACTGCACTACCAATTCTCTGCACTGCCCTTTGGCTTATCTACTGCGCCCAGGGTCTTTACAAAGTGCCTGGCACCAGTAATTGCATTTTGCAGACAAAAAGGAATTCAAATATATCCATACCTGGACGACTGCCTCATTCAAGCAGAGACAAAGGACATTCTTCTAAAGCATCTGGCGTTTGTAAAAAGGTTGCTAATTTCTCTAGGGTACACAGTAAACGAAAAGAAGTCAAAACTAGTGCCCTCACAACAGATAATATTCCTGGGTGCCAGCTTAAATACAACGGCCCAGATGGCTTATCTCATGCCAGACAAACAAGGACAACTGACTCAATATTTTCAACTACTGGCAAAAAAGTCCCATCTCCCTGCAAGAAAAATTCTGCAGGCCCTGGGATTCATGGCATCCTGCATACTACTAATTCCATATGCCAGACTGCATATGAGGAAATTACAATGGTACCTAAAAAGTGTTTGAACTCAGCAGTCTCAGTTTAGAAGCAGTAACACCAATAATTCCCTGCCTACAACAGGATTTTCGATGGTGGGCACAGGCATGTCACCTCAACAAGGGTCAGCCTTTCACTCTACCCGCAGCCAGGCAGACACTAACAACAGATGCTTTGGGCTACGCCTGGGGAGCACACATGGCAGGAAAATGTATTCAGGGCAAGTGGACCACAGACCAAATGCATCTTCACATCAATCAAAAAGAGATGTTGGCTGTTCAAAATGCCCTAACAGCTTTCAAGGACCTTCTGCATCCAGGACATTTATTATTAAAGACAGACAACACCACAGTAATGTGGTACATAAACAAGCAAGGGGGCACTCATTCTTATCCCCTATGCAGGCAAGCCATGACCTTGTGGAACACAGCTCTAACTTATCAAGTTCATCTGCAAGCACAATTCCTACCAGGAAAGAAAAATACTCTGGCAGACGATCTAAGCAGAAATATCATGGACCCTCACAAATGGAAACTGAATCCACAAATCTTCAGCATGGTAACGCAAAAATGGGGATGCCCAGACATAGATCTTTTTGCCTCCCCACTGAATTGCCAACTACAAAAATTCTGCACAAGGACTTATCTCACACAAGCATGGAAAGTGGATGCTCTCTCCATCAGCTGGAGAATCCTAAAAGTTTATGCCTTCCCACCACTGCCTCTCCTTTCAGAGGTACTCCTAAATGCCAGACAAGAAAAAACACAGATGATCCTGATTGCTCCAGACTGGCCACACCAGCACTGGTACCCAATCTTAAAGAACTTAGCTCAAGGCCCACCATGGATTTTGCCTCAAATTTCACACTTTCTGATTCAACAAAACAATCAGATCCTGCACGGTCAGCTCAAAACCCTAAACCTGGCTGCATGGCAGATTCATTAGTCAAACAGGCAACACCTCTCTCTAAAGTTGTTATGGATGTCATTTTGGAGGCCAGGAGGCCTAGCACCAGGAAATCTTACTCAGAAAAATGGAAGAGATTCTGCGCCTGGAGCCAGGCTCAAAGCCTTGACCCTCTTGTCCCAAACATTCCTCAGATTTTACAATACTTAACTGAGATGCTGGACAAAGGCCTATCCGTCTCATCAGTTAAGATCCACGCCTCTGCCATTTCAGCACATTACAACACGGATCCTCCTTTATTCTCTCATCCCTTGCTAAACCAGTACCTCAGAGGGACTAAAAACATAAGACCGCCCTGGAGAGCACCAACACCAACTTGGGATCTCAATTTTGCCAGCCAATACAGCCAATTTAAATTTTTTATCATGGAAAACACCTCTACTCCTGGCAGTAACTTCAGCACAGAGAGTCTCAGAGCTATAGGCATTAATGGCAGTGGAACCTTTTATAATTTTTCATCAGGACAGAGTTTCTTTAAGCACAAACCCTACCTTTATGCCAAAGGTGGTATCTAGTGTGGCTCTTAACAAAACCATCCATTTGCCAACTTTTTATCCAAACCCCCAGAATAAAGGGGAGAAACTTCTGCACTCTTTGGACATACACAGGAAGCTACGCTTCTACTTGGACAAAACAAAAGCTTTCAGGAAAACTGAGCAACTGTTTGTAGCATATGCTGCAGGATCACAGGGCAAGGCTATCTCAAAGCAGACTATCTCCAAATGGATAGGACACTGTATTCGTTACTGCTACACACAGCATGGGAAATCTGTCCCTAATAACATTAGGCCACATTCTACCAGAGCAACAGCCACTTCAACAGCCTTTCTCAGAGGAGTACCAACCAAGGAAATTTTGGAGGCTGCAACTTGGAGTTCAGTGCACACCTTTACCAGGCATTACCACTTGCCTCTTTACTCTAAATCCAGAGCAAGATTTGCCACTGCAGTTCTGCAGGGCCTCATAGCCAATCCTAACTCTTTATAGACCAGCCACCCAACCTCAGCTTTGGGATTCTACCCAAGTATAATGACTGCAGCAGTGTAACACAATGAACATAGTACAGTTTTGTACCTACCATAAATGTAGATGTTCGAGTGTTCACACTGCTGCAGTCCAGGTTACTCTCCCTCCATCCCCTCTGTCCTAGCTGGACTTATCTATACCTTTCTATCCTATACAACCTTTGTGGTGTATTTGCTTGTAACTGAAGGTATTGTTTTTATTTTATATATATGTTTTATTAGCAATATGTATTGCCTACCTACTTGGGGGCACCTGACATCCGGTGCAAGAAAAACTGAAGAATATGGCATCGGATGCATCTTGTATACCCCTGGCGCACTGACGTCAGGGAAGAAGCGACAGCAACTGATGCCGGACCAAAACTTTGGAACTCTGGCCGACTGCGGGACTGCCTGATGGCAGGATAACCCAAGTGTAATGACTGCATCAGTATGAACACACGGAACATCTACATTTATGGTAGGTACAAAACTGTACTTTCTGCCATTCTTTCTCTCCTAGAGTGTTACAGGAGAGAAAGAACAAACTCATACTCAAGGGTCTATTGAAACCATGCTTTGAGGAAGCACTATCCAGTTCTTCGGCTTCCTCTTAGTCTGGGAAATCAAAATCCTCAAAAAGGCCTTCTCCTGCACTGGTTGGTGTCTCGGAGCCACCTCTTAAACAGTCGAAACAATCCAAATCTGCCTCCTCGACGACTCAGCCTTCAGAGCCGAAGGAGAGCATCATGGTGGTGTTAAAGTCGGTTACAGGTGTTTTGGAACCGATCTCTGAATCTATTGATAAAGCAGTTGACTCTGTTACTCGGAGTCAGTCTGTAAGCTCCCTACCGGTTTCCATAACAATTAAGTCTCCAGTGCCCCCAGGTCAAGATCCCCTACTATGTCTTCCAGGAGCCTTTCAGAAGAAGATGTTGAGAGGGTAGTGCTGAGACGCCTGAAGTAGTCTGCCTTACCAAAATTATTGTTGGCTCCGACGCCACTTGGCCCAGCTTTCCCTTGTCTGCTATTCCTCCTCTGAGCCATATTGGACTTTCGGGGTCAGAGTGCTTGGTGCCAACGGAGGAAATGCCGGCTCCACCTTACTCTGTTGCTGCCTTGGAGCCGGGTTCGGCTCCGACACGCTTGGTGCCGGCCGTCGTATCCAGGGGATGAAGCTCTCCTGTTGGCACCGACAAGGAGGGTTAGAATTGATCATCTTTGGTTCCAAGCCTTCCTCTCAGTGCTTCAGCCAGGGTGAGCTCGGACCCTGCATCTATCTTGGAGCCGACAGCTCTGGCTCTGGTGCCGACCCTTGTCTCTTCAGAGTGTGGGGGAGGTTTTCGGAGCTGGAGAGGATGGGTGGTTGCGATGATGAGGAGCGTGCTGTCTCATTCTCCAACCCCTACCAGTGGCACCAGCACTCTTCCCCCTAGAGCACCCATTTCAGTCTGAGCCCCTACTCTCTCTGGACACAGCAGAGACCCGCAGCTTCAGGAACCATCGGCTGGTGGCCCCCACTCTTCTGAGGCTTCCCTCAGAATATCCTTCTGAGGAGCCTCCCCGGAAGAGGTTATGTAAGAGGAAATGTGTTGACTCCCAGGATGAGTCTGACATCGGACACTGACCTTGAGGAGTTGGAAGGGTACCCCAAGTCGTCCTCTGATGATGTCTCCTTTGTGGACATTTTAGAGATTCTTAGGCAGAGGTGCGACTGGCCCACTGTTAACCCTTCTGATGAGGAGTCGGTGTACCTGAAGGCTTTCGGGTCTCAACCTTCTGCCTCTTGGGTGTCTCCACCTTTTGACGAACTGATTGATCTAGTTAGTCGAAAGGTGTGGGATACTCCTGACACCGTGGAGCCATTCCCCAGGAGACCAAATAGGTTCTTGTTTGCCCCTCCTGGTAAAGAGTTCTTGTCCAAGGGCATTCCCGTAGATGCCATGGTGGTGGCGGCGGCCATGAAGAAGGAGTTAGCAGAGACTTCTTCATCTGTTCATCCACCAAACAAAGAGTATCGACAGATGGACAGATTTGGGAAATGTATTTTTAGTTCAGCAGCCTTTACCCTTCGATCGCTGAACTATCTCACACACTTCACGAGGTTGCAGAGGGATCTCCTCAAGGAGTTAGGAGATTCCATACAAGGTGCGTGTACTGAGGGGGTTCCTGACAACATTTCTACTCAGATGTTCTTCATGTTTCACTGTTGCAGTCATTACACTTGGTTGCTGGCAGGCTATTTTCAGTCGGCCTGAATTCCAAAGTTTAGGTCCAGCGTCGGTTGCTGTCGCCTCTTCCCTGACGTCAGTGCGCCAGGGGTATAAACGATGCAGCCGACGCCATTTTCTTCAGTCTTTCTTGCCGCACGGTGCCCGAAGCAGAAGTAGTTCGCAAGTGTCGGTCGGCCGACTTCTGAGATTTTCGTGTTCGAATTTCAGATCCGAAGTCTTCATTAAAAGCTAAGTACCCCATTGGGGAAAACTTTTTTCTTGCTCCAGACTGATGTCAGAAAAAGTTAATAATTGTATTTCTTGTGGGAAGCAAATACCTCATAAGGATTTTCATTCTTACTGTATTCCTTGCCTAGGCCCTGACCACGATGTTGCTTGTTGTCGGTTTTGTGCTAGATTTAAGCAGCGCACTATAAAGCGCCGGTACGATTTTGCATTTCACTATTTTGGCAGAACATTTAATTACAAGATGCCGTCGGATAACCAACTGACTACCGCAATTACCAAGAAATGCAAAGAAAAAGAAAAGGACAGGCATTTGAGGTCAAAAACCGGCGACTAGGCTTCTTCTAAGCCAGTCGCCGTTTCGCTGGCTCTCAGTGAAGCGCTTTCGCAGCCCCTGACGCCCGCTACTTTGGACCCGCAGGCCACTATAGACTTCCACGTGGAGTCGCCTAGGCCGCTGGAAGCTCAAGGTATTGGACCTTCGGAAACTGAGCAGGCATCGGCTTCTGAGGGTGTTTTCAGACCTACTCAATTGTACATTAAAGCAACTCCAGCTACAAAGGCAAAGACTAAAGCATCTTTAAAGACAAAGAAACAAGTGCAACAGCCTCATGGTCAGGCCTCCATGCCCAAAAAACAGATGCTCAAAATGGCCAAAGACTTAATTACTTTGATCAGGGGTTCCCAGCCCCCTCCTGATAAGAGGCCTAGGCAAGAGTCAGAATATGAATCTTCAGATCAGGTTTCCATTTCTTCAGATTCCTCTTCTGATCAGGAGTACTCTCTTCCTCCCTATGAGGATTCTGATGCTGAAGAATCTATCCCTTCAGCCTCTCCTCCTGAGGATTACTCTTTTGGGGAAACCTTGCATACTATGAGGGAACATTTCCACTGGGAGAGCCAAGATTATTCTGAATCTAAAAAAAGGCTCAGAGACTTCCTTTCACTCTCACAACACAGGCCCCTAGCTATTCCACCTGTGTTAGACATTGTAGATGATGTATTTTCAGAGTCTAGTCTGACCCCTGACTCCTTTTCTCCAGCTCCTGTTAAGCCAGACAGGTACTACAGGGTGCCTGAATCTCATAAATTCCTTTTCAATAACCGTGCTGCTGACCCAGAAACTATTTCTCAGGTTCCTAAAGGGGTCAAGGCATCCACTGCAAAAAACCCTACCCCCTCCGACAGGGATTCTAGGGCATTAGACAGATAGGGAAAGAAGATTTACACCTCTGCTACCTTGGCTATACGGGAGTTAAATTGTCAGTTTCATATGCTCAAATATCAGCAATATATTATGTCACTGCTTAAACAGAAAATGTTGATAAATTCTGAAGGTGCAGAAAACAAAGAAATGCAGGATTTATTGCATGCAGCTGAGCAAGTTGGAAAGCATACTTTGCAATGTGGTTTTGATTCTTTGGAGGCCTCCTGCAGGGCCGCTGTCACGGGTTCTGTCATTAGGAGGCATGCTTGGTTAAAGGAACAAACTCTACCAGATCATGTTAAAGCAAAATTATTAGATGCTCCATTACAGCATGATACTTTGGTGTTAAAGCAGAAGAGGTGTTAAAGAAAATGGAGGACAAAGCTAAATCTATGCAGACAGTCAAGGATTTCTTATAGGTACAGCCTCCAACATTTAGCAGACACTGGCCTACAAAGAATTGGTCCATTCCAGTGTCAGACAGACCACAAAGTGGCAGATACAGATGCCCAAGAGGCAGATCCCAGCCCCAAGGTTCATACAGGCCTAAACAATGGGGTGCTTCTACCTCCAAGAGTGGTGAAGACAAATCTCAGCCTTATAGGAAACAGTCCCAATGACTTCCCCCTGCCTGCGCCAAGCACTTATCTTCTGGCAGCACCTTTAGGGGGAAAACTAGCACTTTTCTCACAAAACTGGCAAATAATAACCCAGGACAAATGGGTCCTAGACATAGTGTCACAGGGCTACAAGTTTCACTTTCATACCCTGCCAATGGCAAATGGTTGTCCAGACCTACCAAAAAACCAATGGGCAGAGGCACAAAAACAAGTCTCATCCCTCATCGACATGAGGGTCATTCAACAAGTACAAGAACAAGAGCAGGGACAAGGATTTTATTCAAGACTGTTCTTGGTACTCAGAAAGAACAAAGCCTGGAGACCAATACTGGACCTATCTATTCTAAACACATATCTGGATATACCAAAATTCAAAATGTTGACCTTACAACAGCTTCTGCCCATGCTGGGCAAGAAGGCTTGGCTTGTGACTTTAGACCTAAAAGAGGCATACCTGCATGTCCCAATCAGACAAACATGCAGAAGATACCTCAGATTCAAAGCTGGCTCAATGCACTACCAATTCTCTGCACTGCCCTTTGGCTTATTTACTGTGCCCAGGGTCTTCACAAAGTGCCTGGCACCAGTAATTGCATTCTGCAGACAAAGAGGAATACAAATATATCCTTACTTGGATGACTGCCTCATACAAGCAGAGAACAAGGACATTCTACTACAGCATCTTGTGTTTGTAAAGAGATTACTACCATGCCTAGGGTACAGTCAACGAACAGAAATCAAAACTAGTACCCTCTCAAGAGATAATATTCTTGGGTGCAAGCTTAAATACAACTGCCCAGATGGCTTATCTCACGCCAGACAAACAAAGGCAACCGACTACCTATTTCAAACTGTTAGCAACAAAGGCCCAGTTATCTGCAAGAAAAATTCTGCAGGCTTTGGGCTTCATGGCATCCTGCATTCTACTAATTCCATATGCAAGACTGCATATGAGAAAACTTCAATGGTACCTAAAAAGTGTTTGGACTCAGCATTGCCACAGCCTAGAAACAATAATTACTCTCATTCCCTGCCTGCAACAGGAGTTTCGATGGTGGGCGAAGGCCTGTCACCAGAACAAGGGACAGCCATTCACCTTACCCCCAGCCAGGCAGACATTGACAACGGATGCATCAGATTATGCCTGGCAGGCACACATGGCAGGAAGATGTATTCAAGGCACATGGTCCGCCAACTAAATGCATCTACATATCAATCAAAAAGAGATGCTAGCTGTTCAAAATGCCCTGACAGCCCTCAAGGACCTACTTCATCCGGGACAACTACTGATAAAGACAGGCAATACCACGTTCATGTGGCATATAAACAAGCAGGGAGGCACTCATTCTTACCCCCTCTGCAAGACTAGCCATGACTTTGTGGGACACAGCATTGACTTACCAAGTACATCTGCAGGCACAATTCCTGCCAGGAAAGATAAATATGCTGGCAGACAAACTAAGCAGAAACCTCATGTATCCCCACGAGTGGAAATTGGATCCACAAATCTTCAACATGATAACAAGGAAATGGGGATGCCTGGACATAGACCTATTTGCCGGTCCTCACAACTGCCAACTAAATAAATTCTGCACAATGACTTATCACAGACAAGCATGGAAAGTGGATGCCCTATCTTTCAGCTGGAAAAACTTAACAGTATATGCCTTTCCTCCACTGCCACTCCTCCCCAAGGTACTCCTAAAGGTCAGCCAAGAGAAGCCAAAAATGATACTGATTGCCCCAGACTGGCCCCACCAGTACTGGTATCCAATCCTAAGGAACTTGTCTCAATGCCCAGCCTGGACCTTACCTCATGTACCTCACCTACTGTCCCAACTAAACAATCAGATCCTGCACAGCCAACTCAAGACCTTAAATCTGGCAGCATGGTGGATAATGTAGTCATTCACTAAAGCAGTGATGGATGTCATTTTGGAGGCCAGGAGGCCTAGTACTAGAAAATCTTATGCTGGAAAATGGAAGAGATTCTGTGCCTGGAACCAGGCACAAGGAATTGACACAGCAGTACCAAATGTTCCTCAGATTTTCCAATACTTAACTGAGATGCTGGACAAAGGCCTATCCTTTTCATCAATTAAAATTCATGCCTCTGCCATTTCAGCTCATTACAATACAGAGCCACCAATCTTTTCTCATCCTTTGTTAAGCCAATACCTCAGAGGAGCCAAAAACTTAAGGCCTCCAAGGAGATCACCAATACCTGCATGGGACCTCAAATTATGTTTTGGAAAAACTCACTCTGCCCCCTTTTGAGCCAGCCGCTACAGCTGATATAAAGTTTTTATCTTGGAAAACAGCTCTGCTCCTAGCAATAACCTCTGCAAGACGAGTCTCAGAGCTACAGGCACTCATGGCTGTGGAACCTTTTATCATTTTTTATCCAGACAGGGTTTCTCTGAGGACAAACCCGACATTTATGACTAAGGTAGTGTCCAGTGTGGCCCTTAACCAAGCTATTCATCTGCCTACTTTTTATCCAAACCCACAGAATAAGGGGGAGAGAATTCTGCATTCTTTGGACATACACATACAGCTATGCTTTTACTTGAACAGAACCAAAGCTTTCAGAAAGACGGAGCAGCTACTAGTGGTATATGCTGCAGCATCACAAGGAAAGGCTATCTCAGAGCAGACTATTTCAAAGTGGATAGGCCACTTCATTCGTTTCTGCTATTCACAACATTGCAAGCCAGTGCCTGAGGGCATTAGGCCACATTCAACCAGAGCAGCAGCCACTTCAGCAGCCTTCCTCAGGAGAGTACCAACCAAATACATTTTAGAGGCTGCTACCTGGAGTTCAGTGCACACCTTTACAAAGCACTATCATTTACCACTCTACTCTAAATCCAGGGCAGGCTTTGCCACTGCAGTTCTGCAGGGCCTCATAGCCACTCCTCATGCTATTTAGCTCCAGCCTCCCAACCATAGCTTTGGGATTCAACCCAAGTGTAATGACTGCAACAGTGAAACACGAAGAACATAGTACAGTTGTGTACACTTACCATAAATGTAGATGTTCGAGTGTGTTCACTGTTGCAGTCCAGGTTACCCACCCACCGTCCCCCATCTCTTTCTTGCTGGAGCTTAGTTGCACTTCTCTAATTTATACAACCTTTGTGGTGTATTTGCTTGTAGATGAAGGTATAATACATTTTGGTGCATGCATGTTTTATTGGCATATTTTTAGCCTTTCCTTTTGGGGGCACCTGACATCTGGGGCAAGAAAAACTGAACAAAATGGCGTCGGCTGCATCTTTTATACCCCTGGAGCACTGACGTCAGGGAAGAGGTGACAGCAACCAACGCCGGACCTAGACTTTGGAATTCAGGCTGACTGAGGATAGCCTGCCAGCAGGATAACTCAAGTGTAATGACTGCAACAGTGAATACACTCGAACATCTACTTTTATGGTAAGTGTACACAACTGTACTTTGTCCACCTTAAATTCTGTGGTTAACTCCTCCATGCGACTTATCTCTTATGCTGCGGATGGAGCGAGTAGAGCAGCGGGTTCTGGAGTTGTCTTCAGGTGCCACTCCTGGATGCGCTTATATAATTTTGCAGAACCGTTCAAGTCTACTTTAACCAATGCCCCGTTTGATGGTTCCTCATTATTTGGTTCCAAGGTGAAGGATACACTCACTCGGTGTGAGCAAGAATGAAAGACGCTTTCTGCCATGGGAGTGTGTTTTACTGTTCCTTCCAGACCATACCCAAGGGTCAAAGGGGGGGGGGGCGGTAAAATGTGGTTCAAGAAGTCCCAGAGGGTCTTTCTTGACACACAGGGTAAATCCTCCTTCAGAGGCAGAGGAGGAGTAAATGGCAGACGTCGCCCTAGAGGCAGGGGCGGTCCGCAATACCAACAAGGCCGTGATTCCTTTCGTGGACGGCCTTATCAGCGCTCCTGATGTGAAGCCCGACTGCGCTTCTCTGGAGCCAGTCAGGGGTCGCATTTCTTTGTACCAAGAAGCCTGGCTAAATATCACCCAAGACAAGTGGGTACAAAGAGTTGTTACCAGAGGCTATATCATGCCCTTTTCCTTATCACCGTTTGTTCCCAAAAGGATCCCAGATGTACCACCCAATCTCAGGGATCAGGCAACTGTGGAGATGAACAAGTTGCTCTTAAAAAGAATCATCCAGCCAGTCCCAGCAGACCAGATAGGATCCGGAACTTACTCCAGGTTCTTTTTAGTTCCAAAACGAACCAGAGATTGGAGGCCAGTATTGGACCTCAGCAGATTGAATGAATCGGTGAAGGACAAGTTTTGGATGGTAACACTGCAGTCTATACTCCCGCTGTTAGGGAAAGACTTTTGGATGTGATCTCTGGATCTTCAGGACACCTACTACCACATAAAAATGGGCAACGTGTCCAGAAGCCATCTACACTTCCGGCTGGGAGCCAGTCACTATCAGTTTTGCGCTCTGCCCTTTGGTCTCACCACAGCCCCCAGGGTGTTCACCAAATGCATGGCAGTAGTGACAGCTCACCTGAGACATCAGGGATTCCAGGCGTTTCCCTATTTGGACGACTGGCTCCTGACCGTCCCCACCAGGCATCTACTCCTCCAAGTCAGGGACGCCACGATTCAACTTTGTGCTCAGTTAGGGATGTCCATAAATCGGAAAAAATCTGCATTACTGCCCTCTCAATCTGTGATTTTTATAGGTGCAGAGGTAGACAGTGAACATGACAGCTAGTCTTCCTGCCAAAAGGGCACAGAACTTAATCTCCCAAGTTCAGTGTTTTCTCCCATTGCGAAAAGTCAAAGCGAAGTGAATTCTTCAACTCCTCGGGATTATGGCTTCCACAGTTCTGTTGGTACCATTAGCCAAATTGCACATGAGAATTCTCCAGTGACTTCTGTCTTCCCAATGGTCCTTCCAATCTCTCCCACTTGAGTCATCCTATCCTGCTGACGGAATCATGCAAGATTTGGTGGATAGCTCCCAATCAACTGATCACAGGTGCCCCCTTTGTTCCGGCCCAACCCATTGCCACTGTGACCACGGATGCCTTCCAGATCGGGTGGGGGTGGGCATCATCTCAGCAGGATTGTCCAAGGCACATGGCAAGAACATGAGGCTCACCTGCATGTCAGTGTTCTGGAGATGAGCGCGGTGCTTCTGGCGTTGCAAGCATTTCAAGACCTTCTTCCTCTAGGGAAAATTGCGATACAATCAGACACCATGTCGGTGGTTTGGTATATCAACAAACAGGGCGGTACCAGATCTCACCCACTCTGTCAAGAGGCCATGCGAGTTTGGGAATGGGCGATTTCCTTCCAGTGCTTTCTGGTTGCAAGGCACATTCCAGGGACAACCAACGTGATAGCCAACAAGCTCAGCCAGGCAATCCTAATGCCTCACGAGTGGTCTCTGAAACAGGAAACAGTGGATCAGATTTTCCGGAAATGAGGACAGCTTTGCTGCGACCTTTTTGCCAGCCCAGTCAATACCAAATGCATCAGATATTTTTCCCTCATTCCCCCTCCGTGGGAGACTCCCAGAGATGCTCTGGCTCACGATTGGCCCATGGACTTATGTATGCCTTTCCTCCAATCCCTCTCATTTCCAAAGTGATTCAGAAAGCCAGTTGGCTGGGAAGCAAGTTGGTCCTCATTGCTCCTTACTGGCCTCATCAGGTCTGGTTCCCCTTCTTCGAGCCTCTCCTCCTGGACGATCCTTGAATTCTGGACCCAGCTCCAGGTCTATTGACTCACATGTCGGGTTCGCTACACCCCTCAATCCACACCCTCAAATTAACAGCATGGCTGCTCCAGTTCCATCCCTAGTCAGGCTTCATGATGTATCATCCTCAGTGTCACATATTTTTATGTCCTCCCATAAACCTTCAACTAGGAGGCTGTATGGCAGTAAATGGAAAAGATTTTCTATTTGGGCACAGAGAATGAATGTAGATCCATACACTGCTTCTGTGCCTGTGATTCTGGATTTTCTTTCTGAGCTTTTTCAGCAAGGATCTGCCGCTGCCACTATCAGAATCCAATTGGCAGCAATTTCTCATTTTCACTTAGGTTTTCCAGATACCACTTTAATGTCTCATAAGCTATACAAGACCTTTTTGAAAAGGGCTACTCTATTGAGACCACCTCTGCAAGAGCCAGTGGCTTCTTGGGATTTAAATTTGTGTTGTCCAAATTGACTTCTCCCCCCTTTGAACCTTCTCACTCATCTTCCCTAAAATTTTTGTCTTGGAAGACCTTGTTTTTGGTAGCTATTACATCAGCTAGATGGGTATCGGAGCTACAGGCCTTGTCTATTAAGCCACCATATTTGATTTTTCACAAAGACAGGGTGTCATTACGTACTAATCCCTCCTTTATCCCCAAAGCTTGTTCTAATGCTACCTTAAACCAATCAACAGACCTCCTAGTTTTCTTCCCTAACCACTGTAATGCAGCTGAGTACCGTTTTCATCAGCTAGACGTTCATAGACAACTACGTTTTTATCTATAGCGGACTAAGGTTTTCAGGAAATAAGATCAATTATTAATTTCCTTTTCTGACTCTAGATTGGGCTTGCCACTTTCTAAAGTGACACTGTCTAATTGGATTTCCAGTTGTATAGCCTTTACCTATAGCTCAGAGGGCAAACCTTTACCCTACAGGATCAAGGCTCATTCTACCAGGTCGCTGTCTACCTCTGCAGCCTTTCAAGCCAGGGTACCACTTGATAATATTTGTGCAGCAGCTACGTGGGCTACCCCTCACACTTTTATTACACAGTACAAATTAGATTTGGCATCCAGGGGTAGAGCATCCTTTGGCTCCACAGTGCTCAAGAGTATTTTCCAATGAACCACCCAAGAATAAGGCACTCCCATATGTAAAAATGAAGGAGAGATCAGACTACCTAACATTAAGACGTTATGTACTCACCATAACGTTCCGTGTTGGTAGTCCATCTCACCCTTCATTTTTACCAACCGGCCCTCCTGCCCCCATCCTGGAAGATCTGGAAATAATAATTTGGTTGCCCTTGGTTGGAGACCATTTAGTATTGGTTGTTTTTATGGTTGTTATTCTAGTGAGCTGCAAACAAGATCTGGGGATTGTACTGGTGCACCATGGGATACCTGCTTATCCACGAGCCAACCAGAAGCCTTCCAGCTTGTAAATCGGTCGAGTCAGAGCCGAGGATCGGCTCCGAACCCATATGTAAAAATGAAGGGTGAGATGGACTACCAACATGGAACGTTATGGTGAGTGTATAACTTCTTATTTGCTGATGCGTGGTGTCACACGTACCTCACAGTAGCTTTAGACTTTTTTATTCTGGCCGGATGTACGAGTCCACCGGTGGCGGACTCCCTCATATTATGGGTACTGCAGCATATAGAAGAGAAGGACATCTATAGTTATGGTAAGATTTTACAAAACTATTCTTTACCTGTGATTTAAGCAAACTTCCTGACTTCTGGACTTTGAGTGGTTTCTTCTTTTGATCGCTCATTCAGCCCCAGGGCATTAGTCCTCCCACTTCCTGCTGTGCCTTCTTTTATAAAAACATGGATAATGCCCCATGACCACTGGTCACTAAGCTTGGTGCCTGAGGGTCCCCTGCCTCATCCAGGAAGAGGCAGTTTCTTTCACTTGATCATTCATCTATGTCAGAGATTGATGAAGAGGAAAAAGATCAGATGATGGCCTTTTCATCGCAGGCGTTTTCTTCTCACAGATATGACATGGACAAGGAAGAATCCTTGTTAGAGTCACATCAGAAGTTGTCTTCTTTGGTGTGAGCCTTAACCTCATGCAACAGCATTTTAAGTGGAGCTCAAAGGAAATAGTGGACTCCCACAAGAGGTATCTAGAACTGCTAAGCATGAGTAAACCTAAGCCAATCAGCATTACCTTCCTTGTAAGGCCTTTAAAGACATTTTTTCAGACGGTTCCCAGCCTCCAGGAAGCCTGAATATTTTCACTTTGTATAAGACAGGACAGAATATCTATAAAAATTCTGTTGCAGAATTGCTGGCTGTTTCCACTGTTTTCATAAGGGACTGCATAATAACACCAGTCTGTCTCAACAAAGAGGGTAGGTTGTTCGATCATGTTTGGAAGAAGGCACAGACTTCTGATACTGTGTGGACTAATAGCCAAACCCACATAATTCATGGAAGAAAACTGAAGCAAATGGCAGAGACTTTGGAACCTATTTCAGATGCTTTCTTAAAGTTGAGATTTACTAATCTCATTCAGACTTCACTTAGAGTAGGCCTGTATACCATAAAGTATGGAATACTTTAAGGTTATAGATCTGACTGCCAAGGCAGCTACCACAGGTACAGATTTAAGACACTACTCCTAGCTGATGCTCTTGCCTTTACCTGAGAATGTAAGGCCCAAATCCTTAATTTCTCTTAAAACAGATACTTGCTGTTCAGCTTGCTTTCTTAAGAAAATTTTCGAGAAGGGAGAGACATAAAATTTATGTTTTGCAAGTTTTTTCTTTAAATGTCAGTGTTTTCCCACCGTTTATCCAGATTGTCCCCAGGATTTCATGTCACATCTTTTTTGTATCCTTCTGCTAAGATTGCAACCTGGAGAAGCCATTCGTGGTTCCTTCCTTTCCTATTCCACAGTTTTTACATCATGTGCACCACATTCTTCACTATCTTTTTTCACATTTCAGTCAGCCTCCCAGACCACTGACCTCTATTACTCTCAAGCTTTTTCACTACTGTTTTTCTCATCTTCCTGGTAACTGTCAGGCATCTTGTTTTGTAGATTGCCCCAACCATAGATAGGCATTGCAACACTGTGAATTGCCCCACATATTTTTTTTTTTTACTTTGTTTCAGACCAACCCTTTCATAGGTGAAAATTAGGCTAACTGCCCTGAAGGGCCATCTTAAGCATTGACATTAAGTCTAGGTTAGAATCAAGCCCTGTACTTTGTGTCTGTGGGGTGAAGACTTAACCATTATGCCAAACTCACCCCTCACAGACTATAGCTTGTGGCTTTATTGCCTCTCCCCTGCCCGAAGTCTGAATTATTACTTGTAGTTGTTCTTCTTCTTTAGGCTTTTCCCGCTTAGGGGTCGCCACAGCAAACTCCGGTCCGCTAATGATTGGCAATAGATTTTTTATGGGTGCCGAGATGCCAGCTCGACGCCCATTCTACGCATGTATTTCAATCGCCACTCGACCACGGGGAGGACATGCAGACTCCACACAGAAGGCTCTCCAGCTGAGAATTGAACTGGAGAACCTCTTGCTGTGAGGCAACAATGCTACCGCTGCACCACTGTGGCTTAGAATTGCTTCCAAAAGTGCTGGTGACTGTGGTTCATTACTGTAGTGAATTCTTAACATTGCCACCTCCTCTGACTTTGTAATTTGATGACATTGTTGAGTTCCGTTAGAAAGATGAGGAGAATTTCTCTGGTACCTTGGCCAAATTTCTGTAGTCAGCAGAAGTCAGGAAAGACTGCAAAGAGGTAGAAAACAACAAAAATGGAAGCATTTTTGAAATAACAATGTCCAGAGCTGAGAAGGGGGTGTGCAAGGTCAGATGTCAGCACTACGAAATAAAAGTGCCTTGTGAGAAAGTGTTTTCCAGAGCTATATCAGCACATATGGCTTGGTTTGTTGAAAAAGAAATAAAGTGGAAAGAGCTGGCATATGAAAGATATAGATATGCAGGTGTGGTAAATGCTGTAAGCATGCTAGTGAGCAAGGACTTGAGAGAGGGACAGCTGGAACCACTCTGTACTGACTTGGAGTTTTGTCAGTAATGTACAGGGGGCCACAGGGAAAGGCAGAGGAGCTCCAAGAGGGTAATTTATTTGACACTTTTCCAGCACAGTGTTGTACATTTTTTATTATGATGGAGAACTTGAGAGAGACATGTGGGACATTAGTAATCTTTCTAATTGTAAACTTGATGAATTGACAATGACTGTATTAAGAGGGTTAACGTCTGCACTCACTGAACAGAAATGGATGGATTTTGAACTTGATCTTTTGTTTTGTAAGAAAGTTACATTTGAAAGCTTGATATGTATAAGGGAAGTGTTTTAAATTTGAATGAAATGAATAATATATTTGAATGTAAAAGTAATAATTTATTAGATGGGATTAATAGTTCAGAGTTAAGTATATCTGAGCAGAAAGTAAAATAAATATTGGAAGTAGTATGGTGGAATTGAATCATAAAAGTATTTCATGCCCCTTCTTTAATAATGCAGCAGTCATTGTACCAAGTCATATTAAAAAAAGGTTACAGGAATGCTAAAAAGTGTGAAATGGAGTAAATACGTCAAATAAAGAAGAATGGCAAGTAATGAAATGGTTACAGCATAACAGTGAAATAACATTTAAACCAGACAAAGGTTCCAATATACTATTGCTGCATGTAGATGATTATAAAATGTGTATGACCTATTTCAGAAAAGACTACAGAATATAAGAAATGAAACATGGATCCTTTGAGTGTAAGCAAAAATAGGGAAGAATTGTGGGAGAAAGGTGTGAGATTATAATATTTAAATTCATATGATGGAAAAAATGAGAAAACAGTATCTAAAAACAACAGCGTTTTAAACAGTACCACAAATGCATATAATTGGTACAATCCACCAATTCCAATAGTGTCAGAAATAGAAGGGTTTCTCGAACAATTAACAGGATTAAACAAGGTTTTTATCCACGTGTAAATAATTTGAACTTATTGATATCTTTTATTGATAGCTGTGATTTGATACGTAAACTAAAGTGATTGAGCTTGTAGGTGCCAGAACCCCTTTTTATGTAGTGCTAATCTTTGTGTATGGTCTTTTGTGCATAAGTGGCTTTTTAGAGTCAAGCTTTTTGGCACCAGTGGAGTTCTCAGTCACAGCCAACATTCCTAGACCTTGATCTCAAAGATGTTTCTCTGGGGAGTCTTAAAACTTGCATTAAATTCCATTAAAATTAACAGTACTATCGTAAGGTTCATTTTTTTAACCTTATTTTAGCATACATTCCCACAGCCAGTAACTGCCTTCAATTCTCTGCTGTTTTGGATAGTATTGACTTTGATTTATTCACTTCTGCACAGGGCTTAAGTTTTTGTCAGTGTTCTTCTATCTTAACTATTTGTGAAACTGACTGGTGAGTGGTGAATTGATTGTTTACTTATTATGAACCTTATATCGCCTAAGTTTTTGCCAAGCCCTCCCTCTGTCTGTCTCTTTCTTTCCTTCATTCACAGGCATAGGTGTGCATCCCATTTGCTAAAAGTAAACTTGCCACTACACAACCTGCAAAGTGTGCTACTTTACTCATAATGTATGGCCTTCCCTTGATATCATTGATGTAGGTGTCCCTACCTAGGATTTTCCTAGTGCCTGTAGCTTGACATTTTTTTTTAATCAAAAATATTCATTGGTTAAAATCCATGAATACATATCCAAACCCATTGTAACGTTGGCAGATGGATGAAACATGAAGATAATACAAACAAAATACAAAACAGGAACACAGTGTTAAACTCCATAAGTAATATAGAATATTAATGTAAAACAACTAAATTATTGAATTTTATGCACAAAAATATTCAGTATTATGACCATATCTTCATGTCAATAGCTTGATGAGACAATTTAATTAGTTTATAGTAGAACTTGAGCAATTCTTTGAAATTTATTGTAACAGTTTTCCAGTGTGTAAAAAAAAAAGGGTAAAAATGTAGAGGCCACGATTCTTAGCCAGAAGTAATTTGCACTACAAAGCTGAATCATATCAGATGTCCAAAATGTCCATTAAGGCAGCAGAAAGTGCCCAGGCTACTCCACTCTGTACCTTCCTCTATAACTTATATATCTGCAGATAATACCACAGAAGATGGCTGTAACTAGCCCTTGGGCCATAACGATGCCAGCATACATCAGTAGCTGATGTCCCTATTTCTGTAACACCACAAGTGAAAGGTGCTATTCATTAAGTAATGTGATAAAGGTAAATATAGACAAAGGGGGCTGTCTGACATGTAGCAGTTGTAAAACAGGGCAGCCACTCTGATTGGGTAGGTTTGCAATCCAACATGTATTGCATTACTAACTCTGAACTGTCATCCAAAGACCCAGCATAGAAAAAACTTAATTTTAGTTTGAGGGTTCCCTGTAGTGACCTCATTTAACCTGGATTCTACTTTGGAGGGAGAATGTAGCGATCCCTTTTGTCTTGAAACCATAGAGTGTAAAATATCTTATCCCTGAAAGAACTGCCACCAGTGGGCTTGCAGTGTTGGGAAGTCTACTGCAATTTGGATCCAGGATTTGATGAAGGCCTGATTTACATTCCAGATGTCCTTAAATAAACCCCCTGCCTCAATCCAGCTATCCCACCAAATGGATTCCCCTGTAATACAGATGTGCTGGTTGAACCGCAGAGCAGCATTAACTGTAGTAACATGGACTTTCTTAGACTTAGCTCTAACAATTTCCAGATTCCAGGTTTTGTAAGTGGATATGCTTAATCTTGTTGGGTCAATCAAAAAACGAAGTAAATGTTCAAACTCCAACCTAACTGGTCAGTCAGGACCTCTTAGCCTCATATAACTACAATAAATTCCTCATGCTTTCTAAGGACATATAACTTCTTACAGCAGAGCCTGGGCCTCTTACCAGGCCAAACATAAAAAAATCGAGTTCTGTAATTTCATAATCAGTGGGGGATAAAACTAATTGTGGTAAATGCCTTAACACAACAATTATCTTTGGGAGAACCAACAATTTAATAGCCTGAACTCTTCCTCTTGTGAGAAAATGAAGGTGAGACTTTTTCCATCTCATAACCTCCCACTTGCTGATATCCCTATGTAAATGTATGTCAAGGCAGGTTACCTCCTGCACATATTCCACAGGCAGATTACCCACCTCTTGCAACTGGGATAGAGTAATGTGGTAAAAAGGGGGAAAAAAGCAGTTTTCTTTCTGTTAGCTCTTGGACTGTGCCAAGTAGTCCAGCTTCTATAAAACCATTGCAACGTATCTCTTGGTGTTAAGTAGCCAGACTGCACAGTCATCAGCAAATGAAGGTGCAACCTAGTGGTATTTCATCCTCACATTAATACAGGCTGGTCGAAATTTCGATGACAGATATGTATCAGTTACAGACTCAGCAAGTACAAAAGGGAAGGGGGACAAGGGGCAACCCTGCCTTGTCCCTCTATTAAGGAAAAAAGTATCAGAGAGAATGCCATCTATATAAATTTGGGCCAGGGATCTGTATACAGCAGTTGAACCCAGTCAATAAATTTAGACAGAATCTGATAAAATAACATAATCTCCTATAAAAATTGCCAACAGCTTTATTGAAATTAAGAAGTCACCTTCCATGTACAAGGTTTGATCCTGACCTCCGGTCAATACATTAATGGGGACTGCATGTTCTTCCTGTGATTCTGTGGGGTTCCTCCCACCCCCCAAAAACATGCTGAGTGTTTTCATCTCAGACTCGACCAAGAATGAAGCCATTGGCAGCAACACAAACTCTAGATGTTGCCCCATGGAGGGAAGGGTTTTTTAGACGAATTGCTTTGTGCATCTACTGTGGTGTACAGTTTCCTCTAAAAAAGTGAACGTGGATCACAGACTGTGCACTGTGTCAGAGGGCTAGCCAGTCAACTGTGTAAAGTACATCTCTAGATGATTAAATCATGTTGATTAATGTTGCCAAATGGGCATGGGTATTTGCTAGTGATAAGTGGGTTGAGGACTTGGCCTACTCTCTCTGACCTCCGTTAGGGACCCATGCTAATGGCAGGAGGGGTGTATCTACCTCTGTTGACCAGTGTGACCACCATGTAACTCAGCAGCCCTGGGTCAGTAAGCTTCTGGCTGACTGGTGTCCAGTTGCCTAGCTTGGGTTACCTGGGATAACTCTGGTGAATGAAAGCTGGACGTAAAACCAGTCAGCCTGCCAAACATGAATTAAGAATTGATAAACACAGTGTAGGTTCACTGACTGGACTGAGACTGGTAACATGATGGTAAGGAGGAGGCTGAAGATCCTGTGTACCCAGGAGAAAATGTGGAAGGCCAGTGCAGCAAATCCCCTTGTCTTGGGAACCAGAGTCTACTACTCAGGAGGAGAGCAGGCTAGAAATGGTGTGGGGATTGTGGTGAGGGAGAGGCTTCAGAAGACAGAGATTTCATCAGAATTTGTGACACTCATGACATGACACCTGCTGAGCATGGAGCCATCTTTAAATTTCTAGTCTCCCACCAGGACACAAGTGCTCTTCAGCAATTACATTCTGCTTGCCGGTAAGCCATTAGACCTCAGGAATTTGTTTTAAAAGTGTTCAGATTTGTAAAGTAATACTTACTTTTTTCTCTTGTCTTGGTTGGCTCTGCCCCGCTCCGTTCGCCCTCGCTAACGCTCGGGCTCTCTCCGCTCCTCTGCCCTGCCCCTATTCCCTCCCGCCCCCACTTCCTCTACATTTATAGTAATCAGAGCCACACCCACAGCTCACCCTCACATCACCTCCACCAATCACAGCCCCTCAAGTCATATCACATTATACCACACCAACTTGCTCCACAAAAAATACTCCCAATCACTCTCATTCCCACTAGGCATTTTTTACATCACCCACACTACTTCCACATCCACATATAGTGCAACCCTATACTTCTTATTCAGACCCCCCACCTAGAAACAACTTAAACTTTATAACCATGACTATCACACAACTAAGTCTAGTCTGTCTTCTCATAATTCTTTACAACACCACAAGTTATCACTCCAGCAATATCCCTAAACTTAGTAGCACAACACTACATTATGCACTGTCGTATACAGACACCACACATTATAATAATATCTGCCCACAGTTATTCAAGAACTACATAATGGACCAATTCAGAACTAAACACATATGCTCTCATTCCTACTCCAAAAAAACACAATACTTTCTCACACTCCTCACCAAACTCCAGCATCTGTATAACCATTTTAACTCCAGGCTCACCATAAGTGGGGATATCCACCCCAACCCAGGCCTAAATCCATCCTGTCCAACACAAACTGCTCCAACACAAATGTCAGAACGTAACACCCCCTCTTTCTTCATCCCTGTGCAAATCAACAACAGCAGCAAAATCAACTATCTTTTAATGCTAAATATTAATATTAGAAGTATCAAAAATAAAATACCTGAAAGTACAGTTTTGTACCTACCATAAATGTAGATGTTAGAGTGTTCACCCTGCTGCAGTCATCACACTTGGGTTATCCTGTCATCAGGCGGTCCCGCAGTCGGATGGATTTCCAAAGTCTTGGTCCGACGTCGGTTGCTGTCGCCTCATCCCTGCCGTCAGTGCGCCAGGAGTACATATATTGCAACTGACGCCATTTTCTTCAGTTTTTCTTGCCCCAGATGTCAGGTACCCCCAAAAGGGTGATCCAAATCAGTACCAAAAAGTGAGAACACTGTACAGACACAAAAACCCTTCAGCTATAAGCAAATACATCAGTAAGGCATAGCAGAGGTTTAGCCAGTAGATCAGAGGGGTTGGAGGGAGGGTAACCTGGACTGCAGCAGGGTGAACACTCAAACATCTACATTTATGTGTCTGTACTATGTTCATCGTGTTACCCTGCTGCAGTCATCACACTTGGGTTGAGTCCAAAAGCTAAGGTAGGGTGGAGGCATTATAGAGGGTTAGAGGAGGCAATGAGTCCCTGCAGAACTGCAGTGGCGAAGCCTGCCCTGGACTTAGAATAAAGAGGTAAGTGATAGTGTTTGGTGAAGGTGTGTACAGAACTCCAAGTTGCAGCTTCTAAAATTTCCTTGGTAGGAACCCCCCAGAGAAAGGCTGTAGAGGTAGCTGTTGCCCTGGTAGAGTGGGATCTAATGGTAGGAGCAACTGGTTTCCCATGATGGGTATAGCAGAATCATATGCAATGGGCTATACATTTAGAAATGGTTTGCTTGGAAATGGCCCTCCCTTGAGAAGCTGTAGCATAGGAAACAAAGAGCTGGTCAGTTTTTCTGAAAGCTTTAGTTTTATCCAAGTAATATCGAAGCTGCCTGTGAATGTCCAAGGAATGTAGGAGTCTCTCACCTTTGTTCTGTGGGTTGGGGAAGAAAGTGGGTAGATGTATGGTTTGATTTAAAGCTACGCTGAAAACCACCTTAGGCATGAAGGAAGGATTAGTTCGTAGAGAAACTCTGTCTTGATGAAAAATGAGGAAAGGTTCCACTGTCATAAGTGCCTGTAATTCTGAAACTCTCCTAGCAGAAGTTATTGCCAAGAGCAGGGCAGTCTTCCAAGATAGGAACTGAAGGTCTGCAGAAAAAGCTGGTTCAAAGGGAGGTAATGTTAGATTTTCCAGAACAAAGTTGAGGTCCCATGTAGGTGTAGGAGCTCTTCTAGGTTAGCAGAAGTTATTGGCAGGAGCAGGGCAGTCTTCCAAGATAGGAACTGAAGGTCGGCAGAAAAAGCTGGTTCAAAGGGAGGTAATGTTAGATTTTCCAGAACAAAGTTGAGGTCCCATGTAGGTGTAGGAGCTCTTCTAGGTGGTCTAATGTTTTTTGCCCCTCTGAGGAACTGCCTTAGGAGTGGATTTGAAAATAAAGGTGGATTTGTGTCGTAGTGAGCTGAAATAGCTGAAGCATGGATTTTAATTGAGGAGAAGGAAAGTCCTTTATGCAACATCTCAGCTAAATACTGCAGAATGTGAGGCATATGAGGCTGAGTTGTATCTAGGCCTTTAGCTTGGTTCCAAGCAGGAAACCTTTTCCATTTGTCCGAGTAAGCCTTCCTGGTGCTTGGCCTCCTGGCTTCAAGAATAACATCCAGTACTGCTTGTGAAAGAGGGGCTGGTTGGCTGCTTAATTGATTTGCCATGCAGCCAGGTTTAAGGTTTTGATCTGGCTGTGTAGAATCTGCTTGTCTTGCTGTGTGAGCAAATTAGGTATTTGAGGCAATATCCATGGTGGACTGTGAGCCATATTCTTCAGTAGTGGGTACCAGTGCTGGTGTGGCCAGTCTGAGGCTATGAGAATCATTCGAGGTTTCTCCTTTTTGACCTTCAAAAGAACCTTTGTGAGAAGAGGTAATGGAGGAAAGGCATATGCTGTCAGGTTTTTCCAACTGAAGGAGAGTGCATCCACTTTCCAAGCTTGTTGGTGGAATGTCCTTGTACAAAATTTTGTCAGCTGGTAGTTTTGAGGACTGGCAAATAGGTCTATATTTGGTAGACCCCATCTTTGAGTTATCATTGCAAATATTTGTGGATCTAGTTTCCACTTGTGGGGATCTTTGATGTTTCTGCTTAGGTCGTCTGCCAATGTGTTTTTTCTGTCCTGGCAGGAAGTGAGCTTGTAACTGGACTTGGTAGGTCAGAGCTGTGTTCCATAAGATTATTGCTTGCCTGCAAAGAGGGTGGAATGTGTGCCCCCTTGTTTGTTTATGTACCACATTACTGTGGTGTTGTCCGTCTTTATTGCCAGTTGTCCAGGTTGTAGTAGATCCTTGAAGGCTGTCAGAGCTTTCTGTACAGCTAGCATCTCTTTTTGGTTTATGTGCAGTTTTCTTTGTTCTGCAGTCCATAGGCCTTGAATGCATTGCCCTGCCATGTGAGCCCCCCAGGCATAGTCTGAAGCATCTGCTGTGATAGTTTGCCTGGGTGGGGGCAAGGTGAAAGGCTGACCCTTGTTGAGGTGACATGCCTGTGCCCACCATAGAAATTCCTGTTGAAGGCAGGGAATGAGAGATATCACTGTGTCCAAGCTGTGGCTATGTTGAGATCATACGCTTTTTAGGTACCATTGTAATTTCCTCATATGCAGTTTTGCAAATGGTATTATCAGAATGCAAGATGCCATGAAGCCCAAAGCCTGCAGAATTTTTCTTGAAGTTAATTGGGTCTTTGTTGCCATTGTCTTGAAATATTGAGTCAGTTGTAATTGCTTGTCTGGTGTAAGATAAACCTTCTGGGCCGTTGTGTCCAAGCTGGCACCCAGGAATGTCATTTTTTGTGAGGGTACTAGTTTTGACTTCTTTTCGTTTACTGTGTACCCCAGACAATATAGTAGATGCTTCACAAAAGTCAGATGTTGTATGAGAATGTCTTTTCTTTCTGCTTGGATGAGGCAGTCATCCAGGTATGGATATATTTGAATTCCTCTTTGTCTGCAGTATGCAATTACTGGTGCCAGGCATTTTGTGAATACTCTGGGTGCAGTAGATAAGCCAAAGGGCAATGCAGAGAATTGATAATGGATTGAACCTGCAATGAAATGGAGGTATCTTCTGCAACTTTGTCTGATAGGGACATGCAGGTATGCCTCCTTGAGGTCCAACATTACCAGCCATGCTTCCTTGCCCAACATGGGAAGTAGCTGCTGTAGTGTTAGCATCTTGAATTTGGGAACTTGTAAGTAAGTGTTTAGAATTGAAAGGTCCAGAATTGGTCTCCAAGCATTTTCTTTCCTGGGTACTAGGAATAGTCTTGAGTAAAATCCTTGGCCTTGCTCTTGAGTTGGCACCCTTTGAATGGCTCTCATGGCCATGAGAGCTGTAATTTGTTTTTGAGCCTCTGCCCTTTGATTTTGTGGCAGGTTTGGCATTCCTCTTTTTATTGGCAAGGTGTGAAAGTGCAATCTGTATCGTCATAAAATTATGTCTAGGACCCTTTTGTCCTTTGTGACCATGTGCCAGTTGTCTACAAATAATGCTAGTTTTCCCCCCAGGGGGGCTGACAAGAGAGCTTTGTTTGGCCAGTTGAGGTGCAAGTCATTGAGTTTGTCTTCTGGTGGCTTGAGACCTGTCTTCTCCTCCCTTCTGGGTTGGAGTGGTCCATTGGCGAGGTTTATACTGAGCTTGTGGTTGTCCTCTGCCCCTTGGGCGCCAATATTTACCCCTCTGAGGCCTGTCAGTAGCTGGAAAGGACCAATTTTTGGTTGGCCAGTTTCTGCTGAAGCGAGGGGGTTGTACCTGTAGGAAATCTTTGACGGTCTGCATTGATTTTGCCTTATCTTCCATTTTCTTTAAAACAACTTCTGCTTTAACACCAAAAAGAACATCCTGCTGCAAGGGAGCATCTAGTAGATGTCCTTCAAGAATGCAACTGCAGTCCTGACATATGGGTTGTCCTGCCTCAGGCAGCCCTTCGGTCGGCCGGATTCCAAAGTCTGGGTCCGACGCCGGTTGATGTCGCCTCCTCCCCGACGTCAGAGCGGCTGGGGTATAAAGGCATCAGCCGACGCCATCTTCTTCAGTCTTTCTTGCCGCGCGGTGCCCGAAGCAGAAGCAGTTCGCAAGTGTCGGTCGGTCAGCTCCTGTGTTTTCAGTATCGAAGTCATCTAAAAAGCTAAGTACCCCATCGGGGAACATTTTTTCTTGCTTCAACCGATGTCAGAACAAATTGAGAAAGTTATTAATTGTTTGTCTTGTGGTAAACAAATACCTCATAAGGACTTCCATTCCTACTGCCTCCCTTGCCTGGGCCCAGACCACGACGTCTCGGCCTGTGCTGCCTGTGCTTGCTTTAATAAGTGCACTCTCAGGCGCCGGGCAGAATTTGCCAAAAACTTCTTTGGCGAATCCTTCGCTTACACCATGCCGTCGGAACAACCGACAGCACAAACTACCAAGAAACGTAAAGACCGGGACCGACATCCTCGGCCCGCGTCTTCCACCGATTCTACACCTAAGCCCTCCGCGAGTGCTTCGGTCCCTTCGGAAGCGATTATTCAACCGCTCCAGGCCGACGACACTGCATTAACACGCTCCTCGGTCTCGGAGACTACACCGGTGCCAGTTGTTGATTTTCCTCCAGAAACTGAAGTTCTCGATCTACCCGACACCATTCCTGTGGACAAGGTTACCCCTGCACGTGGGGCAGCTAGGCCTCCTGTATCCATGTCCATCAAGGCCTTTGCACGTGCTAAGGCTGCCAGCCAGGCCAAGGCCTATCCTAAGCCTTCCTCTCAGGCCCCTTCTTCTGATAGACAGATCATGTCTCTTGCTGCAGACCTAATCTCTCTTATCAGGGGGTCTCAGCCCCATCCAGACAGAGGTCCAGGCCGATGACACCGCATTAACACGCTCCTCGGTCTCGGAGACTACACCGGTGCCAGTTATTGATTTTCCTCCAGAAACCGAAGTTCTCGATCTACCCGACACCATTCCTGTGGACAAGGTTACCCCTGCACGTGGGGCAGCTAGGCCTCCTGTATCCATGTCCATCAAGGCCTTTGCACGTGCTAAGGCTGCCAGCCAGGCCAAGGCCTATCCTAAGCCTTCCTCTTAGGCCCCTTCTTCTGATAGACAGATCATGTCTCTTGCTGCAGACCTAATCTCTCTTATCAGGGGGTCTCAGCCCCATCCAGACAGAGGTCCAGGCCGATGACACCGCATTAACACGCTCCTCGGTCTCGGAGACTACACCGGTGCCAGTTGTTGATTTTCCTCCAGAAACCGAAGTTCTCGATCTACCCGACACCATTTCTGTGGACAAGGTTACCCCTGCACGTGGGGCAGCTAGGCCTCCTGTATCCATGTCCATCAAGGCCTTTGCACGTGCTAAGGCTGCCAGCCAGGCCAAGGCCTATCCTAAGCCTTCCTCTCAGGCCCCTTCTTCTGATAGACAGATCATGTCTCTTGCTGCAGACCTAATCTCTCTTATCAGGGGGTCTCAGCCCCATCCAGACAGAGGTTCTCAGCCACCTGCAGAAAAAAGGCCTAGAACTGAGCAGGCAGACAACCTCTCTTCAGATGAAGCCTCTGGGGATTCAGAGCATTCAGATACCCAAGAAGAATCCTTCCAAGCTTATGAGGACTCTGATGCTGAGGAATCAATTCCCTCTGCCTCTCCTCCTGAGGATTTTTCTTTTGGTGAAGTCCTCCACTCCATGAGGGAACATTTTAAGTGGCAGAGTCAGGAATTCTCTGACTCTAGGAAAAGGCTCCGTACCTTCCTCAAGTTACCCCAACACAGACCTTTGGCTATCCCTCCAGTTTTGGATGTCCTGGATGATGTATTCTCAGACTCCAGTGCTTCCCCTGATTCTCTCCCTCCTGCTCCTGTGTTAAATAAATTGTTAAATCAGACTGTAAAAATCATTAGGTATTTCAATAATGACAGACAGTAATGCAGGGTGCTCAGATATTTAACAATTATGCATATATGCTCTAATGATTATTAGGAGGCAAAAAACCATACACAAGCATGTACAGAATTTTGACTGATTTTATTAGAGAATTACCCTCCATTTTATAATGTTTACAATCAGCTTTTTGCCCACCTCACTGACGTGGTCAGTGACAGGCCCTTTACATCACGACCATTCATAAGAAAAATGCTGATATTACAATTTTTGAAAAGTTTTTTTCCCATGAGAATATTACAGCCTTGCAAAGCACCTGGTCAGTCACAATGTCTTTATGAAGATGTAACTAATCTAAGACTCTTAGATTAGTTCGAATACAATGGATGAATGTCTTTTTAATACAGTTCTTTGTCTCTCTGTTCACCAGCTGGGTTCTTATCACCGGTAGTGTTTACAAGGCCATTCTCCTTGGTGGAAGCAGGAAAAAGATACACATGCAGACAGATTCATTATTTTCTAACTTTGCAAATAATTACTCACTGAAAGACATGTTCCAGTCGAGCTGGCTGCCTTCAGGGTCAAGCCTTATTCACACTGCAGCTGAGCTTCAAGCAATAATATGCAAGTTCATTTCTACTATTATTCTAGTAAAACAGAATTAAATGCATTACATATTATACTATTTTCCAACCTTTGCTCTTCATATAGATTTGAGCACATTTATTCATGTCTAAAGCACACATTTCCCTAACAGTTTATAGATGTTTGAATACATACTTTTCTAATAATATATATATATTTGAATACATATTTTTCTAATAATATATATGTATTTGAATGCATATTCTTTTAACAGTTTGTATGTCTAGATACATATTTTTCTGACATTCTCCCTCCTGTTAATGCATTTCATTCTATTCAGAAACATAAACAATATTATTTCATTTCTTAGCTTTTTCCCTTTGAGGACTTTCAGCTAAGTAAGTCATTTGTTTTATATTTCAGATAGGCTTTCACTTGGTATCAACAGATTCAGTTCCAAGTCCTGGTACATTGTCTCAGTTACCGATATGTCAACAAAATCTCTAACTAACCTTTTCATACAGGGTATCCCGCAACAGACACATGCTCCAATTATGAGCAGTACCACACAGATAGCAATTAAAATATTCATTAGGATTGACCCCCACCCCCCAAACAGATTCTGGAAAAAGTTCGTCAGTGGGTTTGGGCCTGGTTCCGCCATTGCTGATACCTGCTGTATTACCTCCAGGTGGTCGTTGATTTCATGTCTGTTGTTTGGAATGTACACACAGCATTCTTCTTTGATAAGCGCGCACGTACCACCTCTTGCCGCTAGGGTGAAGTCAAGAGCCATCCGGTTTTGCAGTACAACAGTTCTCATTGCATTCAGTTTATCAGTTACAAGTTCGAGGGCGGAAAAAGTTGCATTGCTCATCACTTCGAGGAGTTTTGACAATTTCCTCAGTTCCCAAATCGATTTGACTGCTCCATAGGCTGGAAATATTCCAGCCCAGGATATGACACTGTCACTCAAGTCCATATGGGTCAATTTTTCTTTATCCTTCACGTTCGACTGGTCTTTCCAGCTTGCTTCAATCTTACCCACTGGATTAGCAGGTTTCTTGACCGTGTTCCCGGTTTGTTGGACTACATCTCTTACATTGCGTATCTTACCCAGAGGTAATTCTGCAGTATGTCTTATGGCTGGAACCAGATAACCCAAAAACAACTGCGGACCAATTCTCAGGTAACCATTTATAGGCTTTTTCCCACAAACAAAATAACAATTTTCAACTTTAGTACTGATCTTGGGTTAACTCTGGATGAAACATTTTCCTGTCTATAGCAGATAACTGTTTATACATTTTAGGATTTCTCTGCACATCTCTTAATGTTGTTTTCATCAAGCTTAAATATGAATCATAATTACAACTAGTACTCTGGTCTTTAGCTTTTATATAACATTTATAAGATACAGTTATGTTACAATTACTCCAACCAACTTGGAGTGTATCATTTTTAATAAAGCAAACAATTCCTTTTTGAGTAACGGGTAGGTATAATGCCACTTTGTCCTGTGATTTCACAGTACCTGTGTCAAACAACAGGTTCTCCCAAGTTTCATTTATCCCCAGAGGGACAGCAGACATCAAAAGTCCTCCATATGCTGTGGGTATTGCAGTACAAACCCAGCAGTTTGAAACGTTCATTGTCTCTACGTACACTCGTTTCATGGCTAGGTATGTGTTAAAGTTCGGATGCCAATCTATAGCAAGTTCATCACGTTTCATCAGTTTCACTTCTGTAGTTATATGCAAGAAAAACCACAACAACAAAAAGGTTACCACAAACATGGTTAACAGGTGTATGATCAGTAGGCCAGTGAACCAATGTCTTTGGGGTTGCTTTATTTTATACACTCTGCCCTGGCCATCCTGCTTCTGTGGTATATCAGTTACAAAATGTTTATCTAACTTAAACTCCTTGAGTGGTTTACAGTGTGTCAAATGAACCCAAGATGATCTCTCAGCAATTTTCACTGCAGTAGGCGTTGCCAACAGTACCTGGTACGGACCTTCCCACTTTGGACTCGCCCAATTCTTCTTTTTGATAACCTTCAGCCAAATCCAGGACCCCGGGGTCAGCACGGCTTCCGGCTTTGCTTCTTCTTTGTCTGAAAAAGAGTTCAACTGCAAAACAGTCTTATTTGTTAACAATTTCTTCATGTAACTAGCTAATGAGCTATCAGCCTCCAGCTCTGCGGGCATGAGGGCTTTCCATTGTGGCACATAATATGCTCTTCCAAATACTACCTCAAAGGGGGTCAAACCCTTTACATTTGGAACAGTTCTCATGCTCAGCAGTGCTAAAGGTAGACAGCAAATCCAAGTCTTTTGAGTCTCATTCATTAATTTTCTCAATTTACTTTTCAAAATCCCATTGTACCTCTCCACCAGTCCTGCCGACTGGGGGTGATAAGCACAATGATTCTTCAAAGAAATTCCAAAGAATCTCCCAAGCTGCTGTATTGTCTGATTAACAAAATGTGTTCCATTATCACTATAAATTCTCTCCGGTATGCCAAATCTAGGAATGATTTCTTTTACTAAGGCTTTTGCTACTGTTGCTGCATCCGGATTTTTAGTCGGGAAAGCTTCTACCCATTTTGAAAACATATCTATAATCACTAAACAGTATTTTTTTCCCTTCACATTTATTCAATTCTATGAAATCCATACAAATAGTATGGAACGGATATGGTGGTGTAGGGAAACTCCCTTGCTTTGGTTTAAATGCTCCCTGTGCATGATGTTTATTACAAATATGACATGCTGCACAAAATTTTTGTGTATAATTTGTGAATCCGTATGTTTGGAATGTTCTGTTAACTAACTGTACCATCCCCCCTGTTGAGACATGGCTCTGCCCATGGCTCAACAAATATCTAAATAAATTAGATGGTAATATTGGCTTTTCCTCCTTGGAGATGTACAGTCCTTGTTTGAGAATTGCTCCTCGTTTTACCCACTTCTGCTTTTCTGCTTTTGTAGTTAATGTCTGCATTGTTTTCAGCATTTCTAAATCTAAAGTCTCAGAAGGTTGTAGTTCTTCATTTAAGAACAAGGTCTCTGAGTCTGAGGCAGCTTGCTTTGCAGCTGCATCAGCCCGAGCATTTTCTCTCGAAATCTTATCCTGTTGTTTAGTATGGGCTGCACATTTACAAATAGCTATTTTGGTAGGTAACTGAATGGAATCTAACAGGTTCAAAATCAATTGTGCATGGTTAATCGGTTTGCCAGTAGATGTTATCATTTCCCTGTTCTTTCACTGTTGTGCAAAAACATGCACCGTAGAGAAAGCATACTGACTATCAGTGTATATGTTTACACATCTATCTTTCGCTAAAGTGCAGGCACGTGTCAAGGCTATCAATTCTGCTGCTTGAGCAGATAGGTTATGCTGCAGGGGTTGTGCTTCTACAATTTCAACATCTGTTACTACTGCATAACCCACTAGGTTCTTTCCTGTAGGACCCTTTCTACATGATCCGTCTACATAGAATGTCACCTCTGCATCAGCTAAGGGCACATCAGTGAGATCTTGTCTGGGTAGGGTTATCTGTTCCATTTCCTGTAGGCAACTGTGTGGTGTGCCATCCACAGGAATCGGAAGCAATGTTGATGGATTTAATGTTGTGCATTGTTCAATTATCATATGAGGTTGACTCAACAGTATGGTCATACAGGAAAGATGTCTAGCAGGAGATAAAAATGCTATTTTTTCTTGCAGTAAAATTATTGCAACTGCATGAGGCACCCTCAAAGTAAGAGGGTGAAACAACACCACTGAGGCCGAAGCCTGCACTGCCATAGCTGCTGCAACAACTGCTTGTACACAATGTGGCAATGATCACGCCACCGGATCTAACTGCGATGAATAGTAAGCTATGGGGCGTTGCTTGCTGCCATGTTGTTGCGTCAGTACTGACGTCATATATCCCTGCCTACAATCTACGGTCTGAAAAAATCTCTTATGGTAATTCGGAAGTCCTAAAACAAATGATGAAACTATCAATTGTTTTAGTCTGCAGAAAGCTGCCTCTGCTTCCGATGTCCAATGTAGTTTTTCCTGCGCTGCCATTGGTGTCTTAAAAATTAAATCAGCCAATGGAGCTGTTTCCAAGGCATAATTCGGTATCCAACTTCGACAAAAATTAGTCGTTCCCAAGAAGGACATTATTTCCTTTTTGGTAGTTGGTTTAGGTGCTTGTAAGATCGCTGTTTTCCTATCCTCGTCTAATGTTCTACCTTGCTTGGATATTACATATCCCAGGTACTTGACCTGTTTTTTCCAAAGTTGCAGTTTGTGCTTGTTTACTTTATGCCCTTGTTCTGCCAAAAATTTTAACAATGCTATTGTGTCTTCCCTACACTGCTGCTCGGTAGGGGCTGCAAGCAAGATGTCATCTACATAAAGTAATACTTGACTGCCCCCTGGTGGAGTAAATCCCGCCAGGTTGCTAGCCATCTCTTGTGCGAATATTGTTGGACTTTCACTATATCCCTGTGGTAGTCGAGTATACGTATACCTTTTGCCCTGAAATGTAAACGCAAACCAATGTTGGCTATCAGGGTGTATAGGTATTGAAAAGAAAGCATTGCTAATATCTACCACGGAAAAATATTTCTGTTGTGGCTTCAAGTCATTTAACAAGGTATGTGGGTCTGGCACCGTAGGTGCCCTCGGTATTACCGCATTATTTACGGCCTGTAAATCTTGTACCATCCGCCATTCCCCGTTTGCTTTTCTAACAGGAAACAGAGGTGTATTACATGGTGAATCCAAGGATTCCACCAGTATCCCTTTCTTGAGCAATGCCATTATAATAGGTTTGATTCCCTGCTCCGCATCCTTCCTCAAAGGATATTGTCGTTTTTGTGGTCTAAAGGCCGATTTTGGTGTAATAGTTACTGGGCCTGCTGTTCGAATAAGCCCTACATCTGATTTCCCTGTTGACCAAAGAATGTTTGGTACGTCACTCAGAGCTTTTTCTTCTTTTATCAAGAACGTAATCAGCTGTCTTCACTCTGATGTAAGTGTACAGCTGGGCGCTTATGCTAACCAATTTAGTTTCTGTTTCTGTACTCCTTGTTCTGACAATTCTAAGTCGGTTTGTTTCTCCCATTTAGTCACTTTGTCACCCAGATCTACCCATTTAACATCCCTGTTTTTGGTTAGACTGACATGTGGTAGTTTGTTGGATTTGTATAATTCCGTGAATTCCTGGGGTAATGAACAACTTACCACACTGTTACCCTCAGTATCCCAATACAAAGTCCGTAATATTAATTTGTTTGCAGGATTCCTGAACAATTTTTGTTCATATTCCTTATCAGGTCCTGGTGTGCTACAATAGTATAGAGTACAATGTAACAAATGTTGCTGATCGAAGTCGAGGGAGGGCACCTTACTGATGGCTATGTTCATCAGTTCCTTGGTCACTGCCCCTGGACCGGTCGTAACCAGATCCTGGCTGTACCAATAATAAACTTCACCCTCCGATCGTACTACAAAAGCATCCATTTGTCTCTGTGCCTCCATACCTTTCATGGTGGGAACTACTGCTATACCAAAAAGCTGCATAAGATCTCTTCCCAATAAATTCATTGGGCATTTTGCAGAAAGTACTATTTTACTTCTCTGGGTTATACCCGAGACAGGGTCAGTTATTGCTATATCATGGGAGAGTGGCTCCCTGTACAGCTGTCCGTTTGCTGCTTTTACCAATATGTAATCAGGTGATTCAGAGTGCTCCGGTAACTTTGAAGGATGAATCAAAGTCCGTGATGCTCCTGAATCACACAAAAATTTCCTCCTCCACCAGAAGTGTAACTTCCGGTTTCGTGTCTGCTAAATAGAGCTCCAGGCTCAATAAGGCCAAATCCAAAACTTCACTTTCCCCAGTTTTTACATCCATTTGTATGTCATCTGTCTCTTCCATTATGTTTACACTATCACCCTGCTCATTAGTCTGTCCTGACGACTGCTGAGCAGTATGACTATCATCTAGTCAATCTTCATCACTTTTATCCTTTTTTTCTGCAGGTGCTTTACTCCTGCAATCCCTTGCCAAATGTCCTTTTCTTCCGCAGTTAAAGCACTCCCCTCTTTTCTTCCTTTCCTCATAGAACTCTGGATCCCTGTCAGAACGTTTATTGCCCTGAGTATTTCGTTTACCCTTTTTGCCTGATTGTACTACAAAGACTTCTGCTCCGTCTTCAGCTGTGAAGACCTGCGTTTTCTTTTTCTTTTTACTGTTAAAGTGTCTTTCAGCATGCCTAGCATACTCTAGTAAGGCTTGAAGCCTACTCGTTCGATGATCTATCATATGCTTCGTGATGAAGCTACTGATGGGGCAATGCAACTTTTAGAAATGCATTTTCAATTGTTGCTCATATGGGCTATCATTTTCTGGTTTTCAGGAATAGTCATACCACTATGGTTATTGAAACATTCTAATAATCTGCCATAGTATCGTCCACTGTCTCATTATCTTGTTGTACGCATTGGTTAATACAAGTCCAATCTGCTCTAGGTTTCCATTTATCAGTAATGCGATCTGTACGGCTCTTCAACCTAGTACCTAGCTCGTCACTATGTAGGAGTGGCCTGAGTTGCGCGTCACGGGCATTCCAGGCGCCGCAAACCATGTGCCAGTCCGGACCTATAATTTGTCTAACTACTTTTTCAACCTCTTCCCCATTCAAGTGGTAACTTAATCTCATTCCCTGTAAATCTTGTACAAACTTTTCAAAGTTAATTTTTGGATGGGGAATTCCCTCTGTAGCTTTCCGGATGTCCTCCGGTGTCCACGGTCTATATACTAAGAGAGTTGAGGCTTGGCCCTCCTGTCCTGCCTGTGGGTTAGGTACTTCAATTAATGGACAGATTTCCTCACTCTCATCTAATGAACTACTGCTTAGTTGAACATTTCTAAGTGTTTCACGTGTTCGGGATCTAGTTCCAACAGGTTCTCTTACAAATGGTTGTTTTAATACCCCTGTTGTCTCAGGATAGCGTGGGGGGGGTCCAGCCCGCCCTCCCGCTTCATATTCTGAATAAGGTATTGGAGGTGGTAGTGGGGGTGGGGCCGTTGCTATTACCGTATTATTATCTTCTTTGTCTAAAAACAATGCTTTTGCATTCTTAGTTTTTTGCTCCCTCCGGTTTGCTTCCTCAATCCACCTATGTGCTTGAGGAACACCCAACTGTCGTTGTTTTTTTGCCTGACCTTCTGCGTCAGATTTTAATTGTTTCAAAAGTTTCACTAGTGACATTTTATCTAATTTACCGTCAAATTTATACTTGTTGACCCATTTTGCAAAATACCTCACATTGTCTGCTCTTTGCAATTGCATATATTTCGCGTCATCTGTTAGGGGCGGATCTCGTGTCCCCTTAGTGCACTCATTACCCATGTCTTAAAAAGACTGTTACGTAACCCTTCTCCTGTACCACGTGGTATCTTATTTCCCCGTATCCACAGTAGTGTCTAGAATGACTGTTTACTTTGCTTTGTTATACTCTGATCTATGACTCAAGATACAATACTTGATTATCTCTCTCCTGCTATCACAAACCTTAGCAATAGCACAGTGTAACCTGGTCCCTGATCTAAAACAAAGACAAAGAGGGAAATTCTTCTTACCTGAGCCTCCGCTTACGCTGTACTTCTTAGGATCCAGTTTTCCGCTTTTCGGCCACAGATCAGAGAGTGGACAGCCTCTTTGCACACAACAATTCAGTCGGAGGTCTTTCCCTCTTCTGCGCAGTTTTCAGTACCACCTATGACCTGCAGCTTACCAAGGGAATTCCGGTCCGAAGGACCAAAATGTTAAATAAATTGTTAAATCAGACTGTAAAAATCATTAGGTATTTCAATAATGACAGACAGTAATGCAGGGTGCTCAGATATCTAACAATTATGCATATATGCTCTAATGATCATTAGGAGGCAAAAAACCATACACAAGCATGTACAGAATTTTGACTGATTTTATTAGAGAATTACCCTCCATTTTATAATGTTTACAATCAGCTTTTTGCCCACCTCACTGACGTGGTCAGTGACAGGCCCTTTACATCACGACCATTCATAAGAAAAATGCTGATATTACAATTTTTGAAAAGTTTCTTTCCCATGAGAATATTACAGCCTTGCAAAGCACCTGGTCAGTCACAATGTCTTTATGAAGATGTAACTAATCTAAGACTCTTAGATTAGTTCAATACAATGGATGAATGTCTTTTTAATACAGTTCTTTGTCTCTCTGTTCACCAGCTGGGTTCTTATCACCGGTAGTGTTCACAAGGCCATTCTCTTTGGTGGAAGCAGGAAAAAGATACACATGCAGACAGATTCATTATTTTCTAACTTTGCAAATAATTACTCACTGAAAGACATGTTCCAGTCGAGCTGGCTGCCTTCAGGGTCAAGCCTTATTCACACTGCAGCTGAGCTTCAAGCAATAATATGCAAGTTCATTTCTACTATTATTCTAGTAAAACAGAATTAAATGCATTACATATTATACTATTTTCCAACCTTTGCTCTTCATATAGATTTGAGCACATTTATTCATGTCTAAAGCACACATTTCCCTAACAGTTTATAGATGTTTGAATACATACTTTTCTAATAATATATATATATTTGAATACATATTTTTCTAATAATATATATGTATTTGAATGCATATTCTTTTAACAGTTTGTATGTCTAGATACATATTTTTCTGACATCCTGTCAAGCCTGACAGATATTACAGGTTCCCTGACACTCAAAGCATTTCTTTAAGGCCCAATCCGTGGATCTAGAAACTATTTCACAGGGCCCCAAAGGAGTGGCTTCTTCCTCGGCCAAAAATCCACTACCAGCTGACAGGGAAGCAAGGTCCCTGGAGAGATGGGGTAAAAAAGTTTATACCTCTACCACCCTTGCCATGAGGTCACTTAATTGCCTTTTTCATATGTTTAAGTACCAGGATTTTTTACTGGATGATTTTCAGAAAAAGCTAGCTTCTCCTGAGCCTATAGATAGAAAGGCATTGCAGGATTTGGTTCATAATTCTCAGCAGGTTAGTAACCATTTTCTTCAGTGTGGTTATGATGCATTGGAGGCTTCATGTAGGGCAGCCATGACAGGGGCTGTTATCCGTAGACATGCTTGGGTGAAAGAGCAGCCTCTGCCGGATCATGTTAAAGTAAAGCTCCTGGACGCACCTCTGGATAAACAGAAGCTTTTTGGTGCTAATGCTCAGGATGTGTTGAAGTCTATTGAGGAGAAGGCAAAATCAGTACAGACAGTAAAAGATTTCCTCCAGGTTCAGCCACCCAGATTCAGCAGAAATTGGCCTTCAAAGAATTGGTCCTTTCCAGACTCAGACAAGTTTCAAAGGGGAAAGAACAGGCGTGCACGAGGTAGAGGGCAATACCGAGGCTCCTACAGGGGACGCCAGTGGCAGCCTCAAAATCAAAGAAGTGGCACAGGTACTTCACCTGCACCACAGGGACAATCACAATGACTTACCTATCACAACGCCTACCAAGGCTCAAAGAGAAGCACCTTTAGGCGGAAAATTATCTCTATTCTCAACAAACTGGCACATTATAACAAAGGACAAATGGATTCTGGACATAATAGACAGAGGTTACAGATTCCACTTCCATACTTTACCAACAGGACAAGGCATGCCAAACCTGCCACAAAATCAAAGGGCAGAGGCACTCAGAGAAGTCTCAAAGCTGTTACAAATAAAAGCAATAGAGAAGGTTCCTCCTCAGGAACAAGGCCAGGGATTTTATTCAAGACTGTTCCTTGTTCCAAGAAAAGAAAAGCAATGGAGGCCTATTTTGGACTTGTCCATTCTAAACACTTATCTCATGGTGCCAAAATTCAAGATGCTGACATTACAGTAACTTCTTCCCATGCTGGGCAAGGGGTCTTGGCTGGTTACTCTGGACCTCAAGGAGGCATACCTGCATGTCCCTATCAGACACAGTTGCAGAAGATACCTCAGATTTCTTGCAGGAACAGGGCACTATCAATTCTCAGCATTGCCATTTGGCTTATCTACTGCGCCCAGAGTATTCACAAAATGCCTGGCATCAGTAGTGGCACATTGCAGACTCCAGGGGATTCAAATATACCCTTACCTGGACGACTGCCTCATACAAGCAGACAGCGAACAAACCTTGATAAAACACTTGGATTATGTCATTCAGTTGCTGCAGGCTTTGGGATACACAGTCAACATTCAAAAATCAAGAGTACTGCCATCCCAAGAGATTATTTTTCTAGGAGCAAAGCTGAACACACAGCTACAAATGGCCTTCCTCACAGAGGACAAACAAGAACATTTAACAGATTACTTCAAAAGCCTAGCAAAACTGACCCACCTGACCGCAAGGAAAACCCTGCAGGCCCTGGGGTTCATGGCATCTTGCATTCTTCTAATCCCTCTGACAAGACTTCACATGAGAAAACTGCAATGGTACCTAAAAAGCTTGTGGTCTCAACACAGCCACAACCTGGAAGACATAATATCACTCATATCATGCCTGCAAAGGGAATTTTTGTGGTTGGCTCAAGCAAGTCACTTAAACGAAGGCATACCTTTCAACAAACCTTCAACAAGTCAAACTATTGCAACAGACGCCTCAGACCATGGATGGGGGGCGCACATGGACGGCATATGCATTCAAGGGCAATGGACTCCCATGGAAATGCATCAGCACATAAATCAAAAAGAGATGTTGGCAGTGATACATGCAATAGAAGCCTTTGGAAAATCTCTTCAGCAAGGTCATCTGCTAATAAGGACAGACAACACCACTGTCATGTGGTACATAAACAAACAAGGGGGCACTCATTCCTATCCCCCCTGCAGACTAACAATGACTCTTTGGGAAAAGTCCCTGAATCTGAACATCTACTTGCAATCCCAGTTTGTTCCAGGCAAGGACAATGTTCTGGCAGACAGGTTGAGCAGAAATTTCTTGGATCCACACGAATGGATGCTACACCCACGCATATTCTCTCAAATAACAACTGCATGGGGAAGACCAGACATAGACCTCTTTGCATCTCATCTCAATCATCATCTGCAAAGGTTTTGCACAAGGATACACCATCCTCTAGCCTGGAGAACGGATGCTCTTTCCTTCAGCTGGAATGCCCTAACAATTTATGCATTCCCTCCTCTACCTTTACTCACCAAGGTGTTACTGAAGATCAAGGCAGAACAACCGAGAGGAATCTTGATAGCTCCAGACTGGCCAAGGCAACACTGGTATCCACTGCTACTGAGCATAACTCACTGCAAACCGTGGCTCTTGCCTCAATGGCCTCAGCTCCTGACTCAACACAATTACAAGACTGTTCATCAGAACCTACAAACCTTAAAGCTGGCAGCTTGGAGAGTTCCATGACTGGGACCCATGACTCCCTCTCCAAAACAGTTCAGGACATTTTGCTGGAGGCATGCAGACCTTCCACCAGAAAAACCTATTCGGCCAAATGGAAGAGATTCATCATCTGGAATGTCAACAAGGGCCAGGATGCATCACTGCTGAACATACCTCAGATATTAGAATACTTGGCAGAAATGTTTCACAGTGGCCTCTCATACTCTTCCATCAAAATCCACGCTTCAGCTATCTCTGCACATTACAACTGTGATCCACCTGTGTTTTCGCATCCCTTGCTAAGACAGTTTCTAAGGTATAAAGAATATCAAACCTCCAAGGAAACAACCAATTCCTGCATGGGACCTCAATTACGTCTTGGAAAAATTAACTCTTCCTCCTTTTGAACCAGCAGCATCTTCAGAAATGCAATTTCTCTCTTGGAAAACGGTTTTCCTGTTGGCAGTCACCTCAGCAAGAAGAGTCTCGGAGATACAGGCCCTCATGGCAGTTCCTCCTTTTCTCATCTTTCATCAGGACAGAGTTTCCCTTAGGACCAATCCTTCCTTCATGCCTAAGGTGATATCCAGAGTGTCACTAAACCAAGCAATTCACCTGCCTACTTTCTTTCCTAACCCTCAAAACAAGGGGGAAAAGCTGTTGCATACTTTAGACATTCACAGACAACTACGCTACTACTTGGACAGAACAAAGTCTACCAGGAAGTCTGACCAACTGTTTGTAGCCTATGCTGCTGGGACACAAGGAAAGGCAGTCACCAAACATACTATCTCAAAATGGATTGGACACTGCATCAGATTCTGTTACTCCTTCCATGGAAAGAGTGTGCCAGCTAATATTAGACCACACTCCACCAGAGCTATGGCCACATCCACAGCCTTTCTAAGAGGAGTGGCTACAAAAGATATTCTAGAGGCTGCTACATGGAGCTCCGTGCATACATTTAACAAACACTACAACCTGCCATTATACTCCAGATCCCGAGCAGGCTTTGCTTCGGCAGTCCTGCAGGGCCTTCTAGCTACACCATCCCTTTCTTAGATCCTACCACCCCCAGCTTGGCTATGGTATTCAACCCATATGTCAGGACTGCAGTTGCATTCTTGAAGGACATAGTACAGTTTTGTACCTACCATAAATGTAGATGTCCGATAGATATGCAACTGCAGTCAGGTTTCCCTCCCTCCTACCCCTCTGTTTTTCCCTTGGGTCCATTCCCCCCTTTCCTATAAGCTGGGGTTATCTGTTATGGTGTATCTGTTTATTACTGTTGTGCATGTCTGGATTTTTTGTTTTTCCATTCACAAAATTTAGCCTTCCTTGGAGGGCACCTGGCATCTGGGGCAAGAAACACTGAAGAAGATGGCATCGGCTGATGCCTTTATACCCCAGCCGCTCTGACGTCGGGGAGGAGGCGACATCAGCCGGCGCCGGACCCAGACTTTGGAATCCGGCCGACCGAAGGGCTGCCTGAGGCAGGACAACCCATATGTCAGGACTGCAGTTGCATATCTATCGGACATCTACATTTATGATAGGTACAAAACTGTACTTTTTGCTTTAACATGTTCAGGCAGACTTTGTTCCTTTAACCAGGCATGCCTACGTATAACTGAACCAGTGACCGCTGCTCTGCAGGAGGCCTCCAAGGAATCAAACCCACATTATAAGGTATGTTTGCCCACATGCTCGGTGGCGTGCAACAAATCCTGTACTTCTTTCAATTCAGATTGTTGAGGGAGGGTTGTTATCTTTTGTTTTAACTGAGAGATCAGAAATTGCTGATACTTAAGCATATGAAATTGACAGTTTAGAGCTCTCATAGCTAAAGTGGCTGAGGTGTAAACCTTTTTCCCCCATCTGTCTAGTGCTCTTGAATCCCTTTCAGAAGGTACTGGATTTTTAGCCATGGAAGCCTTAGCCCCCTTGGGACCCTGGGATATAGTCTCTGGGTCAGCTACTGGGCTTTTGTAAAGGAATTTATGGGAATCAGGTACTCTGTAGTATCTGTCAGGCTTGGCCGGGGCAGGAGGCAGAGAGTCTGGGTTGAAACTGGATTCTAAAAAAACATCATCCACAATGTCCAAAACAGGAGGGATGGCTAGAGGTTTGTGATGGGGGAGTAAAAGAAACTCTCTGAGCCTTTTCTTGGAATCAGAGTAATCCTGACCTTCCCATTGAAAATGTTCCCTCATAGTGTGTAAAGTTTCCCCAAAAGAGTAATCTTCTGGAGGGGGAAGCTGAGGGAATAGAGTCCTCAGCATCAGAATCTTCATAAGGAGAGAAGGAATAGTCTTGGTCTTCAGAGGAATCCGAAGAAATAGACAGTTGTTCAGAGGAAGCAGATTCTTCCTCTTGTCTAGGCCTTTTGTCAGGAGGAGGCTGGGAACCCCTGATGAGAGAAATCAGATATTCAGCCATCTTGAACATGTGTTTCTTAGGCATAGGGCCTTGAACAGGAGACTGAAGTTAAGTTTTTTTTTCGATTTGGAAGGAGTCTTCGGTTTAGAAAACGTTTTGACTGTAAGAGTCGTCGGTCTGAAAACGCCTTCAGAAAGCAAAGGTGTTTCAGAAGTACCGGTGTCCTTGGGAGGTAAGTCGTTGGTAATGCCTGAAGTAAAAGGCTGCATTGGCCTAGTACATTCTGTCAAAATATCCGTAGCGGTCTCGGGTTCCTCAACTGCGGTAGTCAGAGGCTGCGTCGGAGCCTCACTGATAACCGGAGAACCGGAGACCGGATCAACCGAGGCCTCGGAATCAGGCTTAGGCCTGGGCTGTCGATCCTTATCCCTGCACTTTTTGTGCACGCCGGTAGTCTGTAGCTCCGACGGCATGTTATAATTAAATTTTCTGCCAAAAAAGTGTCGTGCGAAATCAAATTGTCTTTTAATAGTGCGTTTATTAAATCTAGCACAAAAACGACAAGAAGTGACGTCGTGATCAGGGCCTAGGCAAGGGTATACAATAAGAATGAAAATCCTTATGAGGTATTTGCTTCCCACAAGAAATACAATTGTTAACTTTTTCTGACATCGGTCTGAGGCAAGAAAAGTTTTCCCAACGGGGTTCTTAGCATTATAGAAGACTTCGGTCTGAAACTCGAATTTGAAAATCTCAGGAGTCGGCCGACCGGCACTTGCGAACTGCTTCTGCTTTGGGCACCGCGTGGCAAGAAAGACTGAAGAAAATGGCGTCAGTTGCAATATATGTACCCCTGGCGCACTGACTTCAGGGATGAGGTGACAGCAACCGACGTCGGACCAAGACTTTGGAAATCCGGCCGACTGCGGGACCGCCTGACGACAGGATAACCCAAGTGTGATGACTGCAGCAGGGTAACACGATGAACATCTCCATGCCACAATAGCACACTACTCCCCAGACATAGTTGCTTTAACAGAAACCTGGCTAAATAAAAACATAGCTAACTCAGAAGTTCTCCCTACCGGCTACAATATCATTAGACAAGACAGACCACTTCGTAAAGGGGGTGGAACTGCCTTACTGTACAAGTCCAACTTAACTGTCCATCAATTACCAAACTCATACCCCTCCCCCAATAATTGGGACATACTTATCTCACAACTTCAACTTCACCCTAAAAAGGTCATCACCACAATTGTGATCTGTGTTCCACCTAGTAATACACTTGCTAGCCTTGAAGACTTCTTATCCTGGTGTTCTTCCACATACTCACAAGAAACCCTTATTCTGGGGGACTTCAACCTAGACTGGTTCACCTGTATGTCAGAACCACCAAGTAATCTAATAAATCTCCATGGCTACCAGCAGCTAATCTAAATTCCAACTAGATGTGATAAAAAATCTGAAAGAGAATCCATCCTTGACTGGGTCCTAACAACCCCACATTGTATCCTCACACAGGTAGTCTCCCAGACACCTTAATTGACCACAACATAATATACTTTATATGTAGCAGAACAAGCATATGCAAAACCACTAACTATATATCCACTAGAAACACAAAAGAATTCTCTCCTGAGGTCCTCAACACTTCACTCTCTAACTGTGACTGGACTCCCCTAAAAACCCTCCGACTTGACCAGGCTATAGCATATTTCAACAAAACATTTCTACAACACCTAGACACTGTCGCTCCATTGTGCAAAATCAAGGTTAGAACCTCTACAGACCCCTGGCTCAGTAAAGAAACCAAACAAATCCTCAAGTCCAGAGACACTGCCTGGCTTTACTATCAAAAAAACAAAGAAACACAAAGCCTAACTAAGTACCAAGAACTGTGCAACCATGCAAAAAAATGCATTAGGCTGGACAAAAAATCCTACTACACAACATTAGAAACTAAATACCAACATAACTGACAAAAATTTTGGGAAAATGTAAACCAGCTACTAAAATCCACCCAAAAGTCTACCCCAAACCAACCACCCCTGACACTAAAGTTCCCATCGAAACACAATTCATCTCCCACTTTGTGAACTCAATTCTATCCTTAGTATCACAGGACAGTTCCTTCCTCACTATCCCCTGCAACACAAATAACACTAATACAAGCTTTACCCTCAAAACAGTTTCCACCACTTCAATCAAAAGCATGCTCTCCAAACTAAAAACCTCATCAACAGCAGCCGACCTACTCCCCAGCTATTTCTTGAAACTCACAGCAGATGCTATTGCTATCCCAGTCTCCACTCTCATAAACAGATCAATTGTTGAAAACTATGTGCCCAAACTCTGGAAAATATCCTATGTTACACCCATACATAAAGGCTGGACCTCCACTGAACTTAATAACTACAGACCCATTGCTTTACTCTCCCCCCTGGCCAAAATCCTAGAAAAATGCATCCATACCCAGATGCTAAACTATCTCCTAGACAGCAACAATCTGTCACCTACTCAGCATGGTTTCAGACCTGCCCATAGTACCACTACAGCCCTCCTCTGCTTCAAAGACACAGTAAACTGTCTCATAAATGAAGGTCTACAAGTGTCAACTCTTTTTTTGGATATGTCCAAAGCATTTGACACAGTCTCACACCAAATCCTGCTAAACAAACTAAACCAATATCATCTATCAAATGCCACTCTTACCTGGTTCCAAAGCTACTTAACTGACATGTACCAAGCTGTGAAATGGGAAAATTCTCTCTCTCCTCAGCTGCCCATAACTATAGGAGTCCCACAGGGTTCTATCTTAGGACCACTATTATTCACAGTCTTCACAAATGACCTCCATACCTCCACACAGCATGCATCTATAATTTAGTATGCAGATGACACTACCTTAATCTGTGCTGCACAAAACATCCCCACCTTCCTGCAAACAACTCAACTAGCATTCTCTGACATTGAAAACTACCTTACCAAAGCCCAACTTATCCTCAATCCAAAGAAAACTCAGCTTATGATTATAACCAGTTCTAACAAAAACATTAACAGTCAATTCACTATCTAATCTACAAATGCTACTCCAATTGCTCCAGTGGTACAGGCTAAGCTATTGGGAATAACCATAGACTCCCACCTTAAATTTGATAGTAATCTCAACTTAACTATTAAAAAAGTACATGCCATACTCTACTGTATCAAACCATTTATTACCAACAACACAAGATCAGCCATTGCTCGCTCCCAACTTCTGTCCACCCTACTCTATGCATCTCCCATTCTGACTAATCTCAACAAAACTGAACTAAGCAAAATGGAAGCCTGCTATAACAGAATTGCCCACTTTGCTGCAAATTGCTCATATAGAACTCATCACTGTACTGCTTTGAGACAGCTCCACTGGCTTGAACTGCCCACCCTCCTAACGTACAATCAGCTCTGCCTCTGTCATTCTATCTATTACCTCCCCAATAAGTGTCCTGCCCTCAAAAACCTAGTACAACATCACTCAGCCAAAAGGCATCTTAGATCATCAAGCAAACTACTACTAGAAGTCACCAACAGCTACAACAGCTTTGGAGATGCACTATATAGTAGTTCAGTGGCTAAAAAATGGAACTCTGTCTCTACTAGCATTCAAAACACATCATCCAAAGCCTCCTTTAAAGACCTCATCAGGCAACATCTCAAGCAATGTGGGCAGTGCCATGATTGCTCCCCAGGCTAGTGAAAGCGGATAACATATGCATACTAAATCTAGAGCACTTGATAATAGTTTTCAGTCTTACTCACAAATACTGGCTAATTTACAATGTATGTACTGTACCTGTGTACTATGTGTATGCATTCTACCTATGTTCCAAATTTCAGCTGTACACACAAATCTATTAATTACCTTTATTTTTAAAATTAATTTTTTTTGTTTGTTCTCTCCACTGTAACTGTTTATGTGCCGCATACCACTGTAAAAACATGTCTCTTGTAATTTGTGTGTATACTGATCATGTCTAAATAACTAAATGTGTCTGTAATTTTTCTTTGTGGAGCTTTTCTCCCTGGGCCTCTGCTGAAAAAGGGCCTTTACGGCTCAGTCAGTCACCCCCGGTTAACAAATGTAAAATAAATAAAAATAAATATAAATGAAACTCAGACTTCAGTGTAATCGTAGGGCAGTATTCATAATTTCAGCCTATACCCCACAGCAGGGTTGTGATAGTGAGAAAAAGAATGATGCATTCAGACAGCATTTGCAAGACCAGTAATACTAGCTAAATTAAGGCAACATTAATGCACATATCAGTACAGACAGAACAGGGTATGAGGACTGCCTGGGTCTGCATCAGTGGGGTAACAGAAATAAATAAGGAGAGATTATTCTCGACTTCTGTGTGACAGATTGCTTGATGGTGACCAGCGCATGATTCAGCAAGAGAGACAGTCACAAGATTACATTTAAGAGTGGCTAATGTGCAACTCAGATTGAGTTCCTCCTGTTAAGGAAATGGCACTGGGGTAGAATCGGTGATTGCAAACTCATCCCCAGTGAAACAGTCAGCCCACAGCATAAACCACAGGTTGTCACAATCAGCTGTAACCAGTGGTCAGAGGAGAATCTGCTGATAACAGAAACCAGACAGAAGACTTGGAATTTGACTAGAAAGAAAGCACAACAATTTAAGGAATTATTCAGGACTCTAGCAGAAGAGTTAATATGTAGGGTTGAAGAAGAATGGCAGTGCCTCAAAACAGCATAGGTGAGGGCTGCAGAACAGATATACAGCGAACGAGGTATGGAAATAAGGTATATACGGAAAGTTGATGGTGGGATGCTAAAGTCCAAGAAGTCATCAACAGAAAGGAGGAGTACAGGAAAAAAGTGGGAGATAGAAAAGTCTGACCAGGCTATGAATGAATACTGGTTGGCTAACAAACACGTTAAGAGAAGAGTTGCAACAACAAAAAAAACATCAGAGGCACTCAAAAGCCTAGGCAGGAATACCGATTAGCTAACAAAGATGCTAAGAGGAGATTTGCAGTAGCAGAGAACATGGCATCAGATGCACTCTACTAGTTTTGGGAAAGTAACATATTAGCTGGCATAAAGAAACTATGTCAGGTTGCACGGCAAAGATAGAAAGATAAAGAAGAGCGGTAGACATCCTTCATAAGGGATGCCCCCAACAACTTGCTCACCAGTCCACAGAACATCAAAGGCAGATGAAAGGAGTACTTCTAGCAGCTTCCGAATGAAGTAAACCCCACAGAAGCTGTACTGCCCCAGACACAACCTATGATGAAAGAAGAGCAGGAGCCCACCAGAGAAGTAAGGACAGCACTAAGGATAATGAAGTCAGGGAAAGCAGCAGGCTCAGATGAGGTGACAACAGATATGGTAAAGCTGCTAGATGATACGGGGGAGAAATGGCTCCTGAGGGTACTCATAGCAGTATGGAGAGAGAGAGAAAAGAGTATCCCAAATGACTGAAGAATAAGCATACACTATAGTGCTAGTGTTCAAGAACAAAGGTGATGTTCACAGCTGTGTGCAATACAGAGCTATCAGACTCCTATCACACTGCATGAAAGTTCTAGGGAGTGTGTTTGATAAACAAGTACGCTGAGTAGCAGAAAGTAAGATGGGAGATGAGCAGTTCGGATTCAGATCAGGGTGTTGCATGCACAATAGACCCGATGTGTGCAGTGAGACATATACTTGTGAAGAGGCTTGATTTGAGGAAAGAGTCCAGCTGGGCATTCCTAGACTTGGAGAGATCATAAGACAAGGTCCCAAGAAACCTGAAATGGGCAGACCTGTAGTGGTTCAAAGTCCCAGGAACAACCGGTAGAATTAGTGCAAGCTATGTATAAGGACCCAGTGACTCAAGTACGAACAGTGTTCACTGTCACTGAGGTGTTCCCAGCAGGACTGGGGGTGCGTCAAGGTTTAGTTCTGAGCTCACTTTTGTTCATACTGGTGATGGACTACATTAACAAACAGATAAAGAGGGGATAGCTCAACAAAGTTGCTGTATGCAGACAATGTGGTATTATAGGTCAACTCTGACCAAGAACTTCAGCAAAAGATATGTGAACGGATTGCAAAACCTAAGGCACATGGGTAAAACTGAGTGCAGATAAGACAGTTGTAATGGTAGCAAATGGGAGAAATCAGAATAAGTTGAGAATTGAGATAGAAGGGAAATTAGTGGAACAGGTTAACTGCTTCAGGTCTCTGGGAGGGATGGTTGAGGAGAAGGGAATTCTGAATGAGGAGGTAAAAGCTAGAATCAAAGTGACTGCAGCCAACTGGCACAGAGTGTCAGGGGAAGTGTATGACAGAAGAATGCCAAAAAAGCTGAAAAGTAAGGTGCACGTAGCAGTAGTATGACCGTTACCACTGTATGGTACAAAAACCAGAACTGGGCACTTAAGACAGAGCAGTTGAGGAAGCTAGAGGTGATTGAGATGAAGTGCATGAGACATGTGGTAGGATGCACATTGTGGGCAGATGAAGAAATGCGTACATAAGAGCAGAAGACAAAATAGTTCCATTTGCAGAAAAGGTCAAAGAGATTACAGGGGTTCTTCCACATGTGCAGAAAAGCAGAAGACAGTCAGGTGAAGGCAAGAGGAAATGAGGGCATCCAGCAAAGCAGTGGATGGACTGTGTGAGTGATGACCTTTGACAGTCAGGTATGAGTGTTGAAGATGGAAGGAGAGCAAGAGAGTGACATTGAATCAAGAGAGGTGACAGTTAACATGACACCCAGACCCCATGTAGACAGTGGGAAAATGGGGGGGGGGGGTGATGATAAAGAGCACCTACCTCTATCCTTTGCTGTCAACAAATCCTCTGCAAGATAAGACATGTGATTATAGCATCAGGACCAGCACGTCTCCCTTTCATAAACCACAAGTGATTAGCTGGAACTGTCTTGTCACTTATCTTTTCCAATTGCGTGGTGATGATTTTTGCAAAGATCTTTGCATCTGTATTATGCAGTGATATTGGTCTGTAACTGGATGCTTCCTGGGGATTTTTATGTGTTTTTGGGAGCTTTATAACCATTGCCTGCATAACTAGTGGTGGAGAGCATTTAAATGGAAACTCATGCTGATATAAGAAAAGTAGGGGGCCAGCTAGCAGGTCATGAAATTCTTTATTATAATCAGTACCTAGCCCATTCAGTATGGGTGCTTTCTCAAGTGGGAATGTCATAATAGCACTATTTCCCACACTGTGAAGGGAGTTCATCAGGGAGGAGATTAACTCTAGTGGGATTGTTGGGTGTGGGATAGCAGCCATCCATGAAAAGACCCCCATCCCTACAGAGCAGGGCACATTTGCTGTGCTTGAGTATTCCTTCAGGAGGATGCTGTTAATCCACCTGATTTCATTCTGGATCGTACCTGTGTGATACTTGATTGCCAAGACTTGGGATTGCTCAGCCCATTCCTTGAACTTCCATGCCAGGAAATTATCACATGGCATACCTCTGGCCCAGTGAAAAAGCTTAAATCCTTCCCATTTCTCCTGGATACAAATATATTGCAACTGTTTCTTCATCTGTTTGTTTTTTTTTTAATTTGCCATAAAAGGCCTTGGTGGGACAAATTGTTCTGTTTAAATCTGGTCTTGACTGTTCTTATATCATGCAACATGGCATCATACCTGACATGTACTATCTTTTATTGTTCTCGCTGTGCTAATTTTGCAAACATCTTATATTTATACTTAAACGCCTCCCAGGTGGCAAACACATTTGGACCTTGTGGAAGGTATATCTTCCAAAGGTTGGAAATACACTGTAATATAAAACTCTTTTGCCTCCTTGCATTTAAGTAATGATGGATCATACTTCCAGATAAAAGTCCTGGCAATAGAGACTTTAGGGGTGTATCCAAGTGAAACAGTGCCATGGTCAGATAACGCAGCAGGGTGAATCCTTGAAGAGAAGAATGAAGATAAAATGTCCTTGTTCACTAGCCAGTAATCAAGCCTGCTTGCAGCCCCTGTAGTATAATAAGTGTAATCTAATCCTGTCAGATTTAGCACCCTCTAGACATCCACTAAATGGAACTCTTCCATAAAAACATCAAGGGCTGTGGAATCTTTAGGGATAGATACCCCCTGGGAGATTCTGTCAAGATAACTATCCCTGACAGCAGTAAAATCACACCCAAAGTTTAACCCCATTCTGGGCTGCAGTACAAATTTAATTTTTTTACTCATACTGTTTATTGCCATGGCTCATTATTAATAGGACCATAAATATTAGCCAACACCAAAGGTCCCTGGGAGGTTCTTACATTAGCCACAATCCGCCTACCTTGGTCATGCATATGGACTGTATTAACCATCCTGTGCGACATAGGGTGGAGTAAAATTGCAAAACCCCTGTTAGAGGTACAAGCACAGGATAGTAACGTTGTGCCCTTTCATTTCACCAGAGCAGCATTCACCTTTGCTCTTTTAGTCTTAAGTTGTAAAAAAAAAAAAAAAAGCTACCAATGCATGAAGTTTCCATACATGCTCCACAATGGTACTCCCTTAAATGTGCTCTGACAGTCCCTTTACATTCCATGTGATCAAAAACAGGCTAGTTGTCATACTCCTAGAAGCATCCAGTGTAAATAACATAATAACAAAAATACAACTCTGAAGAATATGTAGATAACAAAGAGTCACTTATAAGAAAAAAGTCAGAAGCAAGTGGTAAAAGAAGTCAGGAACAAAATTTAAAAAAAAAAGCCAAAAAAACAGTACACCCCCACAATGCTTGTTCCCACCATCCACACAGTTACCATTACAGCCAGTCATCTTGTTAACAGGCCGTACACACTGCTACAGTCAACCAGACTGGAGGATTAGGTAAAAAAGAACATGCTTAGCACAATACTGTATGTAGTTCAAGAACTGTCCATGTATCAAGTAGCACTGAAGCAGGAGAGTAGGATGGAGAGTTTTGTCTGTGATCCCCAGCCCAGTCACCCCAAGATTGTACAAGATTACTGACCTCTTCAGTGGAAATCTAAGGTGCAGAAAATTCCATAGTGTCGCAGTCATCCTGAGAGGATTGAGCTAAAAAGGCAGATCTATTACTACTGGTAGTTGCCAAATGATCATTTTAAGTATCCTTACTCTGGATGAGTTTTTGATCACTGTTGTCCAAGTTCCCTTTGCCCTCCTCCCTAAGTAGATGCTGAACGATCACCCCCCCGGCCGAGTGCCTCTGCTCATTCGCACATAAGGTCTCTGAATATGTTGATTTAAAATCCATAAGTGACACCAGATGTTGCTGTGCTTCCTGTGGAGTGCCAAATGCAGCTGTAGTGTGCCCATGCTAATTCATAAGATGGAGGGGAATTTAAGGTCGTCTCTGTAGCCCAAGTCCCATTAGTACTCCAAGAATGGCATGATTTGTTTCCTTTTTAAGTGAAGGGGTGTACTGTAGTCTGGAGTAATCTGCACACTATGTCCTGCCAATTTCAACTCCTTTGCTTTGGATTGAGCCACATTAAGAATCTTTTCCCTATCACTGAAGTGAAAACATTTTATGATAAAATGACTGGGAAAATTGTTAGCCCTAACTTTATGATTAATTAAGTAGGTCCTCTCATTACCTCAAGGCATGGCAGTATTAAGTAGCTGGCCCAACTCTTTTATGATGAAGCCAGCTGGGTCAGAGCACTCATGCTATTCAGGTAGCCCTACCCTTAGATTGTTATGTCTTGTTCTGTTTTGAAGTTGTCTATTTTTAACTCCAGTTTGTCAGTATAATTATTTAAATTATAAACTTGCCTTGAATGTAACCCTGGTGTGCCCTTTAAGTTCACCAACTCAGATTTTTATTGTGCCAGGACCTTCTCAAGTCTGGATAGTTTTGTTTCGTGAGAAGCAGAGATTTGCTTTATTTGCTGGACATCCAGTGCCACAGACTTAAGTATCTCTGAGAATCAAGAGATGCTTTTAATTGTCTTCAGTTCCTCAGGCACTGAACACATGGAGGTTACCATTGTGAATGCACAGTGCCCAAGTAAAACCATGCATCTCCAAAAACTTGTAAAGCAACACAGAAAACAGTACAGATTTGACAGGAATATAATTAGGTATATAACCTTATTGTTTGGGGCACAGCCAAAGTAAATAGGTGCCTGGGATTTGCTCCATAATCAGGTTACTGAGTGCATATCAGAAGACTGCGCTAATGCTTCTTTGTCTTCTCTCATGCTCGGAAGCCCTGTAGTCTGACATATTATGCAGTTATTCTTTTAAATCTTTCATTCTCCTCCTGTTCTAGCAGATTAATCTATTGTGCATGCAGGTGGACCATAGCTGTACCTGCTTCTTATCTATATTCGGACATATTCTTCAGTTTATCCACAAACTCTTGTTTTTCTTCCTGTCCCAAATAAGGTAAGTTCTGCTGTAGAGTTGTGCTTTGGGATCATATTCTGTTCTTGCAAAGTGGTTGAATACCTTGAATACCTTTAGAAGTCCTTCATTTATACAAGTCTGTGTGTACTGCATACCAAGAATTCTTTCATACGCCAGGTTTTGGAGTGATTATCAGATTTCAGCAGGTTAACCTCCACCATTGTTGTAAGTACCCCTCAGTGTTGATGAACTTCTGTGCTTCTAATTTCTTGTCTCATTTATTACACCTCAGCAGTTTGTTTAGAGTAGACCATTCTTATTCTTAAGATTGTGTGCAATTACAGACATGTTGTCTGGTGTTCTTCTCGTCCAGACTAACACTTAGTCATGTACTGAACTGGAGTTAAATAAAACTATAAATAAAACTGTAGTTACTTTGACCCCTCAGAGACAGATACAGATTCAATTGCCTTGGCCCTGTGCCAAGGTTGTCCTTCCTATCTTCATGGGCTCCCATTCTTGTTCACTGCCTATAGCAAGTGTTGCTGTCCATGCAGCCATATTCTTTTCTTTTTTCAGGAATACTGTTCTGAGCCCTACCTAGATATGTCTCTTAGCATTCCACAGTATGTCTTTATAATTTGGCTTTCCATCTTTTCTTAAGCAGCCTCGGCCCATAGTCTCCTTATGCCTGGTACCTCTCAAATACATCACCCTTCCTAGATGTTCATCGTGTTTCACTGTTGCAGTCATTACACTTGGGTTATCCTGCTGGCAGGCTACCCACAGTCGGCCTGAATTCCAAAGTCCTGGTCCGGCGTCGGTTGCTGTCGCCTCTTCCCTGACGTCAGTGCGCCAGGGGTATATAAGATGCAGCCGACGCCATTTTCTTCAGTCTTTCTTGCCGCGCGGTGCCCAAAGCAAAAGCAGTTCACAAGTGCCTGTCGGCTGACTCCTGAGATTTTCGAAATTGAATTTCAGAACCAAAGTCTTCAATAAAGCTAAGTACCCCATTGGGGAAGCTTTTTCTTGCTCCAGACTGATGTCAGTAAAAGTTAACAATTGTATTTCTTCTGGGAAGCAAATACCTCATAAGGATTTTCACTCTTACTGTATTCCTTGCCTAGGCCCTGACCACAACGTTGCTAGTTGTCGGTTTTGTGCTAGATTCAACCAATGCACTATTAAGCATTGGTTTGATTTTGCTTTACATTACTTTGGCCGAAGGTTTAACTACATAATGCCGTCAGAACAACCGACGACTGGAATTAATAAAAAACGCAAAGACAAAGAAAAAGACAGGCATCCGAGGTCCAAAACCGATGAAGCCTCTTCTAGGCCAGTCGCCGGTTCTCAGTGAGGCACTTTCACAGCCCCTGACACCCGCTACCTCAGAGCCACAGGCCGCCTCTGACTCCCACGTGGAGACAACTAGGCCTCTGGAAGCTCAAGGTATTGGGCCTTCGGAAACTATTCCCTCAGATGGGTCCGGAGCCACTGAGCAGGCATCGGCTTCTGAGGGTGTTTTCAGACCTACACAGCTTACTATCAAGTCCACTTCAGCAGCCAAGGCAAAGTTTAAAATACCATTAAAGACAAAGAAACAAGTACAGCATTCTCCTGGACAGTCATCCATGCCAAAGAAACAGATGCTTAAAATGGTCGAGGACCTAATTACTTTGATCAGGGGTTCCCATCCCCCTCCTGATAAAAGGCCTAGGCAAGACACTGACTATGACTCCTCTGACCAGGTTTCTATTTCCTCTGATTCCTCTTCAGAACAGGGATATTCTCTTCCTCCCTATGAGGACTATGACACTGAAGAATCTATCCCTTCAGCCTCTCCTCCTGAGGATTACTCTTTTGGGGAAACCTTGCACACCATGAGGGAGAATTTCCATTGGGAGAGCCAGGATTATTCAGTATCCAAGAAAAGGCTCAGAGACTTTCTTTTACTGCCTCAGCACAGGCCCCTTGCTATCCCCCCTGTACTAGATATGTTTGATGATGTTTTTTCTGAATCCAGTTTGTCTCCTGATTCTTTACCCCCTGCAACAGTCAAGCCACATAGGTACTACAGGGTCCCAGACTCTCATACATTTCTTTATAAAAACCCTGCTGCTGACCCAGAAACTATTTCTCAGGGTCCCAAAGGGGTCAAGGCTTCCACTGCAAAAAAAAACTATTCCCTCTGATAGGGATTCTAGAGCACTGGATAGATGGGGGAAAAAAGTTTACACTTCTGCTACTTTAGCTGTAAGGGCTTTAAACTGCCAGTTTCACATGCTTAAATATCAACAATACCTAATGTCTTTGCTAAAACAGAAAATGCTTACAAGCTCAGAATGTCCTCACAATAAGGCAATGCAGGATTTATTGCAGGCAGCTGAACAAGTGGGAAAGCATACTTTACAATGTGGTTTTGATTCATTAGAGGCTTTTTGCAGAGCCACAGTTAAAAGAACAAAGTTTACCTGATTATGTTAAAGCAAAATTATTGGATGCTCCAGTACAGCATGATACTTTGTTTGGTGTTAAGGCAGAAGAGGTGTTAAAGAAAATGGAGGATAAAGCAAAATCAATGCAGACAGCAAAGGATTTCTTACATGTTCAGCCACCTAGATTAAGCAGGAACTGGCCTTCTAAAAATTGGTCCTTTCCAGTGTCAGACAGGCCACAAAGAGGCAGATACAGACACCCAAGAGGCAGATCTCAGCCCCAGGGCTCATACAGACCTAAACAATGGGGTGCTTCAGCCCCCAAAGGCGGAGAAGACAAATCACAACCTTATAGGAAACAGTCCCAATGACTTCCCTCTACAAATGCCAAGCACTTACCTTTTGGCAGCTCCCTTAGGGGGAAAACTAGCACTTTTCGCACAAAACTGGCACATGATCACCCAGGACAAATGGGTACTGAATATTGTTTCTCAGGATTACAGGTTCCACTTTCACACACTACCAAGGTCAAAAGGTATGCCAGACCTGCCACAAAATCAATGGGCAGAGGCACAAAAACAAATTTCTGCTCTCGTGGACATGAGAGCTATTCAAAAATACCACAGCAAGAACAGGGGCAAGGATTTTACTCAAGACTTTTCTTGGTACCCAGAAAGGACAAAGCCTGGAGACCAATACTGGACCAGTCAGTTCTAAATACTTTCCTGGATGTTCCAAAATTCAAAATGGTGACACTGCAGCAACTTCTACCCATGCTGGGCAAGAAGGCTTGGCTAGTTACTTTGGACCTCAAAGAGGCATACCTGTATGTCCCAATCAGACAATCTTGCAGAAGATACCTCAGATTCATAGCTAGCTCAATGCATTACCAATTCTCTGCACTGCCCTTTGGCTTATCTACTGCACCCAGGGTCTTCACAAAATGCCTGGCACCAATAATTGCATTTTGCAGACAAAAAGGAATTCAAATATATCCCTACTTGGACGACTGCCTTATTCAAGCAGAGAGCAAGGACATTCTACTAAAGCATCTGGCATTTGTAAAGAGATTACTAATTTGCCTAGGGTACACAGTAAACAACAAGAAATCAAAACTAGTGCCCTCTCAATAGATAATATCCCTGGTTGCAAGCTTAAATACAGCTACCCAGATGGCTTATCTCACGCCAGACAAGCAAAGGCAACTGATTCATTACTTTCAAATGATGGCAACAAAGACCCAGCTACCTGTAAGAAAAATTCTGCAGGCTTTGGGCTTCATGGCATCCTGGATCCTACTAATTTCATATGCAAGACTGCATATGAAGAAGCTACAATGGTATCTAAAAAGTGTTTGGACTCAACATTGCCACAGCCTGGAAACAATAATAACTCTTATTCCTTGCCTGCAACAGGAGTTTCGATGGTGGGCACTGGCCTGTCACCACAAAAGGGACATTCTTTCACTTTACCCACAGCCAGGCAGACACTAACAACAGATGCATCAGATTATGCCTGGGGGCCACACATGGTAGGAAAATGTATTCAGGGCACGTGGCCCGTGGGCCAAATGCATCTTCACATCAATCAAAAAGAGATGCTAGCTGTACAGAATGCCCTGACAGCCTTCAGGGATCTACTACATCCAGGACAACTATTACTAAAGACAGACAATACTACAGTTATGTGGTACATAAACAAGCAAGGGGGCACACATTCCTACCCCCTCTGCAGGCAAGCCATGACTTTGTGGAACACAGCACTGACCTATCAAGTACATCTGCAGGCACAATTCCTGCCAGGAAAGAAAAATACTCTGGCAGACGAACTAAGCAGAAACCTCATGGACCCTCACAAGTGGAAACTAAATCCACAGGTCTTCAGCATGATAACAAGGAAATGGGGATGTCCAGACATAGATCTTTTTGCCTCCCCTCACAACTGCCAACTACAGAGATTCTGCACAAGGACTTATCACTCACAAGCATGGAAAGTGGATGCTCTATCATTCAGCTGGAAAACCCTAACAGTTTATGCCTTTCCACCACTGCCTCTCCTTCCCAAGGTGCTCCTAAAAGTCAGACCAGAGAAGCCAAAAATGATTCTGATTGCCCCAGACTGGCCACGCCAGCACTGGTACCCAATCCTAAAGAGCTTGTCTCAAAGCCCAGCCTGGACTTTACCTCAAATTCCTCATCTTCTGACTCAACAAAACAATCAGATCCTGCACAGCCAACTCAGAACCTTAAATCTGGCTGCATGGCAGATAATATAGCCACTCAGAACACACCTCTCTCTAAACTGTTATGGATATCATTTTAGAAGCCAGGAGGCCCAGCACCAGGAAATCTTATGCAGAAAAATGGAAGAGATTCTGTGCTTGGAACCAGGCACAAGGACTTGAACAGCTTGTTCCAAATATTCCTCAGATTTTACAATACCTAACTGAGATGCTGGACAAAGGCCTATCCTTCTCATCAATTAAGATCCATGCCTCTGCCATTTCAGCTCATTACAATACAGAACCTCCTATTTTCTCTCATCCACAACTAAGACAGTACCTCAGAGGGGCAAAAAACATAAGTCCCGTAAGGAGAGCACCGATACCTACATGGGACCTCAACTTTGTCTTGGAAAAACTGACACTGCCTCCTTTTGAGCCAGCCAATACAGCTGATATAAAATTCTTATCATGGAAAACTGCTCTGCTCCTAGCAATAACTTCAGCAAGAAGAGTCTCAGAGTTACAGGCATTAATGGCAGTGGAACCTTTTATCATTTTTCATCCAGACAGGGTTTCTCTAAGGACAAACCCAACATTTATGCCAAAGGTAGTATCCAGTGTGGCTCTTAACCAAACCATTCATTTGCCAACATTTTATCCAAATCCCCAGAATAAAGGGGGGAGACTTCTGCACTCTTTGAACATACACAGGCAGCTACGCTTCTACTTGGACAAAACAAAAGCTTTCAGAAAAACTGAGCAACTGTTTGTAGCATATGCTGCAGGATCACAAGGAAAGGCCATCTCAAAGCAGACTATTTCAAAATGGATAGGACACTGTATTTGTTTCTGCTATGCACAGCATAGCAAGTCAGTGCCTAAGAATATTAGGCCACATTCTTCCAGGGTAGTAGCCACTTCAGCAGCCTTTCTCAGAGGAGTACCAACCAAGGAAATTTTGGAGGCTGATACTTGGAGCTCAGTGCACACTTCACTTACCTCTTTACTCTAAATCCAGAGCAGGCTTTGCCACTGCAGTTCTGCAGGGCCTCATAGCCACTCCTAATCCTATTTAGACCCAGCCACCCTACCTCAGCTTTGGGATTCAACCCAAGTGTAATGACTGCAACAGTGAAACACGATGAACATAGTACAGTTGTGTACCTACCATAAATGTAGATGTTTGAGTGTATTCACCGTTGCAGTCCAGGTTACCCACCCTCCATCCCCTTTCTTTGCTGGGACTTATCTATACTTCTCTATCCTATACAACCTATGTGGTGTATTTGCTTGTGGATGAAGGTATTGTTTTTATTTTACTGTATGTTTTTATAAGCAATGTGTATTGCCTACCTTCTTGGGGGCACCTGACATCTGGGGCAAGAAAAACTGAAGAAAATGACATCGGCTGCATCTTATATACCCCTGGCGCACTGACGTCAGGAAAGAGGCGACAGCAACCGACGCCGGACCAGGACTTTGGAATTCAGGCCGACTGTGGGTAGCCTGCCAGCAGGATAACCCAAGTGTAATGACTGCAACAGTGAATACACTCAAATATCTACATTTATGGTAGGTACACAACTGTACTTTCTTTTTTATTGGGAATTCCAGTTTAATATCCTCTGGAGTATTTTGTCATCAGAGATGAAATTATAGATGGGGCTTCACACATATACCCATGCATAGGTCTAAGAAATACTTTCCTTTCATCAGAAGCTATGGTAGGAAATGTAGGCCACTGTCATCTATTTTTTGCTTGTACTTCAGTCCATTTGCTCAGTTATTCCAGAATGTTGTCTCCACATGGTCAGGCAGTGCTGTGTCCCTTTGGACAGGTCCTGCTGTGTTCATCTTCTGCAGCACATTCATAGTTGGTGCTTATATCATTCAAAAGTAATTTTGGTCTATTGGTAAAAATTTAGCTCATGCCTGGCTGGTTCCTTTCTTCCCCTCCCCATACTCTTAAGGCATAGCTAACAGAACACTCTTTTCATCCTTTTTCCTATCTAGGCAAGGCTGCCTTCCTTAAAAAAATGTGTACTGGTTCTCCTTGTAGGATGATCTTCAGCAGTGGGATCATTACTTTCTGACTAGATGTTTTTATTGTTGAGTTTCTAAGCACTGTGGTCTTCCTGGTACATTCAGGGAGCATGACATAACTTTAATTTTCCTTGGTGAATATTTCTTTTTGGCTTGCCAGTATCCACCTTGTCTTCATCCCAGCCACTGCATGACATAGCTGTGTAATGACATGGCCATCAGACAATTTGGCTTCAACAGTTGCTGACGTGATCCTTTGTTACACATTCCCATACATGAATTTCTCTACATCACTCTCTTTGTAGACAGCACTGCTGTTTCCTTTTTCAGAATGTGAACTCCCTTGCTTCAGTTTTTCTGCATTGCTCCAACTTAAACATTTATGCTTTATTGTCCTACCCTTCTTTTGTAGGACATGGAGGTGTTATCAGTGCAGCAGCTGGCCCCTCAGACTTTTAGATCTTGTTTTTGTCTTGAAGGCAAAGGTATCTTAGAAACTAGTCACCCTTCTTTTATTCTGCTCCTCTTCATTGCCTTTGTTGTGAGATTAAGATGATCTTCCACAAGATGGCTGTGCTTCTGTCAGGCTGCTGGATAATTTATTGATCCATGCCTTTCAAGTAAATTTGTTGTTAGTTTACCAGATTTCTTTTCATGTTTGAGAGCTTTTCTTTCTGGCCTTTCACCGTTTGTTGCCTGTGGGTCCAGAGTGAATCTGTTGCTGTCTTGCTGTTGAATTGCTTTTATCCTAATTTCATTTAGTCAATTTTTTTCCTTTACTATCCAGATTCTTTTATGTTATAGAGGACGTTTGTCACTGCCCTAGTACTGTACCTCACATTAGGCCACAGGCTGATTTCATTTCTGTCAGGCTTTTGGAGCACTTATTAATCAGGCCTTTTTGGTGATATCTCTGCTAGGTTACCTAGATCTTTTTTTATTCTCGTGGTCTTCTTTTTCAGGCCCACCAGACATCAAGCTTGGTTATCCTGGAGCTGGATAATGTACTGCCTTTTGGCTGTCCGTTGCTCTTACATCTATTCCCAGAATGCAGCTTTTTCCTTAAAGTGCCCATTCTTCTTCCATGGGTGTAATATCTCCCTCTGATAGCCACGTTACTCTCACGCTGACTTTCAAGATTATATGAACTGGATCTTGATCTTTAGGCTCAGGGTCTGCTAGTATTCTTTTGTTATGTTTTTGAATTAGTGCCCAAAGTAGTCTCCCTTTTACTTTTGAGACATTTGTGAGTCATATGTTTTCATTCTAGGTCCTTCTTGGGGATGCTTCCTTTACATGTAGCCTTTGCAATGATCAAATTATACATGGGGCTCTGTCATAGTGGTAGAAGAAGGTGGATTGGTCTCATTACATATTAAAGTTGTGTACTTACCGTAATGATAGGTGTATGGGACCTGGTCCAGCTTTCTGTACAACCCTACCCTCCTCCCTAACATTTTTGGTCTGGATTTAGAAGTTGTTCCTGAGAACTTTTGTCTTCATCCTTGATTTCCTCTTTTCATGCAGACTACCTTATTCTGGCTAACAGAGATTTGCAGAGGGGTCCTTCAGCACAGAATGGTGAGAAATGGGGAGCAGTTAGATGGCTGGGGAAAGTTTAAGGTGCCAAGTAGCCAAAGTCATGACAACCTCGAGTTCTAGAGGTAGAGGAAAATGAAAGTGTTGCTTCTAATGTATCATTATAGCAAGTACATAACTTTCATTTTGTAATATCAGAGGAATTTTGCATGCCCTTTGCCACTGAAAATGTATTTGTCCAGGTTGCTTGTGTTTTTTTTTTTATCATGATGCCATATAATAGTATGATTTTAATGTCTTAATTATTTCCATCATAAGACAGGATGTGCCATTGCATTACCTGATCATGAACATTTGTTTTTATTTAAGAAAAAATATTTTCTGTGAATGATTACATGGTTACGATACTATAGATGTTCTTCGCGTTTCACTGTTGCAGTCATTACATTTGAGTAATCTGCTGGCAGGTTGCCCTCAGTCAGCCTGATTAACAAAGTCTTGGGTCCTGCATCGGTTGCTGTCCCTTCTTCCATGACGTCAGGTCATCAGGGGTATAAAACATGCAGCCAACGCCATTACATTAGTCTTTCTTGCTGCGCGGTGCCCGAAGCAGAAGCAGTTCGCAAGTGCCTGTTGGGCGACTCCTGAAATTTTCGTTTTCGAGTTTCAGATCCGAAGTCTTCAACTAAAAGCTAAGTACCCCGTTGGGGAAACTTTTTCTTGCTCCTTACCGATGTCAGTAAAAGTTAATAATTGCATTACTTGTGGGAAGCAAATACCTCATAAGGATTTTAATTTGTACTGTATTCCTTGCCTAGGCCCTGACCACAGCGTACCTTGCTGTCGGTTCTGTGCTTTATTTAATCAACGCACTATCAAACGTTGGTACATTTTTGCTTCTAAATATTTTGGCTCACGCTTTAATTATCCAGAAATGTTGTTGGTTAGCAATCCGACTACCGGAATACCTAAAAAACGCAAAGAAAAAGACAGAGACAGGCTGCTGAGGTCCAAAACTGCCGGTGATGCTTCTCCTAAGCCAGTCGCCAGTTCACTGGTATTCAGTAAGGTGCTTTCGCAGCCCCTGATACCCGCTACTTCTGATTCGCAGGCCTCTACTGAGACCCATTCAGAGTCCGGTATGCCGCGAGATGCTTCAATTATGGAATCCGCAGATGTCTCTCCCTTGGATGGATCTGGAGCCGCTGTGCAGGCACCGGCTTCTGAGGGTGTTTTCAGGCCTACAGACTTGTATATTAGACCGACGCCATCTTCAAAACTAACGCCAAAATCTCGACCTATGCCTAAAAAACTGACGCCTGGGCCACATGTGCAGGCCCCTATGCCTAAAAAACAAATGAGCAAAATGGCTGAAGATTTAATTACTCTGATCAGGGGTAGCAATTCCCCCCCCCCCCCCCCCAAGAAGCCTAGGCAAGATGTTGATTATGAATCTTCTGAACAGGATTCTATTTCTTCTGACTCTTCTAATGAACAGGAATTGTCTTTACCTACTTATGAGGACTCTGATGCAGAAGATTCCATTCCTTCTGCTTCTCCCCCTGAGGATTTTTCCTTTGGGGAAACTTTGCATACCTTACGGGAACATTTCCACTGGGAAAGTCAGGATTTTTCTGAATCTAAAAAGAGACTTAGGGATTTTCTTCTTCTTCCTCAACATAGGCCCTTGGCTATACCTCCTGTTCTAGACATTGTTGATGATGTTTTTTCAGAATCTAGTATGGCTCCTGATTCTCTGCCTCCGGCTCCTTGTAAGCCAGACAGATACTACAGGGTTCCTGACTCCCACAAATTCCTTTTCAAAAATCCTCTTGCAGATCCTGAAACCATTTCTCAGGGTCCCAAGGGCATTAATGTTTCTACTGTTAAAAATCCTACCCCTTCTGATAGAGATTCCAGGGCGCTGGATAGATGGGGTAAGAAGGTTTACACTTCTGCAACCCTGGCAAACAGGGCTTTAAACTGTCATTTTCATATGCTAAAATATCAGCAGCATATCATGGGACTGCTTAAACAGAAAATGATGTTGATTTCTGATTGTGTGGAAAATAAAGATTTACAGGATTTATTGCATTCAGCTGAACAAGTTGGAAAACATACTTTGCAATGTGGTTTTGATTCTTTGGAGTCCTCTTGCAGGGCTGCTGTAACTGGGTCTGTGCTAAGAAGGCATGCTTGGCTCAAAGGGCAAAATCTGCCTGATCATGTTAAAGCAAAATTGTTAGATGCTCCTTTACAACAGGACCGTCTCTTTGGAAATAAGGTTGAAGAAGTTCTAAAAAAGATGGAAGATAAAGCTAAATATATGCAAACTGTGAAAGATTCCTTACAAGTACAACCTCCAAGATTTAGTAGACACTGGCCTACTAAGAATTGGTCCTTTCCAGTTCCTTCGAGAGCCATTCAAGTCAAACCCAGACATTCCAAAGGCACCAGGTTTCAGTCCCAAGGGACTTTCAGAACAAAACAATGGGGGTGCCTCCTCTTCCAAATCTGGAAACAACAAGACACCTCCCTATGGTAAGCAGTCTCATTGACTTCCCTTTACACTTACCAAGCACTTACCTTTTAGCTGCCCCTTTGGGGGGAAATCTGGCTCTTCATGCAAAAAACTGGCAACTTATAACCCAGGACAAAGGGTTTTAAATATAGTATTCCAGGGATACAGATTTCATTTCCACACAATGCCAATTCCAAACGGATGGCTAGACCTGCCCCCAAATCAGTGGGCAGAGTCCCAGAAACAAGTACTTTCCCTCATGAGCATGGGGGCTATTCAGCTAGTACCAGAAGAAGAAAAGGGACAATGTTTCCATTCAAGACTTTTCCTGGTACCCAGAAAAGACAAATCTTGGCGTCCAATTCTGGACGTATCTACTCTAAACACCGTTCTGGACATCCAGAAATTCAAGATGCTGACTCTTCACCAGTTACTTCCTATGCTAGGCAAAGATGCCTGGTTGGCAAGTCTAGATTTAAAATATGCTTACCTGCATATCCCAATCAGGGAATCTTGCAAAGGATAACTCCACTTCAAAGAAAGCTTCTTGCATTACCAGTTCTCTGCACTGCCCTTTGGCTTATTTACTGCACCCAGGGTCTTTACAAAGTGCCTGGCTCCAGTAATTGCTTTTTGCAGGCAAAGAAATATTCAAATATATCCATACCTCGACGACTGTCTAATTCCGGCAGAAAACAAGAACATTCTTCTAAAGCATCTGACGTTTGTAAAAAAGTTCTAACTTGTCTAGGGTACACTATAAACGAAAATAAATCACAACTGGTACCCGCTCAAAAAATTACATTCCTGGGTGCAAGCTTGAATACAGCTGCGCAGATGGCTTTCCTTACGCCAGAGAAGCAAATTCATTTGGTGATTTACTTCAAACAGGTGGCCACAAAAACCCTGCTTTCTGCAAGGCAAATACTGCAAGCCTTGGGATTCATGGCCTCCTGCATTCTTCTAATTCCATATGCAAGACTGCATATGAGGAAACTTCAGTGGTATTTAAAAAGTCTATGGGAGTCAGCATTGTCACAGCCTGAAAACAATGATTCCTGTCATACCTTGCCTGCAACTAGAGTTCCTATGGAGGGCAGAGGCCTGCCACCAAAACAAGGGACTGCCATTCACACCACTCCCTGCCGCCCAAACTCGACGCATCAGACTATGCTTGGGGGACTCATTTGGCAGGGAAGTTCATTCAGGGCAAATTGAGCCCAAATCAAATGCACCTTCATATCAATCAAAAAGAAATGCTAGCTGTACAGAATGCATTGACAGCCTTCAAGGACTACCTTCATCCAGGACAATTAATGATAAAGACAGATAACACCACAGTTATGTGGTACATAAACAAGCAGGGGGGTACACACTCCTACCCCCTTTGCAGACTAGCCATGGCATTGTGGAACACAGCCTTGACCTACCAAATAAAACTACAAGCTCAATTCCTGCCAGGAAAGCTGAACACTCTGGCAGACGAACTAAGCAGAAAACTCATGGACCCACACGAATGGAAACTGGAACCACAAATTTTCAAAATGTTAACACACAAATGGGGGAGCCCAGACGTAGATCTTTTTGCCTCACCCCAGAACTATCAGTTGGACAAATTTTGTACAAGAACTCATCACAAAAAAGCCTGAAAAGTGGATGTTCTATCCTTCAGCTGGAAAACCTAGCAGTCTATGCCTTTCCCCCTCTGCCTCTGCTCTCCAAAGTTCTACTAAAAGTCAAATAGGACAAACCAAAAATGATTTTGATTGCTCCAGACTGGCCTCGCCAACACTGGTACCTACTCCTGTGCAGTGTGTCACACCTTCCACTGTGGCACCTGCCTCAGACACCTTACTTACTGTCTCAGCAGAACAACCACATTCTGCACACTCAGCTCCAAACTTTGAATCTTGCAGTGTGGCTAATCACCTAAATTCACCCTTAGCATCCCTCAGCAAACCTGTGCTGGATGTCATTTTGGAGGCGAGAAGACCTAGTACTAGAAAATCTTATGCTGACAAATGGAAGAGATTCTGTGCCTGGAATCAATCTCAAGGGATAAGCACAGCAGTGCCCAACATTCCTCAGATTTTGCAATACTTAACTGAGATGCTTCACAAGGGCCTGTCCTTTTCTTCCATAAAAATCCATGCCTCAGCCATTTCAGCTCATTACAACACAGAACCTCCCCTCTTCTCTCATCCTCTGCTAAAGCAGTATCTCAGAGGGGCCAAAAACTTAAGACCACCCAGGAGAGCTCCAACCCCTGCCTGGGACCTTAATTTTGTATTGGTGAAACTCACTGTTCCTCCTTTTGAGCCAGCTGCTACTGTAGACATAAAATTTCTCTCCTGGAAAACAGTTTTCCTTTTAGCAGTCACTTCAGCTAGAAGGATTTCCGAATTACAGGTTCTTATGGCAGTGGAGTCTTTCATCATTTTTCATGCAGACAGGGTATCTCTCAGAACCAATCCATCCTTCATGCCTAAGGTGGTGTCCAGTGTGGCTCTTAAATCCGACCATTCATTTGCTAACTTTCTTTCCCAATCCACAGAACAAGGGGGAGCGGATTCTGCATTCATTGGCTGTGCACAGACAACTTAGATTTTACTTAAACAGGACTAAATCTTAAAGAAAATCTGAACAACTGCTGGTGGCATTTGCTGCAGGGGCAGAGGGAAAGGCTATTTCAAAGCAAACCATTTCCAAATGGATAATCTATTGTATTTGTTTCTGCTATATGCACCATGGAGAAACTATCCCCCAGGGGATCAGATCCCATTCCACCAGGGCTGCATCTACTTCAACAGCCTTTCTCAGAGGTGTTCCTACCAGGGACATTCTAGAAGCTGCTACCTGGAACACAGTCCATATTTTCACCAAACATTACCATTTACCGTTTTTCTCTAAATCCGGAGCTGGCTTCGCCACTGCTGTCCTGCAGGGCCTTATAGCTGGACCTTAAGCTGTATAATTCCCTCCATCCAACCATAGCTTTGGGAATCTACCCAAATGTAATGACTGCAACAGTGAAACACGAAGAACATAGTACAGTTATGTACACTTACCATAAGTGTAGATGTTCGAGTGTATTCACTGTTGCAGTCCTGGTTGCCATCCCTCCAGCCCCCTATTTTTCTCTGGCTGTACCTCTACTTTCTTTCACTATGCTTAAAAGCCCTTTTGGTGTATTTGTTTTTGATTGGAGGTATATTTTTTGTGTTTTTAATTTTATTTGCTCCCCATTTGGGGGGGGGCACCTGACAATCTGGGGCAAGAAAAACTAATGTAATGGTGTCGGCTGCATGTTTTATACCCCTGATGACCTGACATCACAGAAGAAGGGACAGCAACCGACGCAGGACCCAAGACTCTGTTAATCAGGCCGACCGAGGGCAACCTGCCAGCAGATTACCCAAATGTAATGACTGCAAGTGAATACACTCGACCATCTACATTTATGGTAAGTGTACACAACTGTCCTATCTTTAGAATAGCATGAGAGTTGAGTAATGCTGATTTCAGTAGTTATTTTCAGAGAAGAAGTAGAAATTTTCAGTTTTAGAATGTTTTGTTATTTATATAATTCAAATGTATTATATAATGAATTTTTAGAATTACTGCTGAAATGTGATTCAGGATATTTTCAGCATTTCAGCAATTTGTTAAAAGTTGAACTTGTTATTGCTGACTGAAATTAATAGTTGTTTGTATGTCTTAATAGCAGAGCGCTGCACGGCGATAGCAGGGAGTAACAGCCCACAGTGAAACCTCAATTACAACATTGCACAAGCTAAGCTTAACATTTGTGTTCAGATAAATGTTTTCCATATGTTCCTTAAAGTCATTCCAAGAGACTTTGCAAGCAAAGCATATGTACGTTAGTCAGTACAGCATTTATTGTCCATACCTCAGAATTTCAAAGATAGTATCTAGAGTAAAAGACATTTGCTTGTTTCTGAGTAGGACTAAAAATAAACTTTATTGATGATGTTCTCCGCTTTTTATTCTGTATTACTATCAGGGGTCCTTTTCTCCAAAATACCCAGAACTTCGCAGTCTCCCAGCAAGTAGACTATTTTTTCAAATGCTTAGAAGCTATATAGCCCTTAGTTTTTGTTTGCAGGAATTTATTGTTTGTGATAAGTCTGACTAGGATGTGGATGACAGCATGAAAGTATGTTACCGCTGCTGTGAATGAGTACTTAGGGGTCACAGAGATGATGTTTTGTGTTTGTCTGTCAGTCTCTGTGTGTGTGTATGTATGTTGGGGGAGGGATGAGAGTGGATGTCAGTAATAGATCTTGTTTCAAACTACAGTTGAACTACTGTGTAACTGCAGTGGTTGAGTGACGAATCTTTGAAGTGTCTTGATGTACAGCCATGCTTCAATTTGTAGGTTTATCAAGGGTAAGTAACATTCACGGAAGTAATACTTTTCATATGCGTAATTATATAACATCTGGCGACCACCATCTGAAATGTAGCTTAGCTTTCAGGATATGCACCTTGCTCAGTGACACACTGAATGAAGGCTTTGGTTACTGCAGTTTCAGAATCTTGTAAACATTTTTTTGCCAGTTTAAGAGTTTAAAAATTCTCAGATTCAGTTTTTTTACTTGTTAGAGAAGGCCGTAGGATGGTTTCAAGAGGCCAGTTCTGTGATAACGTATTTTGCAGAATTTAAAAGGAGGCTACCTTAACTCTCAGCATTTCTGCATCTTGATATTCTAAAAGTTAATAGTTTTGAGTAGAAAAACCTTTATTCTTAGTACCACATATCATATTTTTAAGTAGTGTCTTGTTTCTTTACAGAAGGAAACATATTTTGTGCCATTTCCACATAAAGGCATAGCTGGCCTTAGGTATAGGCCAACTAGGCGGTCGCCTAGGGCGCTGTTCTAGTAGGGGCGCTTTTCCTGTATTTATTTGGTGTAGGTAGACCAGAATGGGGGCACCGGGTAGTACGGTGGGGGCACCGTGGAGCCCTTTTGCCTAGGGCACCAGTTGACCTAATGCCACTCCTGTGTAAAGGTGCGGCATTTCATCTTTTGCTCACACTTTCAAAGAGTGGAGCTTTGTAGTATGTGTCATTATGACGAATTGTGGACATTCTTTTTAAAATGAAAGTAAATTGTATAGTTTTATGTAAAGAATCTCCTTTCAGATGTATAGTTGGAGGTTGAGAGTTATTTATCCATTTATTTAATTGTGCACTTGTTTGCGTTTGGTTAGCAAGGAAGACCATTGGAACAGGGAAGTCCCGTCTTACGACTAACCTTAGAGTCAGAAACATTCAAAATGGGCAAAGTAATTTATTCCCAAGTTCTTTATATGTAAATTGCCAGTTATAAAACATTTTCTGTACGTCTACTGGAAAACATTATTTTGTTTCTCCGGCGATATTGCTACAGAATGCAGTGTTTAACATCAGAAAATAAATAGTAGGACATTGGCTGAAGCTTTGCTTTCTACCACGCACACTGTTGCCTGCTTGGCTTGTGATTGTTGTATGCTGCAGAATTCTGGACCACTTATCTTCTGAGGTATTTCTTGTCATTAAATTTTATGTACAGAATAGTATTAAAATGTACAAAACATTTATTAGACTGAAAAAAGCTGATATTTATTAACACTATTCATTCAGTCATTTAGAATTCCTTGTAAAACCTTTAGTGATATGTATCTCTCTCTCTCTCTCCACTTCTTTGGTCAAGAATTCTGGGCAAAGCCAGTAGTAACGGAGAGACAAATGCCTAAAAATCAGAGACTGTTCTAACAATTTTTAAATATTACTCTTTTCAGAAGTATCATTTGGCCTTTTGGCAGAATGATTTACGATGTCCTTCATGGATGCATCTGCAGTCATAACAAGTGGGTTGTCCTGTCGTCAGGCAGCCCTGCAGTCGGCCGGATTCCAAAGTCCGGTCGCTGATGTCCATCTCTGTTGGTGCATCAGCCGACGCCATTTTCCTCAGTCTTTCTTGAAGCAGAAGCTGTTGGTCGGTCGGATCCAGAGATTACTTCTACCGAATACTAAGACTTCTAAAGCTGGGGACTCTTTCTTGCCTCAGCCGATGTCAGAAAAAGTTAACAATTGTTTAACCTGTGGGAAACAAATACCTCATAAAGATTTCCACTCTTACTGTCTGCCTTGTTTAGGCCCAGCCCACGACGTAGCAGCCTGTTCGCCTGTGCCTCTTTCAACTGGCAGAACAGTTTTCGGTTCTGATTTGCCGGATCCTCCGACTACCCCAAAAACGCAAAGATAAAGACCGACATGGCGGTTTCGGCGAAACCACGGAAACCGAAAAACTGATCAAAGTACAGCTGAACCTATTCTACAACTGAGGCCCCTGCTACAATTCTTGAATCGACCTCAGAAATTTTACCCACTACGGTGGTTGACTTATCAGACACTATCCTTGGATGTCTCTACCCCAGCACGTGGTGCTGCTAGGCCTCCAGCTGCCATGTCCATTAAGGCCTTCGCCAGGGCTAAAGCAGCCAAGACTACTAAGACAGTGCCTGTAAAACCCCACATCCAGGCCCTCTTCTAGTTCTCAAATGCTTTCTTTGGCAGAAGATTTAATTTCTTTAATTAGAGGATCTCAATCTCACCCAGACAGGGCCTCTCAGCCCCCAGAGAAGAGACCTAGGGCAGAGCCCCTGAGCCAGTGTCTTCTGATGATTCTGCTGATGAATCAGACATAACTGACCAGCCTGAGGCTCCTTCTCCAATTTTGAAGATTCTGATGCTGAAGAATCCATTCCAGCTGCTTCCCACCAGAAGAATTCTCCTTTGGGGAAACCTTGCATGCCATGCGAGAACAGTTCCAATGGCAGCAACAGGATTTTTCAGACTCCAGAAAAGACTTAGGACCTTTCTGCACCTCCCACAGCACAGGCCCTTAGCTATACCTCCTGTTCTCTCTGTGGTGGATGATGCTTTCAATGATGTTTGCTCCGCTCCAGATTCTTTACCCCAGCCCCTGCCAAACCAGACAGATTTTACAGGGTGCCAGATACTCATCACCACCTTTTCAAGGCCCCACTTGCAGACCCAGAAACTATTTCCCAGGGTCCCAAGGCAGTAGCGACCACAGCTAAAACCCTATTCCTTCTGAAAGGGAAGCAAGGTCATTAGACAGATGGGGTAAAAGGTCTACACTTCAGCTACTCTCTCAGCTAGAGCTTTAAACTGTCAGTTTCACATGATACAATACCAAGAGTTTATGCTTGATCAGTTAACTAAAAAACTAACCACTGATGAATCTCTTGATAAGAAATATGTATTAGAGATGGTAAATAACATACAACAGGTTAGCAACCATTCATTAAAATGTGGCTATGATGCACTGGAGGCTTCATTTAGATCAGCCATGACAGGCACAGTGATAAGAAGGCATGCATGGCTAAAGGAACAAGCTTTACCGGATCATGTTAAAGCTAAGTTGCTAGATGCTCCTATGGACAAGACAAGTTTGTTTGGTACACCTGCCCAGCAGGTTATGAAGAAAATGGAAGAAAAGGCAAAATCTGTTCAAACTGTTAAAGATTTCTTGCAGGTTCAACCCCAAGGTTTAGCAGGAACTGGCCTGCCAAAATTGGTCCTTTCCTGACTCCACAAAATTTCAAAGGGGCAGGAATAGGCGTTCCAGAGGCAGAAACCAATCCAGAGGAGGTGCCTACAGAGGACGACAGTGGCAAGGTAACAACAGAGGCACAGACACAGCCACTGCCACTACATCAGCACAACCACAGTGACTTAATCCTAAATCCGCCTACCAGGGAACAAATAGCAGCTCCTCTAGGCGGAAAGTTAACCTTATTTTCAAAGAACTGGCACTACATAACAAAAGACAAGTGGATTTTACAAACCATAGATCAAGGTTACGGTTTCACTTCCACACTTTACCAGTCAAAAGAGGAATGCCAAATCTACCTCCAAATCAAAAACAGAGGCTCTACGCCAGATAATGGAGTTAGCAAACATGAGAGCTGTGGAAAGAGTGCCAACAGCAGAACAAGGAAAGGGTTCTACTCCAGACTATTCCTAGTTCCAAGAAAGGAAAAAGTTGGAGACCAATTCTCGACCTGTCCACCTTAAATACATACATCATTGTCCCAAAATTCAAAATGCTGACCCTACAGCAACTTCTTCCCATGCTGGGCAAGGAGTCTTGGCTGGTAACTCTAGATCTCAAGGAGGCATACCTGCACGTCCCCATTCGACCAATCTGCAGAAGATACCTCAGATTTCTTGCAGGATCAGAGCACTATCAATTCTCAGCATTGCCTTTTGGCTTATCTACTGCCCAGAGTATTCACAAAATGCCTGGCATCAGTAATCGCCATTGCAGACTACAGGGAATTCAAATTTACCCATACCTGGACGACTGCCTGCTACAAGGGGACAACAAAAGCAAGCTGACAACAGATTTACAAAGGGTCATTTACTTGCTACAAGGACTGGGATACACAGTCAATTTACAAAAGTCAAGGCTGATACCATCCCAAACAAGGACATTCTTGGAATTGGACACAGTACAACAAATGGCATTCCTGACTACAGAAAAACAAAAGAACTTCCTCTTTACTTCTTGGCACTAACAAAACTGAACAAGTTAACAGCAAGAAAAGTTCTGCAGGCCTTGGGCTTCATGGCATCATGCATAATCTTGGTCCCATTTGCCAGACTACATATGAGGAAACTACAGTGGTACCTAAAGAATTTATGGTCCCAACACAGACACAGTCTAGAAATAGAAATCCCACTAATTCCATGCTTAAAACAGGAGTTCCTATGGTGGGCTCAGGCATGCCAGTCAAACCCAGGCCTACCCTTTCGCAGATGTCAACCAAGCCAGACCATCACAACAGACGCTTCAGACCTAGGATGGGGGGCCCACATGCTGGACAAATGCGTGCAAGGATTGTGGACACAGGATCAACTCCACCTGCACATCAATCTAAAAGAAATGCTGGCAGTAAAACTGGCAATCCAAAAGTTCAAACCATTTCTCAAAGAGGGCCAGTTGATGATAAGGACAGACAACACCACAGTCATGTGGTACATCAACAAACAGGGAGGCACTCATTGATACCGGCTATGCAGAATGACCTTGGAGCTGTGGACCCTGGCACTCAGCTACAACATTCAGTTACAAGCAATATTTGTACTGGGGAAAGACAATACTCTAGCAGACATATTAAGCAGAACCACTTCGGATGCCCACGAATGGAAGCTGCACCCGGACATCTTCAAGACCATCTCAAAGAAATGGGGAATGCCACAGATAGACCTATTCGCATCACCTCTCAATCACCAGCTCAAAAAATTCTGCACAAGGACATTCCACCCACTAGCATGGAAAGTGGACTCACTCTCCTTCAACTGGAAAGGCCTAACAGCATATGCATTCCCACCTCTTCCTTTGATACACAAGGTACTACTAAAAATCCAGGAAGAATGTCCAAGGATAATCCTGATAGCTCCAAACTGGCCAAGACAACACTGGTACCCACTACTGAAGAGCATGTCTCGGAACAAAATGTGGTCGATACCTCTGATGCCTTTGATGTTAACTCAGAACAACTACAGCATCATACATCCAAACCTAAAAACGCTGCAACTGACTGCATGGAACATCACATAGCAGCAGCTAATCCAGAACTTTCCCAAAGAGTTAAAGACATTATTCTTGAAGCACGCAGACCTTCAACAAGAAGGAACTATGCTGGAAAATGGAAAAGATTTGTCATTTGGATACGAAAGAGGAAAAGATGTGTCAAACATAGATATGCCTAACATTCTGGAGTATCTGGCGAACTTCTTCATTCAGGCCTGTCCTACTCCTCCATCAAGATACATGCATCAGCTATTTCAGCAGAATACAGCTTTGATCCACCTGTTTTGCACCCTTTGCTCAGGCAGTTCCTCAGAGGAATCAAGAATGTAAAACCTCCAAGGAAACCACCATTACCAGCTTGGGATTTAAACTTTGTGCTAGAAAAGTTGACACTATCACCCTTTGAACCAGCAGCAACAGCAGACCTACAACACCTGTCATGGAAAACTGCTTTCCTACTGGCAATTACTTCAGCAAGGAGGGTTTCAGAACTACAGGCCTTAATGGCAGTGCAACCCTTCCTAATCTTCCACCAAGATAGAGTATCCATGAGGACTAATCCTACATTTATGCCCAAGGTGGTATCCAGAGTGTCTTTAAACCAGGCAATCCACCTACCTACCTTCTTTCCCAACCCACAAAACAGAGGGGAAAGAATACTGCATAACTTGGATGTACATAGACAGCTACGCTACTACTTGGACAGAACAAAAAATAGCAGAAAGACTGACCAACTTTTGTAGCCTATGCAACAGGAAGGGAAGGAAAAGCTGTTTCCAAACAGACAATCTCCAAATGGATAGGAAATTGCATACGATACTGTTACTCCTTCCATGGAAAACCAATTCCACAGAACATAAGACCTCATTCTACAAGGGCAACAGCCACTACCACAGCCTTCTTACGAGGAGTGGCAACCAAAGACATTATTGAGGCGGCTACTTGGACCTCCGTGCATACATTTGCCAAGCATTATAATTTGCCTCTATATTCCAGATCCCGAGCAGGGTTTGCCACTGCTGTACTGCAAGGGATCCTAAACACACCATAATCTACTTTTATCCTCCTCCCTAGTTGGCTATGGTATTCTACCCATTGTTATGACTGCAGATGCATCCATGAAGGACATAGTACAGTTTTGTACCTACCATAAATGTAGATGTCCGAACTGGATAGCATCTGCAGTCAGGATTACCTCCCTCCTTCCCTCTGTGGTACTCCTAGGGTGTTTACCCTCCTAATAGCTAGCTGTTGGGGGGGGAGTCTTTTATGGTGTATTTGTTTGTATATATGTACATATATGCTTATTGTTGTGTTTACCTCTATCTATTTGGAAACATTGGCATCTATCCAAATTTTAGCCTGCAAGAGGGCTATTGGCATCTGGGGCAAGAAACACTGAGGAAAATGGCGTCGGCTGATGCTTTTATACCCGAAGACCAACAGAGATGACGTCGGGTGGAGTGCGACATCAGCCGAAGCCGGACCCGGACTTTGGAATCCGGCCGACTGCAGGGCTGCCTGACGACAGGACAACCCACTTGTTATGACTGCAGATGCTATCCAGTTCGGTCATCTACATTTATGGTAGGTACAAAACTGTACTTTATGTTTGTGTGGTTCCTTCCTTCCCCTGTACTCTTCTTATTGTTGGGGGTACTTAGAGTCTAGTAGAACACTCTTTCCAAATTCCCCACTATTAATATAACACAGTATAAAGGATTAGTCCAGATAAAATTACATTAGCTAGCAGATCTAGGAGACTCTGTCTGATACCCTCCCTGTGGGAAGGATAAAAACAACTTGTTGAAGTTTCCAGTAGTTTATTCAGCTAAGTTGGTAGATGGATGAGAGAACAAGAACATTCGTTCATCTACCTACTTAACTGAATAAACTGCTGGAAACTTCAACATGTTGTCTTTATTCCTCCCACAAGGAGGGTACCAGAGAGAAAGTCTCCTAGATCTGCTGGTTAAAGTGATTTTATCTGGACTAATGCTTTATACTGTGTTTCTTGTTAGTCCTGCCACCCTCTGGTCACATGTGGGATACCAGACTTCGCTTGAGCCCTCTGGATTACCTCTGTTTACTGTTAATATAATGGGTTTTGCATCATCAAGCATTTTTTAACCAATAAGATATATGAAAGTCTAATGCCTGGCATTACTGACTTATGGTAGTCCTCCGTAATTTATCAGAAATTCAAAACTTTTATGAGGGACAGGGTAAAACATGAGTCAAGTCAGGGAGAGTTGAGAGGTGTGGTTGTATGTAAAGTTCTAGTAAGGATTTTGATATGGCAAGAGTAATTTATTTGTAAAAGCGTATTGCTAAGAGCAAGAACCACACTGTCAATGTTTACATTTCCCTTATCCTACAGAGCTTTCAGTTCGATTAGCATAATTGGGCAGACCATTCAAATTCTCTTAATTTTTTATTTCATGCTTATTTTGCTCAAGTGTATAGTTTGAATTTCTCTTTTGTCCAGTTCAACAATTAGAAGTTAATTTTTGAATTCTGTTTTATGTGAGTTGATGACAATGGCACCTTCAGACAGAAAGCGTTACCACGGGAAGTAAGCTACATCAACAGCTATGATGTAATATATTTAATCTTTTTGGGGATTTTTAACAACTATGTTAAAAGATGCCTAATAATTATCTTTTGACTAAAATGTGGCTAAAATGTAGGTAATGCAAGGTAAAATTTCAGATGGATAAGGTTGCTTCTTCAAGTTTTCTTCCCAGTCTTCACATCATAACAAGTTAGGTGACTTAGATATATGAAATTCAGTGATGAACAGTAGCACAAGGAGTCTGGTAGGCAAGGTAGGTGTTTTTTTTTTTCAAGACTCAACCCCAAAAGTCTTCCTGGCATTCCCTTGCCCATACCCATGGTTATTACCAATATATTCTGACTGGGCTGTTGCAATGTCCAGTTTTTAGACATGATTATTAGTTTTAAGGTCCTCTGTACTTGCAGCTGTTATACTGAAGGTCTGCGCCTTTCCTGTAGTCCAGTGAAGAGTGTAGCTATTTTAGCATCCCTCTAACACTTCTGGAGTCAAACGTTTTCCCTGACCTCCTGTGTCAGCACACCAGTTGCCAGTGTTAGCATTGCTAGTCACTTACTTGGTTTATCATGTGCGGGTGCCATATTTGACATCATAGCCCTTCCTGTTGGCTTTCTGCTTAACTAGGTATAATAGGTTATATCTTTGTGGCAACAGCACTTAAATGGTAAAATGTAGCCCATTGACCCATTACACACATTTCACCAAATGCCCTTTTCTTCACAATTTAGGAACAGATAATCAGCATTAGGTGGCGCACAGTTCCTATACTCTTTCTTGCCTTTGTAGACCTTCATAGGGAGTGTCTGTTTATACATTTTATATTATCACAACAGCCAACTATACTTTTGTCACATGCTTAGATCCCTGTCACACAGGCTGCACTATTGTGGGTCTTTGGTGCTAGCTAGGTAATGGTTATTCCTACACATGATAAAGCAGGGATGGAGTATTTCACCATAAGTGCCCCAACAGGAAATCCCCATCCCGCTGTTCTCCCCTACCTGTTAAATGGAAATTGTGGTTGTCCCATTTATTTGCTACTCGCCCGACAGAAACTGAGTAGAGTGCAAGGGTCACAAAATTGGTTGTCTTTGCTGACCAGAAACCATAGCCCTACGAGACATGCAGTGCTGTTATACTTGAGTAGGTGATTGATAGAACATTGTGGTTTCTTAGGCTCCGTCTTGATGCCTTCAGTAAGCAGAGATCCAAGAATAATCAAACTGTTGTTAAAAAAAGAGAAGGTAAGAGCTTTAATCTCCTAACATCACAGAGTCTTCTTCGGACGCTTGTTATAGTGAACCACAGGTTTGTAGAATCAAGTACCACCCCCATTAATTAGTGCCTTAGTTGGCTTTTTTAAGGAAACCTTAAAGTTAAGGTGGTCATTTCAGCTGACAGGAGCATTAGCATTCAACAAACCTTGCCGCATCTATTTTTTGTGTCTAAGAACTTGGGAGAATCACCAGTTCTTAATTTTGAAACACGCATTCTTATGCATAAAACAAACAATATTTTAGAACACAAAGTAGAGTACTTATACAAAAGTCAGTTTAAGTTTTCAGTCTGTCAATTCTGTAGTTATTTTTGAGAAGGTTATCATCCACAGTAAATGTACTTGTTATAATGAATTGTCCTTTTATTGTAAGACATGCAAGATGCAAACTCAAAGCTAAGGTGAATATTAGCAGTAGAACAAGGGAAACTCTTGTCAGATGCACACTTACTGATCTTTAAGTTAAAAAATACATGTGTACTGAAAACTAAAACCAAAACACTCAGTCACATTATTTTAAAAGTTCATAAAATTACTCCCATTAACTGTAAATAAATTGTTGATGTAATTGGAAAATATATTTACTGAAGATAAAAAATACAATTATAAACAAATATCTTTTCCCATTGTGGCTTAAACATTTAGGCCAATGCGCCTGATTTTTGGTTATCTAAGTTAGTAGAAAACTATAAACTGGGCATGGTTCTTTAATCTTCCATTGACTCACAGTTGCTCCAGCATGTGTGAGACAATGTCAACAATTGATACTTGGACTGTAGTGTCAAATTAAATGTGGAAAAATATAGTAAAGCTCATTTTAATAAAACATTTTCATATCATGCTGTATAGGTGACTCACATCCCTCCAGTTAGACAATGTCCTAAGGGATGTAGTCACTCTTGTTGATAATTCCATATCATTTGAGGATCGTGTCTCCATAGTAGTTGAGAAAGTCTTTTAGAAAAGCCTTAATTCCCCTTTACTCCTATTTTATCAGACCCATTATTGAATATAATGCCTCATTTTGACATGTATTTGTCTAAACATATCACTTAATAACCATACAATAGAAATAACCTCCACTTACAAATACCTTGGATTATGGCTTATCAGTCTCTAAATTTCCATTTCATAAGACAAAATGAGAGCAAAAATAAAGTCCCTCCTCTTTTGGACCACAAAAATCTCCCCTTTTCTATCCTACTCAGCCAGAGTAGCCATCAGTAAAGTTCTCCTCTCCTAGCTAGAGTACAAGATGTATATGTTTGCATCCACCTCCAAGAAAAGCACTGCCACATTCCGGACATTCTCCAACAGCATAATTTGACTCGTTACAAACTCACCCCTTTGTGAGCATCACTGTATTACCATATAAAACTTGCTACCCTTAAAACAAAGATGTAACATATTGTTAACATTCTGAGTCTGGAAACTACTACAGCTCCAGAAACTTACCCCTATTGCAGCAAAACTTTATGAAAAAAACTCCTCATGCCTCACATAACCTGACACTGTGCTCACAAACCACACCATCTTCCATTACCCCAGTAATCAACTTGCACAGCACTGCACTGCACATGCATCTTTCTGTCAGGCGGCTAGTTTTTGACAAGCTCTCTTCATCCTTCTCTAAGCCATTTACTTCTACCTCATCATATGACATATCACCTAACACGTTATCCCTGTCTTCTTTCCACTTCACTGTTCCTCTCACAGAATTATGGAAGACTGACCTACTTTAGAAACTAATGTTAATATTTTAAATTAAGCTTTGCTTGTTTACTATACATATATTTTTATTGTATTTAACTAATCTAAACTAAGTTGTTATTGTTTTACATTTCTGCCCTTTTCTGTTTGTGAAATATTTTATGTATTTCACCCAGACTGAGTTTGAAATTGGTCAATACTGATGGGTGCACTACTCCACTAAACAAAAATAAATAAACAAAGAAATACACTGTAAAATGTAATATATAGATGTGTGGTGATCAAAGGTAAGGTTGCTGTCAACCTGTGTTGCCAGGTCTCTCTCCACTGAGTGCATATTAGGGTGTTGGCTATTGATGTGGTAGTTACAGGAACATCGCTCTTACTGAAAGGGGTGATAATACATTTTTTTTGCATTGAGTTTAAGGCCATGACTTTGGCACCAATCATTTGTTTGCATAAGACCCTGTTGTAGGATGTTGACATTGTTTAGAGATTCTGTGACCGCTCCCAGTTTGCAGTCGTCAGCATATTTTATCAGCCACAGACCTTTAATATTTGCTTGTACTTCGGAGAAATAGATTCTGAACAGTAGAGGTCCCAGGACTGATCCCTGTGGAGCACCACTGGTTACAGATCTGCTGTTGGAGGTGGATTCCCCTGTTTTGACTGTATGGTTTCTATCAGTGAGTCAGTTAGTGACCCACCTAATGATATAAGGGTTGACACCTACCTGGGTGAGTTTGTCAGTGATGCCTGAGTGGGGGATAGTGTCAAAAGCCTTGGCTAAGTCTAGGTAGGCTGTATGCACAGATTTCATCTAATCTAGCACCTTGGTAACTGTCTCAAAGAAGTACACCAGGTTTAACAGGCATGATCTCCCTTTGACAAATCCAAACTGAGTAGGGTCAAGTGTTTGGAGGTTACTTATGTCTTTGTTGATAAGGTCCATAATAATTCACTCCATGGCCTTGCAGATAAGGCTAGTCAGGCTAATAGATCTGTAGTTCCCAAAGTGAGTGGAAGGACCACCTTTATGCAGGGGGACAATGGTGGCTGTTTTCCATTCAGCTGGGATGAAGCCAGTGCTTAGACTATGATGGCAAAAAAGTACCCAATAGTGCTGGTAATTCTTGTTGGAGCCCATGTAGGATGCAGCCTTGGATGTTCAAGTCCCATAGATGCTGTGTTTTTGGCCTTAGAGAGGGTGTTTATGACCTGCTGTTTAGAAATACAAGGTAGGGAAGTCATGGGGTATGTGTGGCAGGGACAGGGAAGTGAAGTTTTCACAGAACCTGCGGGCTAACAGGTTAGCTATGTCCACAGGCTCAATATATGTGGTGTCATTAACTACCAGTTTGGCACAAATCTGAGCCTTTCCTTTTAGGTTATGGACGTAATTAAAGAATGCCTTATGGCTGTCCTTAGTTGTGGAAGCTAATTTGGATTCGTAGTCTGCTTTGAAGTACTTCACAAAAAGTCTTATTTGTTTGTTTAAGCTGAGGAGGGAGTGTTTCCCTATTACTCTTAGACAGCAGTTTTTTCCTCTTATTGTAAAGCCTGTTAATGGCAGTTGGCCACCAGGCAGGTTTGCTCTTCCTTGAAGAGCTTGTTTTGGTCCTTTCAGGTACAGCTGAGTCAATGCAATTATACAGGTGTTTGTATCAAGCATTGGTGTAGAACTCGGCATAGTTGCCAGTTCCATCTGAGGGGAGGTGCATTGAAGCTATTTATACCATCCCTTAACAACAGGTTATAATCTGCTTTGGAGAAGTTTTTTAGTCTAGTTGCAGCGGGGGGGGTCAGGTGTGTTAGTTACCTCGAAAGAGACTGATTTGCGGTCAGATCTCACCCGGGAGGACCTCACAGTGGGGGTAATACTGCGGTCCCCCATATTGGTAAGCACCAGATCCAGGATGTTGGTGCCCCTTGTGGTGGTGTCAACCAGTTGGTCCAGGGCACTGGAGTTAATGAAGTCGAGTAACCTTTGGGCAAGTGAATTTGAGCACAAATAATTTACCCAGTCAATGGATAGGTAGTTAAAGTCACCCAAAACCATGGTGTTCGGATGTATCTTGATGGACTCAAGTAGATCCAAATAGGCAAAGTGGGTGACCTGATTCATGTAGGGGGTCTTGTAGCTGGCAATGACTTGAATAGGTATCCTACCAGCAGATAATTTCACCTGAAGTATCTCCAGGGAATCATACTGTTTAACCAATCTGGAGTTGTATTGTTAATGAATATTGATACACCTCTTCCTGTAGTTTTCACACCTTTAGTTTGTGATCTGAACATGTGGAAGGAGGTGCAACCCAGTATGGCTGAGGTGCTCTCCATAGCCTTGAACCAGGTCTCCGTGACTGCACAAATGTCTGAGTCTTCCAAGGTGAGGACTGCTTCCACTGAGTCCAGTTTCATGTTAAGACTTGTAGAGTTTAGCAGACAACCTTGAGGTTGTTTTTAGATGGAATTTTTATGTTGGGATTTCTGTCCTTGTGACACTGCCTAAAAAGGCACTATGCTGTTGGCAAGAGCATTTGCCAGTTAGCCAAAATCCCAGGGGTGACAGATGAAGACCGTCTCTTGCAAAGCATCAAGTTCTGTCAATCATGTCATCCCAGGCTGACAGATACTGGATCCCCTTAGAATGACACCAGAAACTAAGCCAATTATTGAAGCCAATTATTTTCTGTTTGTATTGAGGCATCATCCTAGGTGAAGGTAAAATGCTGGTTAAGGCTATGGACATGCCTACCTGAGACATATAGTCCGAGAGCTCAGTCATGTCTCTCTTCATAGAGTCCAGAGAGTTGCGTCTCAAGTCATTCACACCAACTTGGACTATGACCGTCATAACAGTACCTGTTGTTGAGAGACTTGAGTGCATGTGTGATGTGGCGGAATTATGTGTAGTGTGCCTATGTTTGTGTTTGTGAGGTCTCTGGTGTTTAGGTATGTTTCTGGTGAGGACCTCCACATATGTAGGTATGTGTGATGTGGGTTTATATGCAGTAGGAGGTGAGGTGTGCATGCTGACAGCCCCCCTCAGTGTCAGATGTACTGACTGCTATGTGAGAGAGCATGGATTCAAGATTCTTAATATAGTTGCATCTCTCACATGTTCAGTTTATGGGGACTAGGAGTAGAGGGTGCTAGCTGGAGAAACTGCGGGAAATTATCCATCCATAGTGTTAGGTAAATATATATGGTCAGAAACAGGAAGAGGTCAGGAAAAGAAGTCGCAGTTCGGAATGGCTAGTAGGTGAGAGGTGTGTTGGTACCTTAGAGACTAGGCTTAGTTTTCCACTTGACAGTAGAGCAGGGCCACATAAAACCTCTGGAAGACCAGAAGCAAAGTGCTAAGGGAAAATTTAAGAAGCAAAAGGTTTAATTCTGTAACCGCTAATGGTAACCACCTCTGCGCAGCAGTGTGGGATGGTGAGCTACGCACAAACGTGCGCAAATGTGGTGCTTAAATAAAACCAAAAATAACCCCTTTAACTCAAACTAGCCAATAAGAACACTCTCTCTGAAGTCTAATCCAGTCACCCTCGATTAGATGGGACCCAGACAGCACTCTCCTCCCACAAGGGTGCAGAAGGACCCTCTCCAATAAAGATGGCTTGAATTTGAAAATCAGAAGTTACAAAACAGACCCAGGAACAGCAAACCTGAATCTAGGTTGCTAAAACTGAACTAGTACACTATATAGTAAAATGTTGCAATAAATCAGTTCAGACAATTCAAACAGACAGTAGAATGCAAATACAAATGAAAAGTGCAATATAAGAGCAAAACCAGGCACTTATAGCTAGTTAGAAGCAACGGATGCCTCAGATCTTTCAGTATCTCGGTGAAGAGCTGGTTTTAGTGCTCATGTGACACCAAACAGTCTAGACCCGGCAAGTCCAAATTCAGCCCATGCCACAAAATGCAGAAGGACTAGAAATTCAAGTGCAGAAAATCACAATCACAGCAGCAAAAACAGTTTAAATAAAGCAGCAATTCAGCAGAATACTTCTCAAAGCACAACATAGGTCTTTTGCCATAGATACTTTTGTAGACTGCATTAATACTAATTTTTCCTTGTGTGTGTGTATTCTTATTAGGTGATATAGTTTTAGAATCTCAGAGCTAAATAATCAGGTGGAGAGCTCCATTGATTCAATTGGAGATGTCAGCCATTGAGACTCCGGCTCTGATCCCCCCTCAGTCCTGATCACTCAGATGAATCTGAGGATTCCACCTAGGTCCTTTTCACACACTTCTCTTGAAGAGTTAGTTCTGACCATGGGTGCATTGTCCTCTGATCCTCTGGAGTTTGGAGCAGCTTTCTGAGTGTTGGGGAGGATCATTTTTTCACCACACAAGGTGGTTCCACAGGTTCCTCCGACTGCGAATTCCCCCATGACCCTTGCTCCTTTGAGTTGACCTCAGCAAAGGCATAATCTATTGAGATTCATTTTGTTGACCCCAAACATCCTGTCTCAATGCAGAGAAATCCTCTGAGGACTCAGGAGTGTCATCCCCTGAGCTACCTAAGAAGAGGGCATGCAAGAGGAAGCCTCTAGACTCATGAACGGAGTCTGTCACCTCAGATATAGACTCAGATGAAGGAGAGGGTTTCCCACAATTGCCTCTTGAGAATGCCTCCTTTGGTGAGGTCATGAAGCTCATGTAGCAGAGGGGATCTTGGCCAACTGAACCTCCCTGTCAAGATGAATGGCTCTTGTTTGAGGCATATGGAATGATGGCTATGTCCTGGGTGGTCCCTTCCACTGACAAGTTGGTGAAGTTGGCTGTGAGGAAATCTTGACAGGAACCTAGCACCTATGAGTCGGTCCAGAGGAAGCCTGATAAAATCCCACACCCCACTAAAGATAAACCCTTCTAGGCAAAGACTTTCCCAGTAGGGCTTCATAATAATTGTGGCAGCCACCAAAAAGCATTGACCGAGGATTCTTCATCTGTCCATCCACCCAACAAGGAGTCTTGGGTGATAGACTGGACATATGTTCCAGCTCCTTTACCGTACAGTTTGTGAACTACTCTGCTCATATGACAAGATACAGTGGTATCTCACTCAACAAGAGTTATCCATTCTGAGTATCCCCATTAATCCAGAGTCAAAGAAGCAACTCCAAGCCACTGTGTCGATAGTTTCCAGCATTAAAAGTCTTTCCAAATGCCTGCTTCATAATGTGGTGGATGGGGTAGCAAAAGCAGCTGGAACCAGCATCACCAGGAGATGCCACTACTGTCTGCATTTTTGTGATTTTGTGTACACCTTTAAAGGTCCTTCACAAATGCCCCCTTTGAAGGAAATGATTCAAAAAAGCAAGCAAGATTCTCTCTGCAGTAGTAGTGAAGTTTGAGACACTTCAGTGCACATTTAATAGGAGCCAAAGGGGGCCCTGCTTACTCTGGTTTCACAAGTCTAAGCATTACTATGACTCCTCTACAGAGGTGGCCGAGCCAAAGGTGGGTTCTTCAGCAGATGCAAACCCAAAGGTCAGGTTGGTTTGAAGAACCAGGGTTTCCTTCTCTGACTGATGCCTTCAGAACACCTGAGGATTTGCCTGACTGCTCCACTATGGAGGCAGTCAGGAAATATATAACCCTCTACCCTCAGTCATGGTTTGCCATCACACGAGACAAATGAGCAAGAGGATATAGTATGTTTCCTGCCCAGGCGTAGTGTATAAAGGTGATGTACCTACACAGAATAGTCAGAGCTACTTTGCCCCCAGTCCAAATGCCACAGCTGAACATCAGTCTGAATGCCCTTGACTGAGCTGTTTTCTACTGAGCCTTTTACGGATAAGTTCCCCATTGGGATAGGTTTTTCTTCTTTTACTTTGTGCACTTGGGGTTCATGTCATCCAGAAATGGAAAATGTCAGTATGGGAACCAAATTCCCTATAACGACCATCACAAGAAGTGTTTGTTCAGCCTAGGTGCGTCATACCCAGTGCAGCATTTGTCAGACCTTTGTCCCCCAAAATGCTTCACAGCCATCTGTCCTTTCTACTTATCTTGAGAACCAGCATCTCAAACATTTGACCCAGGGTACAGATTGGGCGAGTCCAGCAGCCCAGAGGTACAGCTGCTCCTCAAAAAGACCCACAAGTGTCTGTCTGATTCTGCTGTTATCCAACCTTAACCAGACATCTCTCTCAAGGTGATTGAAGACCACAAAGACTGCCCATTGCAGACCCTGCCTTCTTCTGCTGTGACCCTATTGAAGGCCATCATGGAGCAGGCTTCTCGCATGTCCTCTGAGATGATGCAGACATCCACAGCGAATGTTGAGGGAGAGCCATGGCTGACTATTTCTGAAGGGCCTAGGAGGATTCCCCAGCTTTTGGTGAGGGAAGATGTCCCTGATACCCTTATTGAGTTTAGGCATGGGTCTTAGCCTCCTGCATTGGTCAAAGAGGGCATTTTTCTGAAGAAGAAGCAGAAAACTAACCATGTCCCTCCCATTGCTAAGGATCCGCAGAGGGGAATGGCAGGATTTTACTCAAGGCTTGTTGAATGCCCTGATGGCTTTAAGACCACCTCAGGGGATGTCTGTTTCTTTTTCTCCTTGGTCCTCTACTCCAGCTGAAAGGAGGGAGTCTGATTCTTCAGATGAGGAGGTAAATTCGAGGGCCTAATCCCCACAAATTACCTCTCCTTTAGACTATGGGTCTGAAGAAGATTCCTTGAGTCCCGACTCTGCCTTTGAAGAGTTGTCCTTTGGGGACACAGTATTTCTCATGGTGGATTTTTTAAGTGTGATTGTTCATTGTTCATAGGTCTCAAGTATTTGAAAGTGGTACTATGAGCTATTACAGATGGAAATCCCCATACCCTTCTGCTGCCCCCCCCCCCCCATGTTGGATGCTTTGTTAGATACTTTTGCAGCTGCTGCTTTGCCTCCTGATTCCCAACCTCCAGCCCCTAAAAAGCCAGACCATTTTTATAAAGTCACTGAAGCCTTTAAATACCTCTACAAGTGTCATTCTTCACACCCAGCTGTGGTCTGTCTTTAGATTTTGCCCTCTTCCAGACTTCTCCCTTTCTTTAAGGATAGTACAGCTGTGGAGGGGTTTGGGGAAAATAGTGTACACTTCTGCCACCCTTGCCTTCAGGGCCATTAATTATAGAGCCAGTATTACCTGGTATGTCTTGGCTCTTTTGTCAAAGCTTGTGGGGTGGGGGGGGTCTGACCTTCCTGACTTTGGTGGAAAGACTGCTGCCCTATCAAGTTCCATTTCTCAGGTTGCTTGTCACTCCATCAAATGTAGTTAAGATTCACCTGATGCATCTTGTAGTGCACCTGCTTCTTCTGTGATATGGAGGTACTCTTGGCTTTGCCTCCTGGTGTTACCTGATGATATTAAGGCCAGGCTACCAGATATTCCTTTGGACAATCGGTACAGCTGCTGTTGACTTGTTTAAGACTCTGCAAGACAAAGGTAACATGCAGGATCTTAAACAAATCTTTGTTTCTCCCATACCCAAATTTCAGAGAAACTATCCTTCTAAATATGCCTTTTTGCATAGGCAACCTCATCAGCCTTCTAAGGGAAAGAGGGATCTGATATTGTTAATCCTTGTTCATTCCTTACATATGGGTATGGGTTCTGAGCTATGAACCGAGCTGGCCATTTTCCAAGCTCGCGTCAGCTTCAAACTCTCGAGCTAAATTCTTACCCACAATTCATCTCTCCCTGTTACCTCAGATTTCGTTTTTCTGCATTGCCATCCGGTCGTGTCAAGCTACTTCTCTTGAGCTAAGTACAGTCAATTGTTTATTTGCTTTGCAAATTACTTTTCTGTCAGAAAAGTTGATATTTTATTGTCTCTTGCCCTTTCACATCTAGCGTTCATAATTTCCTCAGGTTTTTTTCTGTCCTTTACTTACCCTTTTTACCGCAAGGTAATTTCTCCTTACCATCATTGGTAATCCCTTTCTTTTTCTTTTCCAGTACCTTCGGGTACTCTCTTGTACCATTTTTGGTATTTTTCTATTTGTTAATATGGCAGATAATTTTCTAATAATAATACTTTTCTTCACCTGTGGCTGCTGAGTCTTTGGGAGGTGAAAGACACTTGTTTCTTGCTGGTTTTTCGTCAATTTAGTGACTTTACCTCCACATGATGGAACTGGCAAACATAGAATTAGACTACAATCCAGAGACTAGGGATAATGCAGTAAAATTGGATGAATTCATTAACCGGGAAGGTAACCCTTTATTGGCTCTGAATTTTTCTGAGCCAGCCAGTGTTAAAACTGTGAACAATGATAATGTTAATTTGGTCGAGTTCAACAATTTACTAAGAGAACTTGAAAATGAACTGTATAAGTTACAGCGTTACTCTTGGCAACGCAAGCATTTAGAAGCTTGTCTTCACTTTAAAATTGTGCCACGTGGGATGCGTGTTTTATGCATGCCCACATATGGGGAACAACATCCCATTTTACTCAAAAAATGGCAGGACTTGAATATAAACTTGGGTTTTCAATACATGAATCTGCTGTTGGAATATTTTGCTCCTTTAGAGCTTGAAGTACAGAAGCATGTGGAGCAATTGCATAAAGACATTTGCAGCAGGTATTTTACAGATTCCTGCAGCAGGAGGTTAAACAATGTATTGACTCAGATCCGCATATACAGTGATAAGTTACAACTAGTGAAACAACGCAAGTTGCTGCGAGATCACAATGATTTCACAACAGGCAACATCTTTATTTGGCCAAGACCTACGAGAAATAATACTACTGTAAGCGGAGAACCCATTAATAATTTCCATACAGGGTTCATGCAATCTTCGCAGACCATTCACGCACCTCCACCTTCGACATCATCAGAAGGCGCTTCTGGTGTTTCAGCGCTTACCAACGGCTCAGCCTTGCCTTTGGCAGTCGACGTCACTGGTGCGACTCCACTCAATACACCACCACCGAACCAACTTGCTTTGCACGTTAATCAGGATGAACAGAGACTTGGTGCTATCCAGAAAAAGGAGTCCAGCAATATGAACAATGAAAAGCAGTTTTTTCCATTTCCCATCAAACAGTCCAGGTTCACGAGAGGACGTTCGCAGAGCAGGGGACCGAAGAAAAGGAAGCATTCACAAGAAAGGAATGGACAGAGACGCATGGCTTGGGACTGAATAATTTGGTATTTAATTTTTCTAGCCTTACTTTGTCTGAGTCTGATATTGCACTATTTAACAAAGGTTTAAGCTTCATACCTTCGCAACCTAGCAAATTAAATGAAACATTCATAGATTTACGATTATTTGAACGTAAGATAGCTTTGAAAATGCATTTTAAAGATTATGACAATGCATGTAGTAGAGAAATGTCGTCAAGTATGTTTAGACGTAAAAGTACTTTCACTCCTGCCTTACCTGCTGCAGTAGAATGTTTTACTAAGTTGTGTGAAAGAGATTTTTATGCACATTATTCCATTGGTAGTAAAAAGAACAAATTTTATAATTTAACCAGTGCTGAATTTACTTCACTAAAAACATTAAGAATGAATGACAACATAGTAGTTAAGACTGCTGATAAGGGAGGGGGGATTGTCTTGTTTGATACATGTGATTACATCAAGGCCATGGAACTATTATTAGAGGATGATAACACCTATAAAGTAATAGATCTGAGTGCCATTAGCAACATTGTGACTAACATACATGATACACTCTACGACATGCTGATGTGCAGACAAATCAGTCATGAGATATATGAGTTTTTCCATATAGAGAATCCCTTGATTCCCTGTTTAAAAGGATTACCCAAGATTCACAAGAATGTACATCCCATTCCTATGCCCGATTGTGTCTGGCAAAGGATGGGCTACTTCCACCATTTCAATGTTTATTGAAAAAGTATTGAGTCCAGTAGTAGATAGTATACCAGTCATTCTCAAAGACACATATCAATTGCTTAATGATATAGAACAGATAAAACAAGACTGGGTTGAAAAAGAAAACATCCTATTGATAACATTGGATGTCAAGAACCTTTTTACATGTATACCGAATGATTACGGTATACAGGCTATTAGAGAACTAATGATATTTGAGACCAATTTCTCTACCAATAGACAAATTCTCATTTGCCAACTTTTAGAGTTGGTTTTGCATAATAATGTCTTTCTATTCAACAAAAAGCACTACTTACAGACATGGGGTGTCCCCATGGGCACCCCATGTGCTAATACTTATGCCAACCTGGTTGTGCATTTTTGGGAGAAACAACATCTACTTAATAGTGATTGGGCCCATAGAATAAAATTATATAGAAGATTTGTTGACGATGTGATAATAGTATGGGAAGGTACATTCACAGTATTCCAAGAATTTCTGAGATATTTGGAGTCTACTACAGATTTCATGAGATTTACAGCAGAATATTCAAAGGATGCTATTAATTTTTTGGATGTTACCTTTAAATTTAATCATGACAAAAAATTGGTCTCGTCATTGTACAGGAAACAGTGTTGGAAGAACACTATATTAAGTTACAATAGCATGCATCCTAGGTATGTATTTTTCAGGAATTATCAAGAGCCAATATGCTAGACTGACTAGATTGTGCAGAGACAAAGATATCTTAATTGAATGAGGCTGAATATATGGAGACTTTATTTTTAAACAGGGGATATGATGCTAGTCTAATTAGAAGTATTAAGAACAGAAAATTAGGCATAGAAGGAATTAATGATAAGCATAGCTCTTATGGGAACAATACATATAATTTGAAACCCTCAAGTGCCAATAGTAGACTAAGGTATATTATAAAATATACCAATGATATTGTTGAACTCAAAAGAATAATTACCAAACACTGTAATGTCCTAACAAGTGATGAACATATCAGATGTTTAGTAGGTGATAAACCCCATTTTAAACCCCATTTTTTGTTTAAGAATTGCAACAATCTTAAATTAATTTTTAATTTTAATGATAATAACATCAAATGTGTCTTGCCAAGGAATTTACATAAGAAAGGGACTTTCCCATGTTGGAAATGTAACATGTGTCGGTACATTACAGATACACAAATATTTGAATTTCCATTAGGAATATTTAGATTTGAGCCAAATAAATATGCTGACTGCAACACCATGAACCTGATATATCTAGCCACATGTGTACAGTGTGACGCATTCTATATAGATTTAACCAATAGAAAGTTTAAAGAAAGAATATGCAATCATACATATGACATCAGAAAAAAGAATGATTTGAATGCATTGGCTAGACATATTAATATTCATACGGAACACAATTTTAGGTTGAGTGTTGCAGGTTGTTACACCCAGCATAAGACAAGGGGGACAACATGAATTATTTGTCGAGATTGGAGTTGCAATGGATTTTCAGGACCAGGGCACATATACCACCAGGCCTAAACCACACATTTCCTTGAGACCCATTTTAGAGGCTAGTGAAGTTAAGTAAAGTATCATGGTCTGCATAATTTTACGATCAAACTATTTGGATAATTCAGCTTATATTTTTATATTCTTATGTTATTATTCATCAGAGTGAATTTTGGTTCTTATTGTCATTTATTTGACTCATTTATTTAATTATATATCTAGGTTTTGTCTACTATTGAATGAGTTTTATTCCACTATTAATTTAGATTCATACATTATATCATAATATAACACAACTACATGAGTTTCTCAAATAATAATATCCATGTACTGTGTATATTTATTGATTGCATTATTTATGGATATTTTATAGGCACATAATAGATAGTTTTACATACCATTGATTATGCAGACAACCATTTCATTTTGCATTGTCTTAGGTTCTAAATGTAGTATCTTGCTATTTAATAACATTTAGTTTAACACTTAATCTATTATCACAAGCATAAAATATATTTTCAATATTCAACTAATGATGCATTTAAATGTAATGTTTTTAATATTGAATACTAGCTTTAATGCGACATTATTGTTGCCAGATTTAGATTATTAGTTTTAGATGAAGATGAGGCTATAAAAGCATTTTATAAAGTTTAATACATAGTATATGCATTTAGGTATGTTTTATCTTTATATTATAGGTTTATTTAAAAAGTTTTTAAGTGAAGTTTTTAACACATATATATATATATATATATATATATAAGAATGTAATGTAATTATATTGTATTCTATTTTTGTTAGTTAGTTAAAACATAGAGCAAGTCTGTTTAGTTTTAAAGTTTAGAAGATATTATACAGCTTTTGAAGTATGCGTACACTACTGCATTTTAAATGCATTTTAAATGGCCTTACACTAACAGGTTGGGTCCCAGTATACATGTTTCTTTAAATTGAAGAGTATTGAATGCTTAACACTTAATTGATTAATTAAATCAATTGTATCACATGCTTTTTGTATATAAGGATCTGAATATTTCAGTATGATAGATCTGAAGAAGCGTGCAGGTGGCACGCGAAAGCGCTCATCTCCCTTTATTTTATGGTTTAATAAAGAGTGTGAAACTTAACCAAGAATTTTGTGTGGTTCGTGGAAGACTCAACAACTTATTTATAATCAATACTTTTCTTCACCTGTGGCTGCTGAGTCTTTGGGAGGTAAAAGACACTTTTTTCTTGCTGTTAATATGGCAGATAAAAAAAGGTAGTCTGAGGTTTAAGTGGTGTTCTGATTGTGGACACAAACTGCCTACTTCTGATGCACACTCTTTATGTGTTTATTGTTTGGGAGCTTCCCATTTATCTGTTGAACCACCTTGTACTATTTGTGAAAACTTTTCTAATAGAACTTTGTTAGAAAGGAAAAATAAGCTGATACTGAAGGGACTTCTAAAATCTCCCTTTTCAGAGGTCTGGGTCAGAGGTCTCAACCCCTCCTAAAGCCCATAAGAAAATGGATGTTTCCACTAAGGCTAAATCCTTGCCTTCATCCCTGGCTGGGGACTCTCACCAACCAAAATCTAAAAAGGCTAAAATTTCAAAAGCCCCAGTGCTTTCGGTGCCCAGATCTTCGGCACCGAGGCCTTAGGCTCCATTAGTGATTTTGGCTCCGCCATCTCCTGCAGCCTTCTACATATCAGCACCGAGGGGTTCCTCTGTTCAGACCTTTACCACTGTATCAGCACCGACCGTTCAGTCATCGCAGACCTTGACCTCGTCGTCTCCGAGATCTTCCTCGGAACCGAGGCCTTTATTACTGACTCCAGTTTTGTCAGTTCCAGCTTCGGCACTGACAACCACTTCGGTGCCGATCCCTGTGTCAGTGCAGACAGTGACATCGGCACCGATGACTTCTTCGGTGCAGACTACAGTAGTTCAGTCTTTCTTGGCACCGTTGTCCTCGGTCCGATCAGATGAAATGGGCACCAAGTCTGCCTCTTTTGTGGACAGGCCTGTTTCTCTGTGAGGTCCACTAGAAGTCTTTCTGAACAAGATTGTTGTGTCTTGTGGACCAGGCATTCTTGGCCAGAGGTATTCCACCCCCCCAGGAAATGTCCTTTCTTGGGAGGTGATCACCCACCTCCAAAGACACCTTCTTATTCTCCTCCTTCATTGCCTTTGAAGTCCATGGATATATTACAGTCTTCCCCTTCTGCGGTTCCCTTTATGGATCTCACTAAGGAACCACAGTTGCCTTTGTGGCAGGAAAGTTTTGCTACGACCCAGGATGTCAGCCGAGATGCACATAGCTTGCTGCTCCACAGCCATCCAGGGACTCCGAGTCAGCAGGCGAAGCCACGTAGGGGAGGAGTGCCCCCTGTCCTTGACTTACACTCCTCTTCGGGTGGAACAGCCTTCCAACTGATGGAGAAGGCTTTCGCTGCTGATGGCGATACCGGACTGTCTATACCTCCGCCCTCCTCTGGTACACTGGTTTCACAAGTCGCAGCTAGCGGACACCAGCTGCAAGGACCTCAGGACATATTCCCTCAGGAATCCCCTTTTCCGTTGTCTTCCCCAGCTACTCCTGCTGAGGAAGTCCACCGGAAAAGCTCGTGTAAGAGGAAGCACATGGACTCCACAGAGGAGTCTCTCACCGAAGACACAGATTTCAGTGAGGGGGAAGGATCCCCTTGGTCACCCTCTGAGGTATCCTTTGGCGATATCCTTGAAAGCTGAAACAGATAGGTGACTGGCAGCCCTCTAATCCGACCCCTGAGGAATCTGTGTTCCTGCAGGCTTTTTGTGCCCAGCCCCCTACCTCCTGGGTTACTCCACCTGCCAATGAACTTGTCAAGTTCATCGTGCAGCGTGCTTGGAAGGCCCCTGATACTGTTGAAGCTATTCCCCGGAGGCCAGATAAGATCTTGTCTTCTCCTGCTTCAGACCCCCACTGGTGCAAAGATCTTCCTGTAGATGCTTTGATGGTGGCGGTTGCAACAAAAAAAGGATCTGGCAGAAGAAGAAAGCCAGATTGTCCATCTGCCTAACAGAGAGTCCCGGGACCTGGACAGAATAGGGAAGCGCACTTTTGCTTCAGTGACCTTTGCTATCAGGTCCCTGAATTATATGGCACATTTTATCAGGCTTCAAAGGGATCTGGTTTCTGAGCTGTCTGAAACCTTGGCTGGTGCAGTGCCTGATGAGGTCTGTGATAAAGTGGCCTCTCAGCTGGCCACCATTCAGTCTATATCTAACTCCTCTATGCGGTTGATATCTCACGCATCAGAAGGAGCAGCTAGAGCGGCGGGTTCAGCTGCGGTCTTGAGATGACACGCCTGGATGCGCTTGTGCAACTTCGCGGAACCTTTTAAGTCTTCCTTTCTTAATGGCCCCATTGAGCCCTCCTCGTTGTTTGGGCCCAAAGTTAAAAGCACACTGGCCAGATGTCAACAAGATGGTAAGACCCTTTCTGCCGTAGGTGTCTGTTATTCTTCCCCTCAACGTGCTTTCTCCCGAAACCAAAAGAGTGGGAAGATATGGTTCAAGAAATCTCAGGGTCCTTTCTGTGACACACAGGCCGAGTTCTCCCCCAGAGGCAGAGGGGGAAACTCACAGGGAAGACGCTCCTTTTGGGGCAGAGGGGGACCGCGTAACCAGGGTTCCAGGGATTCTTTCCCTGGTCAATCCTACCAGCGCTCCTGAAGAGCGGCCCAACTCCTTTCCTCTGGAGGTGGTTGGGGGAAGTTTCTCCTTGTACCCTTCTGCTTGGCTAACCATCACCATCGATTCTTGGATACAAAGGATCATAACCAGAGGTTATCATATTCCCTTCAATCTTTGTCCCATCCCTTCAAAAAATCTTCCCGACGTTCCACCCAGTCAAAGGGAAGAAGCAGCACTAGACATAGAGAACCTGCTAAGAAAAAGAGTCATCCAAATAGTCCCTCCAGACGACCAGATAGGATACGGATTCTACTCAAGACTATTTTTGGTGCCAAAGAAAACCGGGGACTGGAGACCAATTTTGGATCTCAGTGTATTGAACAAGTTTGTGAGAGTACAAAAATTCCGGATGGTCATTATACAGTCTATCCTCCCGCTTTTGGAAAAAGATGATTGGATGTGCTCTATAGATCTTCAAGATGCATACTACCACATAAAGTTGGACAGGCCATCAAGAAGATTCCTGTGCTTCCGTGCGGGAGCCAGTCACTACCAGTTCAGAGTACTGCCCTTCGGACTCTCTACAGTCCCCAGAATGTTCACAAAGTGCATGGCAGTTGTCACAGCTCACTTGTGACTTCAAGGATTCCAGGTGTTTCCGTACCTAGACAACTGGCTCATTTCTGCCCCCACCAGACATCTACTGGAAAAAGCCCTGGCATACTCTCTCCTCGCTGCTCAAAGGTTAGGCATAACCATAAACTGGCAGAAGTCCAATCTCACCCCATCTCAGTCGACAGATATTATAGGGGTTATCTTGGACACAAAAAACTGCAGAGCTGCTATTCCAGAGCACAGAATTTTAAGGCTAAAGCAACAACTAATTCCAATCCTTTTAAAGGAAAAATCCACGGCTCACTCGGTTCTACAGCTGTTGGGTTCCATGGCAGCCTCCATCACCATTGTTCCCCTGGCCAAGTTTCACATGAGGGTTCTACAATGGCTACTGCTCACCCAATGGTATCCTTTTCAGCATCCTCTTTCAGCCATGATTCGAGTAACCAACAGGTGCAAACAGGATTTAAATTGGTGGATGACGCAAAATCTCTCTCAGTGATCTTGCCCCTTTTCCCCCCCAGCAACCCAAGGCCACAATGACCACGGACGCCTCCCTGATGGGGGTGGGGGGCTATGTCAGGGACAGACAGTCCAAGGCACTTGGTCCCAGCCAGAGGCCCATCTGCATATAAATGTTCTAGAACTGAGGGTGGTGCTTCTGGCGTTGCAAGCATTTCATCCCCTGCTGCCATCTGGGACAATTGTGATTCATTCAGACAACATGGCGGTGGTCTGGTACATCAACAAGCAAGGTGGAACCAAATCTTACCCCCTTTGTTGAGAGACCATGAGGATATGGCAATGGGCGATGGCTACCAACCGTTTTCTTCTAGCAACGGACATTCCCGGGAGTTCCAACGTGATAGCTGACAGACTCAGCAGGTGTATTCTGCAACCTCACAGGTGGTCCCTGAATCCCTTGATAGCGGCGGAGATTTTCCACTGCTGGGGCCATCCTTGCTGCGACCTCTTTGCATCCCCGGCCAACTACAAATGCAACAACTACTTTGCCCTGATTCCCCCTCCGGGACAGTCACCCAGGGACACTCTAGTCCACGATTGGCCCTCGATTCTTCTCAGCGCATTTCCGCCCTTTCCTCTCATTCCCCAGTTTCTGAAGAAAGCCCAGTGGTTGAAGAGCAAAGTAATCCTCATAGCACCATATTGGCCACGACAGATTTGGTTCCCATTCCTTTGGCCTCACCTACTAGATCGACCATGGATCCTCTATCCAATCCCTGGGTTGATCTCACACCCACAGAACCTGCTTCATCCCAACCTGAACAGCCTGAAGCTAACAGCTTGGCTACTCCAATTCCCTTGTTTGCCAGGCAGAATGATATTTCTTTACCAGTACGTGATATTCTCATTGCTTCTCATAAGTTCTCTACTAGAATTACTTATCTGAGCAAGTGGAAAAGATTTACCTGTTGGCTGAAAGATAAACAATTAGACCCCTTTTCAGCACCAGTGTCTATAATGCTAGACTATCTGGCTGACCTGTTTCAATTGGGTCTGTCGTCCTCTACCATTAGAGTTCATTTGGCTGCAATTTCTAATTTTCATGAGGGTGTCCAAGATTCCTCTCTTATGTCCCATAAATTGTGCAAGACCTTCATAAAAGGTTTGGATCATCTGAAGCCACCTTTTAGAGAACCTATTCAACCATGGGATTTATCATTAGTTCTACAAGCTCTGACACTGGCACCTTTTGAACCAGCCTCTTCTTGCGACCTCAAGTATTTGTCATGGACAACCTTGGTTTTGGTCGCTATTACTTCTGCCAGACGTATTTCTGAACTTCAAGCTTCATCAAGAGTCCATACTTGATTTTTCATAGAGATAGAGTGTCTCTGAGAACTAATCCGTCATTTCTGCCTAAAGTGATCTCCGAAATGTCCATTAATCAAACCATTGAATTGCCAGTTTTCTTTTCCAACCATTCAAACAGAGGAGAGTATTGCCTACATACCCTAGATATACACAGGCAAATTCATTTTTACCTAAACAGGACTAAACCCTTTCGTAAATTTGATCAGTTATTTTTGGCCTTTTCTGGACCTAAATTAGGATCGGCTGTTGCTAAGGTCACATTAGCTAGATGGTTGAAGGACTGTGTGACCTTTATTTACACACAGCGTAATATCTCGTTGCATACTACCATGAAAGCTTATTCAGCAAGGTCGGTGGAAACTTCTGCTGCCTTCCATGCCAGAGCTTCTTTACATGACATCTGTGCAGCTGCAACTTGGGCTACGCCTCATACCTTCATCAATCATTACAAATTGGATTTGGCCTCCAGGGGAAGAGCATATTTCGGTTATATGGTGCTCAGGAATGTCCTTCCATGAGAGGCTCCCAGGAATAGAGGTAGCTGGGGACTCTGTCCCATACGTAAGGAATGAACGAGGATTAACAATATCAGATAAAGAAGTTATGTCTTACCATAGCATTCCATCTGTATTGTTGATCCTCGTTCAGTCATTACGACCCTCTCTCCTTCTCCCTCCTGTGGTTTCTAATGGATCTCACCATCCAGTTCTCTTGGGTTATTTGACCAGAGGTAGCCTCTACCTTCTTTAACTTGCAAATTCAATCTGAGGTAACAGGGAGAGGGGAGTTGTGGGTAAGAGTTTAGCTCAAGAGTTTGAAGCTGACGCGAGCTTGGAAAATGGCCAGCTCGGTTCCGAGCTCGGAACTGATACCCATACGTAACGACTAAACAAGGATCAACAATACAGATGGAACGTTATGGTAAGACATAACTTCTTTTTCCTAAGCATATTTTTGCTGATATACCTACCCAGACTTCTAAAATTCAAGAACCCCCTTTTCAGGACAAATCAGCTTCCATCTGAGATATTTTCTCCCCTCTCTGGCTACAGACAACTTCAGATACTTGGGTTCTGTCCTTTGTCCTTCAAGGTTATTTTATTGTATAGAAATCCCTGCCCCCTTCTCAGGTCTTCCTCAGCCTCCTCCAGACCAACTTCATTTTTTTCTGGAGTTCTGCAGGATTTACTGATTAAGGGCACCATTCAGCCGATTCCTATATCCCAAAGGGGACTAGGGTTTTATTCCACAATGTTCCTGGTTCCTGGAAAAGAGGGATCCTGGAGGCCATTCCTAGATCTTTCCTTCCTAAATACCTTTCTAAAGATTCTGTCCTTTTGGATTATTTCCCTCCAGACTCTGCTTCCCCTGTTACCTCCACAGGCTTTTCAGGTATCCCTGGACCTAAAGGACACCTATCTGCATATTCCCATTCAGCCTCTATTCAATAAGTTTTTACATTTCTCTGTTTCTTCTTCTCATTTTCAGATGTTCTTCGTGTTTCACTGTTGCAGTCATTACATTTGGGTAATCTGCTGGCAGGTTGCCCTCAGTCGGCCTGATTAACAAAGTCTTGGGTCCTGCGTCGGTTGCTGTCCCTTCTTCCATGATGTCAGGTCGTCAGGGGTATAAAACATGCAGCTGACGCCATTACATCAGTCTTTCTTTCCACGCGGTGCCCAAAGCAGAAGCAGTTAGCAAGTGCTGGTTGGCCGACTCCTGAAATTTTCGTTTCTGAGTTTCAGAACAGAAGTTTTAAACTAAAGCTATGTACCCCGTTGGGGAAACTTTTTCTTGCTCCTTACCGATGTCAGTAAAAGTTAATAATTGCATTACTTGTGGGAAGCAAATACTTCATAAGGATTTTCATTTGTACTGTATTCCTTGCCTAGGCCCTGACCACAACGTGCCTTGCTGTCGGTTTTGTGCTAATTTTAATCACTGCACAATTAAACGTCGGTATATTTTTGCTTCTGAATATTTTGGCTCAAGAGTTAACTATCCAGAAATGTTGTCGGTTAGCAATCGAACTACTGGAATACCTAAAAAACGCAAAGAAAAAGACAGAGACAGACCTTCGAGGTGCAAAACCGACAACGACGCTTCTCCTAAGCCAGTCGCTGGCTCGCCAGTACTCAGTGAGGCTCTTTCACAGCCCCTGATACCCGCTACTTCTGATTCGCAGGCCTCTACTGTGACCCATTAGGAGTTTGGTATGCCGCAAGATGCTTCAATTATGGAACCCACAGATGTCTCTACCTTAGATGGGTCCAGAGCCGCTGTGCAGGCACCGGCTTCTGAGGGTGTTTTCAGGCCTACAGATTTGTATATTAGACCGACGCCATCTTCAAAATTAAGGCCAAAATCTAAATCTATGTCTAAAAAACCGATGCCTGGTCCACATGTGCAGGCCCCTATGCCTACAAAACAAATGAACAGAATGGCTGAAGATTTAATTATTCTGATCAGGGGTAGCCAACCCCTCCTTCTAACAGGCCTAGGCAAGACATTGATTATGAATCTTCTGAACAGGATTCTATTTCTTCTGACTCTTCTAATGAACAGGATTTGTCTATTCCTACTTATGAGGACTCTGATGCAGAGGATTCCATTCCTTCTGCCTCTCCCCCTGAGGATTTTTCTTTTGGGGAAACTTTACATGCCTTAAGGGGATTTTCTTCTACTTCCTCAACAAAGGCCTTAGGCTATACCTCCTGTTCTAGATATTGTTGATGATGTTTTTTTCTGAATCTAGTATGACTCCTGCTTCTCTGCCTCCAGCTCCTTGTAAGCCAGACAGATACTACAGGGTTCCTGACTCCCATAAATTCCTTTTCAAAAACCCTGTTGCTGATCTTGAAACCATTTCTCAGCGTCCCAAGGGCATTAAGGCCTCTTCTGCCAAAAATCCTACTCCTTCTGATAGAGATTCCAGGGCGCTGGATAGATGGGGTAAGAAGGTTTACACTTCTGCAGTCTTGGCAATCAGGGCTTTAAACTGTCAATTTCATATGCTTAAATACCAACAGCATATCATGGGACTACTTAAACAGAAAATTATGTTAATCTCTGACTGTGTGGAAAATAAAGAATTGCAGGATTTATTGCATTCAGCTGAACAAGTTGAAAAACATACTGTACAATGTGGTTTTGTTTCCTTGGAGGCCTCTTGCAGGGCTGCTGCGACTGGATCTGTGCTAAGAAGGCATGCTTGGCACAAAGAGCAAACTCTGCCTGACCATGTTAAAGCAAAATTGTTGGATGCTCCTTTGCAACAGTAACGTCTCTTTAGTAGTAAGGCTGAAGAAGTGCTAAAAAAGATGAAAGATAAAGCTAAATCTATGCAAACTGTGAAAGATTTCTTACAAGTGCAACCTCCAAGATTTAGTAGACACTGGCCTACTAAGAACTGGTCCCTTCCAGTCCACTTGAGAGCCACTCAAGTCAAATCCAGACATTCCAAAGGCTCCAGGTTTCAGTCACAAGGAACTTTTAGAACAAAACAATGGGGTGTCTCCACCTCCAAATCTGGAAGCAACAAGGCACCTCCCTATGGTAAACAGTCTCAATGACTTCCCTCTACGATCACCAAGCACTTGCCTCTTAGCCGCCCCTTTGAGGGGAAAACTAGCACTTCATGCATGAAACTGGCAACTTATTAGCCAGGACAAATGGGTTTTAAATATAGTATCCCAGGGATACAGATTTCACTTCCACACGTTGCCAATCCCAAACGGATTGCCAGATCTGGCGTCCAATTCTGGACTTTTCTCCTCTAAACACATTTCTGGACATACCAAAATTCAAGATGCTGACTCTTCAACAGTTACTACCTATGCTAGGCAAAGATGCCTGGTTGGTAACTCTAGACTTAAAAGAGGCTTACTTGCATATCCCAGTCAGGGAATCTTGCAGAAGATACCTCCTCTTCAAAGCAGGCTACTTGCATTACCAGTTCTCTGCACTGCCCTTTGGCTTATCTACTGCGTCCAGGGTCTTCACAAAGTGCCTGGCACCAGTAATTGCATTTTGCAAGCAAAGAAATATTCAGATATATCCATACCTGGACGATTGTCTAATTCAGGCAGAAAACAAGGACATTTTTCTAAAGCATCTGGCATTTGTAAAAAGGGTTCTAACTTGTCTAGGGTACACCATAAACGAAAAGAAGTCACAACTGGTACCCTCTCAAAAAATGACATTCCTGGGTGCAAGCTTGAATACAACTGCCAAGATGGCCTACCTTACGCCAGAAAAGCAAATTCAATTGATGACTTACTTCAAACAGGTGGCCACAAAAGCCCTGCTATCTGCAAGACAAATTCTGCAGTCCTTGGGGTACATGGCCTCCTGCATTCTTTTAATTCCATATGCAAGACTGCATATGAGGAAACTTCAGTGGTACTTAAAAAGTTTATGGAGTCAACATTGTCACAGCCTGGAAACAATGATTCCTATTATTCCTTGCCTGCAAATAGAGTTCCTATGGTGGGCAGAGGCCTGCCACCAAAACAAGGGACTGCCATTCACTCCACCCCTGCCGCCCAAACCCTAACAACAGATGCATCAGACTATGCTTGGGGGGCTCATCTGGCAGGGAAGTGCATTTATGGCAAATGGAGCCCAAATCAAATGCACCTATATATCATTCAGAAAGAGATGCTAGCTGTACAGAATGCCCTGACAGCCTTCAAGGACTACCTTTATCCAGGACAACTACTGATAAAGACAGACAACACCACAGTTATGTGGTACATAAACAGGCAGGGTTACACATTCCCACCCCATTTGCAGACTAGCCATGGTGTTGTGGAACACTGCCTTGACCTATCAGATACAACTACAAGCTCAATTCCTGCCAGGAAAGCTACATTCTCTGGCAAACGAACTAAGCAGAAATCTTATGGACCCACACAAATGGAAACTGGAACCACAGGTTTTCAACATGTTGGCATGCAAATGGGGAACACAGACATTGATCTTTTTGCCTCACCCAGAACTATCAGTTGGACAAATTCTGCACAAGAATTCATCACAAAAAAGCTTGGAAAGTGGATGCTGTATCATTCAGCTGGAAAAAACCTATCAGTCTGTGCTTTTCCCCCTCTGCCTCTGCTCTCCAAAGTTCTAATAAAAGTCAAACAGGACAAACCAAAAATTATTCTGATTGCTCCAGACTGGCCTCGCCAACACTGGTACCCACTCCTGCGCAATGTGTCACACCTTCCTCCATGGCAGCTGCCTCAGATACCTTACCTACTGTCTCAGCAGAACTACCAAATTCTGCACACTCAGCTCCAAACTTTGAATCTTGCAGCATGGCTAATCAACTAATTTCACCCTTGGCATCCCTCAGCAAACGAGTGATGGATGTCATTTTGGAGGCTAGAAGACCTAGTACTAGAAAATCTTATGCTGACAAATGGAAAAGATTCTATGCCTGGAACCAATTACAAGGAATAAGCACAACAATGCCCAATATTGCTCAGATTCTGCAATACTTAACTGAGATGCTTCACAAGGGCCTATCATTTTCTTCCATAAAAATCCATGCTTCTGCCATTTCAGCTCATTACAACACAGAACCTCCCCTCTTCTCTCATCCTCTGCTAAAGTAGTACCTTAGAGGGGCCAAAAAATTAAGACCTCCCAGGAGAGCACCAACTCCTGCATGGGACCTCAATTTTGTTTTGGAAAAACTCACTCTCCCTCCTTTTCAGTTAGCTGCTACTGCAGACCTAAAACTTCTCCCCTGGAAAACAGGAAAACAGTTTTCCTTTAGCAGTCACTTATGGCAGTGGAGCCTTTCATTATTTTTCATCTGGACAGCGTGGCTCTCAGGACCAATATATATATATATTACATCAGTTTTTCTTGTCCCAGATGTCAGGTGCCCCCCAAATGGGGAGCAGAGAAAATATATATATATTTTTTTTTCTGCTCCCCATTTGCCCCCCAAATAGGGAGCAGAAAAAATATATATATATTATATATATATATATATATATATATATATATTTTTTTTTTTTTTCTGCTCCCCATTTGCGGGGCACCTGACATCTGGGACAAGAAAAACTGATGTAATGGCATTGGCTGTATGTTTTATACCCCTGACGTCATGGAAGAAGGGACGGCAACTGACGCAGGACCCAAGACTTTGTTAATCAGGCCGACTGAGGGCAACCTGCCAGCAGATTACCCAACTGTAATGACTGCAACAGTGAATACACTTTACATCTACATTTATGGTAAGTGTACACAACTGTACTTTCTCTGCTTTGCCCTTTGGTCTTTCTGTGGTCTCAAGGGTGTTCACCAAATGCCTGTCCCCTATCATAGCCTTTTCTGGCTTCAAGGAATCCAGATATTTCCGTATCTGCATGATATGTTTATTCAGGCTGCCTTCCAAGTCAGGCTTTTGCAGGATCTGAGCTTCACCATGCTCCTTCAAAGCAGTCTGGGATTCACCACCATTCTCAAGAGGTCCAGTCTAACTCCTTCTCAAGACCACATTTTTCTGGGATGCAGATTTCAGGCCATTACAGTGTTGGCCTCTTTTCCTACTTCCAAGGTTCTGTCTCTGACAACCTACTTCCAATCTAGGCTTCCTCTTTGTGTCATTTCTGCAAGGGAGTTTCTCAGAATCCTGGGGTTTATGACATTCATTCCCATGCTCCCTTTTTCCAAGCTTCTCATGTGGAAACTTCAGTGGTACCTAGTAATGGTTTGGCTCCAGCATTGCCATCCCCTAGAGTTTCCAGTTCCATTACTTCCTTGTCTCAAACTCGAGTTGCATTAGTGGATTTAGCAGATTTCCCTGAATCCAGGACTACTTTTTCAGACTCTACTCAAGAGCTGTTCTCAGATGCTTCCAATCTGAGGTGGAGAGCCTCTTCTAACAATATGAGGGTTCAGTGTCTATAGCTTCATCAACAGAGGTAAGACCACATCAGCATAAAAGAAATGAGGGTCCTCATTCTTGCTCTTCTGGCCTTCCATTCTTTTTGGTGTCCAGGCCCTATAAAAGTCTTTACAGAAAACACCACAGTCATGTGGTACATCAACAAACAGGGGGCACAAGGTCTGATCTTCTATGCAAACTAGATCTTCAAACCTGGGATTTGGCAATAACAACACAACCTTGTGGCAGACTCCCTGACCAGGTGCAGGACATTACCTCATGAATAGATTCTTCACAGAGAGGTGTCTCTGAATATAGTACTAGTACAAAGTGGATTTTTTTGCTCATCACTCTGAACAGGCATGATGTCCTGACTGAAATCTCCGTTGCAGTATTCCTGACAAATGGTTCGTCACCACTGATATCCGCCTGGGTCACCAAAGCTTAACCTTTCCTAAGTTGTATGTCTGACATGATCTCAGGTCATATGTCTTGGGGCATAAAGATGTACATACGAGCGTGGATCCCTAGACTGTCCTGCTGCCAGCACAACACAGGTTGTGCATCCATCAGACTGTTTGTTCTTTGGTTGTTGGTACTTTTGCTTCATTTGTTTCATCCAAATAAGTACCCTGTTGGGGAGCCTTCCATTTTTCCTTACGTTTTATTGTTTGAAAGTTGTAGCTGTCAGATAGGAGGTGCAAGTGCAGTAGGCAAATTCCATACAAGAACTTTCATACCAAGTGTCTTTTTTGCCTATGCCCAGAACATGATCCAAAACCTGCTCTGTTTGTCAATCGTTCATACCAAACAGCCTTAGGTCTAGCCTGTCTACTCTTAACACCTTCCTCTCTTAAACGCCTGGCCCAGTACTAGATGGCTGACTCCACATCCTTGGACATCTCTGCTCTGCTGGAGGATCTGCAGTCCAATGTTTCTGACTCAGATGACCCGTTAAGGTTACAGAACCTGCGGTACTTTAGACTTCTGCTCAGTTGCCCGCTACTGAGACCCTGTCAGAGGCTGGTAAGGCTTCTGAGGCTTTGCAGACTGCCTATACATCCAGAAAGAAACTGCACCTAATTCAAAATGTTGTTAAAGAAGAGATACCAGGCTGTCTAATAGACATAGATCAAACAGAGTTCTGAACCACCACACCTCATCCAGGCAGACGTCACACCTATAAAGAAACAACAGAATGCTATGCATGTGTCCTGTCTCTCATCAGCTAGGGAAAAAGAGTGGATGGACTTTTCACAAGTTTGTTTAAAGTGATTATGTCCTTGAGACCTCCCTCCTTTGGGATTTACTTACCACAGGCTACTCCCATAAAACCCACCCTGTTTTCCTGCACTTCGGATGAGGAGCAGGACGAGGACTTAGACCATTCTCTGGACTATTCCTCTCCACTGCATCCCTCTGGGCAAGTGTCCTCTAATGAAAGGGACTCCATCTGTCCTGATTCACATATTTAGGAAGCTTCCTTTTTTGAGACTGTGCAGAACATGATGAAACACTTTGGCAATCTACTCAGATCCCTGATGTCAAGAAGAGGTAATACTCCCACTTGGAGATGGGTACCTCTGCCACTGCTAGGCTGCCTTTTATTTATTTATTTCCAGTTTGATGACCGGGGAGGTCCACTGGTCTCAGGGAGCTCGTTTTCCGTGGAGGCCCTGGGAGAAAAGCTCTGCATTACATAGTTTAGTTACAGATGCAATCATAGTAAAGTAGACATATTTACAATTACAATTGCATTTCATGTTAGCGAACAGGAGTAATTCTCTGGTTACATAGCATCTAAATATTTAAGATGGCAGTAGTGACTTCATTGAAAGTGAGAGTAATGACTTAGGTGAAGTAGAGAGAAAAGGTGGAATGAGCTATTTACAATGTGTACATTTATGTTAGGTTAGGTTGTATTTTAGAGTTAGTCAGGAGTTTATTCTTCCAGAATGGAGTGGGGTGATTGGTAGGCTCGGTGGGGAGAGTGCAGTTGCATTTCCAATTAGAGGAAAGGTAGGAATGTAGCTGAGTTTTAAAGTTATCAAAGTTTTCACAAGTTCTTAGTGAGGAAGGAAGAAAATTCCATGTTTTAGCTAAGGAAAAGGATAATAGAAGCTGACCAGCAGAACGGTTGGGTTTGCGGACAGTAGTTAGGTTTTGGTGTGTGGATCTTAGAGTTCTATGTGGGGTGTATGGTTGTAGGATGTTGGTAAGTGCAGGGCATTTAGGAGGTTGAAATATTAGTCTGTGGGCTGTAGTCATTTGGAGGTAGTCTAGATGGTTGGTGAGTTTAAGCCAATTTTAACAAATGAAGGGCGGTGCAATGATGGGAGTAGTATTTGGCTTTGGTGGCAAATTTAGAAATTTTATTATAACAGACTTCCTATTTGGAGGAGAGAAAGGAAGATAAGTTTGTTAGTAGAGGAGCACCATACATTAGTGAGGGGAGTAGATAGGTAGTGGCGAGAGTTTGTCTAGTGGAAGGAGAGAGAAAGTCAATATTTCTGTATAGCATGCCATGTTTTATATGCATTTTCTTAATGTTTTGCTGGATGTGAGTATCAAATTTTAGGTGTTCATCAGTAGTTACCCCGAGTAGTTTAGCGAATGGAACAACCTCTATAGTAGGGTTGTTTTGGCTAATAATTTTGAATGAGTTTTTATCAAGAGGGAAGGCTTTTGAAGGAGACAATAGTAGTATTTTGGATTTGTTGGCATTTAGAGAGAGTTGGTTTTGGAGCATCCAGTTCTCAGTGGTAGAGAAGGCAGTTTGAGTCATTGGAGCTCAAGGAGGTTAGAGGCAGGGCAGATTAAAGTTGAATCGTCTGTGTATTGTACGATTTTGGTGTTGGGTATGGCTGTGTGGAAATCATTGATAAAGATGTTGAACAGCATTGGACCGAGTATGGATCCCTGGGTTACCCCAGTTGGGGGTAGGAAGGTTGAGGTGCCTTGGGTGTAGGAGATGGTATCGAATGCCTTGAACAGATCTAGTACGACTGTTGATACTATTTTTCTGGAATCACGGGCAAGATTTATTGTGTCTAAGAAGAACAGAAGGGCAGTGATAGTACTATGGCCAGGTTTTAAGCTGTGTTGGGTTGGAGTGATTAGTTGGTGATTGGTTAGGAATGGCATAAGCTGAAGGTGGATGCATTTTTCCAGAAGTTTTGAGATTGAGGAGAGGATAGCTATGGGGCAGTAGTTGGAGATACTATTGTGTTTGCCTCCTTTATGGAGAGGTAGAATAAAGGCTGCACACCACAGTTTGGACACATAAGATTCTTGTATGGATCTATTGATCAAGATGCTAATGGGGAGAGCGATTCCATCTGCAGCGATTTTTAGGAAGGAAGAAGGGATATTGTTAAGGCATTGGAGCATGGTTTTAGAAAGTACTTTTTTTTCTGTAGGAGGTTGAGATAGGTTTAAGTTCAAATATCGGAGGAGGATTGGGGATAGTGGGATGTGTAGGGGCTGAGGAAGATTGGATTTGTTGAGGGGGAAGGGTTGTTGTTAGTGAAGGTCTTGGTCAGTTCTGCTATGGAGTTAGTAAAGAAGGAGTTGAATAGAGAGGCTATTTCAGGATCAGATTTGCTGGTGTCAGGGCAGGGGTTGTTTTTGGTACCTGGGTTGAGAAGTAAGTTAATGGAATTCCAGAAATGTTTGGGATTTTCTGAGTGGTTAGACTGGAGTTTGATATAATAGGATTTTTTGTCTCTGATAATTTGTTTTTTAACAAGGTTGCAAAGTTGTTTATATTTAAGAAGAGTTTCTGGCTGCTTGTTTTGATGGTATATTTTCCAGGATTTATCTCTTTGTTACATAAGTTTTTTTGTATCTTTGGTTAGCCATGGAGCGGGCTTAGTTTTTACTCTTTTTGTTCTTGGTGGAGCTAGGGAGTTGAGGGCAGTTAAGAAGGTTGAGTTGAAAAATTCTATGGCATTGTCTAGAGGAAGAGTTTTTAAAGAGTTCCAGTTTGTTTGTTTTAGGGAGTTAGAGAAAGTTGTGGGGTTGAAGTTTGTAAGGTTACATGCATGAATATATTGGTGTAGGTGAGGAGAGAGGAGTGGGTTGCTTGGTGGATAAAAGCTGGCAGGTGGTCCTCTATAGAGAGGTAGGATGCCTGAGTTTAAGACTTTATTAGGATGGGTGACTAGGATCCAGTCTAGTGTGGTACCTGGGGGGGTTGTTTTGTTGGGTCTAGTAATGGAGTTAGTTAGTTGGGTAAAGTTAAATAGATTGATGGATATGGTGAGATTAGAGTTGTTGATTTTATTCCAATCTATGTTTACATCGCCTAGTATGAACATCTCTAGCTTGATACTGGTTGAGGTCCACAGGAGAATTTGTTCGTGTTGTGGTATTATTACCAGGGGGAATGTAGAGGGCCATGTTACAAATGCTTTTATGGTTATTCATTTTTAGTAGGCCTATTACTTGTTCTGCATTATTGAATGAAGGAATAGGATTAGGGTAGGGAGTGATGGATAGTAGGTTAGAGTAGATTAAGGCTACCCCACCACATTTTCTATTTAAGCCGTCATGTCTGAGGGCTTGGAATCCAGGGGGAAGGATTTCAGAATCGGAGATATGGGCTTTTAGCCAGGTTTCTGTAATGGCTACAATGTCAGATAGGTTGTGGTTTAGCCAAGCATGAAAGTGGGCTACTTTATTTCTTAGACTCTGGGCATTGATGGTGAAGAGTTTGCGGTATTTATGGTTGGTTGTATTGCTTGTGACAGGGAGATTGGGACTTGGAAGTATTTGGTCCAGGGTTTGGGTGTATGTCCCCTGCTAAGCTGAGGTAGTTGAGGAAAGGTAGTAGTAGTTTTAATTTGGTCTTTAATTGTTGTGGAGAGAAAAGTATTAGTTTAGGTATCTGATATTTTATGGATGGGGAAAGAGTTTTATTCTGAAGTAGTAGAGTGGGTTGGGTTGAACTAAAGATGCAGATATGGTGTGGAAGTGCATTTTAGAGGGATAAGGATGGAGGTTGGGAATAGGGATGAAGGATAGGGAGGCGGGAGGAGTTGGTTATAGGAGTAGGAGGTAGCGTGGTATAAAGGGAGTAAGAATAACATGCTAATGGCAGATTGTATATGAGTATAGTAGGAGTGGATTTAGTTGTGTATAGAGACTTTGAAGAGAGGGGTTGGAGTGATTGTGATTGGCAGGTGGAGATACAAAGGGGAGGGGTTAAAGTGTGGAGAAGATTGGTTGGGTGAGAGAGGGAGGGGTTAGAAGTTTAAATAAAAGTAGGAGCAGTGGGAGCAGATGGAAATTGGGTGCAGGGTAGGGGAGTTGAGTGAGCCCGAAGGACGAATGGAGCAGGAAGAGCTGGTAAGAAGGTGGCTGGTGAAAACCAATCAGTCAGCTGTAGCTGGAAACGTGAGAGCTTAGAAGAACTACAGGAACAGCAGAGGTGATTCTAGGCTGAGGAGTGTGGGAAGAGAAAGGAGAGGAAAAAAATAATTCTCTAGTCAGAGTAGGTCGGCAGGGTAAGTATCTTAAGAGAGTGGGGTACTGCTTGGGAGAAAACAGAAATATGTTAAAAAAGGACTTTTACACTTAAAAGGACTTTTACACTATAAGTGGTTAAGCGATGCCACCTAGTGGCAAAACATATGAATTACAGCTTAGTGGGTAAAAAAGGGGAATTAAGTGAAAATGAAAAGGACCGCTGTAGGCTGCTTAGCAAGCTCGGGGAAAAGCACAGACACTACCGTAGTGTGAGCACTAAAAACAGTTAGTGATAAATTGTAGTACATAGTAATGCCTTTAGGCTTTTCCCGGTTAGGGGTCGCCACAGCGGAACTCTGGTCCGCTAATGATTTGCAGTGGATTTTTACAGTGCCAAGTTGCCAGCCCAACACCCAACCTTAAAGGAAGGCACACCCATTCACGCTCGCACCTACCTGCATGTCTTTAACGTCACTCGACTGTGGGGAGGACATGCAGGCTCCACACAGAAGGCGCTCCAGCCGAGAATCGAACGGGAGAACCTCTTGCTGTGAGGCGACAATGCTAACCGCTGCACCACCGCGGCCACTATGAAAAATTGTAGTACATACATTTCAAGTATTTCTTGTGGAAGGCTATCTTTTGCAAGCTCCTCAGGAGCCCTGCTTTGGATGTTCTTATAGGGGAGGTTTCTTTGAGTGTAATGGAATAGAGTAGGACACACTCAGAGGGTTGAACACAGCATGAACAACTGTAGCATCCTTCAGCAGGCTTGTAAGCATGTACCAGAATGTCTTACTGGAGCAATGTTTTTGTGTGAAGCAGACTGTTTCAGGAAAACCTACCCTGTATGTATAATGTCAAAGTGGGTGGTCTAAACAAGTCCCATTAATTCTTCTATCCCCATTAATTTTTCTATCAGCCATCTCTTACAAAGCTGACTGCTTCTCCAGATGGCTTGCACAGAATCTATGTTAGCAGCTTATACAGCCATGGTGGTGCAGCAGTTAGCATTGTTGTCTCACAGCAAGAGGTTCTCCGGTTCAATCCTCAGCTGGGGTGCCTTCTGTGCAGAGTCTGCATGTCCTCCCTGTGGTCGCGTGGGTTTCCTCTGGGTGCTCCGGTTTCCTCCCACATCCCAAAGACATGCTGTAAGTGGATTGGACACTCTAAATTGGCCCTAGTGTGAGTGCATGCGTGTGTGTGCCTTCTGTGGAAGGTTGATCGCCAGGCTGGCAACTCAACACTATTAAACTCTACTGCCAATCATGAGCGGACAGGTGATTCTCTGTGGCGACCCCTAACCGGGAACAAGCCGAAAGCAGAAGAAGACAGCAGAATATAGCCGTTCTCCCTCATCCAACCTTACATTATGTCTATGAGTTCCACAACTCCTTTAGTCCATCTCTTCTGCACCTGACTCTCAACATCCAGCACCTAAAACACCAGACAGGCTTTATAAGGTTACAACGACAAAATAACAGAGCGGCCAGTTTACCAAAACTTCAATGAAATTTATTAAAGTAACAAACACAAGCAGTATTAAACCAGTTTCCACCTCTAGCGCCTCAGCTGTTAAGCCTTTACAGAGTATACCTTTCTTTTATCATGCATCCCTTAAATACATAAGACCATAAATCATTATTTAATTAAGCAATTAAGACTAATAAGAAATAATCACAAAAAACATTTCCAGCTGCATTTCTTATTAAGTCCCCCAGAAAATAAATTATTAAATTTTAAAATAAAAATAGATTTTTTTCTCCATAATTTTCTTTTAATAGCATTTATGTTTACTCCATCATTTTCTACTTGTTCCAAAATAGTAGCTTGTAATCCCTGTGGGTTACTATTATGAAATTTTGAAAAATGAAGGGCTATAGAGCTTTCCATCCTGCCATTTTTAATGTCACTGATATGTTCCTTAAGCCTAGTTGTAAAACTCCTTCTACTTTTCCCTGTGTAAACTTTTTTTACATGGACACCTTAGTCTGTATATCACTCTTTCAGTTTCACATCCATAAACCCCTTTTTTCTGAAACCTCTTACCATTAATTTCTTTAAAACTGTTCTCTATATGTTTACAACTTTTACATTTTCTACAGGGGAAAGTACCTAACAACCTAGGCTCCCTGTTTCTTTCTATGTTAGGTAAATTGAACCTACAATGTACCACAAAATCCTTAATACTTCTACCTGTTGTGTATGGAATCTGGGGTAGGTCCTTCAGTATAGGACCTAAATACCTACATTTATTCAAAATGCCCCAAAAATATTTCACTAAACTACTTGATTTCTCCAGTCCATCTCTTCTGCACCTGACTCTCAACATCCAGCTCCTAAAACACCAGACAAGATTTATAAGGTTCCTGATGAACTAAAATATCTGTATAAAAACCTAGTGGCAGACCCTTCAGCACTCTCTCTCTCTCTCCTCAGATAAGCCCTTTAAGCTGCTACCCAATGCTAATGCCCTACCTGCAAACAAAGATAGTAGGGCTATGGATCGATGGGGAAAGAAGGTTTTCACCTCTGCTACCTTTACTTTTAGGGCAAATAATTACCAGGCTGAAATGACTAAGTATTTGATCTAGCCTCTTTGAACAAAGTTATCTTGGATCCTCCCAGTACTACTCTAAGCAGCAGATGCGAAGTTTATTTTTGGAGGCTACTCACATTACTTGCATTAATTGTCATTATGATGGTGTAGATGCTTCTTCTAGGGCAGCTGCCACTGGATCTGTTATCTGCAGATATGCATGACTTTGCAGTCAAACTGTACCTGATGATTTCAAGTCTAGAATTCTAGATTCACCTTTGGACAAAGACTTAACTGTTTGGCTGTCAGGTGGACAATCTGTTCAAAGCTCTCCAAGACCAAGGTAAAACCATGAAAGGGTGCAGGCAAATCTTACTTTTCTCAGTTCTAGACACCATAGGAACTACCCAGCCAAATTTACTTCCTTCATTAGAAGGGACCATAGGACAATGGGGAAACAAAGAAAAACATCTATGAAAAGATACTCTGAAAAACCACAAAGGGAAACTCCAGCTGGGAGGCCTCCCTTTGGTGGTAAAGGTCTGTGATTACCACTGCAGCACCCCTCCTCCTCTCCCCTGCCCCACCCCCTCTCTTTCCCAGACAGTCTCTCTCTCTCTCTCTCTCCCTGGCCAGGTGGGAAAATATTACCACAGACAAATGAGTCCTCTAAATCATCAGTGATAGCTATGCTATGTCTTGAGGAAAGTATTCCCCCTCTGAGAGGAATGCCTCCACCTCCTCAAAACCAAATTGCCATTCTGATCCCCATTATTCAAGACCTCTTAAATCAGGGGACTGTCATGCAAATCTCAAAGGAATTAATAGGAAAAGGGTTTTATTCCAGGATTTTTCTAGTGCCAAGGAAAAGAAAGGAAGTGGAGGCCCATTCTAGATCTGTCTACCCTGAACACATCTCTGAAGGTATTCTCTTTCAAAATGCTCTCCCTTCAGATGCTTCTTCCTTTCATTGTGCCACTGGTTTTCTTAGTGTCATTAGAGCTGAAGGACACCTACCCATCCCTATCAGTCCTTCCTGCAGGAGATTCCTCGGGTTGTTCTCTGACTCCTCCTCACATTTTCAGTTTACTGGTCTGCCTTTTGTTTTTCCCACAGCCCTAAGAGTGTTCACAAAGTGCCTAGCACTAGTAGCCTTCTGCTGCACTCAAGGAATTTAAATCTTTCTCTAACTGGATGATCGTCTGATTTCAGGCTCTTCCAGAAATACTTTTTCAGCATCTTCAGTTCACCCATCATCTTCTGACAGGTCTGGAATTAACCATAAACTGCATTTGGTGTTTCTGGGGTGCAGACTGTACACGAAGAAAATGCATGCCTTCCTTCCCCAGGAAAAAATTCTCAGTCTGTCCAAATACTTCTAAGACCTTTCTTCTGCATCCCATTGCTCCACACGGGAGATGTTAAGGATCCTGGGATTCATGTAAGCCTCCATTCCTTTGCTTCCTCTGGCCAGACTTCACATGAGGAAAATCCAGTGGTATCTAAAATTTGTGTGGTCCCAGTACAGCCACCGCTTAGAAACTCTTTTTTTCCTCCTCTCTTTTATCAAGAATGAGTTAATGTGATGGAAGGGACAGGTCATCCTCAACCCAGGATTAACTATGTCACCTCCTCCTCTTCTTCAACAGGTCCAAATGGATGCCTCAGGTAAGGGGTGGGGGGCCTGGACAGAATCTCACTAAGTGCAGGGGAAATGGTATTCCCAGTTCCCGAAAGAATGCATCAAGCTAAAAATAAATGAGGGCTGTTCTGCAAGCCCTTCAGATTTTCTTCCACTTTTTTAAACCAGGACCCCTCCAAGTGTTCTCAGACAACATCGCAATCACAATCACATGGTACATAAGCAGGGAACCATCTGGTCCTACCATCTATGCGGGTTGGCACAGGAGGCTTGGAGTTTAGCAACACAAATGAATGTCATGCTCACAGCCACATACATCCCTCCTCAGGACAATGTATTAGCAGACTGCTTAAGTTGCTCCCTGGAGGGGAGTGGACTATGAACAGAGAGGTCTTCCACAACATCACACTTCAGTGGGGCACCCCTCAGACCTCTTTGTTTCTTCAAGAAACTTTCAGCTGCCCCAGGACTCTCATCCCAAAACCTGGGGGACAGATGCCTTCTCTTTCCAAAAACAGGGAAATTACTCTATGCGTCTCTTCCTCTGCTTCTTCCTCCAAAGATATTGCTAAAGCACAAAGGGAGACACCCAAACTCCTCCAACTGGCTAAATTCTGGCTGAGGCAGCATTGGTTCCCCCTACTTTTTCACCTAGCAAAGAGAAATTACAGGAGAATTCCTCTACAGCTGAATATTGTAACCCACGAAAAGGGACTGTTTCTGCATCCAAATCTTCCATATCTCAGCCTGACCGTATGGATGATAGGATTTTAATCTCTCAAAAACATCTTTTCTCTGGAAAGGTTGTGCAAGTCCTACAAGAGGCTAGGAGACCACTTCTAGAAAATCTTATGCTGCAAAGTGGAAGCAGTTTTCTTTCTGGTCTGCAGACAGAGTCAGGGTCCACTCGGCACAAGTCCTTAGGGTTCTGCAATACTTCTGTTAAATTTTTTTGATTAGGCCTGGCCTTTTCTTTTGTAAAAACTCATTTATCTCCCATTAGTGCTTGCCTTCCTCTTACCCTGCTACTTGACTATGTCAGAGGTCAAGCTTTTCCTGAGAGGAGTTACCTTAGCCCTTCAAGGAAACCCATCTCTTCTCCTTGGAATCTTAATTTTGTGTTAGAAAAGCTTACTCTGACCCCCTTTGAGTCAGCGTGTTCTGCTTTTTTGAAATTCTGTACTTGGAAAACAATCCTCCTCTTGGCCCTAATAACCTCTGCAAGGAGAACTTCTGAGCTGCAAGGCTCTTATGGCCATCCTCCCCTCTATTTTTCAGAAAGAAAGGGTAACTCTCAGGGCTAACCCATCTTTCATGCGTAAGGTAGTGAATAAGCTGTCTCACAGTCAAGCTATTCATCTCCCCACCTTCTTTCCTAATCCCCAAAACAGGGAGAAAAGATCTTACATTCTTTAGACTTTCACAGGCAACTCAGATTTTACCTGGACAGAACTAAATCCTTCAGAAAGACTGGCCATCTTTTCATATGTTTTATGAACTCTACACTAGGTCAGACAGCCTTTGAACAAACTGTTGCATCCTGGATTTCTAAAGCTCTCATTTTCTGCTGTTCATAATATGGTAAGACCCTGCCTTGCTGTCCTAAAGCACATTCCACTAGAGCAGTTACTTCCTCAGGGGCTTTCCAGAAAGTATTAGACTCCAAGTCTATTTTAGAGGTGGCTACTCATTCTTCTGTACACCTTTACCAAATACAAAATTGATGTGTACTCTAGGTGTAGGGCAGCCTTTTCTAGGTCAGTCCTATCCAGCCTCCTGGACAAGTCTTCCCCGCAGTAGCCAAAAACCCTTACCTCCTTCAGCTCTTTAAGTCAGCCATTTGTCATGAATACTGAAACAGTGATTTCAGTCAGGACATAGTGCAGTTATGCAAGAACTTACCATAGCAGTAGATGTCCTACTGATCACTTTTGCAATTCATTGCAGTTTTCTTACACAACTGTACTTTCCTCCCTTTTGTTCCAGAGTCCCACGTCCTCTGACTTGGAAGGTGAACTTTCATGTCTTTCTCTTGGAAGGAAATGTTTCCATCATGCCTACCCTCCTATTCCTCTACTTCCATGGTCCTACACAAGACCAGAAAGGACTTTTCAAGAATCTTGCTGGTGACTCCCTTTTGGCCCAGACAGTACTGGTTCCCCCTTCTCTTTCACCTGGCCAGGGACAATCATCACAAGTTACGTCACTGGATGGATCTTCTCACATAAGATAAGGGGTCTGTCATGCACCATCACTTGTCCGCTCTTCAGATGACACTTTGCATGATAGGGTTTTGTTCTCATTAAGGCACCACATTATTGAGGATGTGCTTAGGGTACTGCAAGAGGCTAGAAAGCCCACTACCAGAAAATCCTGTTTTGCTAAATGGAAACTTTCTTTTGTGTGGTGTCTCAAGCATAACCAAGATCTCTTCTCAGTGGGGGGCCCTCTGGTCCTTTCTTGTTTGTGTGAACTGCTGCATACTGGCTGGGCATATTCTTCTACTAAAGCTCACTTGTCAGCGATCTCTGTTTGTCTGACTCTGAACCCACCACTGACTTCTCATTTTGAGAACAAAGCAGTTCCTTAAAGGTGTCCTTCATATCAGGCTCCCGGGAAAACCTGTTCCTCCCTCTTTGGATCTTAATTTTGTTCTTGAAAAATTGAATCATGTGCCTTTTGAGCCTGCAACATTGTACCTGGAAGATGGCATCACAAAAAAATGTGGCTTTACTTCTGCCAGGAGAGTATCAGAACTTCAGGCTCTTATGCACCTGCACCCTTTTTGATTTTTCATAGGGAGAGGGTGTCTTTGCGTACTAATCCTTCTTTTTGCTCAAGGTGGTCAGTGAGTTTTCTCTTAATCAGTCTTTCCTGCTTTCTTCCTTTTTTCATTCTCCACAGTTTGCTAGTGTGAAGGTTCTTCACACTTTGGATCACCATAGGCACCTCAGGTATTATTTGGATAAAACAGAAGATATCTGGAAATCTCAGCAGCTTTTTGTTTCTTCTCATTCCAGGACATTGGCTTTGGTAGTTTCTAGGCAAAACATCTCCCGTGTGGAATTCTAAGGCCATTTTCTTTTGATTTCTGTTTCAGTTCAAGCTCATTATATGAGGGAAGTAGACTTTTTTGAAGCTTTCCTCAAGGGTTTAGATACTAGATCCATCCTTGAAGCTGCTACCTGGTTCTCTGTCCACACTTTTACTAAACATTACAAGTTTGTTGCTATTTGCGGAGCTAGGGCAGGATTTGTCAGGGCTTTCCTTCATGGGTTTGTGGAGGGCTCCTCTGTGTTTTCCTCCTCCCGTCTTTTACATTATCTTTGGTACTCTCCCATAGGTTATGAATAATGCAAAAGTGATAATGAAGGACATAGTATAGTTGTGTAAAATCTTACCATAATGTTAGATGTCCTTTTTTCACTGTTGCAGTATTCAGGCCCTCCCTCCTGCATCCTCATTTATTTGTATTCTGTTGGGGACACTTTGCTTACCAACTTGCCCTATTTTCTCTATCCTCCTGGATGTTCTTATTTCTTTTTTCTCCTGGGGTTGGTCTAGTTCTCCTGTGGCACTTCAGTTCTGAGTGTTCATCATACGCATGTCACCTTTATGTCCTTTGCCTGGGCAGGAAGTATATGGCTGATGTACGCAGCTGAGAGGATGTAGAGGCTTTAGTATACTGGACAGTTGCTAGCTATCCTTGGAAGGAGATGCCATAGATTATGAAGGGTCTTTATTGGATGCTCGAACGTTTAAAAGTTCATGTGTCATATAGTCGACACCATATGATCGAACTTTTAAAAGTTCGAACATCCAAAAAAAAAAATAACACAAATAACCTACCTGAACGTTTTAAGCAGGGGGGCAAACCCCCAACCCCCCGCTCTTTAAGTATACCAACTCCTAGATCGGACTACAGTGCAGAAAAAGTAAATCTTCCCATTCCGCGCTGTACAGAGATCTCCATTAAAACATTTGAACTTTCAAATGTTCGATCATATGGTGTCGACCATATGACACACTAACTTTTGAAAGTTCGAGCATCCAATATAGACCCGATTATGAATGATTCAACAGTGAAAAAGACATTTACTGCTATGGTAAGATTTTACACAACTGTACTTTATCAATTTCCATTTTTGTAAATCACCCATCTCCTCATTCTCCATTGTCTTAGGTTACACCCAATCAGGCAGAGGCTGGGTATGCAAGAGGTTCATTCCCTTCTGCAAAAAAAAAAAATAGCCTAGAGAGGAAGTCACACCAGACCAGATCATGCAGTATTCATGCTTTGTAAATATCCAGGATGTTTGCTTTCACATAAAAATAAAGTAGGAGTCCAGGAGAATTTTGCACTTTCATTTAGAATCTTGTCATTACCATTTCAGAGCCCTGCCTTTTGGTCTTTCCTCAGCTCGCAAGGTGTTCTCCAAATACATGGTGGTAGTAGCTGCTCATCTATGTCTTCAAGAATTCAGAATCTTCCCTTACCTACAAGACTGGCTCCTGGCTGTTTCATCCATGGAGTCTCTTCTACAATCAAGGGATTATCTGTTCCATCTTTGAGCATCCATAGGTATTTCTGTAAACCTGGGTAAACCCAGCCTGATACCCACTCAACGTTTAGTCTTTCTGGGCTGCCATTCAGACATTACAATAACTGATCTCTCTTCCACAGGACAGGATTGGCTCCTCGAGGGCTCCAATGCAGAATTTTCCTGGAATTCAATCATTCTCCAGCACTGTTGATCTTGAGGGTTGTAGGGCTCATGGCATCATTGATTTTGATGGTGCACTTTGCTTGTTATCATATGAGAATTCTACAATGGTTACTCCAGTCATAAGGGTCTCAGAAGTGTGGTTCTCTGTCTCAACTCATCAGGCTAATTCAGTCATGCAGAACTCATTTAAACTAGCATCTTCATTCTCCTCTGATATCTGCCGAAAGACTTTTCCAGGCACCCCCCCATAGCAACTGTAACAAGCATTCTGTATCTGATTTGGGGGCATTGTGAAGGGACACTGGTCTAAGGCTTTTGGTCAGACTCAGAAGCTTGTCTTCTCATAAATGTCCTAGAGATGAGGGTGGTTCTCCTTATGTTGTGGGAGCTAGGGTCTGTTATAAACATACAGACAGAAAGACAGCCAGTATGACAGTAGTCCTGTACATAAACAAGTGGGAGGAACCAAATTATTTCTGCTTTGTCATAATGCCATGAGAGTGTGACAGTGGGTAATGGCCTCTCTCTGGTTTCTGACTACAACACACATCCCCAGAAAGTTAAAAGATCTAGGGGACAGGGTCAGCAGGAACCTCCTATTGCCTTACGAGTGGTCTCTGAATCCAGCAATTGCAGTGGAAGTCTTCAGTCACTGGAGCAAACCTTGCTTCGATTTCTTTGCAACCCCTCCAGAAAACCAAGTGTAGAAGTTACTTTGCCATTCCCCATCATCGGGGAGAGAAACCCTGGGATGCTTTGTCCCATCCTTGGTCTCCGGGTGTACTTCACTTCTATCACCCTGTTCCTGTCATGACCAAGTTCATACAGAAGGCCATTTGGTTCAAGGTGACAGTCATCCTCATTGCCCTGTTTTGGCTCAGACAAATAAGTTATTTTCCTCCTCAAGCCTTTTTTGCAGGAACCCTCTTGGCTGCTGAATCTGCTGCCAGATCTCTTCACCCACCCATCTGGGGAGATTCATCCAGACTTTGTCATCCTGAAGCTAACCGCTTGGCTTCTCCAGTTCCATTGATGGCATGGGATACACCCCTTCCTAATGAAGTGGTTCACATTATCTCAGCTTCTCTGAAATAATCCACATATTGAGTGTATCGCATTAACTGTTAAAGATTTATGGGGGGAATGTCAGAACACAGAACCCTTTTTGTCTTTGGTTAGAGATCACTTTGTTTTTTATCCTCCTTGTTTTCTTCAGGGTCCAGCTACTCCAAAGATCAAAGTACTGTTTGTTGGCAGCCTTTACCTCCTTCCATGCTGGTTTTCAAGTACTCTTTTTCTAGCTTCTCATAGACTATGTAAAACCTTTGTAAATCTACCTTTCATCTGCAACCCCCATAAGTGATCCAGCTGCAACATGGAGTTTAAACCTTACTTAGAATTGTTATCTAAACCTCCATTTGGACCAGCTGCTTCTACAGAAGTCCTGAAAGACTTATCTTTTTAGTGGCTGTCTCATCTCATGTATCTTTCATTGTTTTTCACAAACTATCAAAACAAATGAGAACACATTTTGCATACTTTAAATGTACACTGATAGTTCCGCTTCTACCTTCACAGAACAGCCCCCTTTAGTAAGAATAAGCAACTTTTTGTATCTTTCACACAAAACAAATTGGTTAGGAAAATATCTACAGTCTCCTTGTCTAGATGGTTGTCGGATTTTATTTTGATATGTAGATGAAGGAAGTACAAACTTAGCCTGCAAGCCCAGAGCTTATTCCACAATGCAAGCCCAGAGCTTATTCCACAAGATGCATGGCAGCTTCTACAGCATTCTTCATGTCTCTTTCCTTGAATGACATTTGCAAAGCTGCTGTATGTTCTTCAGCTCACACCTTTGTTGAGCATTACCAGTTGGACTGTTTTTCCAAAGTCAGAGATTCTTTTGAGGCTTCCATCCTGAAGTGTCTCCTGTCTGGAGGCCGCCCAGGAATAATGTAGCTGGGGATTCAGACCCTTATGACTGATCAGATTGACTGGATGAATAGGATAAGAAAGTTATATACTTACCATAAATATAGATCCTCTCATCTCAGTCCCTCCAATACAACAACCCACCCTCCTTCCCCCGCCATTCTGTAGGTTCTGAAGGACCTTTTTTTCCTAGGTCCAACGCAGAACAAGTGCACTTGGGTTTAGGTGCCAAACTCGATCTGAGCTAGTCAGGGAGGAGAAGAACATTATGGACTGAAAATTTTTGAAGAGCTTTAGGCTGGAGCACTAAATCAGCTAAACTGGATCTGAGTGGGAGCTTGAGGACAATATAGCATATCAGACAGGGATGAAAGTCTCTGTTGTTATGGTAAGTACATAACCTTTGTTTTAATGCGTTTAGAGATACAGCGATGTGTAGTGGAGCAGGAAAAACATTTTTTGTTTGTTTTATAAAAGTTGAATGTGCATTGTTGACAAAGCAGTTTTGTTGACTGTGATTTTTTTTACTGTGGGTTCTATGAATAGCTAAAGATGTGGGCTAGTATTCATAGAGATGCCCTCCACCTGTGATAATTGCCCAACATGGGTAGGTCAGTTAATGTGATGGAGAGAATCTCCAAATCAAACACATGATAAAACAACACAGAAAATACCTCATTAGCAGCTCAGTACCATTTCTCTAAAGGGTGGTACAGTCGTGCAGCAGTTAGCATTGTTGCCTCACAGCAAGAGATTCCTTGGTTCGATTCTCAGCTGGCGTGCCTTCTGTGCAGAGTCTGCATGTCTTCCCTACATTCATGTGGGTTTCCTCCGACATTCAAAAAACATGCGTCTGGAGAATTTCTCCCCAGTCCTCCACTGAAAATGGGCTCTGTCCCAGTTAGAAATTCCTGTTAAATGTTAAATAAAAATAAAATAAAAATAAATCAAACTGTCACATCTGACTGCTTTAGTATTCTCCCTAGCAATCCATGCATCACTTTAGAAAAGATCCTTCCCTACATGCGCGCACACAAATATACACATACACAACAAACAAGCCTCCCAACTTGCTTACAATTAGGGAACACTTACACTCTTGCTGTAATGCATACAGACTTTGCATTCCCTACCAAACCTTTTATAGTGTGACTGTAGACATTCAGACTCATTCATGCCCCTACAGATACATAGACACACATACACACACACAGATACCCCCACTCCCACAGTTCTGCTGTATTTACCTGAACTGCAAGTACTCTCATAGGAGTGGGTGGGAGAACACCATCTTTTGACAGCATTCACTTTTTCCTGTTAGGGTAAAAATTTTACTTGGTCAGACATTTTTCTGAATCACTTGGCTGCATAAATTGGGAGCCGTGAATATTTTTGGGGGACGCACATGGCTAATTAGTATTAGCCATTACTCTAGAGTGCTGCATTAGCATGCATCTTAACCTGTGAGACTGCTGTCTTCCCTACAGTCTCTGAAAGGGGTTAACCATAGCAGTAGAGTGGTCTGTGATTCATAAATTATTTGGGATACACTCATCTCTTGAAATAAGGTTTCACTATCATGGTAAGCCTTTCTAAATGCCCTGCCTGTCAGCAAGGCATTCCACATGCGGAAAGCAGAACCAGGACCTCAGGCATAGACCTTTGCGTGTTGATATGCCCTTTTTTGCTCCTGTTAATCATTGGTAAAGGGGGATAAATAATCGTACTAGTATACAGGCAAGCACTTTGATAAGGTCCCCAAAGTTGACTTAACCTGTAGTTATAATCAAAAAGGAAAAATCAAGATGAGTTGTTTTTAACACCAGCACAGCAAAGCAACATACAGTTTGCAATTTCATTTTCTACTGTTTGAGGCATCTCTCTGATTGTCTAAATCTCAGTGCTTTTTTCTTTAGCATTTTCCTATTAGAATGTTAGCTGACAAAATAAGCTGTAAGATTGCTTTCCTGTTGCAGAAAAAATGGAGAATGTTATTACGGATTAATTATTTCAGAATTGTAATGGTTGGGACTTGAAACCATATATCAGCATGCATATGTTGAAAATAGATCTATTACCATGTGTAACATGATGCTCTATAACAATGTAATAACAGCTATAAATTAAAAATTGTGCTGTGATGTAATAACAGCTATAAATTAAAAATTGTGCTGTGATGTAATCTGTATAGATTTAACTTCAGCATTTGATAGTGTCATGCACAAAACACTGATCAGTAAATTATAAAAAAACTGATATTGATGTAATCTTGATGAGATTGATCAGTGCACGGTTTACAAATAGGAATTGGCAAGCAAGGTGAAATTCTGTTACATTGATGGTGTCCTGCAGGGCTCTGTCCTAAGCCCATACTTGTTTATGTTGTATCTTTCAGATCTGTCTTTTTCATCTGTGGTGTTCTTCAGTCTGTATGCAGATGACTTGAAAGTGGGTAAACTGTTTACATGTGTTACAGATAAGGCATGTCTGTAAAAGAACTTTTCTAAATTCACAGTTTGGGCATAGGAAAATAATATGCTGATAAATATGTCAAAAACTAAGCATATGAGATTTGGGAGGTGTAGTTTGAAAGATGAACATTTAATGCAGCACAGAGGGATTGAAGCTGTAGATTCATTTAAGGACCTGGGTATACATGGGCATCTTTGAGTTTTTCTAATCATATTGACCAATAGATTAATGGTTGTTATAAAACTGTATAAAAAGATTTTTAAAGTTTTTGAATAAGAAGTTGTTGTTTGTTAATTACATTAGACCGAAACTCGAGTATGGAATAACACTATTGAAACCTTATAAGAAAAGAAGCATGAGTAAATTAGAAAGAATACATCAGAAATATTCCAAGGACATCTATGGATTTGAAAATCTAGTTAATACGAAAGACTTAAATATCTGAACTTGTATAGTGTCTGTTATATACATTTAAGAAGAGAACTCATTTAGGTATACCTGGCATTTAGAGACGACTAGGAATGTTTAAAGTTATCAAAAAGTGGAAGAAAGTCATCGGCAACCTATGTAGAAGATTATATAAGAATGAGAGTTGTACTGATTAGTTCTCTGAGAGAGTGGCTGGTGCATGGAGTAGACTACCAAATTACATTAATGCAAGCACTTGTTTAGATGTTTTTAAGAACAACCTAGACATTTATTGTGGGAATAACTGGTTTGGTGTATTGGCAGGCTAGAAGTTCATTATTGCCCGTGCCTGAAACATTTGTCTGTATGTATACATGTAAATATTGTTGATTTAATTCATTGCATTGCAGTGTCTTTAATTGACCAATTATCAGTTCATTACAGCGATGCAGTAGTCAGTATAAGGGGCAGTTATTAACTCTTACTAGCAGTGCTAGAAACAATTAGTATAACAAAGACAACATTGTTGATCTTTAAGACAATCACAATGTTGAAAAGCTTCCAAAACATACTGTAAGGCAAGGAAGGAGCTGTGTTGCCATTGTCCAGTGGCCTCATCCTTTCCTGCTTTGTAATTCCCGTATGAATAGAGATACATCATGTCCATTTTGAAAGCATATATATCTTACATAAACATGCTCACTCCAAAAGCAGCCAAACACTGAGATAAGTCACTACAATATGATTATGTTATGCAGATTATTTTTTTGTTTTTTAGTTAGTAGTTCTTGTTTTTAATTTGGTTTGTTGAGTGATGTGGAAGAGTAAGCAGTCTGAACCAAACATGCAGCATTCCTGTAGTTTTGCAGGATGTTCCCTAAAAATTGGCTTTGGGTAGGCCATGTCACAAGTATGATGATTCAGACTTAGATATAATTTTCTGCATGGAAACGAACGAGGTGTTTTCTCTCCCTAGACCTACTAAAGCACTTGATTTGGAGGCTTGATCAGTGAAGTGCAAAACAGACTCCTCTGTGATGTTCTTCAGTTATCTGTTAACTCAGCGAACTGGCCCATTGAGCCTTTCCAGTCTTGACCCTAGTAAAAGACAATTAAAAAATAATTTTACAGTAAAATGACTTTTTAAGAGTTGTAGTAGGAACTTAGAAGGCAGTGTAAATTGTTTGTGTACAACTGTGACCACTACCTTATGCTAAAGTACTACCTTAGCTGATTCACACTTGAGATTATAATACACAATAGTGAGACTTTCAGGGCTATGTTTTTTGACAATGCATAAAATTATCCTATAGCTAGTTATTTTACAGAGAGTTATCCTCATCCTACTGACTAATCTCCAAACCATTTAAGCTTAGTCTTAGATAGTTAGACAGATTGGGAGGTTGGCATAATGGTTAAGGTGCTTACATTACAGACAGAAGGTGCAGAGTTTGATTCTCACATAGGGTAACTGGCTAGGCTTAAAATAGCCCTCAAAGGCAGGTAGCCTATGAACCTAAGATTCCAAAAGACTTACTTCTGGTGTAAGTTAACTTGGTCCAGTGTATGTTTACTTTATAGATGGGCCTTACACTGAGAGAAGTCTTTTGAAATATAATCCACTGAGTGGTTAATAATGCAGTTTAATGCCTGATGTGTGATAATTTGTCATTACGTTGATATTCTCATACATTTTCTTTGTAGCATTGACATTTATAGGACTCTAAAATGCAGTTACAGTTTGATTCAGATCGAAAGATAATTTCTTAAGACCACTGACATTTTTTTTTCAAAGAGTTGCTAGTCTGGCATAAGCCTTACAATGTCTTTATTGCTGCATAATTAGTATGTTAGATACTCAGCTTATATGGACTTTATTAAATTTAAATGCTGTCAGTATATTGCTTAACCATGTAATTATTTTCATCATGATTGTCTTTTTCAGTACTGTGCACTATGAATGCTGAAAATTATATTAACTTGGTTTGGGGTAATTTATTTATGTGATGTTGATCCTCTGAAGAATATTGAGTTTGTGTGTAAATCAGTGCTTTGGGGTTTTATATATGTACTTAAGTTTTGTTGTTGTATCTTTCGGCTTTTCCCAATTAGGGGTCGCCACAGCGGAACTCCGGTCCGCTAATGATTGTCAGCAGATTTTTACGTACCAAGTTGCCAGCCCTGACGTACAACCTTCAACGAAGGTACGCCCATTCACACATCTCCACACAGAAGACGCTTTAGCTGAGTCTAAGAATCGAATGGGACAACGTCTTGCTGTGAAGCGACAACGCTACCACAGCACCACCACCGCAGTATGTACTTAAGTTTTGTAATTATTGTAATAAGGACTGGATTAATGACCTGGAAGTTTACTAGAGTGAATTTGGAGAAGTTCAAGTAAATACTTAAGAGCTTTAAAACCTCAGGAAAAAGAAAAAGTTAGGGGCAGTTAGAGAATAAGACTTGCAGCATTTCAAAACCACACGTATAAAGCCTGTACACTATGTAGGACAGATATATGTCTGAACCAGGTGTGGAAATAAGGACAGCTGTTGGTGGCATGCAGAAGTCCACAAAATTATCAAAAGAGAGAAGTCATTCAGAAAGAAGTGGGAGATAGAAAAAATGGACCAGGCTAAGGAGTGCTTGTTGGCTAACAAGGCTAAGGGAACAGTCACATTGTGTAAAGTGCCAGAGAAACTCTACCACATCCTGAAAAGTGACTTAGTAGATGGCACAAAGAAATTCTATCAAGTTACAAGGCAATGACAGAAAGATAAAGGTAGTTCTTGGACACCATTCATAAGGGGTGCCGGCAACAGTCTGCAGAGGACATCAAAGGCAAATCGATGGAATACTTAATGAAACTTCTAACTGAAGAAAACCTCACAGAAAGTATACTACCATATTCACAGCTTGTAATGAAATAAAGAAAAAAAGACACCCCAGAAGTATGAAGAGCATTAAAGAAAATGAAGTCAAGGAAAGCAACAGGCTCAGATGAAGTCACAGCATATATGATCAATATGTTGGTTGCAGTAGGAGAGAAATTGCTGCAGACAGTACACTTCTGTGGTATTGAGAGAAAGGCATATCTCAGGTGGCTAGACAATAAGTGTTGTGGCAGTGTACAAGAACAAAGATGATATTCACAACTGTGGGCAGAACAGACATATCCACCTCCAGTCTCATTGCATGAAGGTGCTGGAGAGTAACTGATAAACAAGTACTTAGATTAGTGGAAAACAAGATGGGGATGAGCAGTTTAGAGTCAGATCAGGATGCACTACAGCCGACCCAATGTTTTCAGTGAGACACATTGTGGAGAAGATGGAGATGGGGAATTAGTTCAGCTATGCTAAAATAGCTGATTTTGGCAGTCTTGTGATGGTTCAAAATCTGGCAGACATTGGCAGAATTGGTGCAAACTATGTACAAGGATCCAGTGACACAAGTACAAAGAGGGTCTGGACTCAAAGGGGTTCCCAGTGGGAGTCAGTGTGCATCAGGGTTCATAGGTGTATACTAGGCTAATGATCACTAGGGCCCTTAAAAGCCTAGCTGTGCAACCCGAGTGTGACCCACTAATTTAATTTATAGGAGGTGACTTACTGACTGCTTCTGTCCATCAGAGACATAAAAGCCAGACCAGGGGTGACTTTCCAATTGCCCATCTATTGGTCCAGGTTACGCTTAAACAGGGAGAGGGAGAAACTGCTTCACATGGATGAGGAGCCTGTTTCAGAGAATGAGAATTCTCTAAGAAACATATCTGTCTCTCCAACATGTCCTGTTTATGTTACAAGCAAAATCTAGGTCTTTAATCTAATAGTTCTGATGTTTTCTTAGCAGATGTACAAAAGATTCATTACAACAGGGTCCAGGGGTGCCTTGTATGCCTGCCAAAGATCACCTCTCAGAAGTTTGCATGATACCGAGTAAAGAAACAAGGATTTGAGGTGTTCAGCATATGACATTGTGTTTACTCCCTGTATTCTTTTTGTAAGGAACCTTTATGGGCATTCCATTTGCAGTGTGTCTGATCAGGTACTCTGTCATGGGACAGATGAGGGCTGAATACAATGTTATGATGACCTCTCTGGACCTAGATGCATGTCATTGCTTACTAGTTCAGCAACATAGAAGGATTTTCTTACTATGTTGGACCCATGTTGTTCGAAGGCTAGGTTACTGTATACACGAGTTCCCAGATCCCTGACTAGTGACTCAACTTTTAAGGGTGTTATATTGATGACGTAGTTACTTGGGTTGGCAGACTTCCTGAAAGGTACTATAATGCATTTCTTGGTATTGAGTTTTAAACCATGGCTTTGGCACCAAACATTTGTCTGTATTAGACCAACCTGAGGGATGTTCTTGTCTTTGGGGAGTTCAGTGAGTGCTCCCAGTTTGCAGTCATCTACAAACTCAGTTAGTCAGAGACCTTTGACATTGACTTTGACATCCGAGAAGTAGATGCCAAAGAGGAGTAGGTCTAGTTCTGGGGGACTCCACTGGTGACCAGCCTCTTCGTGGAGGTGTCCTCATTGATTCTAATCACCTGGGTCCTATTAGTGAGCCAGGTAGCAATGGTTCAGCTGTGGTCCAACTCCTACTGGTGATGAACTATATCAGCACAGAGGTCAGAGGGGACATATCAACAGAGCTGCAGTATGTTGATTAAATGGCACTATAAGCATACTCTGAATAGGAACTGGAATGCAAAACTAGAGGCACATGGGATGAAACTGAGCATGAACAAGATAGAGGTTATGGCAGCAAATGGGAGAACTTAGAAGAAGCTGGCAGTTCAGATAGCAGGGAAAATTGTGGAACATGTTAACAGCTTTGGGTATTTAGGAGGAGTAGTTGAGGAGAAGACTAAATGAAGAGGTCAAAGCTCGAATCAGAGGTACTGCAACCAACTGGCACAAAGTGTTTGCGTAGTGTATAGTAGAAGAATGTCAAAGAAGCAGAAAAGTAAGGTATACAAAATGGTGGTAGATCTCGTCTTTCGGTATAGCATAGAAATCTGAGCAATGAAGGCAGAACAGCTGAGGAAGCTTAAGGTGATGGGGATAAATTACCTGAGATAGTTAATAGGATGTACACTGTGGAACAGAAAAGTAAATGAGGATAACAGATCAGAAGTCAGAGTAGCCCAGACTGCAGTGGTTTGGCCACATTTGCAGGAAAGCAGAAGATGATTTGGTAAAGAAGAGTTGGGAGAGACCAAAAGAAGTTAAAGACTTCCAGCAAAGTGATGGATGGTTTGTATGAGAGAAGACCTATGACAGTCAAACTTGGCTATCAAAGAAGGTAGGAGAGTGGCAGTGAATTGACAGAGGTGGCAGCACTTGATAAGACACCTAATCCCCCATGTAGAAATGGGAAAATTTAATTGGTGATGATGATGTTGTTGATATACTGAAAATAAGTAGTATATCTCAGTAAATTAATTTCAAAAAGATGCTGAAAAGAATGAATGTAATTATGCATCATTACATGAAAAAAATTGGGTATGTGTTGCTTTGCTTATTTAAAATGGTGAAGCTTGAGGATTTGCTTAGTTTTAATAAGTAAAACAGCAAAGTTTTACCCTTGTAGGGGCCCATCTTTTATTTATTAAATCTCCATTGGTTTTGTTTCAACAGTTTTAAAAAATGCTATTGTGGAAATCTGCTACAATGACACATTTAATGTAGCTTTGGAAAGAGTTTATTTATTTTGGATGCCTTGCAGCACAGAGGATATTCTTGCTATAACCATCTTTAAAAACTTCTTTTAATATCCTGACAAGTTTTATAGGTACTATTGGCACTAATTTTTTTTTTTTTGGAGAAGTGTAAAACATAAATATATTAATGCTTATATTGCTGTAGTATGTTGAAAACCTATTGGATTTAAGTATCAGCAGTGGTCATCAAGAAAACACATTCATTTACTGTAATTTATGATTTGACTCTTTTGCAGATTTATTAAAGAAGAAGTTCACCTTGAAACTCAAAAATGTGTGACTTTTCATTGTATCTTCTTCAGACCTTAAAACAATTGACTACCATAATTTAGTGGTTTAAATATACAAAAAAGCGGGAAATCCATAAGTATCTCTTAAAGCTATAGACACTTGCATAAAACCCAAATCCATCATCAATGCAATAAAATATATCTATAAAAAATAGTATAATACATACTAACGTGTGTAATAAAAACTAGAAAATAATATGATACAATGTACTTATATATACAAATAGTACATCCAATATATATATATTTGAACAAACATATACCATAACAAATGCACCATATAGCACTGAGGATATATATGTGTAAAATCCACTGCCTACTCTATGTGTAAAAATAAATATAACTATATAAAAATAAAAATAGATAAATAACTATTTATATCTCAACCTCCTCATTTTAAGGAGGGGTTGTAATGGGACCTTTCCATTAAGTCCAGGAGGCATATCAGATCTAAACTTTATGATCCAGTTCGTTTCTCTGGTTTCAGTATTGGTTTCCACATCACCCCCTCTATTGGTTCTAGAAATCTTCTCTAATATCCTAAATTTAAAAGAGTGACCTTCTCCCCTGTCATGGACATGTTTGGCTAAAGCATTGCGCATATTACCTTTCCTGATATGGTAGACATGTTCACGTATTCTGTCTCTAAGACACCTATTGGTCTTCCCAATATAAAATGCTGGGCATCCTATACAGGATGCCATATACACCTCATCAATTGACATGCAATTACCATGTGTTCTTAGTGTATAACTGCCAAGCCCCAATGGATGTATAAAGATAGGGTCTGATAGAATGTAAGAACAGAAGTTGCATCTATTACATGGTATAGAATAAGGTGGACCCGTATGCATATCTATGGGAGTAGCCTTCGGATAGCATAAAAGATTCTTAAGATTCTTTTTATTTCTATAAATAAATCTAGGTCTATCCCCAATGGCCCCTCTGATTTTGGGGTCCACTAGTAGAACATGCCAATGTGTCATAAAGACATCCTTAATGGAGCCTATATGGTTCCATAGGTCCTGACACTCATATCAGTAACTTAGTAGAAAAATAAGGCATAGCAGTGGTAGACCTTAGTTCAGTTATATCCATCATCCCAGAGGTAAGGTCTACTGAACTATAACAACGTGCTTTCAGCCTATTTTCTAGATCACATATACCTATTCTATATTCACAGTCAATTGGGGTATATCTGGAAACCCGCATTGCTTGTCCACGGACTATGTTCTTATATACAAAGCCTGGGTGCATACTATGACGATGCAAAAGTGTATCACACATAAACAGAGTAACAGTAGTATGAGTATCTCTAACAGTTTGTAAAATCTCACTACTTTTCACTTTTTGCCTGAATTACCCTGATTTAAATTGTTCTCAGAGTTTCTCTGACCTAGTCACAGTAGTTGTAAATTCTCAAAAGGTAAAGTAGCTGAACTTCAGGCTTTTCTTACGCTGCTAATTAGCAGTTTAATTTAAATTCAGAATGAAAAAATCTGTTTTTGGAAAAGTCTGAAAAATGAAAGCCAGCATGATCAAAACCCTTGGATGAGTTTGCTTCCAAAACAAAAAGAGAGGACCTTTTAATTCAGTTAACATTAAGGCACTCCAAGGTTATAGTATACATCTTGTCTGTTTGGCACAAAATGTAACTAAAATTAAATTTGATGGATGGAAATACTGACTATATTCTTTTTTTTTCTCTTATCTTTTTCCCCCTTTATCTATCAAGTCTCCCCCTTTCGGACTCAGTCCATTCATTTTGTAGTGGTGGGGATCCACTAGGGTGAGGGCTGTCCAGTGGAGTCAGGTGTCATGAGGGTTGCTTTTGTACTCACTGGCATCCCCGCCACAAGGGCATTTTCTCCTAGACTAACCCATCCCTTGAGATTTAAAAATAAAATGTGATATAAGTAAGAAAGAATAGATTCAGAAACATACTGATGTTCATCGTGTTACCCTGCTGCAATCATCACACTTGGGTTATCCTGTCGTCAGGCGGTCCCGCAGTCGGCCTGAATTCCAAAGTCTTGGTCCGGCGTCGGTTGCTGTCGCTTCTTCCCTGATGTCAGTGCGCCAGAGGTATATAGGAGGCATCTGATGCCATTTTCTTCAGTCTTTCTTGCCGCGCGGTGCCCAAAGCAGAAGCAGTTCGCAAGTGCCAGTCGGCCGACTCCTGAGATTTTCGAAGTCGAATTTCAGATCTGAAGTCTTCAATACAACTAAGTACCCCATTGGGGAAACTTTTCTTGCCTCAGACCGATGTCAGAAAAAGTTAACAATTGTATTTCTTGTGGGAAGCAAATACCTCATAAGGATTTTCATTTTTATTGTATACCTTGCCTAGGCCCAGACCACGACGTCACTGGCTGTCGGTTTTGTGCTAGGTTCAATAAGCGAACTATAAAGCGACCCTTTGATTTTGCACGACACTACTTCGGTAGAAAATTTAATTACACTATGCCGTCGGAGCAACCGACTACCGGCGTGCACAAAAAACACAAAGATAAGGACAGGCAGCCTAGATCTAAGCCAGACTCCGAGGCCTCGGCTGGACCGGTCGCCGGTTCTCTGGTTTTCACTGAAGCGCCTATGCAACCCCTGGCTACCGCACAATTGGAACCCCAGACTGCTTTGGATTCTCTGGCGGAGAGTTCTAGGCCGACGCAGCCATTTTCTTTAGGCCCTACCGACGACATTGCGGAAGGAGTAGCCGGTGCTGCAGAAACACTTTCGGTTTCTGAAGGTGTCTTCAGACCGACGACTCTCACCATAAAACCGTATCCTAAGCTTAAGACTCCTTTAAAACCAAAAAAGACTGCACTTCAGTCTCCAGTTCAAGGCCCCATGCCTAAGAAACAGATGCTTAAAATGGCTGAAAATTTGATTTCTTTAATCAGGGGTTCCCAACCTCCACCTGACAAAAGGCCTAGACAAGAGGAGGATTATGCCTCCTCTGATCAAGTGTCTATTTCCTCAGGCTCCTCTGAGGAACAAGATTACTCCTTTCCCCCTTATGAAGACTCTGATGCTGAGGATTCCATTCCCTCAGCTTCTCCCCCTGAAGACTATTCCTTTGGGGAAACCTTACATACCATGAGGGAACATTTCCACTGAGAAGGTCAGGACTACGACTGAAAGAAAAGGCTCAGAGAGTTTCTTTTACTCCCCCAGCACAGACCACTTGCTATCCCCCCAGTTTTAGACATTGTGGATGATGTTTACTTAGAATCTAGTCTAAATCCAGATTCTCTGCCTCCTGCTCCAGCCAAACCAGATAGATACTATAGAGTGCCTGACTCACACAAATTCCTTTACAAAAGCCCTGTTGCTGACCCAGAGACTATCTCCCAGGGTCCCAAAGGGGCTAAGGCTTCCATGGCTAAAAAATTCAGTACCGGGACTGCAGAGCACTAGATAGGTGGGGGAAGAAGGTTTACACCTCAGCCACTTTAGCTATGAGAGCACTAAATTGTCAATTTCACATGCTTAAATACCAACAATTCCTACTGTCTCAAATGAAACAAAAGATGAGCACACACTCTCAGCAGTCTGAATTGAAGGAGATGCAGGATCTGTTGCATGCAGCTGAACAGGTGGGCAAACATACTTTACATTGTGGATTTGATTCCTTGGAAGCTTCCTGTAGAGCAGCTGTTACTGGGTCTGTTATACGTAGACAATTGGTTAAAAGAACAATCTCTGCCTGATCATGTTAAAGCAAAGTTATTAGATGCTCCCTTACAGCAGAGGATGTCCTATTTGGGCTTAAAGCAGAAGAAGTCTTAAAGAAAATGGAGGATAAGGCAAAATCTATGCAGACGGTCAAAGATTTCTTACAGGTTCAGCCCCCATGCTTCAGCAGAAATTGGCCAACAAAAAATTGGTCCTTTCCAGCTACTGACAGACCACAGAGGGGTAAATACAGTTGCCCAAGGGGCAGAGGACAAGCACAAACCCATTACAAACCTCGACAATGGGGCACTGCAACACAGAAGGGAGGAGAAGACAGGGCCCAAACTACTAGAAGGCAAACACAATGACTTAAACCTCAAATTGCCAAGCAAAACTCTCTTGGCAGCTCCCTTGGGAGGAAAATTAGCACTTTTTACAGACAACTGGCGCATCATCACAAAGGACAAATGGGTCCTAGACATTATTTCACAAGGATACAGATTCCATTTCCACACCTTTCCAATGATAAGAGGAATGCCAAACCTGCCACAAAATCAGTGGGCAGAGGCACAAAAAGAAATTACAGCTCTCATGGACATGAAAGCCATTGAACTGGTACCTACACAGGAGCAAGGCCAAGGATTTTACTCAAGGCTATTTCTAGTCCCCAGAAAGGACAATGCTTGGAGACCCATTCTGGACCTTTCAATTGTAAACACCTTCTTACAAGTACCCAAATTCAAGATGCTAACACTACAGCAGCTTCTTCCCATGTTGGGCAAGAAAGCATGGCTAGTAACGTTGGACCTCAAGGAGGCATACCTGCATGTCCCTATCAGACAAAACTGCAGAAGATACCTCTGTTTCATTGCAGGTTCAACCCATTACCGATTCTCTGCACTGCCCTTTGGCTTATCTACTGCACCCAGAGTCTTCACAAAATGCCTGGCACCAGTAATTGCATACTGCAGACAAAGAGGAATTCAAATATACCCATACCTGGACGACTGCCTCATCCAAGCAGAAAACAGGGACATTCTCTTACAACATCTGGCTTTTGTAAAACACCTTCTAATTGGCCTAGGGTACACAGTAAACGAAAAGAAATCAAAACTAGTATCCTCACAAAATATGACATTCCTGGGTGCCAGCTTGAATACAACGGCCAAGATGGCTTATCTGACACCAGACAAACAACTACAACTGACTCAATACTTCAAAACAATGGCAACAAAGACCCAACTCCCTGCAAGAAAAATTCTGCAGGCCTTGGGCTTCATGGCATCTTGCATACTACTAATGCCATTTGCAAAACTGCATATGAGGAAATTACAGTGGTACCTAAAAAGCGTATGGACTCAACACAGTCACAGCTTGGACACGATGATATCTCTCATTCCCTGCCTTCAACAAGAGTTTCTATGGTGGTCACAGGCATGTCACCTCAACAAGGGTCAGCCTTTCACCCTGCCCCCAGCCGGGCAAACTATGACAACAGATGCATCGGACTATGCCTGGGGGGCACACATGGCAGGGCGGTGCGTTCAAGGCATATGGACTGCAGATCAAAGGAATCTGCACATCAATCAAAAAGAAATGCTAGCTGTATACAATGCCCTGACAGCCTTCAAGGGCCTCTTACATCGAGGACAGCTTACAATAAAGAAGGACAACACCACTGTAATGTGGTACATAAACAAACAAGGGGGTACACACTCCTACCCTCTATGCAGGCAGGCAATGACCTTGTGGAACACAGCACTGGCTTACCAAGTTCAACTACAAGCTCAATTCCTGCCAGGAAAAAAGAACACATTGGCAGACGACCTAAGCAGAAACATCATGGATCCCCACGAGTGGAAACTGGATCTACAAGTATTTGCAATGATAACTCAAAAATGGGGGCAAACAGACATAGACCTGTTTGCCAGCCCCCAAAATTATCAGCTAACAAAATTTTGTACAAGGACATTTCACCATCAAGCTTGGAAAGTGGACGCACTCTCATTCAGTTGGAAAAACCTGACAGTATATGCCTACCCTCCATTGCCCCTTCTCACAAAGGTCCTGCTGAAAGTCAGGATGGAGAGACCCAGAATGATACTCATAGCCCCCGACTGGCCACGCCAGCACTGGTACCCACTATTAAGGAATATGACCCAGGGTCCACCATGGATTTTACCACAAATTACTCATTTGCTCACACAGCAAGACAGTCAGATTCTACACAACCAGCTCAAAACCTTAAATTTGGCTGCATGGCAAATCACCTAAGCAACCAGCCAGCTCCTCTTTCTCAAGCTGTTATGGATGTTATTCTGGAAGCCAGGAGGCCCAGCACCAGGAAGGCCTACTCAGACAAATGGAAAAGGTTTTGCACCTGGAACCAAGCTAAAGGCCAAAATACCCTTCAGCCACACATACTTCAGATTATACAGTATTTAACTGAGATATTACACAAAGGACTTTCTTTTTCATCTATTAAAATCCACACCTCAACTATTTCAGCCCACTACAACACGGATCCTCCCTTATTTTCACATCCGCTTCTAAGGCAGTTTCTCAGAGGGGCCAAAAACATTAGGCCCCCCAGGAGAGCACCTACACCAACCTGGGACCTCAATTTTGTTCTGGAAAAACTTACGCTACCTCCTTTTGAACCAGCATTCTCAGCTGACTTAAAGTTTATATCACGGAAGACTGCCCTGCTGCTAGCAATAACTTCACGAGTCTCAGAGCTTCAGGCACTAATGGCAGTAGAGCCTTTCCTCATTTTTCATCAAGACAGAGTTTCTCTACGAACTAACCCCTCCTTTATGCCTAAGGTGGTATCCAGTGTGGCTCTAAATCAAACCATCCATTTACCCACCTTCTTTCCAAATCCACAGAACAAAGGAGAAAGACTCCTGCACTCCTTGGACATTCACAGGCAACTACGTTTCTGCTTGGATAAAACTAAGGTTTTCAGAAAATCTGACCAGCTCTTTGTATCCTATGCTGCAGCTTCACAGGGAAAGGCTATCTCAAAACAGACCATTTCCAAATGGATAGGACATTGCATTCGTTTTTGCTACACCCACCATGGAAAACCAGTTCCTGCTAGCATAAGGCCCCACTCTACCAGGGCAGCAGCTACATCTACAGCCTTCCTCAGGGGGGTGCTAACCAAGGATATTTTGGAAGCTGCAACTTGGAGTTCAGTACACACCTTCACCAAACACTATCACTTACCACTTTACTGTAAGACTAGAGCTGGCTTCGCCACTGCAGTTCTGCAGGGCCTTCTAGCCTCCTTTAACCCTGTTTGACTCCACCTCCCATCCTTAGCTTTGGGATTCTACCCAAGTGTGATGACTGCAGCAGGGTAACACGATGAACATAGTACAGTTTTGTACCAACTATAAATGTAGATGTTCGAGTGTATACCCTGCTGCAGTCCAGGTTACCCTCCCTCCATCCCCTCTGACCTACTAACTAAAACCTTTCAATGCCTTAAAATCTGATACTACCTTTGTGGTGTATTTGCTTACAGCTGGAGGGATGTTTTGTTTTTGCTAAACTTTCATTATTGGTACTGTCTACTGACCACCGTTTTGAGGGGGCACCTGACATCTGGGGCAAGAAATACTGAAGAAAATGGCGTCGGATGCCTCCTATATACCCCTGGCACATTGACGTCAGGGAAGAAGCGACAGCAACCGACGCCGGACCAAGACTTTGAAATTCAGGCCGACTGCGACAGGATAACCCAAGTGTGATGACTGCAGCAGGGTATACACTCGAACATCTACATTCATGGTAGGTACAAAACTGTACTATACGTCTTTTTTAGCTCCTGGCCCTCATTATGGAAGGTTGTATCCCCGTACCTCTGCTACTTGTATATACCAACTCACAAATTATTGTACCTCCGATTAGACAGAATGCTTTGAGATGCTGCAATCTCAGACATAGTGTTAAAATAGGTCTCCAAACTTTCAAACATCCTTCAATTTATTTAACAACTTGTAAATGATGCATTATATTATCTTAGAAACCTCCACAAGAAGGACTGGGAAGTTCAGAGAATTAAGCAACAAATAATTGAAATAATTTGTATAATTTATCTAGTCAGAGAGGAGGCAAGTGCTCTGCACTGACTCAGCAATACATTTCACTCCCCCAACAGCCAGTGACAAAAAGTAATTCAAGAATTCAGTGATGTTTGTTTTTAACAGAATTCTGTTTTGAAAATATCCCACAGTTTTACTACTTAAGAAAGAATGACAGCTACTGCTACTTCACAGCAAGTCATTTAATCCAGAGTTACTCTAATTCAATTGAAGGTATCAGTGAATTATATACATTTATGTAATAGAATATTAAATTAAAATGTCATAATTTTGTGAAAATTGTTTAAACCATAACATTCTAAAGCATAACTTCGCTTTAAAAATTATATAATATTTAGCAAGAAGTGAGGGGCAGCCACGGTGGTTAGCATTGTCACCTAACAGCAAGAGGTTCTTCTGTTCAATTCTCGGTTGGGGCGCCTTCTGTGCAGAGTCTGCATGTCCTTCCTGTGGTCACGTGGGTTTCCTGTGGGTGCTCTGCTTTCCTCCCACATTCCAAAGACATGCAGTAGTTGGATCTAAATTGGCAGTAGGCGCAAGTGAGTTGTATGGATGAACTACAGCGGCAGGGCTAGCCACCCGGCAGTATAAACTTTGGCTTGAGATGATTGTCACTGTTGAAGTGACACCCCGACCCCATGTGCAAAAATGAGCAAAACAGGTTGTGGATGGACAGATGGATTTGTCAAGAGGTTCTGTGGTGTGAGTCTCTGCTGGAGTGTGTTCTGTGCATACTGGATTTCCTTCCTTCATCCGCGTGTGTATTCTCCAACTCCACAAAAAGATATGGTAGGTGAATTGGCATTCTCCAAATTGCCCATAGGTGTACATAGGTGCATGAATGACTTAAGAGTGTGCATTCTATAATAAGCAGATACCTCTCTAGAACAATTGCACTCATTGGCTGCCAGTATATGCTCTGGCATCCCATAACCCTGTAAAAGGCTAAAGTAGGTTATTATAAAGTGTATAGGTTAATTGTTTGCACAGATGAAAAAAGGTTAAAAAAAAAAACGGTAATTACTGTAAGTGCTCCCAACACTTCATGTTTCTTGATGGTTCCTTTTTATTCAGTTAAATTGAAGTAATAGAAGAATTCATGATTTTCTTTTATCTACAAAAAAACTGCAAATTGTAAAATTCAAAAATACATGTTAATGAAAAGGAATTTTTTTTAATCACAAAATATTTAAACTGTCAGTACCACAAAGACCCCTTATGGTCAAGAACACCAGTAGCCCAGGACATTGCAACTGTTTACTAAAAGTAAGGGTAAAATAGTGGCATTTAATAACATACACACTTATTCCAAGTCTTGCTACAAAGTCCTGAATAAATAGTGGTGGTAACTCGACATATTACAGTGTTGCAGACCCTTTTGCACCTTTATACTCTATGTACAGTTTGGTGGTGCTGCGGTAGCGTTGTCGCCTCACAGTAAGACACTGTCCGGTTCGATTCTCAGCTAGAGCGTCTTCTGCTTGGAGACATGCGTGAATGGGCATACCTTCATTGAAAGTTGTGCGTCAGAGCTGACAACTCGGCACGTAAAAATCTACTGCCAGTCATTAGCGGACCGGAGTTCCACTGTGGTGACCCCTAACCGGGAAAAGCCGAAAGACACAACATACTCTATGTACAGTTGTTTATTTTTTTTACCTAACTGCATACTTTAGTACACTGTTTGTCATCTCACCTTCTCTGTTATTTTTTTTTAAACACTTGTTAATTTCATTTGTCTGTGTGGAGCTTTTTTCCCTGGGCCTTCGCTGAAAATGGACATATTGTCCAGTCGGACTTTCCTGGTAATCAAATGTAAAATAAATAATAAATAAGTAAATTGTACAAATGTCTAACTAGAAGTGAAGCGAACAGATAATATTTTAAAACAACAGCATAGCATTTTAAATGTTTGGTTCAGTTTGATAAGCTTTCACATTTCTCTCAAAAGATTACATGAAAATTTTAGAACACACATTCTGCAGACTCAAACTTACATGTATTTGCTTGTAGGCATAGAGAGGTCTATTTGCAATGTTTAACATAAATATCTTTAGCTGTGTGGTAATATATTTTTAATATAGATCACAAACTGTACTTCAAAAATAAAGTTCATGTAAAAGTATTCCTGGTAAAAAAGTTCCTGTTTAGCTAATCTAAGCTAAAAATGTTTATTTTATAGCAGTTTTGTACACTGCACTGTGATATCGACTTTATACTGGCATATAGAAAAATAGGCAAAAAAGAGCATAGGATGTTCTTCGTAGTTAATGTTACAGTATTGATTGTTGGGTCTTCATGACATGCAGAAACTTATGACTGTCCCCAATTTCCAGAGTTTTTACATCATCCCTAGCAGACAATCATCCATAGGCATACATCTAGATGTCATGGTGTAAGAAGGTTATCCATCAGGGTCATCTTCATATTTTTCTAGCTGTGCAATTTAATGTGCTTCACATATACTCAGTATGCTTAAAGTACATTGGTCAGCTCGTTTTTCCAGAGAACCACCTTCCAGTCAGATAAGTACCCTGTTGGGGAATTTTGTATACTAATTTAATGTTCAAAAAAGCCAATGATTGCTTGAAGTGTGGGAAGCAAATCCAGCATAAAGATTTTCACTCAGTTTGTCTGTTCTGCTAGGAGCCTCATCATGATGTCTGTAGCTGTCCTGACTGTGCAAATTCCATGCAAAAACTGTTAAAAGTGTAGGGACGAGGTACTAGCCACTCATATGGTTTCCTCTTTTTTTTAATTTCTCTAAGTCTTTTGGGTTTCTAATACCATGATGGCAATGGACCCCATTCCAAAGTCAAAGTATGATTAAAGTTCATGAAATTAGTATTGTTTCAACCTTTGATGTTAACCAGAAGTGCTCTTCACAGCACCAACAATGTGCCCAGTACTGACTCTTGCAATTCATATGAAGTTACATCTGTCTGTAACACATCTAAGTATGATTGTAAATTCTTTTTTATAAGATCCATTGCTCCTACTACTACTGGAAGTCTCCGAGTAACCTTCTTCTACATTACCCTCATTTCTGCCTGCAAATCCTGGTATTTTATAACTTTGTCTCTCTCAGTACATACTATACTGTAGTCAGTGGGTATAGTAATTTCAATGATCAATGCTACTTTTGTCTTGTTTTCATGAACTACTATATTGTTTTTTTCGCATCTGTTTTTTGAACTTTTGGTAATGGATGATCCCATGTGATGTAAATTTCATCATTTTCTGTAATGCTTTGTGTCTCATGTTTCCAATGTTTTTAAGCTAATTCAGTAGTATAATGTTTGCAAAATCCCCGATGTGACAGTCTTGCCACATTATTATGCCTTTCAGTGTACAGTCCTTCTGCCATTAGTATATCACAACCAGCAACAAGATGTGTGACTGTTTCCAATTTTGTTTTACAAAATCTACATCTGTCTGTTTCTCCTACATGTTCAATAGACATTGTAAACCAACGTGCACATAGTCCAATATCTTGGGCAGCTAATATTAACCTGTATACTTTTGGTTTAAATTCATCTCTTCTCAACTATCCCTGCATTCAGTCCTGATCAACATGAGGTTTTTCCAAGAGTTTTCTATACTTGCAGCTATATTCATGCAATTTCCACATCTCTTTCATTTCCATCTGTTCCTTCACCTTATATTCTTTCTTTTGTTTTTTGGCATATTCAGTTGCTACCTGATTTTTATCTGCTTCTGGTTTAATTTCCATTCCTGCTTGATGCCGATATGCTTCTGCTAAACTAAGCTGGGAAATCATCTTAGACTTATTCTGCTCATGTTTTTAAACTTTCACTATGTTGAGGTCTTGTGAGGTCAGCAGATATGTATGCAGTCCTACTCAGTTTCGAGGAGACCTATACCTCCTTCAGAACAGGGAATATTTAATCTTGGTAATAACTGATTTTTATAAATCTTTTCGATAAACATGTAGCATCCTTATTGTTTTCTTGTCCAACCAATCCAACACCCTTTAGGGCCAGTCAGTCACTCCAAAACTGTAAGTTAGGAAAGGAGGAGCAAATTGGTTTATAGTTTGGACTTTGTTCCTAGATGTCAGTACTGTTTTTAGTATTAGTTTTAGTCTTCTAAAATATTCCTTACCAAGTTTTATTCACATTTGTTCATGTGTTATTGTTGATCTTTCATCATTTCCCAAATATTTATATACTCCCTCTACTCAAATTCTTTTATATCACATTGCTATCCCAGGCTGATGTTTTCTTTGTCCTGCAGCTTTCCTGTTTTAAAGGTTGCTATTGCACATTTATCAAGACCAAATGACATTTTTTTTATCATCTGAAAAAGTTTTGACCACTTTGCAGTTGTGCCTTTAGTTCCTCATCTGATGAACTATACAGTTTTAAATCATCCACAAAAGAAGTTGAGAAGTCTTTACACTGTGCTGTTTTCTGGGAGCCAAATTGTAGCCATGACCTAATCTGTTAAGCAGACAGCTTAATGGGTTAAGGACAAGACAAAGTAGCAGCGGTGACAAAGAGTCAGCCTGGAATATCCCCATTGAATTTTTTTTCCCTGGAATAATAATTTGTCCTTTATAATGGCTTAATTGCAAAGTGGTTTGCAACTGTTTCATGGTCGCTGTACTATAATCGTTCAAAGTAGCGTGTACCTTATACATTTTTAAGCACTATTTTATTCATGAATGTGGGATGCTTTTTGTAGTCTATCCATGCCATACTTAGATTCTTCCACTTTTTACAGTTCTCCATTATGGCTTTATTTAACAACAAATGATTTTTTTGTTCCATATGACTGTCTTTTATTACCCTTTTGTTCTGTTTGCCATAATTGAGTTTTCTTTTAAATGAGTATAAACTCTGTCAGCATCAATTCCAGTGTATAGTTTATACGTCGTCAGAAGACAAGTTATTGGTTTGTAGTTTTTTGGGTAGCTTGCAGGTTCGCTGTTAAGTAGGAGTATTGTTTTTCCTGTTGTTAACCAGGTTGGTGTCTGTTCAGATGCGCATATACATAGTTCCTACTCATGGCTAAATCGGCATGTAAATATATTACTTTTTAGCCAGAAGTTGGGGTACTGCATCTGTGCCTGGGGTTTTTCAGTTAGTAGCTTTTCTTAACTTTGTTTCAATTTCTCTGGCCGTTACTTCATCCCATTTCATATCCTGTACATTTGAACTTCTTTTTTTCTTTCACTTCTCCTAACCATTCAGCATTTTTGCCATGTTCCACAAGATCTTCATATCTATGTTTTTCCAAAATGTATCTTTCTTCTTTTTTGGTAGGCTTTCAATTTCTTTTACGTTGTTTCCCAATTATCTATAAAACTTTTTGGGGTCATCAGTAAATTGGTTATTTTATACTTTTCCTTTATATTTATCTGCATATCTTCTAAGTTTTTCAGCCTATGCTGATATCTTTAGTTTATTATTTGCAATAGTATATGTACGTTCCTGATCTGTTCTGATACTGTGCGTTGCTTTTGCCATGTCTGTCTTTTGCAGTATTTTTGTTAATCTGTTCCCTCTTCTGTACACTTCTAATAGTGACACTTAAGTGCTTTATAGTTTTCTCTGATACTTCCATGATGGCATTTGATTTCTCCCCTTCCTTTCCCTTACTGCCCTGTATTTTTGTGGTAAGACTTTATCTGTTATTAATTTAGCTGCACAGTAATATATCCTATTTACTTTGTTATATTGAATGAATTCCTATGAACAGACCTAATTACTTTCTTCATTTGTTTTATCAAACTTCTAACTTTTTGAGTTTTATTGACTTTCTGTAATTTAGTTATTTCACTGATCTTAATATGTCTGTCCAGCTGTATTAAATCAAGCAGCTCTTCTCTTAGATTATTTTCTTCTAAACTGAGGGTGCATTCTTTGTTCTTGGTTTCCTGTGGGCATTCGGGTGGTTGGGTCTGAGGTCGCTCAGCAGGCCTCAGCCTCTGACGTTTATGCTGTGGGTCTTGAGGGAGACTCCCTGTCTTTCTCGACTATTGAAACTACACCTGAAGTTGCAGTTGGATGTTCACATCTTCAGGTCACCCTTTTAAAATGGACAGCCAAACTGAAGTGAACCACTTCTTTTTTATTAGCACCACCTCTGTTCACTTCTTCTTAGACTGATGCCCAAGACATCTTAAAATAGCACAGAAGTTTAAGGAATTTATGAAATCTAGAGTACCCTCACTTGCTCTCACAATTGAGGCCTCCCCATCTAAAAGATGCAGGAAAGTAGCTTTTCAGAAAGAGGAAGAGTCCTGTAGCTCTAAGAATGAGGAGAAATTGTCTTATTCTGGCCATCACAAAGTTACCCAGAAGGCCAACCCTCTCTTTCGCCTTCCCCCCGAGGACCTTTGCTTCAGGGATACACTTCACAGAATGAAGGAGGCTTTCATTTGGGAAAGTTAGCAGTTCTGTCAGGCTCAGACCCACTTCAGGAAACTGCTAATCTTGACTTTATCCTGATCATTGGCTATTACTCCTGTACACATTGTATTTGGTGATGTCTGTGAAGACCCTGATTCTCTCTCTCTTCTGCTCCTAGGGAGCCAAACATGTTTTACAGAGTACTTGAATTTCACAAGCACCTTTACAAAAACCCAAAGGCTGACTCTTCTGTAGTCTGCACTGAATCCACAAAAGGTGTACCTAAGGGATGAACAAGGCGTCTCCTACCTAATGACTTGAAAGTAGACTATTAGACAAAATTGAGAAGAAAAACTTATACTTTTGTCACCTTGGCAGTGAAAGCTTTGAATTGTCTGTTCTATATGCTAAAGTTCTTTAAAACTCTTTAGGACAAGAGTCTAGGTAAGATGGACTCCATTCCAGATAGAGCCTTATCTAAGGAAATCCAGGAGACAACAAGAGAAGCTTTACAATCTCCCTAAAATGTGGGTATGATGCCTTAGAAGCATGGCTCAGGTCACAGCCCCTGTCAGAACAGTTAAATGCAGTACTGGATGCTCCATTAGATAAGGAATTACTTTTTGGTCATACAGCTGAACAAGTTTTTGAGAAACTGGATAAAAAAGAAAGGAAATTAAAACTGTGAAAGAATTTGACCTGCCCTGACCCTAATGCATAGTAGGAATTACTCTTCTAAACCATTGCCTTTTCCACCTAGACAAAACAAGGAGAGACCAAGACAATCTAAGAAATAAAAACTCAAAACTAACAAACACACTGCAGAAATGGCAACAGGAATGCGACTCAAGTCTATGCCATTTTCATAGTGTGCTTGATAGTTCTGAGTGTTTATTCACTACTCAACATAGAGGTTTTAACAATCTAGGAAATGGCAAACAAAACAATTACACAAAGCAGTGAGCTCCAAAGAGCCCACCCAGCAAAGAGAACGACTGTGACTATGTTCTACCCCAGCCTCCTTTATGTTCTTCCCACTCTGCCCTCCAAGCCATTGATGGGAAGACTGTCCTTTTTCCTAAATTATTGGAAGACCATCACCAGGGACCAGTGGGTCCTCAGCATAATAGAGGAAGTGAGCTACATCCATTTCAGAGAAATCCAACCCTTCTGGGTATTTCAAAACCACCAAAAGAAAAAGAAATCCTCTTTCCACCTGTCTTCACGGAGCTACTTCACCAAGGATCTATCCAGTCCATCCCTCTATGACAAGAAGGAAAAAGCTTCTACACAAGGGTATTTCTAGTTCTGAGAAAAGAGAACACCTGGAGGTCCATCTTGGACCTCTCAAAACTAATCAAGTTTCTCATCATCCCAAAATTCAAAATGTGTTCCATTGTCAAAACTAGATCTTCCAAGATGCCTTTATGGTCACTCTAGACTAAAAATATGCTTGCCACCTTGCCCCCATAGCAGACAGTCATAGAAAGTGCCTAATATCTGTAGCATACAGCTTCCCACTTTCAGTTCTCTGCCTTACCTATTTGGACTATCTAGTGCTCCCATAGCAACATTGCACAACTTTAGGGGTTCATATTTATCCCTATTTAGATGACTGTCTCATTCAGGGAAGATCCACATTAGAGACACTAGATGCCTTGCAGATCACCACAGACTGCTTTTAGAAGGTAGGTCTCACCGTAAATCTTCAAAAATCCCAAACCATCCTTCAAACAAGGATCCTGTTTCTGGAAGCTGTCATAGATTTGGTTCAACAGAAAGCCTTCCTAACCCAAGACAAGATAGGTTTCTTAACAGCCTATCTGACAAGTCTGCTTGTAAAGCAGCTCATCCCTGCAAGACAATTCCTGAAGATGCTGGGGTACATGGCATACTGCACTCACATGATTCCACTTGCAAAGTTACACACAAGAAAAATTCACTGGTTCCTGAAAAATGCTTGGAAACAGCATTCCCAACCCTTGCAAACCCTACTGCCTCCCCTTCCATGCCTGAAAAAAAGAACTTCTATGGTGGAAGAAGACCACAAAGAGGAATTCAGAGATGAATTTCTCTTTACCATAAGCAGACAAAACCATCACCAAAGGCAGTTCAGTAACAGCTTGAGGGCCCACTTAGGTTCTCTGCTGAGAGGACCAAATACCCTGCACTTTCAAAGAAAGTTGCACATAAATCAAAAGCAGCTATTAATACCTGCCTGGCCATTAAAGCCTTTCAACAGAACTTAAGCCAGAGGACACTGGAAATCTGGACAGTTGACACTACAGTGACGGAGCACATAACCAAGCAAGGAAGAACTTTGTTTTACCCTCTGTGCAGCCTTTGTATGAAAATTCGGATGGTAATTCAAGAAGTAGGGTAACCCTCATTGCTTCTTATAGTCCAGTTCAGAACAATACCCTGGCAGATTCTTTAAGCAGGGACCTTCTAAACTGCAGTGAATGGATGATAAAGACAGAGGTCTTCCTGGACTAACCATACAGTATGAGGAGTGTCCCTCAGTAGACCTCTTTGTCTCTCTCCCCAGCAAATAATTACAGATGTTTTGCTCCAGAACTCAACAGACAGGAGCTTGGAAAGTTGATGCTGTCTGCTTCACTTGGACAAATTGGTTTCTGTATGCATTTACACCCTTACTCCTGATCCCCAGGGTACTCACAAAAATCAGGGCAGACAGACCCAGCACAGTCCTAGTGACCCCCTGCTGGGGAGACAGCACTGGTTCTTCCTCCTCCTTACCCTCAGGGAAGGGAGAGACCACACCCTGCTGGAGGAAGTGGATGTCCTCAGTCAAGCTAAGGGATCTGTTTTCCACCCCCACCTAGCAACATTCTGGTTAAAAGCCTGAACGGTTGGATTTTGACACCAAGTAATGCATCCTATCCCAAGGATGTGCTTATTCTTAAGGATGCAAGGAAACCCAATACCGGGAAATCATACCAGGCAAAATAGAAAATATTTTCCACCTGGTGTCACAGCAAAAACACTAACTAACCCATCACAGGCAGACATTAACTCACTCTTACAGTATCTGTCAAGCCTCTTTAGATAATGACGTTTCTGTTCCAACATTAAGGTGCATGCATCTGCCATATCAGCTTGCCTACACTGGGCCCCACCTATCTTCTCATACCGTACATGAAACTTTTTCTATAAGGGGTGATTCACGCGAGACCACCCAGAAGGCGGACTATTCTGGCATGGAATCTAAATTGTGAGTTACACAATAACCCTGCCCCTCCCCCCTTTGAACCTGCCACTACCTTTCTAAAGATGCTCACTTGGAAGACCACTTTAATTATAGCTGTTACATCGGGAAGGAGAGGTTTTGAGCTGCAAGCCCTTTTGTATAAAGAATGTTTCACTGTCTATTACAGAGATAGGGTCACCCTCAGAACAAACCCTTCTTATATACTTAAGGTGGTATTAGAATTTACTTTGCCAGTCTGTCCACTTAAAAATCTTCTTCCAAAATCCACAGAAAACGACAGAGTAAGTCCTCTACTCCCTGGACATCCACAGGCATATTAGGTACTGTCTAGATAGGACAAATACTTCTTACTGAGCAGAACAGTTACTGGTGGCTTTCATAGAGGGTAAACAGGGCAAGCCTGTCTCCAAAAGAAGTACTTCAAAATGGATAGCAAATAGCATTAAGTTCTGTTAATTATACCATGGAAAAGATTTAACTGGACATATTTAAGTCCACTCCTACCCAGGCCATCCTAGAGGCACCCACATGGAATTCCGTGCACACCTTTACAAATTGTTATAACCTAGGCAATGTCTCCAGGGCTAGAGCAGGTTTCGCTACTTCCATCCTGCAAAGTCTTATTTCCTAGGGTCATACCAATGATGCACCACCCAATTTTTAGCTTTGGGGGTTCTTTCAAGAATAAGTACTGCAGTATTGACTACAAAGAACATAGTACAGTTGTGTCCCACTTAACTGTAATAGTCAATGTTCAAGTAGTCCAGTGTTGCAGTACAAACTTCCATCCTCCAGCTCAACTTCTGACCACTTGACTCCAGTCCCTGGGTGCAAGGGGTAGTGGAGAATAATCCTTCTATCTCTATCCTCCCCTCTCTGCCACCTTTGTTTTTGTTCCTCTTCCTCTCTTCAGTTCAGACAACTGGGGAGGTCTTGCTGTTCTCTGCCATCAGACTGTTACTTCACTACTTAGAAACATGGCCGACAGACACTCTTCTTTTATACCCTGATGTCCAGACATTGGTCTTCAGATGTCCATCAGCTAGTGATGTTGTAAAGACTGTGGAAATCTGGCCAGTTGTAGGCTTCTTCTTGGCAGGAAGACCGAAATATCACTACTGTAATATTGATCTACTCGAGCATTACAATTATGGTAAGTGGGACACAGCTGTACTTATTTTACTAACAGTATTCTTTTCATATGCAGTCATTGTTTTGTACAGTTATTAATAGCACCAATATGTGCAGATGTTGTTTAAAAATGTTTGCTTTTTCATAGTGTAAGCCTGTTTACTAGAAAACAAGCTTGCTTAAATTTATTTTTCCATGTTTGTTTGTCTTTTCGGCTTTTTCCCGGTAAGGGGTCGCCACAGCGGAACTCCGGTCCACTAATGATTGGTAGTAGATTTTTACGAAATGCTGAGGTGCCAGCTCCATGCCCAACCTTCAACAAAGGCACACCCATTTACGTACGCATGTCTTTTGAGCACTACCCAATCGCAGGGAGGACATGCAGACTCCACACAGACGTTACTCCCAAGCCACACAAAGCTAAATTTAAATCAGTTGAGATTTTATTATATACACAGATTATAGTGTAAAATCAGGAAAAGGTTTTTGAAGTATGTTTAAAGGTTCTTAAGACAAATCAAGCACATTTTTAGCAGGTTCATTAGAAAAAAAGCAAGAATCACTTTATAGCACATCTAAAATGTATTTGTTTTTGGTTAACAGCTGTACTCATTTCAAAAGAAGTTTATTTTTTTTTCCTGATAGAACATTCTGAGATACATGAATTCTTAGTCATTTTCCAAGAGTAATCATGTTTATTTTTGAGTACTTGCATGACTTCCTAGGCATCTTGAAAGTTAAGAATTTAACTTGCATAACTCATTACGTCTGAGTGATGCCTCCAGGTACATGTGTAGTTAACTCCTACTGACACCTCTAGGTGTCAAATATTGCTTGTTCTTATTTGCATCAATAATTCCCAAACCATACTATGTACGGGGTTTTTAAAAGAGTTCATCTTAAAGCTTACACAATGGCAAACTCAACTGCATTAATATTTGAACTCTGTCTAGTGCAGGTAAGGAGATATCAAATGTTTTTATGTTATTCATTTATATCGATATAATTGTCACATTTTTCTAAATATCTCAACAACCAAGTAACACATGCAGAACTGAAGAAGTCCACGGATGTGTGGATGAAAGGGCTTAACCAAGTTTTGTTTGTCACATTGGAATAAATTGTGGTACTTTTTATGAGCGGCTTCTGGTGAATCTGTACATAGCGTACTAGAAGGGTTTTTAGTATTTAATATTCAGGTATGGAGAAAATCATGAGAACTTCTATGCCAAATGTATAGTACACACACAATTTTTTCAATCACAGGTAGAAAGAAACCAATTGTCTCATAGGATATAGAAAGGTAATTAACGTGTCATAGGGTAGACGTTTATTGAAGTGATGCCAGGTAGAGTACTGAGAATAGAGAAGAGGACAGAGTAGAGTGTAATTAGCCTGGAGTTGTGCAGGAACATAGCAATTGTTTAGAGTAATATTCTTTTTTTAGTTGTTGGAAATTGTGAGTAGTGGGATTAGTTGGAGTATGCTGCACCCATTAGAATTTAGAATTATTAATAGTATATTTGCTATGCCTGGGTCTGAGTGCTGGTCCTATTTTGCTTAAGTTTAGAACACTGCTGGGTTTTATTATGTAGTTTCCTAATGTAACTAAAGAAGGATTTATAATAAGTCTTGCTTTAGAAGCTAATTTATGTTCAGGATTTGCTCTACTAGCTCGATAGTAGCTTTTAATTCCTTACTGATATTAACACAATATTTAATATGAGTAATTCTAGATCTGTTATATAATTTCATTTTTTCCTCTTGTTAGATTGTATTTCATTTGGTGGATCACCGGCATGGTTTGTTCTTAAACTACCCATTTTGTCTGTCTCTAGCAGAGACAGACAGGTCAGCACGCTTTTGTATGTTTGGGATTACCCAGTTTGATGGGGTATTTCAGAGCTGCACAGTTTAAGGCTGCTATACATAGCACAAGCAGAAACCTATAATTCAAAGTGGCAAGGGATGTTGATGAAACAGGTGGGAAGCTCAAGAAACAGAGACTGGGATTTTGGATGTAGATCCTTAAAGAGAATAAAAATAACCTTATATAACATTATATTCATAAAGTACCAGAATGTATTCTAAGAACTAAGAAACATGGGACTGGAGGAAGGAGATTCTGCCGATATGGATGACTGCAATTAGCAATACAGACAATAAACCAGGGGAGGCTGGAATTTATTGGAGAAAACTGGCAAAAGAACCAAAGTATTGGGAGCAAATAATTAGACCGGGAAAGGTAATAGAATGAAAAAGGCCAAGAATTTATTTGGACTGCAGGCTAGAGATTGCCTTCCCTATCAAGGATTGGTATCAGACTATAGGTAAACAGCAAGAAGTAGGGGGATTATAAGCAAAAGACCAGCACTGGTAGAGTTTTTGGTAGAATCTAGAACAGAAGCTGCTGTTAAAAAAGGAATAATTAGTGCAGAGTACAAAATATTGCATGAATAACCATAAGAATAAGTCAGAGGAAGTTAGAAAGGATTGGGAAGACAAACTGGATAATAAATTCACAAAGGAACAATGGAGGGTATGTGTATGTTTCTCAAATATGCAACAGAGGATTTAGGATCTTTGCTTGGAAGTGTTTACATAGGTATTTTATACCCCAAGTAGACCCCAATTAATTTTTCCTCAGGGAGACAGCAAATATTGGAGTTGTGATGGAGAAGAAACAGGTACTTGGGAACATATTTTCTGGGAGTGTAATGACTTGGCAGACTTTAAATATCCCTGCAGAATACTCTGTCAGAGATACTGGGTGAGCAATTGCTGTAGCTAAGGAAATTATTTTTTATGCTATGATACAGAATCGGAATTGCCTAGACATAGTATGGCCTTGCTGAGACTAATTATGGTGGCTGCCAAAAAAAGCAATTACTAAAAAATGAAAATAAAAGTCTAAACCAACTATATTAGAAGTAGTGAATATAGTAAAAGAGGTATAACAGCTGGAATTGGGATCTTTAGAAAAGGGTAGGAGCAAATTACAGTAAAATCTCACTTAACCGGCACCCGTGGGGATTGGTAGATGCTGGTTAAGTGCAGTTTCCGGTTGTCTGAGAGCCACTTTGCAATTTTTTATTGGCTCGTATACCTGTATATGAGCTAATCAAAAATCGCAAAGCGGCACATCTTCTGTTCAATGTGGAACAGCCCACTGTTCTGCATTAAACAGAAAAGTCTCCACTTTGCAATTTTTGATTGGCTTGTATGCCGGCAGACGAGCCAATCAAAAATCACAAATTGGAGCCACCTCTAGTCTGTAATGCACTGAGTAGAAGTGGCTCTATTTTGCAACCCCTGATTGGCTCGTCTACTGGAATACCAGCCAATCAAAATTACCAGTTGCTTGAGTTCCGGTTAACAGAGACTCTGTTGTACATAGAAAAAATGGGTATTGTGGAAACAATGCATGCAGAAAAATAACTAGGTTTAAAAGAAGGCAGGATTTGAGTGAGCTATGTAATGTTTGCCTGACAATGACTAGATAGATTATAAGTGATGTATGTTTGGAACTAAAATTATGTCAATATGGTTTGTTTTCATTTATATAAATGTATGATTGCCTATGGTCATACATGATAATAAAGATGTTTCGTGTTTAAAAATGTGACACTTTTGTATGTGGGAATAGAACTCCTTTGTATAAATAGCAACTATGCTGGCGTCAGACATGGGAAAGTTATACGTGAGTCTGGATAGCTTGTCACATAGTTTAAGGAGGTCTGTCCATTTGAAATTCTTGAATTCAGAATTACTGACTGCAGCGATTTTAGAGATTTTGCAAGAGAAGGTTAGAAGTTTATTGCCAAACTTAACCGGGAATGAGAAACTAGAGGGGCAGTACATAATTACTGTGTTTGCTCTGACTTATAAAATTCAGTTTACAACCTAGAACCTAAAGAATATTACCACTATAAAAATACTTTGTGCTGGAGGGTTTGCTATTTATACTTCTTTCATACCCCTTTGGTCCTAGAGATATGAACATTTGTTTGAAATGTGAGGACATCATTTCATTCTGTCAAAAGGCTAAGACTCTGCCCATTGGAAGTTACAGTGCAGACTTCTTGAACTCCACTGGAGTGAATGAGGTAAGTCTTGGGTTTTAGGAGGAAACAGTTCATCAAAGGACTGCATGGGCACATTCGATCACAGTGTCTCCTTTGGGTTTATAGTTTAATATAGCATTAACCAATGACTGGGTGTGGTATATTGAAGATTTACCCATGGTTGGTGTGGCTTAATTACAAGAAGGAAGCCTGAGTGGTTAAACAAAGGCAAACGTGGGTAAATTCATAGGTTCATAGATTACTATTAGCTAACTGCCCTTATGAGTCATTTTAAGCCTAGCCAATTATCCCATTTGAGAATCAAACCCTGCACCTTGTGGTAAGGCAAGCACCTTAACCATTAAGCCAAACTTACCCCCCCCCCAATATTTCACACCCAGGAGTTCGTTATTGCTGTTATACTATGACACTATTTAAGAAATTACTTACTTTTCTTAAATAATGTCTTTGTATTACGGTGCTGTAGTGTTCTTCCTCTTTCTTTCCATATTCTGCTCCTTTCTTGATGTACTGTGCATGTATATAGGACTTCTGTTACCACGCTCACGCAGTACATCAGCACTTTGGAAAGGAAGCAATGGAGAAAGGAAGATCTCGGTTGCTTCCTTTTTTAATAAAGTTTGCAATCCAGACAGTTCAGAGGTATGATAGAAACAGGACAGAAATACAAGGAAAATTGGGTAGGTTTCTTTAGTTTTGCATAACATACTTGATTTTCTTTGTATTTTCTCTGCCCTCAGTACATGCCTCTTGATCTCTTAGCTCATAAAAACTGGAAAGCTGTAGCCTATATTAATAAAAAAAGTCCGAAGTGACCGGAGTTTTTTCGATTGGTATATGCTCAATTTACAGCAGGCACACTGGTTGGGGTGACCAATCAGCATGCACGTTTTGAATGTAAATGACCTGTCATTGTATTGTAAATATTAAACATTTCTAGGACAATATCCTTTATTGAAAGGATTCTGAAAGCCAGTGAAAGCCACACTTTATTTTAACCCCCAAAATTCAAAATCTGGATTTTCTTAACAAATTTACTGAAAACTACCAACATAGTTGTTATTAGCAAATAAAAAAGATGTAGCAGAAGCAGTTTTACATTTAAATGTCATCAGGTAGCATTTACTGGTAAATGTGATTCTTCTCTTAAAAAGAAGCCAATAAACATTGAACTATCAGAACATCTAAGAAAGAGAGAGAGAAGATATTATTACTGAAGGCCAACAAATAGACTTAGCATGGTTGCTGAAAAACTTTGGCCATGAGAGGGATGGCAATGTAGAACAAATGAGGAGTGTTAAAAGTAAAAAGTATGTATTAAACAGACACTCCTAAATGAATGTATTTCTAAATGTGAAATGTCTGATATGAATCATATGATATATGTTAAGTATTTAATTACTATTTATATATTTATTTGGTTGTTGTATTATTTGTTGAAGAGTATTTGTATTTATTTATTTGATTGTTTACTGTTAAGAATAGGATGGCATTTTATTGTTAAAGTATATTGGAGTTTTTAATGTAGGAGTGTTTATAAATTACAGTTGTGTACACTTACCATAAATGTAGATGTCCGAGTATATTCACTGTTGCAGTCATCACATTTGGGTTATCTGCTTGCAGGTAGCCCTCAACCGGCCTGCATACCAGAATCTTCGGATTTCTGCGTTGGATGCTGTCACTTCTTCCTTGATGTCAGGGGTATAAAACATGCAGCCAAAGCCATTACATCAGTTTTTCTTGCCCCAGATGCCAGGTGCCGCCATAATGGGAAGCAATTAAATGGTATGGTAAAACCCCCATCAAAAAGCAAATACACAAGAAAAAATATACATACCAACCATAAGGAGAGGTAGAGCCAAGAGAAGTCAGGGGGCTGGAGGGAGAGTAACCAGGACTGCAACAGTGAATACACTCGAACATCTATATTTATGGTAAGTGTACACAACTGTACTATGTTCTTCGTGTTTCACTGTTGCAGTCATCACATTTGGGTTGATTCCCAAAGCTAAGGAAGGTAGGAGGAAGTTAAAGAGCATTAGTGCCAGCTATTAATCCCTGCAAGACTGCAGTGGCAAATTCAGCTCTGGATTTAGAAAAGATAGGCAAGTGGTAATGCTTGGTGAAGGTATGTACAGAGCTCCAGGTAGCAGCTTCTAGGATGTCTCTGGTAGGGACCCCTCTGAGAAATGCTGCAGAGGTAGATGCAGCCCTGGTGGAATGTGATCTTATCCCCTGTGGGATAGGTTTTCCATGGGTGCTTGTAGCAGAAGTGAATGCAATGGGCTATCCATTTGGAAATGGTTTGCTTTGAAATGGCCTTCCCCTCTGCCCCTGCAGCAAAGCTAAGTAGCAGCTGCTTAGATTTTCTGGTAGGCTTAGTCCTGTCCAAATAGAATCTAAGTTGTCTGTGCATGTCCAGAGAGTGCAGTATTCGTTCCCCTTTGTTTTGTGGATTAGGGGGAAAAAAGGCAAATGAATGGACTGATTTAGGGCCACAGAAGATACCACCTTGGGCATAAAGGAAGGGTTAGTCCTGAGGGAAACCCTGTCTTCATGGAAGATAAGGAAGGGTTCCACTGCCATGAGGGGCTGTAATTCAGACACTCTTCTTGCTGTATTTGTGGCTAGAAGGAAGGCTGTTTTCCAAGAAAGGAATTTCAACTCAGCTGTAGCTGCTGGTTCAAAGGGGGGGAAGAGTGAGCTTTTCCAATACAAAGTTAAGGTCCCAGGCTGGAGTGAGAGCTATACTGGGGGGTCTTAAATTTTTGGCCCCTCTAAGGAATTTCTTTAGCAAGGGGTGAGAGAAAAAGGGTGGCTCTGTATTATAATGTGCTGAAATAGCAGAGGCATGAATTTTAATTGACGAGAAGGATAGGCTCTTGTGGAGCATTTCTGTTAAGTACTGTAGAATCTGAGGTAAGCTGGGCACCGTTGTGCCCATCCCCTGAGCCAGGCTCCAGGAACAGTATCTTTTCCACTTTTCAGCATAGGATTTTCTAGTACTAGGCCTCCTTGCCTCCAGAATGACATCCAGTACCTGCTTACTGAGGGATGCAAAGGGAGAGCTCAAGGAATTAGCCAGGCTGCAAGGTTCAGGATTTGAAGCTGAGGGTGCAGAATCTAGCCTGCCTGCTGGCACAACAGGGAAGGGGTCTGAGGCAGGTGCCATGGTTGTAGCAGTACTATACTGCACAAGAGGGGGTACCAGTGCTGGCTTGGCCAGTCTGGTGCAATCAGTATTGTCCTTGGCTTGTCCTGTTTGATCTGCAGTAGAACCTTCGAGAGGAGAGGCAGAGGGGGAAAGGCATAAACTGAGAGGCTTTCCCAAGTAAAGGACAGGGCATCCACTTTCCAAACTTGGCTGTGGGGAGTTCTTGTGCAGACTTTGTTCAATTGGTAGTTCTGAGGGGAGGCAAACAGGTCTATCTCTGGAGTCCCCCATTTGCTCCTCAAGAGACTGAATATTTTGGCTTCTAGTTTCCATTCGTGTAGGTCCATGAGATTTCTGCTTAAGTCGTCTGCCAGTGAATTTAGTATGCGTGGCAGGAATTGAGCTTGCAGGTGTACTTGGTAGCTCAAGGCTGTGTTCCACAGAGCCATGGCTAGTCTGCAGAGAGGGTATGAGTGGGTTCCCTCTGCTTGTTTATGTATCGCATAACTGCGGTGTTGTCTGTCTTTACCAATAGTTGTCCTGGAAGAATACAGTCTTTGAAGGCTGTCAGAGCATTCTGTACAGCTAACATTTCTTTTTGATTGATATGCAGGTGCGTCTGTCTCGGGTTCCATTTGCCCTGAATGCACTTTGCTGCCATGTGAGCCCCCCATGCATAGTCTGATGCATCTGTTGTTAGGGTTTAGGTTGCAGGGGGTAGAGTGAAAGGGAGTCCCTTGTTGTGGTAGCAGGCCTCTGCCCACCAAAGGAACTCTTGTCTTGATACAAGGAATGATAGAAATCCTTGTTTCCAGGTCCTGAGAATGTTGACACCATAGGCTTTTTAGATACCATTGGAGTTTCTTCATATGCAGTCTTGCATATGGAATTAGTAAAATGCAAGAGGCCATGAACCCCAGGGCTTGCAGTATTTTCCTTGCAGATAGCTGGAGTTTTGTGGCCAATAATTTGAAGTAGGTTGTCAAGTAAACTTGTTTCTCTGGAGTGAGGAATGCCATCTGGGAAGTTGTGTTCAAGCTTCCTCCCGGGAATACAATCTGTTGGCAAGGTACAAGGTGAGATTTCTTTTCGTTGATGGTGTACCCCAGTGAGGTTAGAAGTTTCTTTGTGAATGCCATGTGTTGTAATAGCAAGTCTTGGCTTTCTGCCTGAATCAGACAGTCATCCAAATATGGGTAAATTTGAATATTTATCTGCCTGCAAAATGCAATGGCTGGAGCCAGGCACTTTGTGAATACCCTGGGCGCAGTAGATAAGCCAAAGGGAAGTGCAGAGAACTGATAGCGCATGGAGCTTGCCCTGAAGCGTAGGTATTTCCTGCAAGATTCCCTTATTCGGATGTTCAGGTAAGCTTCCTTTAAGTCTAGGGTTGCCAGCCAGGCATCCTTCGCTAGCATGGGAAGAAGCTGTTGCAGAGTTAGCATTTTGAATTTTGGAACTAGCAGAAAGGTGTTGAGAATAGAGAGGTCCAGGATAGGACACCAGGAGTTGTCTTTTCTGAGTAACAGAAAAAGTCTTGAATAAAAGCCCTGTCCCCTTTGTTCTGCTGGGACAGGCTGCATAGCCCTGATATTGAGGAGAGAGAGAAAACCTGCTGTTGGGCCTCCGCCTATTGATTTGGGGGTAGGTCTGGCCAACTGTTTGGTGTTGGTAGGGTGTGGAAGTGGAATTTGTATCCTTGGGAAACTATGTTCAAAACCCAAATGTCCTTCAAGGATGCATCTGCAGTCATAACATATGGGTTGTCCTGCCTCAGGCAGCCCTTCGGTCGGCCGGATTCCAAAGTCTGGGTCTGGCCTCGGCTGATGTCGCACTTTCCCCGACGTCAGAGTGTCTGGGGTATAAAAGCATCAGCCGACGCCATTTTCCTCAGTCTTTCTTGCCGCAGAAGCTGTTCGCAAGTGCCGGTCGGTCAGATCCAGAGTTTTCAGCTACCGAAGACTTCGAAAAAGCTAAGTACCCCATTGGGGACTCTTTCTTGCCTCAGCTGATGTCAGACAAAGTAAATAATTGTTTAACTTGTGGGAAACAAATACCTCATAAGGATTTCCATTCTTACTGCCTTCCTTGCTTAGGCCCAGACCACGACGTATCAGCTTGTTTAGCCTGTGCCTCCATCAACCGATGGACTCTTAGACGTCGGTCGGAGTTTGCAGAAGAGTTTTTTGGAACTGCTTTTGCTTATAAAATTTCGGAGACCCGACATATGGTCAAAAACGCAAGGAAAGGACAGTGTCTCGGTTTCGGCTGAAACAGAGTCCACGGCTATTCCTACTACCGAAACCATACCTCCGACCACCGAGGCCAGAGAGGCCCCGGCTGAGTCTGCTTCAGAACCTAGTGTTCAGGATTTGTCCGACACCATACCTTTGGACATTTCTACCCTGCACATGGGGCAGCTAGGCCCCAGCTTCTATGTCTATTAAGGCCTTCTCCAGGGCTAAAGCTGCCAAACTTTCAAAAGCTTTGCCTGCCAAACCTACATCCCAGAGGCCTTCCTCTAGTTCTCAGATCCTAAGTCTTGCTGAGGACCTTATCTCCTTAATTAGGGGTTCCCAACCTCACCCAGACAGGGCCTCCCAACCTCCTCCAGACAAAAGGCCCAGGACTGACCCCTCTGAACCTCATTCCTCAGATTACTCCACGGATGGCTCTGATTTGTCAGACCACCAGGAAGGGGCCTACTCGCCTTATGAGGATTCAGATGCAGAAGAATCTATACCTTCGGCCTCCCCCCCTGAAGAATTTTCTTTTGGGGAGACCTTACACTCCATGAGAGAACACTTTCAATGGCAGGGTCAGGATTTCTCTGATTCTAGAAAAAGATTAAGGACCTTTTTGCATTTGCCCCAGCATAGGCCCTTAGCTATACCTCCGGTTCTAACTGTAATTGATGATGTGTACAATGATGTCAGTACTGCACCTGATTCACTTCCTCCGGCCTCCAAACCTGACAGATATTACAGGGTCTTCTCACTTCCACCTGTATAAAGACCATGCTGCAGACCCAGAAACTATTTCTCAGGGCCCTAAAGGGGTTGCAGCTACTGCCAAAAATCTCCTACCCTCTGAAAGAGAGTCTAGAGCATTAGAGAGATGGGGAAAAAAGGTTTATACATCTGCTACTCTTTCTGCCAGGGCATTAAACTGTCAATTCCATATGATACAGTACCAAGAATTTTGTTAGATCAGCTAAATAAGAAACTTTCTGCACCTGAACCTTAGACCGTAAATCCCTTCAGGATTTGGTACACAACTCACAACAGGTCAGTAATCATTTCTTAAAATGTGGCTATGATGCACTGGAGGCTTCATTTAGATCAGCTATGACTGGGGCAGTAATTCGCAGGCATGCCTGGCTGAAGGAGCAATCTTTACCAGACCATGTCAAGGCTAAACTCCTCGATGCTCCAATGGAGAAACAACATTTATTTGGCTCCCCTGCACAGGAGATTCTAAAGAAGGTTGAGGAAAAAGCAAAATCTGTTCAAACAGTTAAAGATTTCCTGCAAGTTCAGCCTCCGAGGTTCAGCAGAAACTGGCCTACAAAGAATTGGTCCTTTCCAGACTCCTCCAGAGCACAGAGAGGCAGAAACAGGCGCCTAGAGGCAGAGGTCAATCAAGGGCCCCTACAGAGGCCGTCAGTGGCAGCCCGCAAACCAGAGGAGTAGTGCAACAGCTACAACTACTACCACTACAGGACAGACCCAATGACTTGACTCTGATTCCGCCTACCAGGGATCAACTGGAAGCACCCTTGGGCGGAAAATTGGCTTTATTCTCGAAAAACTGGCATTGCATTACAAAGGATACATGGACATTGCAAATAATCAACAAGGGATACAGGTTTCACTTCCATACTGTGCCAAAAAGAGTCGGAATGCCAAACCTTCCACCAAACCAGAAGGCAGAGGCTTTAAGACAAATCAGCAAGTTACTTCAGATGAAAGCTATAGAAAGGGTACCATCTACGGAACAAGGCCAAGGATTTTACTCCAGACTATTCCTTGTGCCAAGAAAAGAAAACCAATGGAGGCCTATACTCGACCTGTCCGCACTGAACACTCATCTCATTGTGCCAAAATTCAAAATGCTGACCCTACAGCAACTTCTTCCCATGTTGGGCAAGGAGTCCTGGCTGGTGACTCTAGATCTCAAGGAGGCATACCTGCACGTCCCTATCCAACCAGATTGCAGAAGACACCTCAGATTTCTTGCAGGATCAGAGCATTATCAATTCTCAGCATTGCCCTTTGGCTTATCTACTGCCCAGAGTATTCACGAAATGCCTGGCATCAGTAATTGCACACTGCAGACTTCAGGGAATTCAAATTTATCCATACCTGGACGACTGCCTAATACAAGCGGACAACAAGAAGAAATTGTTAAAGGACTTGGCCTATGCCATACACCTGCTACAAACCTTGGGATACACAGTCAACTTCCAAAAGTCAAGACTAGTACGATCCCAAAGGATAACCTTTTGCGGATCTGGACACAATCACTCAGATGGCTTTTCTCACAGAAGAAAAACAAAAACAACTTCCAGATTACTTCATGACTCTGACAAGACAAACTCAGCTTACTGCAAGGAAAGTCCTGCAGGCCCTGGGTTACATGGCATCCTGCATAATTTTAATTCCACATGCCAGGTTGCACATGAGGAAATTACAATGGTACCTAAGGAATGTATGGTCTCAACACAGTCACAGTCTAGAAACCATGATACAAATCATTCCATGCCTTCAGAAGGAATTCCTGTGGTGGGCTCAGGCCTGCCAGTCCAACAGAGGGTTGCCTTTCATCAAACCAAAGACAAGGCATACCATCACCACGGACGCCTCAGACCGAGGATGGGGAGCACACATGGAGGACAAACGTATCCAAGGCCTATGGCCTCAAGGGCAGCTAAGCATGCACATAAACCAAAAGGAAATGCTGGCAGTAAGGCATGCAATCGAGGCATTCAGACCCTTCCTCCAGCAAGGACATCTGTTAATACGGACAGACAACACCACGGTCATGTGGTACATAAACAAACAGGGAGGCACACATTCCTACCCTCTATGCCGGATGGCTATGAATCTGTGGAACCTATGCCTGAATCTCAATATCCAGCTGCGGGCCAACTTCGTACCAGGAAAAGAGAATACACTAGCAGACAGCTTAAGCAGAACTACCATGGATGCACACGAATGGATGCTGCATCCAGACATCTTCAAACTCATAACAAAGAAATGGGGAATCCCAGAGATAGATCTGTTCGCCTCCCCACTCAACCACCAACTGAAGAAATTCTGCTCAAGGACATACCACCCACAAGCCTGGAGGGTGGACTCTCTCTCTTTCAGCTGGAATGCCCTAACAGTATATGCTTTTCCACCTCTCCCATTGATGTACAAGGTTCTACAGAAGATCAGGTTGGAACAGCCAAAAGTCATACTAATAGCTCCGGACTGGCCAAGACAACATTGGTACCCACTATTGAGAAGCATGTCTCAGGCAAACTCATGGCCTCTTCCCCTATGGCCTCTTCTTCTAACGCAGAACAATTTCAAGGCCCTGCATCCCAACTTGAAAACATTGCAGCTAACTGCCTGGAAGATTCCTTAAAGCCCAACCAAACTGTTTTATCTCAGAGGGTGAAGGACATTATCCAGGAGGCTCGCAGACCTTCCACAAGAAAAACATACTCAGCTAAATGGAAGAGATTTCTCATTTGGAGCGCATCAAAGGGCACAGATGACACAGTGGCAAATCTAGCACACATCCTAGAATACTTAGCAGAACTGTTCCACAATGGCCTGTCTTACTCATCCATTAAGATTCATGCTTCAGCAATTTCAGCAGAATACAATATGGATCCACCTATCTTCTCACACCCTCTTCTCAGACAATTTTTGAGAGGGATCAAAACTGTTAAACCTCCAAGAAGACCCCCCCCCACCTGCATGGGATCTCAATTTTGTGCTGGAAAAACTGACACTACCTCCTTTTGAACCAGCAGCATCAGCAGACCTCCAGTTTTTATCTTGGAAAACTGCATTCCTTCTGGCAATCACTTCAGCAAGAAGAGTATCTGAGTTACAGGCATTAATGGCAGTACAGCCTTTTCTTATTTTTCACCAGGATAGAGTGTCACTGAGAACCAATCCTACTTTCATGCCAAAGGTGGTATCTAGGGTATCCTTGAACCAAGCTATTCACTTGCCTACATTCTTCCCTAACCCACAGAACAAGGGGGAAAAACTTTTGCACACCTTGGATATACACAGACAACTACGCTACTATTTGGACAGAACTAAAACTAACAGAAAAACTGACCAACATTTTGTAGCATATGCAACTGGGGTGCAAGGAAGAGCAATTTCCAAACAGACAATTTCAAAATGGATAGGAAATTGCATTCGTTTTTGCTACTCCTTTCATGGAAAGACAGTTCCTGAAAATATCAGGCCTCACTCCACATGGGCCACAGCCACCACTACAGCCTTCCTACGAGGGGTGGCTACCAAGGACATTTTAGAAGCTGCTACTTGGAGCTCCGTGCATACATTTGCCAAGCATTACAATCTACCTTTATACTCCAGATCCCGAGCAGGGTTTGCAACTGCAGTACTGCAGGGGATCTTAACTACACCATAATTCTCTTACTACCTCCTCCCCAGATTGGCTATGGTATTCTACCCATATGTTATGACTGCAGATGCATCCTTGAAGGACATAGTACAGTTTTGTACCTACCATAAATGTAGATGTCCGATAGGTATGCATCTGCAGTCAGGATTACCCTCCCTCCTTCCCTCTGTGGTATTCCTAGGGTGCTTACCCCTCTTTCAGCTAGCTGGGGGAATCTATTATGGTGTATTTGTTTGTTTGTTTATATATGTATATAATTTGCAAATGTTTGGAACTTTTCAGCTTTTATCCAAATTTAGCCTTCCTAGAGGGCACCTGGCATCTGGGGCAAGAAAAACTGAGGAAAATGGCGTCGGCTGATGCTTTTATACCCCAGACACTCTGACGTCGGGGAAAGTGCGACATCAGCCGAGGCCAGACCCAGACTTTGGAATCCGGCCGACCGAAGGGCTGCCTGAGGCAGGACAACCCATATGTTATGACTGCAGATGCATACCTATCGGACATCTACATTTATGGTAGGTACAAAACTGTACTTTGTCCTGGGTAATGAGTTCCCAGTTTTCTGCTTGCAGGGCGAGCTTTCCTCCTAAGGGAGCAGGTAGTAGAGCAGGGCTTGGAAGGTTTAAGGTTAAGTCATTGTGACATTTTTCCGTAGGGGGGTGGCTTACTACTTCCTGCTTTGGAAGTTGGAGCCCTCCACTGCTTAGGTTTGTGCAAAGCCTGAGACTGTAGCCTAGGTGGTCTGCTGTTCCTGGGTTTGGACTGAAAAGGCCTAGAAGGGACTGGAAAGGACCAGTTCTTAGAAGGCCAATGCCTATTGAATCTGGGAGGCTGTACTTCTAGGAAATCTTTAACAGTTTGCATAGAGTTAGCTTTTTCCTCCATCCTTTTGAGGACTACTTCTGCTTTGTTGCTAAAAAGGCAGTCTTGGTTTAAGGGAGCATCCAGTAATTTAGCTTTTACATGATCTGGCAAGTTTTGTTCCTTAAGCCAAGCATGCCTTCTAAGTACAGATCCAGTGACAGCAGCCCTGCAAGATGCTTCTAAAGTGTCAAAACCACATTGCAAAGTATGTTTACCAACTTGTTCTGCAGAATGCATTGTTGTTTGTCTTTTCAGCTTTTCTCGGTTAGGGGTCGCCACAGCAGAACTCCGGTCCGCTAATGATTGGCATTAGATTTTTATGGTGCCGAGTTGCCAGCCCAACGCCCAACCTTCAGCGAAGGCACACCCATTCACGCATGTCTTTCGGAGGCCACTCGACCACAGGGAGGACATGCAGACTCCACACAGAAGGCAATCCAGTCGAGAATCGAACAAGAGAACCTCTTGCTGTGAGGCAACAACGCTTCCACTCTACCACCGCGGCACACTTCTACAGAATGCATTAAATCCTGTAATTCTTTGTGTTCATTACAGTCGGGAATCAACATCATTTTCTGTTTAAGTAGCTCCATAACATGCTGCTGATAATTTAACATATGAAACTGGCAATTTAAAGCCCTGATGGCCAAAGTAGCAGAAGCGTATACTTTCTTACCCCATCTGTCTAAGGCTCTAGAATCTCTTTCAGAAGGGGTAGGATTTTTGGCAGCAGTATCCTTAATGCCTTTTGGTCCTTGAGAACTGGTCTCTGGATCGGAAGAAGGATTCTTGAAGAAGAACTTGAGAGTCAGGTACTCTGTAATACCTGTCAGGTTTTCTGGGAGCTGGAGGTAAAGTGTCTGGGGAAAGGATAGATTCCAAGAAAGCATCATCTACAATGTCCAGAACAGGAGAGATAGCTAAAGGCCTGTGTTGAGGTAGGAGTAAGAATTCCTTAAGCCTCTTTTTGGAGTCAGATTAATCCTGGCTTTCCCAGCAGAAATGTTCCCTAAGAGTGTCCAAGGTTTCACCGAAAGAAAAATCTTCTGGAGGGGAGGCAGAGGGAATGGAATCTTCTGCATAAGAATCCTCTTAAGTAGATAAGGGCAAATGCTGGTAATCAGAAGGAGCAAAAAAATCAGATTCCTGATCAAAAGAATCAGAAAGAAACTCAGTTCTAGGTCTCTTAGAGGGGGAAGGCTGGCTTCCCCTAATCAAGGTAACGAGGTCTTCAGCCATTCTAAGCATTTGTTTTTTAGGCATATGGGCCTGGGCCTGTGGTTTGGTCATCGGTTTTCTATGCGTAGTGCGAGTTTTAGGCCTGGATGAAAATGATGGCGTCGGTTTAATATGAATGTCTGTAGGCCTGAATACACACTCAGAAGCCAGTGCCTGCACAGCGGCTCTGGACCCATCCAAGGTAGCGACATCCACAGGTTCCATAGTCGAAGAAGTATCTCGCGGCATACCGGACTCCGAATAGGTCTCAGTAGAGGCCTGCGAATCAGAAGTAGTGGGTATCAGGTGCTGCAAAAGCACCTCACTGAGTACCAGCGGACTGGTAACTAGCTTAACGGAAGCGTCGTCGGCAGTTTTGGACCTGTCTTTATCCTTACGTTTTTTCAGAAGATCGGTAGTCAGATGGCTTGACAAAGCCATTACGGAGTACACAGAACGAGTACAAAAATAATTAGCTGCAAAAATAGCCTGACGACGGATAGTTCAGGCGTTGAATAAGGCACAAAACTGACAACGAGGGCATCATGGTCTGTGCCTAAGCAGGGGATGCAGTAAGAATGAAAATCTCTATGAGGTATTTGCTTTCCACGGGTAAGACAATTGTTAACTTTTACTGACATCGTTTAGAGCAAGAAAAAGGATCCCCAACAGGGTACTTAGCTTTTTTGAAAACATTGGGTCTGAAACTCGAAAACGAAAATTTCAGGAGTCGGCCGACTGGCACTTGCGAACTGCTTCTGTTTCGGGCACCGCACGGCAAGAAAGATTGATGTAATGGCGTCAGCCAAATGTTTTATACCCCTGACGACCTGACATCAAGGAAGAAGCGACAGCATTCAACACAGAAATCCGAAGACTCTGGTATTCAGGCCGGCTGAGGGCTTAACTGCAGGCAGATAAACCCAAATGTGATGACTGCAACAGTGAAACATGAAGAACATCAGATTACACTGATCGCTCTCAAAAAGAAAAGCTGTAATTTCTGATTGCGCCCCACCCCAGTAATTGTGGCAGCTTTAGTCAGAGGTCACAGGAGCTGATGCTGTATGCCCTTATTTCTGTGTTAGCAGTTGGTTCAAACACTTTGCAGGGCATACATAGATCTTGCTGTGTGCCCTTCTGGAATCTTTTTAATTATGTGCTTAGTCATATATGATGTGGGGTGTTTTTACAGACTATCATGCATTGAGAATTCCCCCCTCCCAAACTGTGCAAGCAAGTGAGCTGTGAGTACTGCTAACAGTACTTTGTGTGATGCTGATATGATTGGTGTGTTAGCTCAGCAGGCCATACGTGTTCTTATGTGGCAGTGAGCAATTGCTAAAATTCTTCCCAAAATCACTTGCCTGTCAATACTGCAGAAGAGGCAGCCTCTGAACTGTTTCAGGAATGTAGTGGAGAGGTTCTTTATGATGAATCAGGGCAGTAATTTCAGGGAATCGTTGGGAACTATTAAGAGTAAAGTGAGTGCTAAAGCCAACATAAAGACAATGCATTCAGCCTTTTAGAAGAAGAAACATCTTCACATAACTTCTGCAGAGGGTGTTTTAAAATTTATAGTTAACAGAAAGTCAAAAGAATAAATTGTTGCTCTCGCACATTCTCTTTCTGTTGTGGCGTTACTTTTACTTGTAGCATGGTGACTTGTTAAACTAGTTAATCATATACAGAGATGCCATATTTGGTATAGCTGAACCCAGGTAACAGCATATCTGATTGGCTGATCAGCCTTTGTTTTAAAACTAAGACTGCATTTGGTCAAGTATAAATGTTAGCAGTGTTCCAGAATTTAAAAATTCAGCTTGTGTAGAGCAGTTATTTATAACCGAATGTATACTCAAAGACAGTCATATCCTGGAAAAGAGTATATTGGGCCACACCTTACTGAAATGAACATGACATCGCTGGTAAGCACGGCTTGAGTTGAGTCAACTGCATCTTTCATTAATCTCAAACTGGCTAGTATCCATTCATGCAAAGAATGCATAACAAAAGTAGTGGTATATAGCACTCCCAGCACACAAAAATCTGTCATATGTACATACTGAGTAAAGAAACCTAAAGAAAAAGAAATGAGTCAGATTGCAATACAGTACTGTTTTGCGGTTGTGTGGCTGACAGTCGCTGTCCTGAGTGTGTAGAGTAGTTAACTGTGTATCAATCTCAGTTCTTCAAAATAATTTTAAGTGATGTTAACTGAAATTTCTAAAATTAAAGTGGCTCTCTGATGCTTTGTCTGTGTATTGTTCTGTTATTCTGTAATTAATGCAGTGTGAATTTAAGCCTAGGTCTGTCAGTCAAATGTTAGACTTCAACCGACAGAAACAGCAAACACTATTTTGTGTCATCAGTTTGTAGTCCTGGTAAACACTATTGAATGTCATCTAAGTACAGGCAAATGTTCAGGACATTATATACAATTTTAGATGACAATCCGTGACTTAGAACAATCAATTTTATTGATTGATAATAGCTTCTAATTATGAAAATGATTATGCTAGGTGGCCCTTGCCCTTCAGAAAGCATTGCTAGTATTTTTCTAATTGTAATGCAGTTTTTATTGAATTACTTTTAACCTGTATATTTTGCACCCACCTCCATGAAAGCCAAGCTACAGTCAATCCAGTGCCCCCTTTTTTACTTTTAAATTCCACCTGATGAGCAGAATTTACAGTGCTGAGAAAAAGCATTGGCATTCTGTGGTTCCAGGGATATTTTCTCACCCTCGCTCTGTAACCCCCTCCCAAAAGGTGTGAGCATGCAATGCCACAAAAAAGAAAATCATATATATTGCCCACAACTCAGCACTCTTAATAAGGTTACAGTCACCCTCTCTCTGACACACACACACACACACACACACACACACACACACACACACACACACATTTTTCTTATACATATGACTGCTGTAATTCAGTCAAATTCCAATGGGGGCACTGCTGTTGGGCACTTGGGGAAACCCTCATCCAGCCTCACTTCACATCAAGGGAAGTGGGGTAAGGTATACAAAGCCATTAATTTCCTACCTGCTCCTGGCTGGCTTCTGATAATGGAATGTGTCACCACCACTGAATTCAGACATGGTTCCTCTGTGCCATTGGCCTGTCATTAGTTTAACTGAAATAGATTTGAAATGTAGTCTAAACCATGTTTTCTTTTTTGCTGTCGGACTTAAAGCAGCACTCATAAATTAATGCTTGTAGGTGTTCATTTTATTTAACTTCTGTTAACCCTAAAACATGCATAAAAATGATTGCTAGCATCTGTATAAAGTTTGCCAGTACATCACAGTGTAAAGAACACTACCTCACATACTGATGTTTGTAAAATACGTCACATGTTTGGTGATTGACTGTTCATTTTACCCAAGGTTTTCTGCATGCGCATGAATCTCAGCTTTGTTTTAGACTAATGGAAAGTTAGTTGCAAGCAGTTTTTGAAACTTGTAATTTTGAGTAATATGAATACTGTATAATGTCCTCTTCTAGAGCATTTAGCATATTTTTTTAACATAATGAGTAGAATATGGATTTATGCCATGGTCATTTATGGTTAAGCAAGCAGAATTCAAGATTATGTATTGTCAAGACAGCCTAATTAGGCATTTTATCACGTGTGTCATTTAGAAAAGCAAATCCTCACAGTAGTTTTTTCAGTAAATGGTAAGGCATTTCTCAAGAACCAAACTAGTCATTCTTAACCAGGTGCAATTAACTTTACCTTAATTTGTTTTTCTCTTTGTAGTGTTGTTCCATTGCTCCGAAACTCTATTGGAATATTGATGCAACGTACACCCCCCTCCCTGGACCCAGTTTTACCTCAGTGTTATCAAAGGGTAGGCAACAAACTATTTTTAACCATTAAAGCATCTGTTTTATGTAACGTTTTATGTAATTTTGAATCTGAAGAAAGCTGTCTCACCTCTGTGAAGTTTGTGCAAATTAAAATTAACGTCCATTGTAATTTCCATGTCAGGTTGGTTTCAGAAGAACAAAAGTGCTGTAAAGCAAATTTTAAGAGTTTGTATTGGAGACCTTCATCCCTCAGTTGTAAAACCAAAAAAATGAAGTAGTAGAAAAAAAATTATAAAAAACAAAGTCATTACCCTTGCAGCCTTTCATTAGTTATGGAAATGTTGCACAGAAGATGGGCTGATACAGTTTACTCCATATTTGCCTCTGTGAGATAATAAATGTAAAATATTCATATGCCTTTAAGATATAAACTGTATCACAACACACTTGGATCCCCTTGTCCGTTTCTGGATTATGTTTTCTCCTTTTTGAAAATTATGTTTATTCCCCCATTCTTGTGCATATCTGTGTGGTTCTCTGATTTCTGCCCGCTTACTAAAGAAAGTATGGCAAATTGTTTGGCAGTACTTCATTCATGTCTAGTTGTGTGATGTGTGTGTGTATTTTGTGTAAACATATATATGGTCTGTGTCAGATGATTGAGTTTTCAGAAACTCAGAATTCATAGTGTTTAGATCATATGATCGAGTTTCTGAAAAGTCAAACATAAAAAAAAAAAAAAAAACTTCCTTTTTTACATTTTTGCAGGGGGCAAGCCCCTCTGCAAATTATATATACCAACTCCAAGATCACACTACAGTGAGGAAAAGGATACATTTCCCGAAAGCTTGGGTTTTCAATAACTCAACCGTAGGAATTTCGAGTTTCTGAAAACTCAGTCAACTGATAGGGACCCACACACACACACACACACACACACACACACACACACACACACACACACACACACACACACACACACACACACACACACACACACACACAATCTGTCTATGAGTCCCTATCAGTTGATCGAGCTTTCAGAAACTCAAACTCCATATGGTTGAGACCATGTAATCGAATTTTTGAAAACTCAAAAGCTTTTGAATGGAGATCGCGGTACAGTGAGTATAGGGAAATTTACCCTTTTCCTCACTGTATGATCTTGGAGGTAGTATATATAATTTGCAGGAGGTGTGGGAGGCGCAGGGTGACTTGCCCCCCTGCACAAATGTAAAAAAGGTAGATTTTTGTGTTTTTTTGTTGTGTTTTTATGTTCAGGTCTTCGGAAACTCAGTCTTATGGTGTCTTCAATATTTTTTTCAAGTTTCCGAAAAGTCGATCAACTGGCATAGACCTATATGTATATATATATATATATATATATATATATATATATATATATATATATATATATGTGTGTGTGTGTGTGTGTGTGTATATATATATATATATATATATATATACACACACACACACACACACACACATATATATATATATATATATATATGTGTGTGTTTTGTGTGTATGTTTGTGGACATGGGTAACCTAAAATTGATATTTTTCTTATTTGGTGCTGGTTTCTCGCATGCTGCCTTTGCTTGCTAGGATAGGTTCAATCCCACAACTCTGTATTGGAAGAAAATGAGTAAAGTAAATGGGTAAATAATATTTTATTCAGTACTTTTAGTATAAATGCTTATTTTAAATGCAATTTATCTTAACTGATTTTCTTACATTTCACTGTTGCAGTATTCATAACATTGGGTATCCCCTGCCAAGGGCTGCCCAATGTCCAGCCTGTATACCAAAGCCTTAGGTTGCTTTAAGGTACGCCGTACATCACATGTATGCTCCTTGCGTGTAACGTAGGGCATAAAGGTGACTTCTGAATGTACCAAACTCAGAACTTATTTGCTGCCAGTCCAAATGCTATCTCTTGATTGTCGGTCTAAACGCCAATGTTCCATTTCTGGTTTCACTGAGCCATTACAAATAAGTTCCCCATTGGGGTTCCTTTTTATTTATCTTTTTCTTTTGTTGTTTGTGGGGTTTCATGTCATTCAAGAAGGGTAAATGCCAGTGTGGGAGACAGTCTCCATAAAGACCACCACGAACAGTGTCTGTTTTGCCTTGGTGCCTCGCACAACTGTACATCCTTTTCCATCTGTCAGGCTTTTGTACCTAAAACCCTGTGTAGTAGACGTTCTTCTTTGATGTTTTATCTTGAGAATCAGCATCTTAAGCATTTCATAAAGAATACAATGGAGGGAACTTTCTGCTCCGAGAGACAGCTGACAGTGAAGAAGGCCAAGAAGCCTAGGCCAGAATCTTCTGCTTTTCAGCCTCTACTGGATGTCTCTCCTGAGGCAAGTGAATGCAAGGAGGTTTGCCCAGCTTTATCGTTGGATTCCTGTGCTGTGACCGGATTGGAGACTGGCAGGGATCCAACATTAAGCACGTCCTCGGATGCTCAGGGGAAACCATGGCCTAGGCTTATTCCTCAGACATTAGTTAGAGAAGAAGTCCCTACTACTATCATTCAGTCCCGTCCTGGGTCAGAGTCTTCCAAATTTTATAAGGTAGATGTCCTATTGAAGAAAAAGCAAAAGACTAAGCACATTACTCCCGCTCAAAAGGATCCTCAAAGTGAGTGGCAGTCCTTTACTCAGGGTTTGTTTAGTGCTTTGATGGTATTGAAACCTCCTCGGATGTTTCTGTTTCAGCTCCCCCTTGGTCCTCTACTCCTCTTAAAAGACCCAGGGAACAGGATTCTTCTGAGGAAGAGCCAGATTCAAATTAGGACTCCCTTGCTTACTCTTCTCAGATTCCCTCTCCTTTGGAGTATGGCTCAGAGAAAGAGTCTACTAGTCCTGATACTCCATTTGAAGAGATTTCTTATGGGGACAAAATCTCAAGGATGATGGAGTTCTTTAAGTGGGATTGTGCTCAGGTTTCTGAGGTACAAAAAAGGTACAATGAATTGCTACAGATGGACTCTCCTGTTCTGGCTGCCATACTGGATGCATTTTCATGTGCTTCTAAGGCTCCAGACTGTCAGCCTGCTGCCCCCAAGAAACGTGATGATTCTGTAGGGTGCCTGAGGATTGTAAATCTTAGTACAAATGTCCTCCTGCTGACCCCTCGGTGGTGTCTGCAGCTTCTGCCAAGACCTCTTAATTGCTTCCTTCTCCCAAGTTACTGCCTTCTGATAAAGAATGCAGGACCATGGAAAGGCTAGCAAAAAGGTTTATACCTCTGACACTTTGGCTTTTTGGGCTGTCTGTTATAAGACCCATATGTCCGGGTATTTGTTAGCTCTCTTATTTCAGGCTTGTTAGGTTATTTCTGACCTTCCAGACTCTGAAGGTAAGAGTGCTGCCATTTCCCTGTTAGGGACCTCCTCCTAGGTGGCTTGCCATTCCATCAAGTGTAGTTATGATTCAGCAGATGCTCCTTCTAGGGCTGCTGCTTTTGGGTCAGTGATGAGGAGGTATTCTTGGCTTCAGCTTCAACCTTTGCCTAATGATATTAAGGCTATGTTGATGGATGCCCCACTTGATAATAAACACTTGTTTGGTGAAGCTGCTGCTGCTGCTTTAAGTCCCTTCTGGATAAGGGTGAGGCTTTACAGGAACTTAACCATGTGTTTGTTTCCTCCTGTAACTAAATTCCAGAGAAATTACCCCAATAAGTAGCTTTTGTTCGCAGGCAATCTTGCTTCCTCCTAAGGCTAAAAATGGTGGTAAATGCGCTCCTCATGCTAAAGCTACTCAAATTTCTGTGCCTCAGAAGTCTCCTTTTCCTAATAAATCAGGTACTGTCTGACTATCCTGTTCTTCCCAGCCACTTTCCTCTTTCTCTTTGCCTTTCTCTCTGTCTCTTCCTGTTTGACTACAGATAAATCAGGATTCCTGGTTCTGTCCATTATTTGCCAGGAGTACTTCATGGTCTGGAAATCCCCCTCCCCTTATGGGTATTCCTCACCCCCCTTAGGAACAAATTTATCTTTCTTTCCAGAGATGCTTCGGGATCTTTTGACTCAGGGTATTAAGAGTTGCTGGTGTCACAAATGAGTAGGGGGCTTTACTCCAGGATGTTTCTAGTGCCCAGAAAAGAGGGTACTTGGCGACCAATTCTAGACCTTTCTCATTTAAACACGTTTCTGAAGGTGCCCTCCTCTCCAGTGTTGTTCCTTCAGAGTCTGTTCCCTCTTTTTCTTCCTCAGGCTTATATGGCATCTCTGGATCTCAAGGATGTTTATCTCTACATTCCATTTCATCCGCTTTTCAGGAAGTTTCTCTGTCGCTTCCTGGCATTTTCAGTTCTGTGCTTTACCCTTTGGCATTTCTATTGCTCTAAGGGTATTCACCAAATGCCTCACTCCTGTGATTGCTTTTTGCAGGATTCAGGGGATCCAAGTCTTTCCTTTCTTGGACGAGTTGCAAAATCTTCATTTTGCCATTTCTCTTCTGCAAAGCCTGGGGTTCGGAATAAATTTCAAATAGTCTTTTCTGACTCCTTCTCAAGATCCTGTTTTTCTGGGGTGCAGGATGCAGACTGTGCCTATGCTGGTATCCCTGCCTCCTACCAAGGCCTTACCACTCATTTCCTTCTTTCACATGCTTCTTACTCTGAACTGTATAACAGCTAGAGCATTCCTCTGAGAGCTCTGGGGTTTGTAGCATCCACCATCCTTATGCTCCCTCTGGCCAAACTCCACCTGAGAAGGTTTCAGTGGTTTCTGAAGTCAGTTTGGCTTCAGCATGCGCATCCCTTAGAATTTGTCGTTCCTTTTTTGCCTTGTCTCAAGAAGGAGCTTCACTGGTGGATCCAGCAGTTTTCTCTAAATCTAGGGCACCCTTTTCATCCCCCTCTTCCCTCTCAGGAGCTGTTCACAAATGCTCAGATGTGGGATGGGGACCAGCTTTTGGCTCCCTAAAGGTGCAGGGGGTGTGGTTGCCTCTTCCTCAGAAAAAGCACATCATTTTCAAAGAGATGAGTGTTGTTCTGCTGGTACTTCAGGTTTTTCATCCTCTTTTCTCCCCAGGACCTCAGACAATACCAATGTGATGTGGTATGTAAACAAGTGGGGGTGGCAAGATCTTCTCTTCTTTGCTAGTTAGAACTCCTAGTGTAAGATTTTGCTGTCCAGTATGAAGTGACTGTTAAGGCAGTTTACATTCCCTCGGGTCGAATCATTGTGGCAGACACACCCAGCAGGTCCTTAACTCAATCCTACAAATGTATGCCTCACAGGGATGTGTTTCTGGATATTGTCCACCAGTTTGGTATTCCTCAACTAGATCTTTTTGCCTCCCCTCTTAACAGGCAGCTTCCTCTATTTTGTGCCATTGTCCCAGGTCCTCTGGTTTGGAGGGTGGACACCCTATTTTTTTCGTGGAAGGGGATGTTTCTTTTCGCTTTCTCTTCCCTTCCCATCATTCCAAAAGTCCTGTTCAAAATTCAACAGGATGCTCCCAAAATCTTGTTGGCGACTCCCTTTTTGGCCAAGACAACATTGATTCCCTCTTCTGCCTTTATCCAAAGGCAGTCATCACAAGCTACCTCACAGGGTGGACCTACTCACACGGTAAAGGGATCTCTCATCCATTCCCACCTGTCCAACTGACACCGTGGGTGATAAGATTTTAATTCCACATAGACACCTTTTTTGTGAGGATGTGCTTCAGGTCCTGCAGGAGGCCAGGAAACGCAATACTAGGAAATCCTACTTATGTAAATGGAAGAGGTTTTCTGTTTGATGTCTTTATTGTAACCTGGATCCACTTTCTGTTGATGTTTCTTTGGTTCTTATCTGTGTGAATTGCTCAGTGGTGAATTAGCTTATTCTTCTCTCAAGACCCACTTATCAGCTATCTCTGCTTGTCTGCCTTTATCTCCTCCTTTAGCTTCTAGATTTGAAGCAAAACAATTCCTTAAAGGTGTCCTTCATATTAGGCCTCCCAGTAAGCCTGTTACTCCTCCCTGGGATCTTAATTTTGTTTTGGAAAAATTGACTCAAGCTCCTTTTGAGCTTGTTGCTTCAGCTTCCTTGCAACATTGCTCTTGGAAGACTGTACTTTTGTTAGCCCTTACATCTGCCAAATGGGTATCTGAGATTCAAGCCCTTATGGCTTGTTCTCCTTTTCTGGTATTTCTTAAGGGCAGGGTGTCCTTGCGTACTAATCCTCCTTTCATGCCCAAGGTAGTGAATGAGTTGTCCCTTAATCAGTCTATTATTTTGCCCCTTTTTTCCCTTCTCTGCAATCTGCCAGTGAGAACGTCCTTCACATGTTGGATGTGCATAGACAACTCAGATTTTATTTGGTTAAGACTAAGACTATTATGAAATCTGATCAGCTCTTTTTTTCCTTTCATCCTAAGTCCTTAGGATTAACTGTGTCCAAGCATACTATTTATTCTTGGATCTATAAAGCCATTTCCTTTTGTTATTCTTTTCATGGTAAGAGCCTTCCTTGTTCTTTTAAGGCTCATTCTACTAGAATTGTTGCTTCTGGTGCTTTTTTCAAGGGTTTGGATACTAACTGTATTCTTGAGGCAGCTACCTGCACTTCTGTGCATACATTTACCAAGCACTACAAGTTGGATGAAATTCTCAGAGCTAGAGCTGATTTTGCAAGGGCCATCCTTCATGGTTTCATAGAGGGCTGTGCTGGTCCTTCCTCCTCCCAAGTTTCTTCCTGAGCTTTGACTCTCTCCCTAATGTTATGAATCATGCAACAGTGAAATGGAAGGACATAGTATAGTCATATAAAACCTTACCACAACGGTAAATGTCCTTCTCTTCATTCTTGCAGTATTCACTCCCTCCCTCTTCCCCCTGGTCCATTTGTCTTCTGGATGTCATGGTTACTTCTTTTTTTCCTTGGACTGCTATTCCTACTGGACTGTCAATTCTGAGGTGGTACGTCCGGACATCAGCTTTATGCCCTACCCTACATGAGGAGTATACGTGTGATGTACAGTGTACCTTAAAGCAACCTAAGGCTTTGGTATACTGGCCAGACATCGAGCCACCCATGGCAGGGGATCCCTTATGTTATCAATACTGCAACAGTGAAGAGAAAGACATCTACTGATTTTACACAACTGTACTTTATACTGATATATGTAAACAAATGTATTACTACATAATTTGTGCACCTGTTTCCATTTATTTTATCATGGTGTTGATACCAGATAATTCATAGGTAAATAGCAGGCACTCAGTCTGCAAACTCTTACATGCTTCACCAATTACCAGACAGTGACCAAAGGTGAGAATGAAAACCCTATATCTTGTGTTTGTGATGTAAATACCCTAATCATTACACCATCACCTAAACACAAGATTAGTAAGACATTTATCTAAAGAACCACAGAAGGCAAAATCGAAATTACATATATATATATATATATATATATATATATATATATATGTATATATATATATATATATATATATATATATGTGTGTTATAATTTTTTGAATTTCAAAATAGTGCAGACCTCACAGAAACACAGTGGGCCAGATTCAGTAATGCCTTCACTAAGTGCACACAGTACATATTTAAGAACATCCCTGCCACATTTTTGTGCTTTCTAGTCACACAGAAATATTACACTGTGTACTTGTGGTAAACTTTATAAATCCCTGTTAGTATTTAAATCTACAAGAAAATCAGTAAGAAAACTAAAATTAGGAGAAAGAAGGTGTAAATTATGCCTGTGTATAGTTAGTGTAGGCTTTACTGAATTCTGGGGAATAACTATTTTTTTCCTCACCCTGAATGTACCCATTATGGCAGACATGCTGACTTGAACTTGTTTTCTTGGAAAATCTAGTTCTAACCCATAAAACACAATGAATGAGGTAACATACTAGAACATTGTATTAACTTTCTCCTCACTGTTTATACACCTGTCACAACAACCACATTCATTTAAAATGAAAGTTTTCAAATCTTCAATAATAACACTTACTGGTGGCTAATGGGCATTTAGCCCAGGAGACCACTGGTGAGTAATATAGTACCATTTCCATAATTAATGCCCAGTTGCCCCAGAGCACTGTTTGGTTAACTGACTTTTTCAGAAACACACACAGTTGGTAAATGAATATTGAGAAAATCAAACTGTGGACTTCAGGAAGCAGCTCATTAACAGCCCATTAACTTAATCCTGTGTCCTATCAGTCAAAAAAATGTCAGCAACCTTTTTGCAGTAAATCTTAAATATTTGTTACCTACATGGGTGATATATTATCTCTGAAAAGTTCTTACAGAAGGATAAAAAAATGGCTAAAGATAATTTTTTGAAAATAAATATCTTGTGATTTTTTTTTATGTTCTGAGTGATTTATATGTTCACAGGTGAATACTAGACTTACAAACATAGCTAATTGCCACAAGCCAGAATCACATCCTGTATATCTTGTATCTGTGAGGTTGAAACCTTAACTGTTATACAAAACCCTTTCATTTTCTTCTCCATAAATCAGTTAGTGCATTGCATTTATTAGTTTGTAAAGATTAGTCAATAAATGAAGTTGCTGTTAGGTTTATAGATTTGTTCACCTTTAGACTACAAAAAGATGAATAGGTTTAAGGCCCCAGCAATGCAGCTTTACATGATATTACACAGTCAAAGAGCAGTGAAGTTTGGGCTCAAATAAATGTACTACCTCAATTGGTGTGAAGTAACAAAAATGAAAAACAGATACTTAACCGAGTGGTTTGCCTTAAAAACTTTCAGATGTAATAGATGAAATGGAATAAGAGCAAGGGAGGCAAATTCCTAAATAAAGCATCATGAAGTTTCATTCAGCTCCAACATGGTGTGCACTGAGGAAGCTGATTAGGATAGAAATGTCACAGAGTGACAAAACGGCCTAGTTGCTTTTTTAATATGTTAAAGCTTGGGGATCATTTTTATAGATAGGAAAATATTATTTCGGGAAAGTAAATGTATTTAGGGCATAGCTGGCCTTTAAAGGTAAGTGTTTAGAATTTGCCCCCTTAGCAAACAAGACTGCTGCCACATGTCTCAGAACACAGTGTCACAGAGGCTACATTTGGACATTATTTATTGTTAATAAAAAAGAATGCCATGGTAATTTTGTGTAAAAGCTTGCACTTATGTGGATTGTTCACTTTCTTGAGACGCCTTAGGGTCAACTGGCCAAAAGGGCAAAGGCACCCCACCACACCACCACACCACCCCTGCCCTAGTCTACCTACACCAAATAAATACTGGGAAAGCTCCCCATCTTAGGCCGGGCGCCTTAGCGTCGCGCCTGGTTTTTGTATACTAAGGCCCCGCCAATATTAATGCATAAACTATGAGTGAAGTTTTCAAAAGGATTGAGTATCACCACCTACAGGGTAATGTACTTTCTTTTTTTATTGGTTCTACAATGTAGAAAGCATTGATATCCATATGCATTCTCTCGTTTTTGTTTGAGAGCCAGTGTCACTGCATGCTCCCAACATACAGACATGCAGCTAGTATAATTTTTCATAGTAACTAACAAGACTAATGCATGTAGATTTCAGTAGACCGGTAACTGTGTCATTTGTTTACCATTAAGGGATAATGGTACTGTTGTGATATTTCATACCATTTGTGTATTGGGTTCACAGTAAAATGTATAAGTTAGGTTACAACCATTTCAAGGCTGGTGGGCTTCTTCTAAGCAGTAGACCCACTTCTTTATTGGTAGGCTGAGCTACCAGTCACTGCAAGACTGTGTTGATCAGTCTACAGGAAGTATCTTCAGTCCTTCAACTGGCTGTAAAAGGCAGTGGTGTGCATTGTATTTCTATTTAAGAAAATGTTTCTGCTTGATAATAGATAAGCAATAACCATTTAATTTAATATATTCAGATTATTTATGTTTTCTGTTACATAGGTTCATAGGTGTGTACTAGGATAATAACCACTGGGGACTTTTAAGCATAGCCATGCATCGCAAATCTCTGATAAGTTCTGCTACCCTTGATAAGTGTAAACAGGGATTTGGGAGGTGAAACATTTACAAGCAAGTTCCTGGAAGATGAGCCATTTACAAGCTGCCTGTGCCCATTAGAGACACTGGTGCCAAACCAGAGAATAATTTCCTGTTCCCCATCCAGTTGTCCAAGTTACATTTGAATTTCGGTGTAGGAATTCTGCTTCACATGGATGGGGAGCTTATTTTAGAGAGGGGGTAGTCTCTATGATGCATACCTGTCCCTTCAGCAGATCCCATTTATATCACGTAAAGTTTAAGACTTTAGAACTGGTAATTCTGATGCTGTTTGTTTTGCAGATATGCAAGAGGTCCATCAGGGTGGGGTTTGACAATACTTTGTATGCCAGAAATAGATCTCCCCTCAAGAGCCTGTAGGAGACAAAATACAGGATAGGGATTTAAGGCAATATGCATAGGACATGTTACTTGGATCCTGTATTATTTTAGTGAGGAACCTCTGTAGATGTTCCAGTTGTTGGATGTGCTTGGAAAAGGTACATACCAAAGGGGGCATTGAACTAAATGATAGGTCTGATGAATGCTGAATGTGGTGGAACAATGACCTCCTTGGAACTAGATGTCGTACCTTTGTTGTACTACGTAGAATGATATTGTAGACACATGATGATCAAAGACTTGATCACTATCTGTGTGTGTCCCCAAGTCCCTGACTACTGGGTCGACTCTTAGGGTTGTGTTTTCATTATGATAGTTACAGAGTGTGGATGATTTCCGAAAGGTTATTATTATACATGGCATTTAGTTTTAGTCCATGGTTCTGACACAAATTATTTGCCTGTGTCAGTCCTTCTTAGAGAACATTAGTCTTGATGGTGGATTCTGTGACTGCTCCTAATTTGTAATCGTCTAGATTTGCTCAGCCAGAGGCCCTTGACATTGGTGTTGACTTCAGAGAAGTAAATACCAAAAAGGAGCAGTCGAAGGACTGATCCCTGAGGGACTCAACTTGTAACTGTCCCCTTTGTAGACAGCTTTTGTGGGAAATTGCTATCTTTAATAGGGCTTGAAAGTCAGACAAGTAGAGTTAGAGTTACTGTGTGCTGTGCTCTGAATATTTTAAACAGAACATTTCAGTAGATTTCAGGCTTTTTGGCCCTCATGGCTTGTTGTTGTATCTTTCGGCTTTTCCCAGTTAGGGGTCGCCACAGCGGAACTTCGGTCCGCTAATGATTGGCAGTAGATTTTTACGTACTGAGTTGCCAGCGCTAACGTACAACCTTCAATGAAGGTACGCCCATTCACGCATGTCTCTACACAGAAGAAGCTTTAGCTGAGAATCGAACAGGACAACGTCTTACTGTGAGGCGACAATGCTACCACAGCAGCACATGACTTAATTTTTGCTAAACAAAGTTAAACTGATTTCTCAGCTTTCTTTTCCAAGTTGAGTTTTTGTTTTAACCTTTCAATAGGAGAATAAAGTGAGCTTGAAAAACAGTTACTTTATCAGATTATTGAAATTAAGCTTTTCTGGAGGGTTCTAGTATGTATGTTTCATCAGTTTTCACAAACTTTATGGTTGGAGCTTAGCTTAAGTGGTGAATTTGTCTTTTGGAATTTTTCTTTGTTCTCATGTAACTGTGAGTTTTTGTATTTGGAGCAGTTTGTACTTCTTGCATTTGAATATGTTTGTTTATGGCAGAACTGAGTACAGTTGATAAAAAAACAAGATTCCAGAGGCTTCCTCAGTACAGCCTTCACTTGAAGAATGAACAACGAGAACAAGTTCAGCATCTTTAAAACAGCACAAGTGCTTAAGAGATAGTAATATATAGGTTCATAGGTGTGTACTAGGCTAATGGCCCTGAAGCCTTTACAAGCCTAGCCCATAGGAATACCCTGGCATTGTGCCACCCGACCTTAGTTCCCAGTGCCTCTGTCGAGTAGAGCCACTGGAGTGATCCCCGGGGTGAATTTTCTATTATTGTTTTATCTATATTATATATTATATTATAGATATTATATCTGTTATATATGCCTTTACTTATTTGTTTGATAACTGCATAAGTGAATTGGTTTTGAAAGTGTTCTCCAATGTGACCCATGCCATTGCCAAAAGCATAAAACAGTGGCATGTACACATTAGCTGCTTGGAGTCATACTTACAATTGCAGGGAGCAAATATGTCATAGTTGCTTTTCAGACAGAACGTTAAACAGCCAGTTGCAAAAACATTTTTGGATCAGGAGTAATTTAACATTACACTTGATACATTAAAATGTACAAGTGTGAAACAGTACATATGAGAAGATGAGTCATGTTTAGGAGAATGAGGAAAAAGGGTCCAGGAGCCCCTGGAGAATGGTCCTAGCAAAACTTGATCTAGACCTAGAGAAAAAAAAAAATCAAACCTGTAGTGCTTTGTAAAAGTATGTACAGAGGACCAAGAAACACCTTCTAGAATACTTCTAGAATACAGCATTTTCCAAAAAGCTAAAGATGAAGCCATGGCTCTGGTAGTGTGGTCCTTGACCCTGCCATGCATAGATTTGTAATGGTGAGTATAAAAAAAGGTAATGGCATTAGACAGTCATTTGGAAATGCTTTGTTTTGACACAGGTTTTCCATCTTACCTTTATAAGAAATGAACAACTGTTCCATAGATCTGAAATATTTAGTTTTGTCAAGGTAGTACTGGAGCTGTCTTTAGACATGTAAGGTATGCAGTATCCTTTCTCCCTCATTTTTAGGTTCAATAAAGAAATGAAGATGGATAGTTTGGCTTATAGTAAACTCAACTACCAGTTTAGGCATAAAAGGAGTAGTTTTCAAAGAAATCGTTTGGAAAATGAGGTAGGGCTGACAAACCATAAAAATCTACAACTGAGATACCCTTCTTGCAGAGGTGAGAGCAATACTAAAACTGTTTTTCATGTTAAGAACCTCACATCAGCCAGATTATCTGGTTCATATGGAGCAGGTGTTAGCTTCTCTAACACAAAATTAAGATCCCAAGGAGGGGCCACCAGTTTACTTGGAGGCCTGTTATACAAAGCCCCTTTCAAGAACATTTTGACATGAGACTGCCTTTAAAGAGGAGAATCCATGGGCAGACATGCTGAAGTGGACAATAAATGAACCCTAAAAGAGGTATAAGAAAGGCCATAGGAGAGTAACTCATAAATGCTGTAAAAATGAATACTGGTTATGTTGTTGACACCAACTAAAACGTTTTCCCATTTTCTAATATATGATTTTCTAGTAGCAGGTTTTCTTGCCTCTGTTAGTATGTGCTATACATCCTCAGAAAACAGGTACCTAAAAGGAATTAAGACCCTATCATCCAGGCAGTCCGTTGAAGATGATTACTGTTGGGGTGCATCTAACACCCCTGTCCTTGTGTGAGTAGATCCATTCTGTGAGGAGACTTTTGGTAATTGTCCTTGGCATTTTCCAAAAGAAGGGAGAACCACAGTTGACTAGGCCAGAAAGGAGTCACCACAATGATCTTGGGGGATACCTTCTGAATCTTCAGAAGTACTCTGGATATTAGTGGAATGGGTGGAATGGGTGGAAAGGCATACAAGAACATTCCTAGCCAAAGAAAAGCATATTTCTTCCAGGGCTTCTTGCATGGAATCCTGGAACAAAATTTTGCCAGTTGATTGTTCAGAGAGGAGGCAAAGAGGTCTACTTGAGGAACTCCACACAGATGGATTCTTCCAGGGCTTCTTGCATGGAGTTTTGGAACAGGATTTTGCCCGTTGATTGTTTGGAGAGGAGGCAAATAGGTCTGCTTGAGGAACTCCACACAGATGGATCAAAAGTTGGAAGATCACCTGATCTAGTTTCCATTTCTGAGCGTCTGCCATGATCCTGCTCAGCTTGTCTGCTGCACAGTTTTGCTTTGATGGAATTTAGGATACTGGTATAGTGAGACTGTATAGAGAAAATATATCTGAAGCTAACATGGCTAGTCTGCAAAGGGGATATGACCTGGTTCCCTCTTGCTTATTGATGTACCACATCACTGTGGTATAGTCTATAACCACTTGAAGAGGTCCTGGGGACCAAAAATTATTCAAAGAGTTGAGTGCCTTGATCAGGGCAAGCATCTCAGTGATATTTATGAGCTTGCATCTGTCCTTGGTGTCCCACACCATCTGCATTTTATCATACCCGAAACTGCTCCCCAAACAAAGTCTAAAGCATCTCTGGTGACTGACTGCTTTACAGCAGGGATAGAAAAGGGGAAACCTGGATTTAAGGATATCTGTTGTCTCCACCAAAAAAATCTCTCTTCTGACAAACCCCAGTATTTGGGTCTGAAAAGGTCTAGGGTGTTGATGCTGAGACCAAACAGATTTCAGATACCACTGTATCATTTTCATGTGAAGTCTTCCCAGGGGTATCATGAAAATCATAAATGCCATGAGACCCAAAATTCTGAGGTATTCCCTTGCAGTGTCTCAAGTCTGGGTATAAAGTTTTAGAAAAAAGGTGTAGATAAAGATATATATTTCCTGTGAAAGAAAAACCCTTTTAACTGAGATGTCTTGTTCAACTCCCAGGAACACAGTCATGTGTGAGGGAACCAAGAAAGACTTTTGAATGTTTTCTAGGAATCCAAGCTTGTGCAAGAGATCTCTCACCTAAAAGAAAGACTGAAATTTTGAAAAAATATAAGCAAGTTGCCTAAATATGAAAACTTGTAGATACTCTGTAGCCTTGATTGAGCTATAATTGGAGCTAGACACTTTGTGAACACTCTTGGTGCAGTGAGTGATCCAAAGGGCAAGGCAGAGAACTGATAATGTAATTCATACACAGAAAACCGTAAGAAATACCTGAAGTCTGTAATGAGCAGCATCTTTTAAGTCTATTGTTACCAGGAAACTTTAGTGTGGAAGAAGCGGTAACAGGTTGTGAAGTGACATAATTTTGAATTTTGGCATCATGGCAGGCAGGTTTAGGAGAGATCTCTCACCTAAAAGAAAGACTCCAGAATTTGGAAAGTGAATGCAGAAAACTCTAGGAACTCCCTGGATCAGCTTGCCTATTTCATCACACTTTTTAATTACCACTGGTGTGTGTGTGTGTGTGTGTGTGTGTGTGTGTGTGTGTGTGTGTGTGTGTGTGTGTGTGTGTGTGTGTGTGTGTGTGTGTGTGTGTGTGTGTGTGTGTGTGTGTACACAAATGAGCCGTAATGTAGAAATGACTACAAACTCTGGTGTTGTGTTTGCCTCAACATACATATTGCCAGAGTTTGTAAAGTCGCTGCCTTCAGATAGCAGATTTTGTGCAAGTATCATTTCGGTGAGATGTGATCCTGTCTGGGTAGAACTGGCAGGATAAAGGAATAGAGCAAGAGCTGTGCCTTTTGTTTGGCTTTTACCTCTTTCAGAATGTATAACATTATGTAAGGGCGCTCTCTTTTTCTGACTTGAAAACATGGGAGTTCATGATTCCTTTAAGCTTATGAGGTACAGGGAAAAGAGCTCAATTCCGAATTTAAATCTTGTGGTTTCAGGATGTAGTTTGGTATGTAATAAAGCTACATGACCTTTTGCAGGTCGTGTCACTTTTGGTCTCTGGCTTCAAAACATTTAAAATTAATCACCGTGCTTGTGAATAGTGTTAAGAATATAGTAAGAAGAATAGGAATTTTGGAGTGTTGTAATACATTAAAAAAAACTCCAGAGGCACACCACGACAAACGGAGCCGACCTGATGAAAACTTTTTGTTCGCACAAAGAGTACAGAACAATGGCCAGTAAGTGCTTTCACATTTCTCTGAACGCTTCTTCAGACTTAAAAAGTACTCTTTCTATAGTACAGCAATGTAAAGGCAGGTTTAACCAGCTTGCACCAATCAAAATCATCCCATTACATTGTTAATTAATGCAGTAATCAAGAATCAATTAAATCATCTCTGCCTAGTAATGCTTACAGTACTATATATATATATATATATATATATATATATATATGTGTGTGTGTGTGTTTATTTTTAATGCATGCACACATTTGCATATGCTTTCTATATGCATTGTTATGTGATGATACACTACATTATTCAGTATTGTAAGCATTACTAGACAGAGATGATTTAATTGATTCTTGATTACTGCATTAATTAATGATGTAATGGGATGATTTTGATTGGTGCAAGCTGGTTAAACCTGCCTTTATATTGATGTACTATAGAAGGAGTACTTTTTAAGTCTGAATAAGCGTTCAGAGAAATGTGAAAGCGCTTACTGGCCATTGTTCTGTGCTCTTTGTGTGAATGAAAAGTTTTTCATCAAGTCGGCTCCATTTGTCGTGGTGTGCCTCTGGAGTTTTTTTTCATTGGATTTGCTCTTTTACTTATCAGGGGCACTTTATCCAGAGCTGTATTCTGTTTGCCCTGACTGCTGTTGTAATACATTATCAATTACCACCATAACAGCTACAAACAAATGCAATTTGAGGGTCATGCTGCTCAACGCTAGAAGTCTAAATCTCAAAATGCACTCACTCGAAGCATTCCTTAAAATGGAGAACATCGACGTTTGTGCTGTAACAGAGATCTGGTTCAGGGCAGCAGAAAGCATCCCTGTATTACCAGGCTATAACTCATTCCACACCTTTCACCCCCAGAACTTGGACCGTAGCTCCAAAGGCAGAGGTGTTTCCATGTTCATAAGGGATGTGCACACCTCCAGACTGGTAGCCCAACATAACGCATCAGAGATACTTCAGGTGCAACTAACATTGGTAGGACAGCGGTTCAAGTCGTAGCCTGCTATAGGTCCCCAACTATGTCCCAAGACTCGCACTCCACGTTCCTAAGCACCCTGGAGAATATTAGGGTCCAACGTAACACTCTCATACTGGACGACTTCAACTACCCCTCCATTAACTGTGAAAACTACTCATGTAACAATACACTTGCCCAATGTTTGCTGGAATTCATTAATTCCAATGCCCTGGACCAGCTCGTTCGTACCCCCACTTGAGGTAGTAACATCCTTGACCTGGTCATTACTAACATGGGCGACCGTTGCTCTACACCAATAGTCAACTCCTCCCTGGTTAGATCTGACCACAAACTAATCACCTTGAAAATCCACCCCCCCCCCCTCAGAAAAGGTAACCACCATGAAAAACTTCTCCAAAGCTAACTTTGGGCTCCTAAAAACAGAGGTGGATAACTTCATGGCACCCATGCAAATGGATAATAATTGCATGGCCGCCGAATCATATACCAATGCACTGTACGAACATGTACACAAATGCATGGATCTCGCCATACCCAATAGAACTAAGACGCTCTCCTCCAAAAAAGGAAGCCAATCTAGTGGTCCCATGCCATAAACTCTACAACAGGAGGAGGAAACTGATGCGGAATAAGGTGAAGTCCCAAGATTGGAAAAACTCCCTTATCATTCTCAACAAAATGTTGAGATCCCTCATCAAATCCGCTAAATCTAGCTATAAAAATAGAATTGCAGCAGATAGTAAAGACAACCACAAGGCCTTCTATAGTTATGTAAAGAATCTCCACAGCAGTACCCAGATTTGCTCTGAGCTACTGCACAATGGTACCTCCTATACCGAGCCAACAGATATTGCCAGTATTCTGGCCGACAGATTCAGTGCCAACTTTACCTCCCCCAAAAGGACCAACCATAATACTATTAGATTGCTAGGCACCCAGTATTATGCTGTACAGGTTAAAACAGCACTATCCAAGGCTAAGAATACAGCTTCTATGGGAACTGACTATATCCCTGGCTGTGTTCTGCATGAACTACAGAGTGAACTGGCACGTTACCTGTGTGCCCTGTTCAACCACAGCCTCACCTCAGGCTTTGTCCCTACTGAATGGCGCACTGCTACAGTCATCCCTCTTCACAAAGGAGGAGCGACTACAAACCCTGGGAACTATCGCCCCATTAGCCTGACGAGTCTGATATGCAAAGCTATGGAATGCATCATCATGGACCTAATAAACAAGGATATAGGGAATCTCCAAACTGTGGGTCCCACACATCTTGGTTTAGTGAAGGGTAGATCATGCCTGCTTAACTTGGTCGACTTCTTTGAGTCAGTCACCAGAGCTGTGGATGAAGGCAAGGTGGTTCATACAGCCTACCTTGATCTGGCTAAGGGCTTTGATACCATTCCCCACTCAGGAATCATAGAAAAACTCACTAAGCTAGGCATCAACCCCTGTGTCGCTAGATGGGTTGCAAACTGGCTCACAGATAGAACCCACAGTGTGAAAGTAGATGACTCCAAGTCAAACTGCCAACCAGTCACGAGTGGAGTCCCACAGGGTTCGGTCCTGGGTCCTCTCCTGTTTATCTACTTCTCTGAAGTCCAGGCCAACACAAACAGACTCTGGCTGACAAAGTTCACAGACAATTGCAGGTTGGGAGCTATTAACTCCCCAAGTGATGTTGACATTGTACAGAAAGGCCTTACTGAGACCAACAACTGGTGTCAGAACCATGGCCTTAAGCTCAGTGCCAAAAAATGTGTCATCATCCCCTTTGGGAAAAACTCAGTTCCCATGAATTACCACATCAATGGTAGTCCACTGAACACAGAAGGAGTTATAAGAGATCTGGGAACACAGGTTGACAGCAACTTTTCTTTTGACCACCACATTGTCACTGTGGTCAGAAAGTCCTTCTATGTGACACATCTCATTACTAAGAGTTTTCATTCCAGGAAGAAAGAGGTCATTGTCTCCCTCTACTCTTCCCTCATTAGGCCAATCATTGAGTACAATGCCCCATTTGGCATGTACCTCACTAAACACCTCCAACAACTGGAGGGGCCACAAAAGTACCTCACAAAGAGGATCCTAGGCCTTAAACATTTGTTCTATATGGACAGACTCAAAAAACTCACAACTATTCTCTGTCTCATATCGCCTACTTAGAGGTGATCTCTGCTTGACTTACAAAGCCATGTCTGACCCATATATGTTAGAAATGCTACATCTAAAGAAATCCCAATCCATCCGCACCACTCGCTCCAGGGACCTCAACCTCATTACTACAATCAACAAAACACGCTGGAGGGACAGGTTCATAACCCATATTCTGCCCATAACCATGGAATAGACTTACCATACATGTCAAGCAGAGCACCTTACTGGCCCTCTTTAAGAGAATTCTTGATGAGTGAATGGGAAATAGAAAATTCACCCCAGGAGATCACTCCAGTGGCTTTACTCGACAGAGGCACTTGGAACTAAGGTCGGGTGGCACGATGCCAAGATAATCCTATGGGCTAGGCTTGTAAAGGCTCCAGGGCCATTAGCCTAATACACATCTATGAACCTGTGTGATGTAGGTGTAATTTTAGAAGAGACATATTTATTAAATGATCAAATGTGAAGATTAACAATTATAGATTTAAAATGGAAAGAACAGGTACATAGAATTATCACATTTTATGCTTATGCTAATTGTAAAGAAGGGGAAAACTTATATTGTTAGATTTTAGACTTGGTAGTGATAAAAAATGAATATTATAATAACAGGAGACTTTAACTGTGGTTTAAGAGGCAAGTGTGAAAAGAAAGGAAATTATATAAGAAAAATGTTAGAAGCTATAAGGTGTGGTAAGCTAAAACATTTTGTCAAAAATTCATGAACTTATAGGGGTATGTATAAAACTGAAACAGATTATTTTACAGTATCAGAAGGTTTAGTATTAGGAAAAGGGGAGGTAGTTGAAACAGGATTTTTCTGGTCATCTTGCAGTATGGCTAAAGATAAAGGAAAATATGGAATATATAAAAATAGGCAAAAGAATAAAAGGATAAATGAGAAAGCATGGAATGAAGAAGTAAAGAGAATAGTAATAAAATTATGGAAAGATCATATTACTATGAGAACATTTTATAAAAATTGGTCTAAATGGTGTATGATATTTAAGGAAACATATATATATATTATATATATTTTTTTTTTACAGTGGCAATGTGATGTGAGAAAAGTAGAGAAAGAAAAATATAAAAGAACATATAATGATGTATTGGAAGATTTAGAACATAATGAGAGAAAGTACTTTGACAAAGAAAAAGAATTATATGAAAGAAATAATACACAAATTGTTATATAAGCAAAGATATTTTTTACAAGGAAAAAGAGAAAAAGTATTGAGTTCCTTAAGCAAATTAATAAAGGAATTTGGTAGTGTAATGAGAAAAATAAAAAAATGTAAAAGAAGAAATAAAAAGATATCAGGAAAAGATTATGAATAGTGTTCAATATGTATAAGAAATGTTTAAAAAAAGAAAGGTAGTCAAAAACATGAAAATTATAGAAGTTAATATAAAAAGAGAACAAAGAGTTAGAAAAGGAGCTTTCTTTAAATGAGCTAGATAAAGTATTAGGACAAGTAAATATCGATTTGGCTCCAGGACTAGATGGAATAGGGTATGAAAGGTATAAAAATTTAAGGGATTGGCAAAAAAATATTTTTTAAAGATTTTGAATGAAGGGTTAAATGTAGGTTTTATGTATAAAGAACTATGTAGTGGAATATTTGTATTCATATGAAAGAAGGAAGACCGAAGACAATTAAAACCTGGAGACTGATAGTATTGAACAGTAATGATTATGAGATCTTTATGAAAATAATACAAAGGAGATTTGAAACTAAAATGGAAAATATTTTGGGAGATAGTGTATATAGTTTAAAGGGGAAGAGTTGTCAGTAATTATTAATGATGAAAGTGTGGATGATGATATGAATAGAAAAGAAGCAAAAATTATTTGAGACCTTAATAAGCCTTTGCCACAACTGGACAATATATCTTATGGGTAATGATGAAAGAATATAATATAAGTGAGAAAGTTAGGAAATTGTGTATGTCAGCGTATAGTAATAATAATAAAGTAAAAATACTGGTAAGTGACTAGTTAAGCCAAGAGGTACATATTAAGAGTGGTGTAAGACAGGGATGTCCAATGAGTTGTATACTCTTTGCATTAGTTATGAACGTGATGTTATGTAAAATAAATTACAAAATGAAGGAGGCAGGGTATGTAACACCTGAAGGGTTACAAATTCCAGTTCTGTTAACATATGCAGATGACATTATATTAATTGTAAAAAAATGTGGGTAAAAGAAGTAATATGTTTAATAATTGAGTGTCTAGAGATGATAGGGGTGGCTTTAAATATAGAGAAAAGTAAAGGTTTAGGTGATATAATAAAGTTTGGCAGCATATATTTTATAATAAATGACATTTCTGTGTTAAATATGAAATTTGGGAATATAGATGTAAGTAGAATTCAGTGGGGGGAAAACAAAAGAAGAAATAAATCTGCCTTTTCTGGAAAACATATATATTTTCATTTAGAAAAAGGCTTATTTGATAAATTCAGTACTGTTGGAAAAAATAGCATGCTTAACAAATACATTTGTGTTGACAACAGTATTTGAAAAGGAATTATTGCAGATAATATTTTCATTTATATAGGGTTCTAGATTAAACACAGTAAAAAAGCAGTTTTGCAGATAAAAAGTTATTTTATGTTATATGGGTTATATGGAATGAAAGAATAAATGAAATTATGTTTAATGGTAAATGGATTTTAGCAAAAATATTAAGTAAAATCAGATGGTTATGGGAAAAGAAGTGGGAGGTTTAATAGGGATATAGTATGACTGCGTAAACAGATTTGTCCAACTGTATATCCATACATTTGTAAATATTTGTAAATATGTAAATATTTTGCAAATATGAGTTATTTTATATAAATAAAGGAACACTTCTCATTTTCAGTAGATGCTGTGGGATCTTTAATACCCACCTGAACTATCACCAGCTCAAGCAGATGCGACTTTGGTTTAATGTTTTATGCTGCACTGCAGTGCCAGCAGCTGATTCACCTGATGTGGGAATAGAACACACAGCTTTCTGCACCAAAGTTGAGTATGCTTCCTGTTGTACTATTGACACTGCTAATGAAACCCTAGAAATATGCTTTCTGAGCATCATTTTTAGTTTCACTTAATTTTCAAAGAAAACCTCTTCAATCCACTTTGTTTTACAAATAACAGCAAAGTGGCCCAGTGTCTTTCAGCTGCACACTGCTGTGACTCATTTCAGTAATGGTAACAATTCATGCATTTGTTAGGCTTACTCTCACTCTGCTTCTTAAGCATTTATTTCATCTAACTGAAATTATGCCTTTTAAGAAACTTCTTGCTAACTTTTGAGTTTTACCTCACAAACATCCTTTGCTATGTTTAAGTTTGCCTTTTGTCTTTTTTTCTAATTCTTCCAACTGGAGGTTTGTATTACTTTTTTAAACATCGGCTGGGGTGCCTTCTGTGCGGAGTCTCTATGTCCTCCCTGTGATTGCGTGGGTTTTCTCCGGGTGCTCCGGTTTCCTCCCACATCCTAAAGACATGCTGTAGGTGGATTGGACACTCTAAACTGGCCCTAGGTGTGTGTGTGTGTGTGTCTGTGTCTGTGTCTGTGTCTGTGTCTGTGTGTGTGTGTGTGTGTGCCTTCTGTGGAAGGTTGGGCGCCGGGCTGACAATTTGACACCATAAAACTCCACTGCCAATCATGAGCAGACAGGTGATCCGCTGTGGCAACCCCTAACTGGGAAAAAGCCGAAAGAAGAAGAAGATTGATGTGAAGTTGTAACTGTTAAGACACTTCTACATCAGCCAGCCCAGTTGCAGTTCTTTCTGTTATTTATTCATTTTATGCTATTAAAAACACAGTTTTCTATCAGTTCATATAATCACCTTACAAATGCTTCAGGTCATTTGCTGTTTCACTGTACACGTCTGTTATAACATGATCTTTCATATATTATATTTTTCTTTGGTACAAAAGGTTCATTGAGGTTTCTTTTCACTGACTTATATGTTAACACTCTGTCCCTGTGTGAATGCAAAGGAACTGTATGTGGCCTCGACCTCTTGGACTATGTTATACAAAAGCACATTTACCTAGATTTGTTCAATTTATTATGTTATTTCATTGATAGATGAACTCTTGCAAGTCTCTTTTGTCTCTGAGTAGGTCACCCAAGTGGTTTTGAGAATCTCAAAAGCACCAAAGGGTTAAGCTTCATCATGGCAAAAGAAATTTCATAATGTCCTTCAAGGATGCATCTGCAGTCATAACAAATGGGTTGTCCTGTCGTCAGGCAGCCCTTCGGTCGGCTGGATTCCAAAGTCTGGGTCTGGCCTCGGCTGGTGTCGCACTTCACCCGACGTCATAGCTGCAGTTCTTCGGGTATAAAGGCATCAGCCGACGCCATTTTCCTCAGTCTTTCTTGCCGCGTGGCGCCCGAAGCAGAAGCTGTTCGCAAGTGCCGGTCGGTCAGATCCAGAGATTACTACTACCGAATACTACTTCGAAGACTTCTAAAAAGCTAAGTACCCCGTTGGGGACTCTTTCTTGCCTCAGCCGATGTCAGAAAAGTAAATAACTGTTTAACTTGTGGGAAACAAATACCTCATAAAGATTTCCACTCTTACTGCTTACCTTGTTTAGGCCCAGACCACGACGTAGCAGCTTGTTTAGCCTGTGCTTCTTTCAACCGACGGACGCTTAGACGTCGGTCGGAGTTTGCTGAACAGTTTTTCGGCTCAGATTTTGCGTACATAATGCCGTCGGATCCTCCGACTTCACAAGTTGTTAAGAAACACAAAGAAAAGGACCGACACTCGCGGTCCGCGGTTTCAGCCGAAACCGCGGTTAAGCAAACCGCGAGTGTCTCGGTTTCGGCCGAAACCGAGCAAACGGTTCTTTCGTCAGCCGAATCCATGACTACTACCGAGGCCCCTTCTAACCTAGTTGAATCGGCCTCTGAAGTGCTACCTGCTACCGTGGTTTCCCAAGAATTATCGGACACCATCCCTTTGGATGTTTCAACACCTGCACGTGGTGCTGCTAGGCCGCCTGCAGCCATGTCCATAAAGGCCTTTGCCAGGGCTAAAGCAGCCAAAACATCTAAGTCTGTGCCTGTTAAGCCCCCCTCTCACAGGCCCAGTTCCAGTTCCCAAATGCTCACTCTGGCAGAGGATCTCATCTCCTTAATTAGGGGATCCCAATCTCACCCAGACAGGGCCTCTCAACCTCCTCCAGAAAAGAGACCTAGAGTAGAGCCCCCTGAGCCAGTGTCCTCAGATGATTCTTCTGATGATACAGACATTACAGACCATCCAGAGGCTCCTTTTTCTACTTATGAAGACTCCGATGCTGAGGAATCGATTCCTTCTGCCTCTCCACCAGAGGAATTTTCTTTTGGGGAAACCTTACATGCCATGAGAGAGCAATTCCAATGGCAGGGACAAGATTTCTCAGATTCAAGGAAAAGGCTTAGGACCGTTTTACATTTACCACAACATAGGCCTTTAGCTATACCTCCAGTTCTTCCAGTTGTAGATGATGCATTTAATGATGCTAGCACTGCCCCTGATACTTTACCTCCAGCCCCTGCTAAGCCCGATAGGTTCTACAGGGTCCCGGACACTCATCACCATTTATACAAGGCTCCTTTTGCAGATCCCGAGACTATCTCACAGGGGCCTAAGGCAGTAGCTTCGACCTCAGTTAAAAACCCTCTCCCTTCTGAAAGGGAATCCAGGTCCTTAGAGAGATGGGGTAAAAAAGTATACACCTCTGCTACCCTCTCAGCTAGGGCATTAAACTGTCAGTTTCATATGATCCAATACCAGGAGTATATGCTTGATCAGTTAACTAAGAAACTGTCCTCTGATGATTCTTTAGATAAGAAATATGTTCTAGAAATGGTGCATAACATTCAGCAGGTTAGTAACCATTCTTTAAAATGTGGCTATGATGCACTGGAGGCTTCCTTTAGATCAGCCATGACTGGCACAGTTATAAGAAGGCATGCATGGTTGAAAGAACAGGCCTTGCCGGATCATGTTAAAGCAAAACTATTAGATGCTCCTATGGATAAGGTCAGTTTATTTGGTTCTCCTGCTCAACAGGTACTGAAGAAAATGGAAGAGAAGGCAAAATCTGTACAAACAGTGAAAGATTTCTTACAGGTTCAGCCTCCAAGATTTAGCAGGAATTGGCCTTCCAAAAATTGGTCCTTTCCAGACTCCTCTAAAACTCAGAGAGGCAGAAATAGGCGCTCAAGAGGCAGAAATCAATCCAGAGGAGGTGCCTACAGGGGACGCCAGTGGCAAGGTAACAACCAACGAGGCACAGATACAACAACTACCACTGCAACAGCACAATCACAGTGACTTGGCTCTGGCACCGCCTACCAGGGAACAAATAGCAGCACCCTTAGGCGGAAAGTTAGCCTTATTTTCAAAAAACTGGCACTATATCACAAGAGACAAGTGGATTTTGCAAACTATAGACCAAGGCTACAGGTTCCATTTCCATACTTTACCAGGAAAAAGAGGAATGCCAAACCTGCCACCAAATCAAAAGACAGAAGCTCTAAAACAAATAGCTCAATTAGCAAAGATGAGAGCTGTGGAAAGGGTACCATCTATGGAACAAGGAAAGGGATTTTACTCCAGACTAAAAATTGGAGGCCTATTCTCGACCTGTCCGCTTTAAACACATTCATCATTGTTCCAAAATTCAAAATGCTGACCCTACAGCAACTTCTTCCCATGCTGGGCAAGGAGTATTGGCTGGTGACTCTAGATCTCAAGGAGGCATACCTGCACGTCCCCATACGACCAAATTGCAGAAGATACCTCAGATTTCTTGCAGGATCAGAGCATTATCAATTCTCAGCATTGCCCTTTGGCTTATCTACTGCGCCCAGAGTGTTCACGAAATGCCTGGCATCAGTAATCGCTCACTGCAGGCTTCAGGGAATCCAAATATATCCACACCTGGACGACTGCCTGATACAAGCGGACAACAAAAACAAGCTAACAGAGGACTTACAAAGAGTCATTTGCTTACTACAAAGCCTGGGATATACAGTCAATATAAAAAAGTCAAGACTGATACCATCCCAAAGAATAACCTTCTTAGGTGCAGAATTGGACACAGTAAAACAGATGGCATTCCTAACTGCAGAAAAACAAGAACAACTTCCTCTCTACTTCTTGGCATTAACAGAGCAGAACAAACTAACAGCAAAGAAAATACTGCAGGCTTTGGGCTTCATGGAATCCTGCATAATCCTGGTCCCTCATGCCAGACTACATATGAGGAAGCTACAGTGGTACCTGAAGAATTTATGGTCTCAACACAGGCACAGCTTAGAAACCGAAATACCACTAATCCCATGCCTGAAACAAGAGTTCCTATGGTGGGCTCAGGCATGCCAGTCAAACCCAGGTTTGCCCTTCCACAGCATTCAACCAAGCCAAACCATCACAACGGATGCCTCAGACCTCGGTTGGGGGGCCCACATGCTGGACAAGTGCATACAAGGCTTATGGACTCCAGAACAGCTGCACCTGCACATAAATCAAAAGGAAATGCTGGCAGTAAAACTAGCAATCCAGAATTTCAGACCATTCCTCCAAGAAGGGCAGTTGATGATAAGGACAGACAACACCACAGTCATGTGGTACATCAACAAACAGGGAGGCACTCATTCATACCCTCTATGCCGGATGGCACTGGACCTATGGAATATGGCTCTGAGCTACAACATTCAGTTACAAGCAAGTTTTGTACCGGAAAAGAAAACATCCTAGCAGACATATTAAGCAGAACTACCTCGGATGCTCACGAATGGATGCTACACCCGGACATCTTCAAGGTCATCACAAAGAAATGGGGACTGCCACATATAGACCTATTCGCATCCCCACTCAATCACCAGCTCAAGAAATTCTGCACAAGGACTTACCACCCACTTGCTTGGAAGGTGGACTCTCTATCCTTCAGTTGGAAAGGCCTGACAGCATATGCATTCCCACCTCTTCCTTTGATGCACAAGGTGCTATTGAAAATCAAAGAGGAACGTCCAAGGATCATTCTGATAGCTCCAGACTGGCCAAGACAACATTGGTACCCATTACTGAGAAGCATGTCTCGGGGGAAAATGTGGACACTGCCCCTGACTCCTTTGCTGTTAACTCAGAACGACTACAATACCCTGCATCCAAACCTGAAAACTCTGCAGCTGACTGCTTGGAACATTACATAAGAGCAACTAATCCAGATTTATCCCAAAGGGTTAAAGACATTATCCTTGAGGCCCGCAGACCTTCAACAAGAAGGAACTATGCAGGAAAATGGAAAAGGTTTCTCATTTGGAGTACTGAAAGGGGAAAAGATGTGTCAAAGGTAGACATTGCCAACATCCTGGAGTATTTGGCAGAGCTTTTCCATACAGGCCTGTCCTATTCCTCCATCAAGATACATGCATCAGCTATTTCTGCAGAATACAGCTTCGATCCCCCTGTCTTCTCGCATCCTCTACTCAGGCAGTTTCTGAGAGGAATTAAAAATGTAAAACCTCCTAGGAAACCACCATTACCAGCATGGGACTTGAACTTTGTGCTAGAAAAACTGACACTCCCCCTTTCGAACCAGCAGCAACAGCAGATCTGCAACACCTATCCTGGAAAACTGCTTTTTTGCTGGCAATTACCTCAGCAAGAAGGGCTTCTGAGCTACAGGCTTTAATGGCAGTACAACCCTTCCTAATCTTCCATCAAGATAGAGTGTCCATGAGAACAAATCCTACATTTATGCCTAAGGTGGTATCCAGAGTGTCTTTAAACCAGGCAATCCACCTTCCTACCTTCTTCCCCAATCCACAAAACAAGGGGGAAAGACTGCTGCATACCTTGGATGTACATAGACAGTTGCGCTACTACCTGGACAGAACCAAGGGCAATAGAAAAACTGACCAGCTTCTGGTAGCATATGCAACAGGAAGGGAAGGAAAAGCAATTTCAAAACAGACAATCTCCAAGTGGATCGGAAATTGCATTAGATTCTGTTACTCCTACCATGGAAAGCAAACTCCACAGAACATAAGGCCTCACTCTACAAGGGCTACAGCCACTACCACAGCTTTCTTACGAGGAGTGGCTACCAAGGACATTATAGAGGCTGCTACTTGGACGTCCGTGCATACATTTGCCAAGCATTATAATTTACCTTTATACTCTAGATCCCGAGCAGGGTTTGCCACTGCTGTTTTGCAAGGGATCCTAACTACACCATAATTTCCTCTACCTCCTCCCCTAGTTTGGCTATGGTATTCTACCCATTTGTTATGACTGCAGATGCATCCTTGAAGGACATAGTACAGTTTTGTACCTACCATAAATGTAGATGTCCGAACAGGAATGCATCTGCAGTCAGGATTACCCACCCTCCTTCCCCTCTGTGGTATTCCTACGGGTATTTACCCATCTAATAGCTAGCTGGGGGGATCTCTTATGGTGTATTTGTTTGTATATATGTACATACATGCTTATTTTTTCTTTTGTGTTTGCCTTCTACTATTTGGAAGCATTGGCATTTATCCAAAATTTAGCTATCCAAGAGGGCAACTGGCATCTGGGGCAAGAAACACTGAGGAAAATGGCGTCGGCTGATGCCTTTATACCCGAAGAACTGCAGCTATGACGTCGGGTGAAGTGCGACACCCGCCGAGGCCAGACCCAGACTTTGGAATCCGGCCGACCGAAGGGCTGCCTGACGACAGGACAACCCATTTGTTATGACTGCAGATGCATTCCTGTTCGGACATCTACATTTATGGTAGGTACAAAACTGTACTTTTTGGAGCTTAACATTTCAGATAAATAAGGACTTTCACTCTGAGTATTTCAGATAACTCATAGTGTGTTTTAGGAACGTGTGAAGGTATTTTTTTCCAGTTTTTGTTCATTGAGAAGATCTCAGTTCTGAGACCTTATCAGATATTACTACACCAAGCATTTTATCCACTTCATTGATTAATTCTGAAATGTCAAGAGTCAGCATTAGTTTCAGCAAGCAGGTAACCTTTATTACATTACAGACAACATGGATGTTCCATATAAATGATGTTAAAGACTTTGGCAGCTCACACCCAACTGACTACAGTTCAGAAATCACAATACATTATGTTTAAGTTTATGCCACACACTTGTATTAAAAGGACATTGACATAATATACAGGTACACAATATATACAAACATTTTAGCAGCTTTATATCAGTTATTACACTGTCATAAGTACACATTTTTGATAAGGGAGTTTAAACTCCAGCAGGTTTCATTACAGCTTCTTAAAAATATGTATGCTCAAGATTATTTGTGAGACTTTAACTTGGACATCCATTTACTCACACTCCAGCTGTGCAGTCAGTTTCTAATATTAGGGTAGAGCAGGATTTGCTGTGTGTCCCCTGCAGGTTATGTTATAAACCATCTACTTCTTTGTTGAAATGAAGGCACACCACTTGTTAGTTTTCCCGATCATGTTATAAAGTATAGACTGAGTGATGTCTTTCAAATTATGTAATGACTATAATCTTTATGGTGATTGCTGTACAGTTTTCATAGCATTCTTCCCATGACATTCATTGCGCAGAACAGGCTTCCTCCTTTAGTCCCCCTGGTCCAGCATATATTGTGTGTCTGGTGATCTTTGTGTATACCTGATACAAGATCGGTGCTTGTTTTTGCTTGCTGATTCATTATATTGTAAGGACGTAACCCATGCTTGCAGTTTTTTTTTCATATGTTTAGGAGGAGTATTTTATTAGACTTAATAGATGTATTTAACTTTATTTGTTTACTGACCTGCTTCAGGTTGTTAACATTGTATCAGCTTATTTTAGAAATGCTTGTTGGTAATATTGTTGATGGACTTTGTGTCAAATGTGTCCATAGAGAAGGGTGACTGCTGAAATGATCTGGCCAGAGAACTGAAGTTCTCATTATGCTTTAGCTCGTTTGTAGTATGAACTTCTTAGGTTCATAGGTTCATAGGTTCATACTAGGCTATCTGCCCGAGGGCATTTACAAGCCTAGCCCATCGTTTTGTGGCTTACGCCACCCCTTTAGTATGGGGAACTATACCCATTATTTCGCTGTGCCTCTGTCGAGCAGTGACACTGAGGTAATCCCTGGGGTATATCTGCGATCTCCCATCCATTGGTCAAGATTTCTCTTGAACAAGGCCAGCGAGGTGCTTTGCCTCACATGTACCGGGATTTTGTTCCACAGCATAGGGAGTCTTTGGGTGATGAATCTATCCCTCCAGCACGTCCTATTAATAGCCGTGACAAGGTTTAAGTCTCCGCCCTTGTGGCTCTGATGGATCTAGATTTTTGAGGTGAAGCATATTCATCAAATCTGGGTTTGACATGGCCTTGTATGTTAGGCAAAGGTCACCTCTGAGCAAGCGGTGGCGACTGAATAGAGCTGGAGTTCTTTCAGTCGGGCAGCATAGGATAGATTTTGAGACCATTTATCCTTTTGGTGAGGAACTTTTGTGGCCTCTCCAGCTGCTGCAAGTGTCGGGTCAGATACATTCGAATGGGGCATTGTACTCAATCATTGGTCTGATGAGTGATGAGTAAAGGGAGACTATAACCTCCCTTGATCTAGATGAGAATCCCTTCATGATAAGGTGGGCAATGTAGAAGGTCTTCCTAACTACTTTAGCTACATGGGTGTCGAATGACAGACTACTATCAACCTGGGTCCCCAGGTCCCTGATAACTTCTTCTGTGTTCAGTGGATTGCCACCTATTTGGTAGCTAGGGGTAACCTTGTTTTTCGAAGGGTATGACTATGCATTTTTGGCATTTAACTTTAGGCGTGGCTCTGGCACCAGTTATCCGTTTCTGTGAGACCCTTCTGAAGGATATCTGTGTCAGATGTGTTTTCTACTATGGCCCAGTTTGCAGTCATCTGCAAACTTTGTCAGCCATAACCCTCCTGTGTTTGCTTGTACTTCGAAAAGTAGATGCCAAACAAGAGTGGGCCCAGGACTGAGCCCTGTGGGACACCACTTGTGACAGGCTTTGAGTCTGACATGGCCAGCAACTCTGACCCTGTGGGTTCTGTCACTCAGCCAGTTTGCAACCCATCTTGTGATGTATGGGTTAACATTTAAGCTGATGAGTTTTTCAATGATACCAGTGGGGTATTGTATCGAAGGCCTTAGCCAGATCGAGGTAGGCTGTATGGACTGCCTTTCCTCATCAATGGCTTTGGTGACTGTTTCGAAAAAGTCAACCAAGTTTAAAAGGCATGATCTGCCTTTGACAAAGCCAAACTGGGTTGGATCCAAAGTCTGCAAATTCCCTATGTCTTTATTTATGAGGTCCATTATGATCCTCTCCATGGCTTTGCAGATAAGGCTTGTCAAGCTAATGGGCGGTAATTTCTAGGGTCGGTGGAGGCACCGCCTTTGTGAAGTGGGACCACAGTTGCAGTGCGCCACTCCCTGGGTACGTATCCAGAGGTAAGACTTTGATTGAACAGCTGTCCTAGCTGTGGGTTTAATTCCTCATTGAGTTCGTGGAGCACACAGCCGGGGACACCATCAGGTCCCATGGATGCTGTGTTTTTGCTTTGGAGAGAGCAGTTCTCACTTGGGCTGGAGATGTTTGGGGGCTGCAATCTTTTGGTAAAGATTTCTCTGCTTTGGGGGGGGAGAAGTTTGCACTGAACCTGTCAGCCAGTATGTTGGCAATGTCTGTAGGATCAGTAATCTTCACATCATTTTGAACTAGTTCTGAGCATATCTGGGAGTTTCCTCCTAGGTTTCTAACATAGCTAAAGAAGGCCTTATGATTGTCTTTTGAGTCTTTAGCTATTTTTCTCTCGAAAATTGCTTTGGATGATTTTATGAGAGCTCTTAGTTTTTTACTTATAGTGATCAAGGGTGTCTTACCTTTTAAGGATTTTGCTCTATCTTGTAGTAGCTTCCTCCTTTTGTTGTAGAGTTTGTTTATGGCTGGGGTCCACCAGACGACGCTTGCCTTTGGTACAAAGAGTCTTTGTTTTGCTTGGGATTGCCTTATCCATGCAGTCCTGCAGGTGCTGGTAGAAGGCATTTGTAAGTGATTCAGCGGCTTGAGTACTGTTTTCCGCCGGCTCGGGGGCCTTAAAGGAGACCACACTAGTCTTTAGAAGTATGAAGTCGGCTTTTGAGAAGTTCTTTACTGTGGTCTTTTTTATTTCAGGTGGGGGTGGGATGAGGACCTCCAGCGAGATTAGTTTGTGATCTGATCTCACCAGTGAGGGGTATACTTCCGGTGTTGAACATTCTGTATCTGTGACCCAGTCATTCCAGCATCCACTGTTAAGATGGGCAAACTGACATAATTATATCGTCCTTGACTAGAACCCAGAGCCACTCCACACATAAACTGATAAACCTAGCTTTTCTTCCTAATATTTTTTATTGTTTGAACTGATGATTTTTGCTTCATTTAAAATCACCTATTTTTTGTCTTTTGTTTCATTTTATTCCTACATTTTGTAGTTTTCTGTGACCCAGTCATTCCAGCATCCACTGTTAAGATGGGCAAACTGACATAATTATATCGTCCTTGACTAGAACCCAGAGCCACTCCACACATAAACTGATAAACCTAGCTTTTCTTCCTAATATTTTTTATTGTTTGAACTGATGATTTTTGCTTCATTTAAAATCACCTTTTTTTTGTCTTTTGTTTCATTTTATTCCTACATTTTGTAGTTTTGCAAGTTGTATCACTTTATTGTCTTTGTTTGTATTGTAGTAATTCTTGTAAATATTGTAATTACCTTGTTGTAGCCATCTCTGTATTGTAATTTCCTTATTGTGTTAGTGTAGTGGAGCTTTGCTCCCCGGGCCTCCGCTGAAAATGGGCTCTGTTCAGCCCGGTAAACAGATGTTATAAATAAATAAATGTCATATTTGGAATATTATGGACTTCAGATCACTGCCAGATTAGCAAAGGGTCCATAAGCAATATCTTTTTTTCATAAATATTCTACTGGGTTTTTAATGATAAAAATAAAGAAAAGTAAATACTAAGGCATAAATTTGTCTAAGCTTATAGGCATATACAATATGGACAATAAATCTTGGTAAACAAATGAGAACAATAACGACTAATCAAACAAAACATACTAAAACAACCATAACTGTTAGCAACTGTGTATATTATTTACAAACAAACTTGATTTAGGATGTATACGTCTATGCTGATAATGTTGGAAACAAACAGTGTAAGTATAAGCTCAGTTAATAAAATAAAGGAAGACATTTATTTATTGTATTTTACATTTGTTTACTGAGAAGGTTCGCCTGGACAGAGCTATCTATTTTCAGTGGAGGCCCGGGGAGAAAATCTCCAGAACAATTGTTAACATACTAAACATAAGACTTTTACGTGAGCATTGTGGTTTACACATTCATTTATAAAAATATAGCAGATAATAAAATGATTGCATACGATATTTACATAAGCATAGAGTTAGACATACAATTAAAAGTGTAGCAGGTAGTAACATATGATGGTTGTTCAAACAGTGTGTTTCGTAGAGATAATTTTGCAGTTGTACTGAAGATAAGATAAGAAAGGAAAACTAAAAATGGAAGAGAATATAGACAAGTTCATATGAGGTGCATTGACATTTTAAGGGAAAGCTTTTCAACTTAGTCTATGGGAGAGTTAATGGGTATAGATGGGGCAGTAGGGAGTAGGTGACAGTGAATTGGTAAGTAATGTGTGTTAATACATAGTGCATCTGTGGGAGTTTTAAAGAGGAGGTTGGATAGTGGGTAGGGGAAAGGAGTTAGAATATGTCAGCCAGGTGCTAGGCAGTTGCATGTCCAGGAGTAGTTTAGGTGGGAAATAAGCTGTTTTTTTGAAGATGGTTTTGTTAGGTTGTAACCTGATTTGTAGTGGTAGGGAGTTCCAAGTCTTGGCAATGTTGATAGAATACAGGGAGTCACCAGAGCTGTAGCGGCTTTTGGCGATTGTGATTAGTGCCTTGTTAGTGGATCTAAATTCACAGTTGTTGGAATAGAGGGTGATCAGGTCTTGTAAGCTGAAGTTTTATCAGGTTGGTACAGTATTTGATGAGCTAGAAGAAGTTAGTTTAAAGCTAAGGTGTTAGGGAGTTCCAGCCAGGAAAGCTGTTTTAGGGCCTGACAGTGGTGGGTGCAGTAGGAGGAGTTTGTGGCAAATTTTGCTATTTTGTTGTAGCTTACTGATAGCTTGTTTAAATCACTCATGTTTAGATTAATTAGAACAGGAGAAGCATACAGTAAGGTAGATGGAAGATGGGTATGAGCTAGGTTTACTGTTGCTGGTTAGGAAGTTTTTACATCTGTAAAGAGTACCTAGTTTTTTTGTTGATTTTGGTTATTGTGTGAGCTATGTGTTTGTCAAATTTAATATTATTGTCAATAATAACCCCTAGTAATTTGGTTTATATGACGGGGAGATAGGGGTATTATCTGATGCAGAAATAGAGAATGGGGGAGTAGGTGCTGCTGCTTTGGAAGGATGAAAGAGCATAAGTTGGGTCTTTTGAGGCTTTAGTATTAGCTGGGAGTTTGTAAACCAAGTTTCGATGGATGTAAAGGTTTCTTGGGTCTTGATTTGAAATTTTTGGAGGATGAGGGCATAGCAAATTAAGGTGGAGTCATCAGCGTATTGAACCAGGTTTACTAGATAGGCAACTTTGTGAAGATTATTTGTAAATATAGTGAAAAGTAATTGTCCTAGGATTGATCTTTGGGGTACTCCTAGTGTTACAGGAAGTATGGGGGAAAGGGAGTTTTTCCACTGAACAGCATGTTGATGTTAGGAGAGAGAGTCTTGAAACCATAATAGAGTGGGGGTAGTTAGTTTTAATTCTGAGAGTGATGTTATTAGTTTTGTATGGGAGACTGTATCAAACGCCTTTGATAAGTCAAGGAAAACTGCAGACACTAGTTGGCGTTATTGCGTTGCATATTTACTAGGTTATTAAAATTGATGAGTGCAGTGGTAGTGCTATGGTTGGGGCAGAATCCATGTTGAGTTTCAGCAAGAAGATTGTTGGAGAGGGATGTGTTAGGACCTAGGTGTGGATACATTTTGCCAGTATTTTAGCCAGTGGGGAAAGTCTAGCTATAGGGTGGTGGTTTATTAGGTCAGTGGAGTTGCCCCCTTTGTGTATCGTTATAATGTATGAAATTTTCCAGAGAAGTAGCACCTTTTGTTTTGAGATTGATTTTATTAATGATTATAGAAACTGGGTAGGAAATGTCTTTGGTGGCTATTTGTAGGAATTTGGCAGGTAGTTTGACTACTGCTAAACTGGTGGGTTTAAGTTTGGTTAGGTGTCTATAAATGTAAGTTGGTACAAGTTGAAGGGTGAAGGAGTTACTGTTATTTGATGGGTTATATAGTATAGTGTGGGTTGAGGAGTGTGGATCTGTTAACAGCTTTAATATAGAGTTGGTAAAGAACTCATTGAATTAGGTGGCTGTGTATAGAGGTGGTGTCTATGTTTGGATGAGGAGTTGATGATTTACCTGGTTGGAGAATACTGTTTATAGTGGCCCAGAACTTTTCTGGGTTGGAATTTTGCTTAGTTTGAATTTCACTGTAGTATTTTTGTCGTCTAGTCTGATTTGTTTATTTACAGTGTTTCTCAGTTTTAAGAATGTTTGCCTATTAGGAGTAGTTTTGTTTTTGCGCCAAGTGTCCCATGCTTTGTCCCTTTGCTTCATAAGTTGCCTAGTGCTTTTGCTAAGCCATGGAGCATAGATAGTTTTAGTGCGTATATGTCTTGGTGGAGCAAGTTTTGAGAAGGCCTAGGAATATAGTGTTAAAATAGTCAACTGCTTCATCTAAAGGAAGTATTAAAAGAGGGGACCAGTTAGAGTGTTTAAGGGCTGACAGCCCTTAAATTTTTTAGTGTACCTGATGTGTTTGCGAGCTAGTTCTATTGAGTTTAGTTTGGTCTCTGAAGAAGAAGGTTGGGAGATGATTGCTTAGAGTGTCAGGTAGTGTACTGAAATTATGGCTAAAAGATGGGTGATTGGTGAGAATCCAGTCTAGTATTGATTCTTTTTTTTTTTTTGAAATTTTGTCTACCCTAGTAGGGGTTTGTATGAGCTGTGAGAATCTGTAAAGGTTAATATTATTTGAGGGGGGTGGGGTGATTTAAGTGAGGTTCAATCAATATTAAAGTCGCCTAGTATAATGGTTTCATGGTACACCTAAGTACCATGTTCAATCATAGCCTCACCTCAGGCTATGTGCCCACTGAATGACGCACAGCGACAGTTATCCCACTCCACAAAGGGGGAGCCACCACAGACCCTGGAAACTACTGCCCCATTAGCCTAATGAGCCTGGTCTGCAAGGCTATGGAGCGTATCATCGTGGAACTTATAAACAATGACATTGGTAATCTCCAAACTCAGGACCCCACCCAGTTCGGGTTTGTAAAAGGCAGATCATGTCTCCTAAACCTGATAGACTTCTTTGAAGCAGTCACCAAAGCCATAGATGAGGGTAAGGTGGTTCACACAGCCTATCTAGATCTCACCAAGGCTTTTGACACCTCCCCCCACTCTGGAATTATAGATAAACTCACTAAACTAGGTATAAATCCCTATGTCACAAGATGGGTTGCCAACTGGCTCACTGACAGAACCCACACTGTGAAAGTAGCAGACTCCAAATCCAGCTTCAGACCAGTGACAAGTGGAGTACCACAGGGTTCAGTCCTGGGTCCTCTCCTGTTTGGCATCTACTTCTCTGAAGTACAGGCCAACACAGAAGGTCTTTGGCTAACGAAGTTCGCAGATGACTGCAAACTAGGAGCCATAATCAAAACTCCAAAAGATGTGGACATCCTACAAAAGGGCCTTTCTGAGACAGATGCCTGGTGTCAAAGCTATGGCCTCAAGCTCAATGCCAAAAAGTGCATTGTCATTCCTTTTGGTAAAAACTCAGTACCCATGAACTACCACATAGGTGGTAGTCTACTTAACACCGAAAGTGTGATAAGGGACCTTGGGACATAGGTGGACAGTAGTCTCCCCTTTGATAATCACATTGCCATAGTAGTCAGGAAATCCTTCTATGTGGCACACCTCATCACAAAAGGTTTCTCATCCAGGAAAAAAGAGGTCATTGTTCCCCTCTACTCGTCACTCATTAGACCCATTATAGAGTACAATGCCCCTTTTGGTATGTACCTCACAAGACATCTACAACAACTGGAAAGGCCACAGAAATACCTCACAAAGAGGATTACCGGCCTCAAAGAATTGCCCTATGCAGACCGTCTCAAAAAACTGGAGCTTTACTCCGTTGCATATCGCCTACTCAGAGGCGATCTCTGCCTAACACACAAAGCTATGTCAAACCCAGAGCTTTTAGACGAGCTACACACTCTAGGGACCTAAACCTCATCAGCACAATAAACAGAACATGCTGGAGGGATAGATTCCTGTCCCAGCGGCTTCCCATACTCTGGAACAAACTACCTATCTATATCAAACAAAGCTCCTCATTAGCATTCTTCAAGAAAAATCTTGATGAATGGATGGGAGATAGGAAATTCACCCCGGGGATCACTTCTGTGGCTCTGCTCGACAGTGGCACAGGAAAATAATTTTCTTGGGTGGCGAAAGCCAGGGTACCATTGGCTAGGCTTATATAGGCCCTAGGGCCAATAGCCTAGTACCTACCTATGAACCTATGGAGGAGGGTTTCTGATGTCCATTGGAGAAGAGTTTCTAGGGTTTTGATGTTATCTCCTGAGATATTTAGCTGTTTTTTGTATTTAGTCTTACCTTAGCAAGTAGGATTTCTGCATTATTAAATGCAGGGATTTCTATGTTAAATAGTTCAACATTGATGTTGTTCTGATATAGGAGAGTGATTCCACCTCCCCTTTTAGCTGTACGGCCTTTTCATAGTATGCTATAACCAGGGGAAAGTACTTCTTCATTTTTAATGTGTGGTTTAAGCCATGTTTCTGTGAGGAAGATGATGTCAGGTAAGTATAATGCAATGGTTGCATGGAGCTCAGTGGTTTTGTTAAGGATGCTTCTTATGTTATGATTTATTATTAGAATATCGGATTTTCTATTAAGTAGGCTAGTATTGGTTTTAAGCTGATTCTGGTGATTTGTAGGAATTGTTATTGGACATGGGTTGGAGTTTATATCACCACTGCATAGCAGGTGAGAGGCAGTGATTATAACGGTTTGTAGGTACTTGGAGAAGGCTAAGTCATATTGTAGGGATACCCTAAATTTGCTTTTATAATGGAGGAGTTTGTAAGGGTGTAGGTCATAGGTGGTGTGGTTAAAGCGTGAGGGTGAGAGGAGTAAGGGGTAGTTAATGAATGTTGGAAGTGAAGTTGAGGTGGGTTGCTTATGTTGGGGATTGTAATGTTCAAGTAGGGTGAGGTTAGATGAGCTGTGATGGTGAATGCTAGTGTTAGAACTTTTTGATGGGAGTACATGTTTTGTTTGTTAGATGTGGTAGGACTGTATAGAGATAACCCTGTGGAATGTGTAGGGGTCCTGATAGTATATACATAGGATGGATTGTAGCAAATTTGTGAGTGAGGAGGTACTGTGTGTAGATTGTCTAATATGAGAGCAAAGGGGGGGGTGGTTGTTTGTGTGTTTGGCTGAGGGATGTGGGTTGGGTGTGGGTGTGGTAAGGTTAGGTATAAAGGAAATAAGCTAGGGGGTGGGTGGAAATGGGGGCAGGGTAGAGTAGGGGAACAGAATGAGCCTGAACGAACCGAGGGGGAGTGGAACGGGCAGAGCCCTACCTAGGAGATAAGAGCTAAAAAAAAGTATCAGGAATCTGACTAAGTAATGAAGGTAAGCAGGGTTGTACTTTAATGGTAGGGATTATGCCATTTACTGTGCTTCCACTATTTATTCACAGTGAATGGAAAAATAACTGTGGTGAATTTACTGTAGACAGACATATTGGAGAATTGAATTAACTCTAGAGCACTGTCCTGCTTACAAGCTGAGCTGCTTATCTGGGCTAAGGTTCACTTGTTTGGTGGTGTTCTGCTGCCAGCTTATGGCAGTTCATTGCAATGGCAGGGATTGGAAGAAAGGGGAAAACGACCTGGCAAGTGTGCATGCCATGCCAGTATAATAAAATTAAGTAAAAGCACTAACAACCAGATGCAGAAATTAGTTAGCAGGGAATAAATACACCTATAGAAGAATATTTCAGACAGTAAAAGTCCCAGTAGTGAGTCAGTTTGCCTTCAGTTGTTTGCAGGATAAGTTTCAGAAATTCTTCACTTGGGAGGGAGGGGGGGGGGGCTAGAGATAAGACTGTTTCAGAGAGTAAATGTCCCAGTAGTCACTACTTTTGCTTGAGTTGTTTGCAGGATAGTGTTCAGAAATTCTTCACTTAGGGTGGGGCAGCCATGAGTGAAGTAGAGCTAGAGCTGCATGAAAAAGGAGACAAAAAGAGATGTAACAAAGTCTTGTTGTATTAAAATCTTTCTCGCTTATAAATAATATCTTATATAATTCTAAATGTGCAAGTTTTAAGAAAAATAGAAGACACAAAAAGGTATACCATGTGAAAAATCACTTTCTGTAAATAGCTTTCTAAGTAAGACATAAGTGGATTATTGGAGTATGTTGATATTTTGTATGATTTGTAGATATTTTAAAGCAGTTATAACAAAGTTCTCCCAATTTTGCCAGTTTAAAGTCTAGCCAGTTTTTGGTAATATAAAGTTTAATTAACATATAAAAAATTAAAGTTCTTGCATTATTTGCCATTGTACTTGATGGAGGAATATGAGAAATGGCAAACTTACTTGACATAATAGTTTTGTTGAGCCCAAAGATGTTTATTCTGTAACATAGGTATCCACATCAGGAACGTTTTATTTATTTATTTATTTATTTTTTTGCTTTTTGTATTTTGGCAGTGGCAAGGTATTACAAATTTTTGATCAATTTCACCACCATGCTTTGAAGAATTTTTATCTTCCTTAAAAGACGTAGCCTTAATTGAGACTAAAATAAAAGAAAGTAGGTTATTTCCTGAGACACTTCTCACGTATTCTTGGACAAAAGTATTTTCTCTTATTGATATATTTCAAAATAACTCTGCCTCCTGACTTTGTTTCTCAAAATGTTAATTATTTATATAACATATATTATGACTTACTTTACTGAACTTTACTTTCTGGAGTACGACAATTTGTTTTAGTCAATATCTAACAGGCATTTTGTATATATTTTTCCTCTTGGGGAAAAAGACTATTTTATATTCTTTACAATTGTATCGTTGCTATTTACAACTGTATTAAATATGCTTCTGTTTATTTTTTGAAGAAAAAGAAGAAAAATGTTTTATTCTTTGTTGCATGGCAGAGCATTAACATGTTTGAGATTTTTCACCAAGATATGTCATATGTCTGCATTATCCCAATATCATGCAGTAATTTTGCTGAGTGGGATGGAAAGTAACTGTTTTAATGGTATAATTCAGGCAGTGTGGATAATCATGAGTTGTGTATAAAATGTGTTTTGGAGGAATAAATTTATAGTTTAACATTAACACTTTTTTAGTTTCATCATCCATGTTAAACTGGACATAGGAAAACCATAAAGTTTAATAATGATATGTATGCCCTGAAATAAATTTGGATATCAGTTTGTGATTTTGAGATGGTTTTATTTGAAATGTTTATCAGTTTCAAATTTTGATAAAAATAATGTTATATTCAGATTCTTTGTTGTAAGTAAATTTATTATTTAGTGTATAGCATGTTTGATTCAAAATGGGTAAATAATATGTAGGCAAGTTGCCTTTAATTTTTATTGTTTTCAGTAGTTGTCTACAGTCTACTTGAGTTTATGACAAAGTAATACATTTAAATGTCTGCTAGACGTACTCCACCATATGTTTTCAGGGTCAGCAGTTGATTATATTATATTCGTACACATCAGATTTTGTGACCCAAATCTAGATGTTGACATTTCAACCTTTTTGAAGAGTGTATTAGATATTTGCATAGTGGGCATAATGTAGAAGAGAAGGTTTGGGACAATTTGCCAACATAACTTTAGATGAAAAAAAAGAAAATTTAATTTTATTAATTTGAGGTCCCCTGTTTATCGAGCCAACATTTAACAATACTGGTTTGGGGCTTCATAGTAGTGTTTTGCTAGAAGTTAATACACAGGTTTGTTAGAGTATGATATTTTGATGATTTGTACAAGAGATAGGACTCTAAAGTAATAGTTTTGATTTACAGGAAACAGAATGGATTTCTGTAAGTTTATTTGGAGAATAATTGTATAATGCTAATAATTTTTGGTTTCAGTGCTGGGACAGGTTCTATATATATTTACCAAAACAAAAGTAAACAGAGCGTTGTCCACCACGGCTGAATACAAATACTTTATTTAAAATACCAAAACGTAAGCACTTTCACAGTCTTTATGACTGCTTCCTCAGACAAATTTAAACAACTGAAGCACCTTCTTTATACAGTTAAAAATCAGTTAACAAGTAATTAATAGCAATTAGGGCATTTAAAGTGCCCCTTACACTTTGCTACTAAAACATCTAATACTTATTTTACAACCTTATTTATTAAAAACTTTTTAAAAAATATTCACATTTGTCTACACATTTTAAAGTGCTGTGTATATGTAAGTTAATGTCTGAGTGCTCTAGCTTTTAAGAATGGTTTCAGTGATACTGCTTCATTTATACCTGGTGGTGTATCTGCATTAAGTTTAATGATCTACCTCTGCTCAGCTGCTTTGTTCCTATTCCTCACATCACCTCCTCTCATCCCTTCTCTGATAACCTCTAGAACAAAGAATTTAAAGGTATGGTCTCTCCCTTCTGCCTCAACATGCTTGGCCAATGCACTATTTTCTTTTCCATTAATGATGTCTCTATTGTGTTCTAATATATGGCCCTTAAACCTTCTGTTTGTCTTCCCTATGTAGAAGACCATACATCTCACGCAGAAACTAAAATACACAACATTCTTGGTTTGATAGTCAGCATAGCAGTTCGCATGCATTACTGTCCGACTGTATGTATGTGTGAAAGTAGTGCAAGAATGTATGAATTTGCATGCTGCACAATTTCTGCACATGTAAGTCCCTAGTCTTGAAGATGCTATAGGTGGCCGAATTGTTTGTGTTTTATAACATAACTGTTGTTTAAGACATTTATTGTTTTTAAAGGAGAACAGTGGGGTGTCCTCCAACTCATCTCATCTACTGCTGTCAAGATGTTCCAGTTCTTCCTGAACACCTCAGAAAACACAGTAATGTCACTGGAAAATGAAATTGGGACTCTAATCTTCCCATTGCCTGATCTATTCATGTCTGATGCAGAATCCGCCTGCTGTGTAAAATAGGCTTGCCCTCTGTTCCCCCTTTCTTTCAGTGATTCTTCTATACATTTATCCAGCTCCTTCCTAGAATATCCTCTTTCTAAAAAAATCTTCCCTGAGATTATCCAGAGCTGCTATTAACTGTGTTTCATTGTTATGCAGTCTCATAGTTCTCAAGATCTGCCCCTTCATGACATTTCTATTAATGTGGTTGGGGGTGCATACTTCTTCTATGGAGTATGGCATTTCTCCTGGTGGGTTTCCTGTACAAACTAGATGTTCTTTGTGTTTTACTGTTGCAGTCATCACATTTGTGTTATCTGCTTGCAGTAGCCCTCAGTCGGCCTGATTATCAAAGTGTTGGGTCCTGCGTCAGTTACTGTCTCATCTTCCATGGCATCAGGTAGTCAGGGGTATAAAGCATGCAGCCGACGCCATTACATCAGTCTTTCTTGCCGTGTGGTGCCCGAAGCAGAAGCATTTCGCAAGTGCCGGTCTGCCAACTCCTGAAATTTTCATTTTCGAGTCTCAGAACTAAAGTCTTCAACTAAAGCTAAGTACCCCGTTGGGGAAACTTTTTCTTGCTCTAAACTGATGTCAGTAAAAGTCAACAATTGTATTTCTTGTGGAAAGCAAATACCTCATAAAGATTTTCATTTGTACTGTATTCCTTGCCTAGGCCCTGACCGCGACGTACCTCGCTTTCGGTTTTGTGCCTTATTTAAACAACGAACTATTCATCATCGGTATATTTATGCTTCTAAATATTTTGGTACTCAGTTCAATTACCCAGCTATGGCTTTGGTAAGCTACCCGACTACCGACTTTCCGAAAAAACTCAAAAATAAAGACAGAGACAGACCGCTTAGGTCCAAAGCTACCAAAGACGCTTCTCCTAAGCTAGTTGCCAGTTCGCCGGTACTCAGTGAGGTGCTTTTGCAGCCCCTGATACCCGCTACTTCAGATTCGCAGGCCTCTACTGAGACCCATTCGGAGTCTGGTATGCTGCGAGATGCTTCAACTATGGAACCTGCGGATGTCTCTACCGTGGATGGGTCCTAAGCCACTGTGCAGGCACCGGCTTCTGTGGGTGTATTCAGGCCTACTGACCTGCATATTAAACCGATGCCGTCTTCTTCTTCAAGGCCTAAAACCCGATCCATGCCTAGACAACTGACGCCCAGACCGCAGAGTCAGGCCTCTATGCCTAAAAAACAAATTATAAGAATGGCTGAAGACCTTATTACTTTATTCAGGGGAAGCCAACCTTCCCCCTCTAAGAGACCTAGGGCTGAACTTGCTTATGATTCTTCTGATCAGGATTCTGCAATTTCTGTTTCCTCTGATATCCAGGATTTACCCTTATCTACCTATGAGGATTCTGATGCAGAGGACTCTATTCCCTCTGCTTCCTCTCCAGAGAATTTCTCTTTTGGTGAAACCTTACATAACTCTTAGGGAGCATTTTTGCTGGGAAAGCCAAGATTACTCTGATTCTAAAAAGAGGCTTAGGGATTTCTTACTCCTGCCCCAACACAGGCCTTTAGCTATCCGCCCTGTATTGGACATTGTTGATGATGCCTTTTCAGAATCTAGCTTGGCCCCTGATTCCTTACCTCCTGCTCCCAGAAAAACAGATAGATATTACAGGGTTCCTGACTCTCACAAGTTTCTTTTGAAAAATCCTACTGCGGATCCTGAGACCATTTCACAGGGATCCAAGGGCATTAAGGCTATTACTGCCAAAAATCCTACCCCCGCTGATAGAGATTCCAGGGCGCTGGATAGATGGGGTAAGAAGGTATACACTTCTGCAACCTTGGCTATTAGGACCTTAAACTGCCAGTTTCATATGTTAAAGTATCAGCAGCTTATTATTGGATTGCTTAAACAGAAAATTATGTTGATTCCTGACTGTGCTGAAAATAAAGATTTACAGGATTTAATGCATTCTGCTGAACAAGTTGGAAAACATGCTTTGCAATGTGGTTTTGATTCACTAGAGGCATCTTGCAGGGCTGCTGTCACTGGGTCTGAACTTAAGGAGCAATCTTTGCCAGATCATGTTAAAGCTAAATTGCTGGATGCTTCCTTAAACCAGGACTGCCTGTTTGGCAACAAAGCAGAAGTACTTAAGAAGATGGAGGAAAAAGCTAAATCTATGCAAACTGTTAAAGATTTCCTGCAAGTACAGCCTCCAAGATTTAGTAGGCATTGGCCCTCTAAGAATTGGTCCTTTCCAGGCCTTCTCAGACCAAACCTAGAACCAGCAGAACACTCAGGCTTCAGTCCCAAGGTATGCACAGGAGTAAGCAGTGGGGGGCTCCCACTTCCAAAGCAGGGAGTAGTAAGACTCCCCCCTATGGTAAACTGTCTCACTGACTTAACTTTAAAAATTCCAAGCCCTTCTCAACTGACTGCTCCTTTAGGGGGAAAGATTGCTCTGCTGGCAAAAAACTGGGAACTCATTACCCAGGACAAATGGGTTTTAAATATAGTTTCCCAAGGATACAGATTCCACTTCCACACTTTACCAACCCCAAATGGTTGGCCAGATCTACCCCCAAATCAGTGGGCAGAGGCTCAAAAGCAAGTTCTCTCTCTCTTAAGTATAAGGGCTATTCAGACTGTCCCAGAAGAGGAAAGGGGACAAAGTTTCTACTCGAGACTTTTCCTGGTGCCCAGAAAATTTCAACTCCTGGCGTCCTATCCTGGACCTCTCTGTCCTAAACACCTTTTTGGTGATCCCCAAATTCAAGATGCTAATTCTTCACCAGTTGCTTACTATGCTAGGCAAAGACGCCTGGTTGGCAACACTGGATTTAAAGGAAACCTACCTGTACATCCCAATCAGGGAATCTTGCAGAAGATGCCTATGCTTCAAAGCAGGTTTCATGCACTATCAATTCTCTGCACTGCCTTTGGCTTATCTACTGTGCCCAGGGTATTCACAAAGTGCCTAGCTCCAGTCATTGCATTTTGCTGGCAAAGAAATATTCAAATATACCCATACCGGGACGATTGTCTAATTCAGGCAGAAAGTCAGAAAACTACTATTGAATCATCTGACGTTTGTACAAAAAGTGCTAACTTCTCTGGGGTACACCATAAATGAAAAGAAATCACATCTTGTACCCTGTCAATAAATTGTATTCCTGGGAGCAAGCTTAAACACAACTTCCCAGATGGCTTTCCTCGTGCCAGAGAAACAAGTTCATTTGACAGCCTACTTCAAACTAATGGCCACAAAGACCCTGCTATCTGCAAGATAAATACTGCAAGCCTTGGGGTTCATGGCCCCCTGCATTCTCCTAATTCCATATGCAAGACTGCATATGAGGAAACTACAATGGTATCTAAAAAGCCTATGGTGTCAACATTCTCAAGATCTAGAAGCAATGATTCGTGTCATACCTTGCCTACAGATAGAGTTCATTTGGTGGGCAGAGGCCTGCCACCAAACAAGGGACTACCATTCACTCTACCCCCTGCCGCCCAAACCCTAACAACAGACGCATCAGACTATGCATGCGGGGCTCACATGGCAAGGAAGTGCATTCAGGGCAAATGGAACCCAAGTCAAATGTACCTGCGTATCAATCAAAAAGAAATGTTAGCTGTACAGAATGCTCTGACAGCCTTCAAGGACCACATTCTTCCAGGACAATTAATGGTAAAGACGGACAACACCACTGTTATGTGGTACATAAGCAGGGGGGAACCCACTCATACCCTCTCTGCAGACTAGCCATGGCTCTGTGGAACACAGCCTTGAGCTACCAAGTGCAGCTACAGGCTCAGTTCCTGCCAGGAAAGCTAAATACACTGGCAGACGAACTAAGCAGTCATCTCATGGACCCACACGAGTGGAAGCTGGAACCAAAGACATTGAACATGTTGATAAACAAATGGGGGAGCCCAGAGATAGACCTGTTTGCCTCCCCCCAGAACTACCAGTTGGACAAATTCTGCACAAGGACTCCCCACAAACAAGCTTGGAAAGTGGATGTCCTGTCCTTCACCTGGAAAAATCTATCAGTTTATGCCTTTCATCCTCTGCCTCTCCTCTCCAAGGTACTACTAAAGATCAAACAGGACAAACCATGGATGATACTGATTGTACCAGACTGGCCACGCCAACACTGGTACCCCCTCTTGCGCAGTGCGTCACTGCTGGCACCATAGCACCTGCCTAAGACCCCTACCTTGCTGTCCCAGCAGGAGGGCCAGATTCTACACCCTCAGCTTCAAACCCTGAACCTGGCAGCCTGGCTAATTACCTGTTCTCTCCATTACCATCCCTCAGTAAACAAGTGTTGGATGTCATTTTGGAGGCAAGGAGACCTAGTACTAGAAAATCGTATGCTGAAAATTGGAAAAGATTCTGTTATTTATTTATATTTATTCCAGTTTGATGACTGGGGAGGTCCACTGGGCTCGGGGAGCCCGTTTTCGGTGGAGGCCCGGGGAGAAAACCTCCACAATACAAAAGTTAAATTACATGTTGAATTACAAAGAAAAATTTGCATTACAATCGACAGCATTCAATGCAGAGTACAAAAATTATAGGATTTATTCATGAGAAAGTCAGGCATAACGGTATCATGGTTAGATGTTACGGTTTAGTTACATAAACATTCTATATATGTCAGAGAAGTTAAGGAAGGTGAGAGGGTTAGCCAGGAGAAAAGGAAGAGGAGAGCTTGGGAGGTATGGGATGGAGAGTACAGTTACATTTCCTGTGTAGATAGAGGTAGGAATGAAGTTGAGTTTTGAAGTTGTTAAAGTTGTCACAGGTCCTCAGTGTGGAGGGCAGAGCATTCCATTTTTTAGCTAGGGAAAAGGATAGTAGAAGCTGACCAGCTGGGCGCTTGGGTTTTTGAATGGTTATTAAGTTTTGGTGAGTAGATCTAAGGGATCTGAGAGGGGTATATTGTTGTAGAATATTAGACAGTGCAGGGCAGCTAGTAGATTGGAATAATAATTTGTGGGCTGTGGTGATTTGGAGGAAGTCAGATTGATTGGGGAGTTCAAGCCAGTTTAAAGAGTGAAAGGAGGTGCAGTGATGAGAGGAGGATTTGGCCTTGGTAGCGAATCTGGAGATTTTATTGTAGCATACTTCCAGTTTGGAGGTAAGAGTGGAAGATAAATTAGTAAGCAGAGGAGTGCCATACAGAAGAGAGGGGAGGAGATAGGTAGTGGCCAGAGTTTGGCAGAGGGAGAGAGGAAGCGGTTGTTTCTGTACAGTAGGCCTAGTTTTATGTGGGTTTTCTTGATGTTTTGCTGGATGTGAGTGTTAACTTTTAGGTGGTCATCGATGGTGACAGCAAGAAGTTTGGCAGAGGATACGATCTCATTAATGAAGTTGTTAAGGCTGGTAATTTGAAACAAGTTTTTATCAATATGAGTGGATTTTGTGGGGAAAAATAGAAGAATCTTAGTTTTGTTGGCGTTTAGTGAGAGGTGATTTCCAGTTTTTGGTGGTAGAGAAGGCGGTTTGTGTTAGAGGTTGGAGATCTGTTAGGTTAGACGTGCAGCAGATCAAAGTGGAATCATCTGCATATTGGACAATTTTGGTATTAGGTATGGCTTTGTGGAAATCATTACTAAAGATGTTAAATAGCAATGGGCCAAGTATGGAACCTTGGGGTACTCCAGGGGGGGGTGGGAAGGAAAGTAGAGGAGGCCCCATTTCACGGCTTGGGACCTGTCAGAAAGATAGCAGGAGAACCAGGAAAGAGTTTTTGGGAGAGGTTGAGATTTGACAGATGGGTTAGAAGATGGGTATGGGAGATGGTATCAAAAGCTTTAGATAAGTCCAGTAGAACTGAAGAAACTATGTTACCAGAGTCACAAGCTAAATTGATGGAGTGTAAGAAGGAGAGAAGGGCTGTGTTGGTACTGTGTCCTGGGCAGAAGCCGTGTTGGGTAGGAGAGAGTAAATGGTGTTTGGTAAGGAATGGCATGAGTTGCAGGTGTATGCATTTTTCAAGAAGTTTGGAGATTGGGGAGAGGATAGCTACAGGGTGGAAATTGGAGATGTTACAGTTTTTGCCACCTTGTGACGTGGAAGGATAAATGCAGAATGCCATAGTTTGGGTACATAGGATTCTAGTAGTGATCTGTTTATCAGGATGCTGATAGGGAAAGCATGGGGTGGGAGAGAGGAGGGAGGGGAAGTTTGAGTAGAGAGGGGTTGAAGGTTATTGTTGGGGAAGGTCTTAGTTAGCTCAGCAATAGAAGAGGTGAATAAGGTATTGAATAATTCGGCAATTTTACAGTCAGATTTGCTAGTGTCAGGACAGGGGTTGATTTTGGTACCTGGCCTAAGGAGAGAATTCATAGAGTTCCAGAATTGTTTGGGGTTTTTTGCATGATTTATTTGGAGTCTGATGCAGTATGATTTTTTATCTTTAACGACTTGTTTTTTGGCTAGGTTTCGCAGCTGTTTGTATTTAAGTAAAAATACTGGCTGTTTATTTTGGAGGTAATCTTTCCAGGTTTTGTCTCTTTGTAGCATAATCTTTTTGGTGTCTTTGGTTAGCCATGGGGTGGTCTTTGCTTTAACTCTTTTTGTTCTTATTGGAGCTAGGGATTTAAGGACAGTTAAGAATGTTGAGTTGAAATAGTCAACGGCTGTGTCTAGAGGTAGAGTTTTTTAGTGGGTTCCAGTTAGTAAGCTTAAGGGAGTCAGAGAAAGTAGTAGGGTTGAAGCTAGTGAGGTTAAGAGTATGGATGAGCTGGTGGGAGTGTGTGAAAGTGGGTGTAGCTTGATGGGTGAAGGCAGGGAGGTGGTCTCCTAATGGGTCAGGAATGACACCAGATTTTATGACTTTATTAGGGTGAGATACTAGGATCTAGTCTAGAATGGAGCCTGGGGGGTTGGTTTTGTTGGGCCTAGTAATGGAGTTGGTAAGTTGAGTGAAGTTGAAGAGATGGATCAACATGGCGGGATTAGGGTTAATGATTTTTTGCCAGTCAATATTTACATCCCCTAAGATGTAGGTTTCAAGTTTAATATTAGAGGAGGTCCAGCAGAGGATGTCTTCCAGGGTATTGGTGGTGTTACCCGGAGGAATATAGAGGGAAATGATGCAGATACTTTTATGGTTGTTTATTTTTAGTAGGCCAGTTATAAGTTCAGCGTTATTAAAAGAAGGGATGGGATTAGGGTAAGGAGTAATAGATAAGTGGTTGGAGTAGATTAGAGCCACACCACCACCTCTTTTACTTAGGCGGTCAGATCGGAGAGATTGGAATTCAGAGTTAGTTATGTGTGGTTTTAGCCAGGTTTCAGAGATGGCTACAATGTCAGGTAAGTTGTGATTGAGCCAGGCTTGAAAGAGGGTTAACTGATTTCTTAAGCTTTGGGTATTGATGGTGAGGTATTTGAAGTATTTATTGGTGGATTTGTTGTTGGTGCCGGGGTGGTTTGTTGGAGAGAAGTTTGGTTCTGGGTTGGGATGGATGTCGCCCGCTAAGCAAAGGTAAGAGAGAAGGGGAATAATTTTGTTTGGTTTGTGCTTAGATAGGAGTGGTTGGTAGAGAGTGGGTTTAGTTTGTAGAATTTGGTAGTGACTTGGAAGAGTTTTACTTTTAAGAGAAGGATGGGGTTGGAGGGTACTAGGGAGGCAGCGATATTGTGGAAGTGAGTTGAGAGGTGGGAGTGGGGAGGAAGAGGTGATGGGTGTAAATGGAGGTTGGTATAAGAGGTGGCGTGGTATAGGGGAAGTAGAATGAGGTTGAGGATAGATGTAGGGGTAAGGATTTTAGGAGGAAAAGTGAGCATGGTAGTTGTAGTTTGTTAGAAATGATAGAGGGGTAGTAAAGAGATTTAGGTGGGAGGGGGTTTTGTAGAGAAAGTCAGATACGGCAGGAGGTTGGGGTGGAATAGTGGTGTGTGAAGATTGGTTGGTGTGGAGGGAGGGAGTTTAGGAGAAAGGGTGGAGTAAAGGTGTATGAGGATTGGTTGGTGAGAGGGGAGGGATGTTTGGGATGAGAGTAAATGTAAGAGTAGTGGGGGTGGTCGGGAATTGGGAGTAGGGTTGGGGAGCAGAGTCAGCCCACAGGGCGAACAGAGTGGGATGGAGCAGCAGGACGAGAGAGACCAGCTGAAAAAGTATCAGCCACTACAGTGCAGAGCAGAGGTAAGTAGGTAAAGTAATGAAAGACTGTGTGGAAAAATAGCATTGCAGTTTGTGAGAACACTGGGAAAAAAACAGTATAGGGGGAGGTCTGTATCTTAGTTTGTTAAGTAAGGAGGGGGGTTTAACAGGTGTTAGAGAAAGTGGAGTGGGATTAAGGAAACGTAACTTTAGAAGTAATTAGAGATAATGTTGGACTTACAGGGATTTTATATTAAACAAGCGTAATGCAGAAGGGTGCTGCCACCTAGCGGAGTAAGGAAAAATAGGCAGAGAAAATAAAATAAGATAAATGGGCAAGCCTCTTATGGGTTACAGTAGATAGTGTTCTGAGACTAGAGGTCAGCAAGGACTAGAGGGAGAGGGGGTTTTAGTGGTCAGCAGTAGGCTGCAGAGGCACACGCACTGAAAGGCAGGCTAACAAATAAAGTAGTCTTAGGTAATTGAGTTTAGTGTAAGGCTACATACATTCACTGAGAAATAGTTAGGGAAGTCCACACTGAGGTTCTTTTCTTATATGGCCCAGGCTAGTAGGCAGGAAATGTCCAGGTAGAAACCGACGGAGGTTTTGCAAGCGGAAGTTCTTATTTTCAGGAGGCAGGTAGGGACCTTCATGTGTGGAGTACTGTGAAAAGAGAGGAAAAAGAAATTAACATACAACTGTAAGTATTTAAGGTGGGGGGAAACAGGTGGAGAGGAAGGGAATAGGAGAGTTAATTAAACAATAACAGGAAGAGAGGAAGGAGAGTAGAGGAGGTAAAGAAGGAGTGGAAGCAAGGATAGATCTAGAAGAAGGGGTATATATTAAAGGAGAGTTGAGCTGAAGAAAGAAATGGAGAAAATAGCGAGGTATAGTTGGAGGATGCAGGAGTAGGCAGGGAGAGATGCAGCTTTCCAAGTCTTAAGTCACTACTATCATATAATACAAGCCCAAGTCAAATGCAGTAACACATTTCAAATGGTTGTGAGGGGAGCAGAAATTGCTAGTTGTACAACAACAAATCCAGGCAGACAAATACATGTAAAATTATGTAACATACATCTAAGAACTGTGTACTGCAGTGGTGGTGCTGCGGTAGAGTTTTCACCTCACAGTAAGACGTTATCTTGTTTGATTCTCAGCTACAGCGTCTTCTGTGTTGAGACGTGCGTGAATGGGCGTACCTTCGTTGAAGGTTGTGCGTCAGAGCTGGCAACTCGGCACGTAAAAATCTGCTGCCAATCATTAGCAGACCGGAGTTCCACTGTGGCGACCCCTAACCGGGAAAAGCCAAAAGACACAACAACATCTAAGAACTGTGTGAAAGATATCTAGGCAAGTCTATTTATGAGGTATATCATGAACTGATACTGCAGTGTTGGTGCTGCGGTAGCATTGTCGCCTCATAGCAAGACGTTGTCTCGTTCGATTCTCAGCTAGAGCGTTTTCTGTGTGGAGGCATACGTGAATGGGGCGTGCCTTCGTTGAAGGTTGTGCGTCAGGGTTGGTAACCTGGTATGTAAAAATCCACTACCAATCATTAGCGGACCAAAGTTCCGCTGTGGCGACCCCTAACTGGGAAAAGCCGAAAGACACAAACAGTCATGAACTGTTTATATTAACAGCATCAATTCAGGCAGAACAGAGATATATCATGCACTGTAAGTATGAACAACATCAATTCAGGCAGAACATATAACAAAAATACATAGCATATAACTATCAGCTGTATAAAAATGACTAAGCACTATGTAAAAGAGATAGCAAACGCAGATATATCATGAACTGAAAATATGAACAGTATCAATTCAGGCAGAACATATGAAAGTAAATACATAGCATTAAACCGTCAGCTGTAAAACAAATGACTAGGCACGATGTAAAAGACATATCAGCATGACCAAGTAGAGCCAGAGTAGTTGAATGCAGGCATATGATTAGTATCTGTTCACGCCTATTTGGATGGTGTTCTAGTTGAAGAAAAAAAATGTAAGTACAGACTTTGAATTACTTTCTATGAATGCCTGAGAAGGCATTCTAGGTAGAAAACATAAAAGCAGGCTTTGGTTTAATTACAGACAACGCCTATTAGAATGGCGTTCTTAATAAAAATAAAACAACAACAGGCTATGGATATGTTTCTATCAACATCTGAGGAGGCGTTCTTAGTAGCAGAAGAATAAAACAGGGTCCGGTGTAATTTACAGATAACGCCGTTAGGAGGGCGTGATTTGGAAGGTGAGTGTTGAACCTGCATTACGCGCAGAGATATAGAACTCCTACAACACTCACAAAGCAGACTGACCCCATAAGGCACTTAAGAAAAAAACAAATACAGTCGCTGTTTAGGCGCTAAAGGACTGGTATTAGCCCAGAGTAGTAGCAAGGTTATACAAGCCAAACGAAAAAGAAAAAAGAAGAACACACGTTTGTCACAATGCTGTGCAAATACCGGCACAGACTAATTCAAATAAACACACACAAACGTAATACATCAAGAGTTTAGCAGAAGTAGCAGAGAAAACCAAGATCTGACCAACAGAAAAAATATTATGCACTGTCTTTTGTTCTGAAACCTACCAGGGGGTGAGTAAAGCAGCACTACCACGTAGCCAGCTCAGTAGAGGAGAGCGAGGTGGTAGATCCTAACTAGGACTTTTGAAAATGGCGCCAATGGATTTGTGGCGTCTAGAAGTAAACTCAGGGGAGGTGGTATGCTGAGGGGGGGAAGAGATAAAAGCAACAGAGGAGTGTGGTAGTAGCGAGGAGAGAGGTGGGAGGGAGGGAGGAATCCAGGTGGAGTAGAGCAGCAGGGCGAGAGAGACCAGCTGAAAACGTATCAGCCACTATAGTGCAGAGCAGAGGTAAGTAGGTAAAGTAATGAAAGACTGTGTGGAAAAGTAGCGTTACAGTTTGTGAGAACACTGGGGAAAAAAGAACAGTACAGGGGGAGGTCTGTATCTTAGTTTCTTAAATAAGGAGGGGGAGGTTAACAGGTGTTAGAGAAAGTGGAGTGGGATTAGGGAAACATTGTAACTTTAGAAGTAATTAGAGGTAATGTTGGACTTACAGGAATTTTATATTAAGCGTAATGCAGAAGGGTGCTGCCACCTAGTAGAGAAAGGAAAGATAGCAGGCAGAGAAAATAAAATAAGATAAATGGGCAAGCCTCTTATGGATTACAGTAGATAGTGTTCTGAGACTAGAGGTCAACAAGGACTAGAGGAAGAGGAGGTTTTAGTGGTCAGCAGTAGGTTGCAGAGGCGCACACACTGAAGGGCAGGCTTACAAATAAAGTAGTCTTAGGTAATTGAGTTTAGTGTAAGGCTACATACATTCAATGAGAAATAGTTAGGGAAGTCCACACTGAGGTTCTTTTCTTATATGGCCCAGGCTAGTAGGCAGGAAATGTCCAGGTAGAAACCAACGGATGTTTTGCAGGAGGAAGTCCTTATTTTCAGGAGGCAGGTAGGGACCTTCAGGTGTGGAGTACAGGGGGTGAGCAAAGCAGCACTACTGCATAACCAGCTCAGTAGAGGAGAGCGAGGTGGTAGATCCTAACCAGGACTTTTGAAAACTGGAACCAGACTCAGAGGATGGCCACAGCAGAGCCCACTTTACCTCAGATTCTTCAATACTTAACTGAGATGCTTTACAAAGGCCTTTCCTTTTCCTCCATCAAAGTTCATGCCTCAGCCATTTCAGCTCATTACAACACAGAACCACCCCTCTTCTGTCATCCACTACTCAAGCAGTTCCTCAGAGGGGCCAAAAACTTAAGACCACCCAGGAGAGCCTCAACTCCAGCATGGGACCTTAACTTTGTATTGGAAAAACTCACTCTACCTCCTTTTGAGCCAGCTGCAAATGCAGAGTTGAAATTCCTTTCTTGTAAAACAGCCTTCCTTTTAGCCATCAGTTCAGCAAGAAGGGTGTCTGAATTACAGGCCCTTATGGCAGTGGAGCCTTTCATCGTCTTTCATATGGACAGGATGTCCCTCAGGACCAATCCCTCTTTCATGCCCAAGGTAGTATCCATTGTGGCTCTTAATCAGTCCATTCATTTGCCAACCTTCTTTTCTAATCCGCAGAACAAAGGGGAATGTATACTGCACTCCTTAGATGTGCACAGACAACTTAGATTTTACTTGGACCGAAGTAATCCTCTCAGCAAATCTGAAAAGCTGCTGGTGGCATTTGCTGCAGGGGCAGAGGGGAAGGCCATTTCAAAGCAAACCATTTCTAAATGGATAGGCCATTGCATCCATTTCTGCTATAAGCACCATGGAAAACCTATCCCACAGGGGATAAGACCACATTCAACCAGGGCTGCATCTGCCTCTACAGCCTCTCTCAGAGGTGTCCCTACCAGGGACATCCTAGAAGCTGCTGCCTGGAGTTCTGTGCATACTTTCACTAAGCATTACCATTTACCAATTTTCTCTAAATCCAGAGCTGGCTTTGCCACTGCAGTCTTGCAGGGCCTTATATCTGGTTCTAATTCTATCTAATTTCCTCCTCCCATCCTTAGCTTTGGGAATCTACCCAAATGTGATGACTGCAACAGTGAAACATGAAGAACTTAGTACAGTTGTGTATACTTACCATAAATGTAGATGTTCGAGTGTATTCACTGTTGCAGTCCTGATTACCCTCCCTCCAGCCCCCTGACTTCTTTTAGCTATACCTCTATTCCTTTTTTACTATGCTTAAAGTTTTTGGTGTATTTGCTTTTTTGTTGGAGGTGTAACCTTGTATATATATTTAATTGCTTCCCATTAGGGGGGCACCTGACATCTGGGGCAAGAAAAACTGATGTAATGGCATCGGCTGCATGCTTTATACCCCTGACTACCTGACGTCATGGAAGATGAAACAGCAACCAACGCAGGACCCAAGACTTTGATAATCAGGCAGACTGAGGGCTACTGCAAGCAGATAACCCAAATGTGATGACTGCAACAGTGAATACACTCGAGCATCTACATTTATGGTAAGTGTACACAACTGTACTTTTCCAGTGTTCTGGCCTCTGATTTCTTGACTATAACATCAAGAAAATCCATACTTTCACAGAAGAAATTACATGTAAACTTTAGGAACATAGTGGTGGTATGTAAGTATTCCAAAAGTCTTGTAGCTGTTGTCCAGAGACTCCCCATAGAAGGAAAATATCATCCACAAAACCTGTGTACCACAGCAAATGTTGGTTATATTCGCTATTTTATAAAAATTATGTCAGTTCCCATTGAACCAAGGCAAGATTGGCGTAGCTATTGGCACAAACCATGCCCATAGCTACGCCTATCTTTTGTACATAATACTGATCTCTGAAGACAAAGACATTATTTTCTAGAATGATGTCCAGTAGGTTACAAATCAAATTAATTTTGCTATCAGTGTAGGCCCTTTTAGTACCTGGTTGTCTGATATTGTCTATGCCCCAGTCATTCAGGATAACCGTGAATAATGATTCTACATCTAGAGTCACAAAATAATATTCACTTGTCAGTCCCTCAGTCTTGCAATAACAATTTTGTAAAAGTCTCTTTATGTATGATCATAAGTATCTAGCACCAGATGCAAGCATTTCTCAACATAAATGGACAATGCCTCTGTCACCCACCCCTTACTCGAATCTATAGGTCTCATTGGTGGGTTCTTGGCATCCTTATGCACCTTGGGTTGTCCATATGTAATAGGTACAAGTGGAACTTCTGTCGTAAAATAATTGAATAAATGTTCTGAGATCATGCCTGTTATAAGTAAGTCAAAAATCAAAAAGGACACTGTCAGTAATAGCTTTCAACTCTGTCCCATTAATTCTTACATATGTATAATGGTCACTGAGCAGCTGATCCATTCTTGTTATGTAGAACTCTTTGTCCATGACAGTATCAGGCAACAACTAGGTACTAAAAGGGCCTACACTGACAGTAAAATTAATTTTATTTGTAATCTACTGGACATCATTCTAGAAAATAATGTCTTTGTCTTCAGAGATCAGTATTATGTACAAAAAGATAGGCGTAGCTATGTGCATTGCTTGTGCCAATAGCTATGCCAATCTTGCCTTGGTTCACTGGGAACTGACATAATTTTTACAAAATGGTGAATATAACCAACATTTGCTGTGGTACACTCATTTTGTGGAAGATATTTTCCTTCTATGGAGAGGCTCTGAACAACAGCAACAAGGCTTTTTGGGATACTTAAATACCACCGCTGCTTTCCTAAAGTTTACATGTAATTTCTCCCGTGAAAGTATGGATTTTCTTGATGTTCCAGTCATGAAATCAGAGGCCAGAACACTAGAAACTAGTTTGTATAGGAAACCCACCAGGAGGAATGCCATACTCCATAGAAGAAGAATACACCCTAACCACATTAATAGAAATGTCATGAAGGGGCAGATCTTGAGAACTATGAGACTGCATAACAATGAAACACAGTTAATAGCAGCTCTGGATAATCTCAGGGAAGATTTTTTAGAAAGAGGATATTCTAGGAAGGAGCTGGATAAATGTATAGAAGAATCACTGAAAGAAAGGGGGAACAGAGGGCAATCCTATTTTGCACAGCAGGCGGATTCTGCATCAGACATGAATAGATCAGGCAATGGGAAGATTAGATTCCCCAATTACATTTTCCAGTGACATTAATGTGTTTTGTGAGGTGTTCAGGAAGAACTGGAGCATCATGACAGCAGTAGATGAGCTTAAAGAAGTGTTGGAGGACACCCCAATGTTCTCCTTTAAAAACAAAAAATGTCTTAAACAGTTATTTTATAAAACAAACAATTCGGCCACCTATAGCATCTTCAAGACTAGGGACTTACATGTGCAGAAATTGTGCAGCATGCAAATTCATACATTCTTGCACTATTTTCACACATACATACAGTCGGACAGTAATTCATGCAAATTGCTATTCTGACTGAACCAAGAATGTTGTGTATTTTAATTTCTGCATGAGATGGATGGCCTTCTATATAGGGAAGACAAACAGAATGTTTAAGGACCGTATATTATAAGACAATAGAGACATCATTAATGTTAAAGAGAATAGTGCATTGGCCAAGCATGTTGAGGCAGAAGGGAGACCATACCTTCAAATTCTTTGTTCTAGAGGTCATCAGAGAAGGGATGAGAGGAGGTGATGTGAGGAATAGGACCGAAGCATCTGAGCAGAGGTGGATCATTAAACTTAATGCAGATATACCACCAGGTATAAATGAAGCAGTATCACTGAAACCATTCTTAAAAGCTAGAGCACTCAGACATTAACTTACATATACACAGCACTTTAAAATGTGTAGACAAATGTGAATATTTTTTAAAAAGTTTTTAATAAATAAGGTTGTAAATTAAGTATTAGATGTTTTAGTGGCAAAGTGTAAGGGACACTTTCAATGCCCTAATTGCAATTAATTACTTGTTAACTGATTTTTAACTGTATAAAGAAGGTGCTTCAGTTGTTTAAAGTTGTCTGAGGAAGCAGTCATAGAGACTGTGAAAGCGCTTACGTTTTGGTATTTTAAATAAAGTATTTGTATTCAACCATGGTGGACAAGGCTCTGTTTACTTTTGTTTTGGTGTTCTGCTTCTTTTGGAGCCTGTCCTTTATCCAGAACTCTTGCTGTTTGGTATTTTACATCTATATTTACATTGTTAGCAAATGCCATTAATTATAGTTTGACATTTGAATAATATTTAACTAAGTGGAAAGTCATTGAAGGCTATATTGAATTACTTTGTTATTGGGGCTAAGCCAGTGTTTTGCAATAAACACAGTGAGAACTTAAAAAGATATTTTGGAGAGACACAATGAGAAGGTGAGTGTGGAAAAGAATATTACACAACAAGAAACAGGTAGTTTCATTTTTGTTTAAGACGTGTAGATTTATTAATGTTGGGAAGAATGTGTACATAGGTTATGAACAGCTGAGAAGATTAAATTGTAATGCTGATAGTGTAGTTTATATTGGAATGTCCTCATCATATAATTGCTTTTCTGTTGGAAAAACTAAGAGGATAATATCAGCTAGAGTAAGAGAGCATATCAGTGCCATTAAATATAGACTATAAAATGCTTTATTTAAACTTTCAATTAAATATAAATTTGTCAAGAAGTGTTATTCTTTGTCTTGCATTTTGTACAAGACCATATTCGAGGAGAGGATTTTAATAGTATGTTAGAAAAGAAAGAACTTTTGCAGCAGATTAGAGTGGATGCTGGAACTTGCCTCGGCTTAAATGAGACAATGTATATTGTGTTTATAAAATTACACGATGCTTTAAAGTGATTTTATTGGTTAATATGAAGTATGAAAATTATGTGCGGTTGTATTTTAATGGCACGTCTTTTGAGCGGCCTTTGTTCTGAAGAAGTCTGTGGTGAATAAAGATGAATGCACTTAACATTCTTTGTAGATTTATTGTCTTTTTTTTACTATTTTTGACCTCTCCGGTTAGTGGTTCCACTTTGAACATTTAACTTTTGAATCCTTAGCTTATTTGGGTGCCATCAGACGCTAATGGACTTAACAGACTAACTGCTGTGACAGTAGTACAGAGATGTCCTTCTATTCATATGCTGCTGTATTCATGACATCAGGGAGTTTGCCTCTAGTGAACTCTCTATGTCCGGCCATTATACAAAAGTTAAATGCTACTGCTAGGGTGCACGTGACGTCCTGTGCCTCTCTCTCAGACATCGGTCGTAAATAGACGTTGGGTATAAAGTGGCCATCAGCATGCACCTTCTTCAGAATTTTCTGACGCCTGTGTGACTGCCAGTTCCAGTCATCGCTATTTCGGAAGAAGCGTTTTCCAACGCCTGACTTCAGATAAGTACCACATAGGGGTTTTCTATTATTTTGCTTGCAACTGATTTGAGTTGCATGTCGGGTAGGAAGGGCAAGTGTAGGTGTGGAAGGCAAATTCCACATAAGGATTCGCACAAGCTCTGCCTGTTCTGCCTAGGCCAAGATCACAACCATACCACCTGTAGTATTTGTCAGGCCTTTGTTCCCAAAACACTTAAAACTGTCTAGCAGCATTAAAATTATATCTCGGGAATCAGAGACTTAAACATTTAGCTTCCAGGATGGATCCAACATTGGAACACTCGGGCGAGCCCCCAGTCAAGAAGGTGAAAAAGAGTACACCTGAACCAACTGCTGTGCCCTCTACTCCAGCCCATACCTCTTGAGGTTAGTGAAGGCCCGGAGTCCATGCCGGAGTCCACGGAGCATCTTTCAGAGAAAAGCCCAGAGGAAATCAGTTCTTTGCCTGAGGTCACCTTCCAGAGGGAGACTCAAGCATCCCATTCAGTCGCGAGGAGGAACCTAGGCTGGTTATTTCCGTGGGTCCGCATGGGGTCTCTCACATCATCATATGAGAGGACATAGATTCTGGCATTGTGGAGTGTCGGCCCGGCGTCAGGCCCTCCTGCCCCCCACTGCATATCCAATTCTTCTCCACCAGAAACCCAGAAGAGGAGAAAACAGAAAACTAAACATATTTCTCAGCCTCTGTCTTCTCTGGCCATTGAACAGCCTCCATTTTGGCAGGCCTTCACCCAAGGCCTTCTTAACGCCTTCCTGGTCTTATGTCAGGGCCCGACTCCTCCCAGGCCCCGTGGCCTCTACCCCCAAGGGACCTGCCCCCGAAACACCCTCAGCAGAAGAGGATTCATCTAATGATGATGAATCCCTTAACTACTCTTCCCAAATTGCTTCTCTTCTGGGATATGCCTCCCCAGAGGAGTCCAACGGCACATACTCCCCAGGTGAGGATCTCACCTTTGGTGAGACCATCACAAAAATGCGTAACTTCTTCAAGTGAGACAGCAGTCAAGTCACTGAGACTCAAAAGAGATACTACAAATTACTCCAGTTGGAGTCTCCTAGCCCTTCTGCTGTGCCATCTGAACACCCTGCCTTTCTGGATGCATTCATAGCTGCATCTAAAAACCCTACTTCACAGCCCCAAGCATCCAGACAGATTCTGTAAGGTGCCTGAGGAAGCAACCTTCCTCTACAAAGCCCCTTCTGCAGATCCTGCGGTTATTTCTGTGACCATGGCAAAACCTCCAAGTTGCTTCCCTCCACATCGCTACTGCCCTCTGATAAAGAGAGCAGAATGATGGAACGTCTGGGGAAGAAGGTTTATACTTCTGCCACCCTAGCAGTAAGAGCATCAACTACCAGACCAACATGGATAAATATTCCTTGGCACTCATGACAGATGTGGCCAAACAATTGGGAGAGCTCTCCGACTCCCCTGCTAAGGCCAAGATTTCCTCTCTCTTGAACTCTTGCACTCAAGTTAGCAAACACTCCAAGTGCAGCTATGACAGTGTAGAAGCCTCAGCAAGGGCTGTTACCTCTGGATCTGTTATCAGGAGGTACTCTTGGCTTAGATTGCAACCCCTCCCTGATGACATCAAATCCAAGCTCCTGGATGCGCCTGTAAACAACAAACACCTGTAACACCTGTTTGCTTCAGCAGTTGCTGATCACTTTTAGGCCCTCCAAACCAAAGGGAGGGAACTGCAGGAACTGAGACATATATTTGTCTCCCCAGTTCCATGTTTTCAAAAAAATTACCCTGCAAAAACTTCCCAAGAGCTCTGGGTCAACCTGTTTCCAAGTAAACCATTTCCTCTTGGATATCTAAAATCATTTCCTTTTGTTACAGCAACCATGGTAGGTCACTCCCGGCCCCAGTAAGGGCACACTCCACCAGGGCAGTGTCCTCTGGGGCATTCCTTAAAGGATTGGGCACAGCTGCTATCCTCAAAGCAGCTACATAGTCTTCTGTTCACACATTCACTAGACACTACAAACTGCTCATGGTCTCTAGAGCCAGGGCAGGATTTTCCAGAGCCATCCTTCACGAGTTTGTGGAAAGTGCTTGTAGTCCTCCTCCCCTTTCTTAGGACAGGAGTTTTTTGCACTCTCCCTGATGTCATGAATACAGCAGCATATAAATAGAAGGACATAGTATTGGTGTTTAAGAACTTACCATAACCTTAGATGTCCTTCTCTTCTATATGCTGCTGTATAGTTTCTCACCGAACCTTCCCCTTCACACTTGCCTGATTCCTGGAGTACTCACTCCCTAGTCGCTGATTCCGGCGGCATTCAGTTCTGAAGTAGGTGAGAGCTGACATCTGCTTTATACCCCGATGTCCATTGACGACCGATGTCTGAGATAGCGGTGCAAGATGTCACATGTACCAGTTTTGTATAATGGCCGGATATATGAGAGTTCACCAGAGGTAAACTCCCTGATGTCATGAATAGAGCATTATATAGAAGAGAAGGACATCTAAGGTTATGGTAAGTTCTTTCACAGCAATACTTTCTGCCTCTTCCTTTCATTTCTTTTCCATAACTCTGATAGAGCTATTTATTTTTTAACATTTCCCCCTTTCATGGAAGCTCAGGGAGAAAAACTTCAACAGTGGTAAAGTTTACAAATACTGGACAGAACACAACACCAGTATTTAATAGTGTTGAAGCTCAGTGAACTTTAAATGAAGGTCAGATTTAAAATAATGATCTAGAGTGATGTCAAGCAGTTTGACAAGAGCTGATAGTGTCAAAAGCCATCTTGTCACACAATTTGAATTGGCTTGTATGTGCTAATGCTTTTGAGAGAGCATGGCCTTCATTTTAGTTGTACTAAGATGAATGATAGAAGCATCTAACCACTTCTGAAACATCACAGAACTGCTTTGAATTTGGGCCACCTTCGCTGCCTCTTAGGATTGCATCATCTGCATACTGGCCCAGGCAGGCATTGCCACATTGAGAGGACATATAGTTGCCCTAAATAGCAAAGAGAAACAAATTAAGTACCAAACTTGAAGAACCCCTAGATTATCTGCTTTGGGGGAAGTAACATTACCCCACCAGACTGTTTGATTTCTTTTCCTAAAAGTAGTGAACTCTTCAGCTGATTGAGGTAATAGGCCACAGATGGTAAGTTGGCAAAAATAAATACCATGACAAATCAAGGAAGACTGAGCTTACCACATCCTTTGGTTTCATTTATAATTTAAAGCAGAATCAGTGCCATAATCTTGTCTGAAACAATTGTGCTTGGGAGAGAGAGGAATAAACATTTTAGACATTAAAGGAACAGTATATGAATGCATTTGTAGGATATTTGAAGAAGCGGAGAGGAAGGTAGTGGTCCTGAAATTAGAAGAAGTTGATGAAGACCACTCTTACATAAAATCATTATGCTTTCCAGAGATGTGGCACTTAAGTCTCTGTGATGGAGTGATTTATGAGAACTTTGACTAGTTGAAAAAAACCAGCAACTTTTTATCTTAGGAATTCGGAGGGACTACGTTCTACAGTGACCATGGAAATTTTTAAGCTTCAATCTAAGTTGTAATATAAGACTGGTAGAAACTGTTTTGAAGTGTTGCGTTTTTGAATGAGAAATGGTAGACGCATAATAATTAGAGGAGGCATATGGAGGTGGAATGATGCCTTTGAGGTTTAGATTAAGCTGATTGGTGGCATCAGAAGGAATGGAGTAGGGTCCATTGACTGGATTGATAAGATTTGGCTGGATGGCACTAACAGTTGATAGTATGCCAAGTTGCTTAGGATTTTTCAGGTAAATAGTTTGTTGCAAGAGAATGAAACTCATTTTGCTGATATTATCATTCAGCATTGTTTTAACTTTGTTATGAAGTTTTCTATATTGTGAAAGTGTTATAAAAATCTGCTTTGATGGAAGTGTTTCCAAATAATGTAATACTAGGTCATCACAGACTTGATTTCTGGCATAATCTGTGGAAGGGTTATTATTTTCCCATCCCCCCCAAATCAATAAACATGTAGCAGTCCTCTTTAAGGATATACATTCATAAACTATTGCTAAGCTTCTGGTTTAAAAATACTGCTTCAGATAACCAGTAGAAGTAATACTGGAGATTTGCTCCTCCTTTAAGAATTACACGAGCTTCCTGCACACACACTTTCCTCACTGGTCACCGACTATCTCACTGGTCACAGATATTGATGTACTTGTTAACTGCCCGATAGTTATTTCCCCTGGTAGTTTGTCCCCAAGAACTTTGTGACAGAATGTTAAAAGTCAATTACAAGTGTATACCCTGAATGGCAGTGATGTTAAAGGAAAAAATGAAAAAAAAAAAGCAGTTCGAACTGCAGCCTGTGGGAGTACTTGTGTATATGTGTAAAAAACAAATGTGTGTATGTGTGTTGTGTGTGTGTGTATGTGTGTATATATATGTATATATATATATACACACACACACACACACACACACACACACACACACACACACATATATGTATATGGGAGTGCTACAGAATCCTGAAAGCCCAAAATCCTGAAAGTTCAAAATCCTGAAAACACACAGGATACCAACACTTACTATATTCCAGTACAAGTACATACAGAAACATATTACTGTTCAACTATATGCAGGGGGGCAAGCCCCCACACCCCCTTCACTACACTAAGTGCAGTCTTGGAGTTGATATATTTAAGTAGCAGGGGGTGTGGGGGTGCAGACGGGCTTGCCCCCCTGCTTATACTTGTAGAACAGTAAAATAGTTTGTGTTTTATTTCTTTCTGCATGTACATGTGCTATAATATAGTAAGTGTTGGTATCCTGTGTGTTTTCAGGATTTTGAGTTAGTATTTTGAACTTTCAGGATTTTGGGCTTTCAGGATTCTGTAGCGCTCCTATACATATATATATATATATATATATATATATATATATATATATATATATATATATATATATATATATATATATATATATATATATATATATATATATATGTGGGTTACCTTCATTTGACTGAAAGCTTTTTTGACTGACAAACATTTTAGTCGGACCAAACGACTGAAACTTCATTTCACTGACAATTAGTACTGGTAGTGTCTAGAGCACTGTAAGGCAAGTAAAAGGAATATGTCCTTTTCCCCACTATAGTGCGACCCTGGAATTGGTATATATAGTTAGGGTGGGGTGAGGGGCATAGCCCCCCATTTACTTTGGTTTTACTAACCAATATAAAACCAAAAGCAGAGAATACAACATGAAACTAACTATATATACTATTCCAGGGTCGCACTACAGTGGGGAAAAGGGCATATTCCTATTACTTGAATTACAGTGTTCTAGACACTGCCAGTACTAATCGTCAGTCAAATGAAGTGTCAGTGAAATGAAGTGTCAGTGAAATGAAGTTTCAGTCATTTGGTCTCAGTCAAATGAGCTTTCAGTCAAAGGAAGATAACCCGTATAGATGTATGTATATGTGTGTGTGTGTGTGTGTATATATATATATATATATATATATATATATATATATATATATTTATATATAATGTATATGTATATATCAGTTTACTGTCTTTTGGTTGAACAGTATTTAACTGAAGATGAAATGTTTGAAAGAATTTGAAGTGTCCACACTCAGCAGCACGCAAGTAACTTCGAAAAGCAGCAAAAATAAAAAAAGAAATTATGTTCTTACCATAACGTTCCATGTGAATTGTTCATCTCGCCTTTGTTCTTACACACGGGTTCGGAGCCGATCCTCGGCTCCGAGTCAGCCGCATCACAAGCTCTGCATCTAAGAGAAGCTCGAGGCACAGTCTACATCCCATGATCGTCCGCTGTTATCCCTCAGATCTAGTTTTCAAGAACCCAGAACGCACTACTAACCACTGCGTCTAGAACTCACGCAATCACACACTTGAAACTGAAACATAAGAACTAAACACAGATAGGTGTACAGCTACTATGCAACCTACTAAAGAGTAGGTAGTGTAAATAGCAAAGAGAAACAAATTAAGTACCAAACTTGAAGAACCCCTAGATTATCTGCTTTGGGGGAAGTAACATTACCCCACCAGACTGTTTGATTTCTTTTCCTAAAAGTAGTGAACTCTTCAGCTGATTGAGGTAATAGGCCACAGATGGTAAGTTGACAAAAATAAATACCATGACAAATCAAGGAAGACTGAGCTTACCACATCCTTTGATTTCATTTATAATTTAAAGGAGAATCAGTGCCATAATCTTGTCTGAAACAATTGTGCTTGGGAGAGAGAGGAATAAACATTTTAGACATTAAAGGAACAATATATGAATGCATTTTTAGGATATTTGAAGAAGCGGAGAGGAAGGTAGTGGTCCTGAAATTAGAAGAAGATGATGAAGACGCACTCTTACATAAAATCATTATGCTTTCCAGAGATGTGGCGTTTAAGTCTCTGTGATGGAGTGATTTATGAGAACTTTGACTAGTTGAAAAAAAAAACAGCAACTTTTTATCTTAGGAATTCGGAGGGAATACGTTCTACAGTGACTATGGAATTTTTTAAGTTTCAATCTAGGTTGTAATATAAGACTGGTAGAAACTGTTTTGAAGTGTTGCGTTTTTGAATGAGAAATGGTAGACTCATAATAATTAGAGGAGGCATATGGAGGTGGAATGATGCCTTTGAGGTTTAGATTAAGCTGATAGGTGGCATCAGAAGGAATGGAGTAGGGTCCAGTGACTGGATTGATAAGATTTGGCTGGATGGCACTAACAGTTGATAGTATGCCATGTTGCTTAGGATTTTTCAGGTAAATAGTTTGTTGCAAGAGAAAGAAACTCATTTTGTTGATATTATCATTCAGCATTGTTTTAACTTTGTTATGAAGTTTTCTATATTGTAAAAGTGTTATAAAAATCTGCTTTGATGGAAGTGTTTCCAAATAATGTAATACTAGGTCATCACAGACTTGATTTCTGGTATAATCTGTGGAAGGGTTATTAATTTCCCATCCCCCCCCCAAATCAATAAACATGTAGCAGTCCTCTTTAAGGATATACATTCATAAACTATTGCTAAGCTTCTGGTTTAAAAATACTGCTTCAGATAACCAGTAGAAGTAATACTGGAGATTTGCTCCTCCTTTAAGAATTACACGAGCTCCATTCCTGTACACTTTCCTCACTGGTCACAGATATTGATGTACTTGTTAACTGCCCCGATTATATCTAGAATAATTGTTCTTTCCCCCAAAAATCTGTAGTTTTGTGACAGAACAGAGAGCGCAATTATACCCTCAGTCAGTGACAAGTGATGTTAAAAATGGAATCACAAAAAACAGGAATGAACTGCAGTTTGTGGGAGTACTTATAAGTATGTATAAACAATGAAAGTGTGTATGTGTGTGTATATATATATGTGTGTGTGTGTGTGTGTATACATATATATATATATATATATATATATATATATATACGTGTGTGTGTGTGTATATATATATATATATATATATATATATATATATATATGTGTGTGTGTATATATATATTTATATATATATATATATATATATATATATATACACACACACACACACACACACACACACACACATATATGTATATGGGAGTGCTACAGAATCCTGAAAGCCCAAAATCCTGAAAGTTCAAAATCCTGAAAACACACAGGATACCAACACTTACTATATTCCAGTACAAGTACATACAGAAACATATTACCCTTCAACTATATGCAGGGGGGCAAGCCCCCACACCCCCTTCACTACACTAAGTGCAGTCTTGGAGTTGATATATTTAAGTAGCAGGGGGTGTGGGGGTGCAGACGGGCTTGCCCCCCTGCTTATACTTGTAGAACAGTAAAATAGTTTGTGTTTTATTTCTTTCTGCATGTACATGTGCTTTAATATAGTAAGTGTTGGTATCCTGTGTGTTTTCAGGATTTTGAGTTAGTATTTTGAACTTTCAGGATTTTGGGCTTTCAGGATTCTGTGGCTCTATACATATATATATATATATATATATATATATATATATATATATATATATGGGTTACCTTCATTTGACTGAAAACTTTTCTGACTGGCAAACATTTTAGTTGGACCAAACGACTGAAACTTCATTTCACTGACACTTCATTTCACTGACAATTAGTACTGGTAGTGTCTAGAGCACTGTAAGGCAAGTAAAAGGAATATGTCCTTTTTCCCACTGTAGTGCGACCCTGGAATTGGTATATATAGTTAGGGTGGGGTGAGGGGCATAGCCCCCCACTTACTTTGGTTTTACTAACCAATATAAAACCAAAAGCAGAGAATACAACATGAAACTAACTATATATACTATCTCCAGTGTTGCGCTACAGTGGGGAAAAGGGCATATTCCTTTTACTTGAATTACAGTGCTGTAGACACTGCCAGTACTAATCATCAGTCAAATGAAGTGTCAGACAAATGAAGTGTCATTAAAATGAAGTGTCAGTGAAATGAAGATGTCCTTCAAGGATGCATCTGCAGTCATCACATATGGGTTGTCCTGCCTCAGGCAGCCCTTCAGTCGGCCGGATTCCAAAGTCTGGGTCCGGCGTCGGCTGATGTCGCCCTTTCCCCAACATCACAGCGCCTGGGGTATAAAAGCGTCAGCCGACGCCATCTTCCTCAGTCTTTCTTGCCGCGTGGTGCCCGAAGCAGAAGCAGTTCGCAAGTGCCGGTCGGCCAGCTCCTGTAAATTCGCTATCCGAAGACTTCAAAAGCTTAGTACCCCGTTGGGGACTCTTTCTTGCCTCAGCCGATGTCAGAAAAAGTTAATAATCGTTTAACTTGTGGGAAACAAATACCTCATAAGGATTTCCACTCTTACTGTCTCCCCTGCTTAGGCCCAGACCACGATGTCTCGGCCTGTTCTGCCTGCGCTTCCTTCAACCGACGCACTCTTAGACATCGGTCGGAGTTCGCAGAAGAGTTTTTTGGGGATAGTTTTTCATACAAAATGCCGTCGGAAACCCCGACATCACATTTAATTAAGAAACGGAAAGACAAGGACCGACACACGCGGGCCGCGGTTTCGGCTGAAACCGCGGCTAGGTCTACCGTGAGTGTCTCGGTCTCGGCTGATACCGAGTCCTTGAAACTTCCGAACCCTGAAATAATACAACCGACAGCCTCAGCCCCGGAGGCGCCTACCGAATCGGTTATAGAATTGCCTTCCGAAACTGGTGTATTGGAATCTTCCGACACCATACCTTTAGACAAAGCTACACCAGCACGTGGTACAGCCAGGCCTCCTGCATCCATGTCTATTAAGGCCTTCAGCAGGGCTAAAGCTGCAAAACACACTAAAGCCATGCCTCCCAGGTCTATTCCTCAGGGACCCTCTTCTAGTTCACAGATTCTAACTTTAGCTGAGGACTTTATCTCTTTAATTAGGGGCTCTCAGCCCCATCCGGACAGGGGCTCCCAACCCCCTCTAGACAAAAGGCCCAGGGTGGATCCCCCTGATCCCCTTTCCTCAGAGGAGGCCTCAGTTGGCTTGGATCACTCAGACTACCAGGAGGAGGCTTATTCGGCCTACGAGGATTCGGATGCAGAGGAATCTATTGCCTCAGCCTCTCCTCCTGAAGAGCTTTCCTTTGGGGAGACCCTTCACACTATGAGAGAGCATTTCAAATGGCAGGGCCAGGAATATTCTGATTCCAGGAAAAGACTAAGAACTTCTCTTCATTTACCTCAGCATAGACTTTTGGCTATTCCTCCTGTTTTAAATGTCATTGATGATGTATATTCTGACTCTAGTATGTCCCCTGACACTCTGCCTCCGGCCCCTGTTAAGCCCGATAGGTATTACAGGGTCCCAGACACATAATTTTCTTTATAAGGCCCACTCTGCTGACCCTGAAACTATTTCACAGGGCCCTAAAGGGGTTGCAGCTGTTACTACTAAGAACCCACTTCCCTCTGCAATGGAGTCCAGGGCATTAGAGAGATGGGGTAAAAAAAGTGTATACTTCTGCCACTCTTGCTATGAGGGCATTAAATTGTCAATTTCACATGATACAGTATCAAGAGTATTTGTTAGAAGAAATGCATAAGAAATTGTCTTCTACTGAACCCCTTGACCGTAAATCCCTTCAGGATCTGGTACATAACTCCCAGCAGGTCAGCAATCATTTCTTGCAGTGTGGTTATGATGCATTGGAAGCTTCATGTAGGTCAGCAATGACAGGTGTTGTCATACGTAGGCATGCTTGGCTGAAGGAACAATCCCTGCCAGACCATGTTAAAGCTAAGCTTTTGGATGCTCCACTGGAAAAGCAAAAGTTATTTGGTTCCACTGCTCAAGAAGTCCTAAAGAAATTTGAGGAAAAGGCAAAATCTGTACAAACAGTTAAGGATTTTCTTCAAGTCCAACCGCCTAGATTCAGCAGAAACTGGCCTTCCAAGAATTGGTCCTTTCCGGACACAGAAAGATTTCAAAGGGGCAGGAACAGGTGTGCCAGAGGTAGAGGGCAAGCTAGGGGCTCCTACCGAGGCCGTCAATGGCAACCTCCAATCCAGACAGGCAGTTCAGGACCTGCAACTGCTGCACAAGGACAAACTCAATGACTTTGCTTTGACCCCGCCAACCAGGGCTCAATTAGAAGCACCTTTGGGCGGAAAGCTTTCTTTATTCTCAAAAAATTGGCACATTATTACAAGAGACAAATGGACACTACAAATAATAGACAACGGATACAGGTTCCATTTCCACACATTGCCAAAAAGAAAAGGCATGCCAGGTCTGCCACCAAATCAAAGGGCAGAGGCTTTGAAACAAATTTCATACTTACTACAAATGAAAGCCATAGAAAAAGTTCCTATTTCAGTACAGAGCCAAGGATTTTACTCCAGGCTATTCCTTGTTCCAAGAAAAGAGCATCAATGGAGACCAATTCTCGACTTGTCCGTACTGAATACTTACCTCATTGTGTCAAAATTCAAAATGCTGAGCAAGGGGTCTTGGCTGGTGACTCTAGACCTCAAGGAGGCATACCTGCATGTCCCTATCAGACAAAGTTGCAGAAGACACCTCAGATTTCTTGCAGGGTCAGAGCATTATCAATTCTCATCATTGCCCTTTGGCTTATCTACTGCACCCAGAGTATTCACTAAATGCCTGGCATCAGTAATAGCACACTGCAGACTCCAGGGGATTCAAATATACCCATATCTGGACGACTGCCTTATACAAGCGGACAACCAACAAACTTTGATAAAGGACAAATTATGCCATCAATCTTCTACAGGCCTTGGGATATACAGTCAACATGCACAAATCAAGACTTGTTCCATCCCAAAGAATAACCTTTCTGGGTGCGGATCTAGATACAACCACCCAAATGGCTTATCTCACAGAAGAAAAACAAAGTCAGCTACCGGATTACTTCAAGAATCTGACAAGGCAAACTCAGCTGACTGCAAGGAAAATCCTGCAGGCCCTGGGTTACATGGCATCCTGTATTCTTTTGATTCCACAAGCAAGGCTACATATGAGAAAGCTACAGTGGTACCTAAGGAGTTTATGGACTCAGCACAGTCACAGTTTGGAAACTTTAATCCCACTTATTCCATGCCTTCACAAGGAATTTCTGTGGTGGGCTCAGGCCAGCCAGGCCAACAGGGGGTTGCCCTTCACAAAGCCAAAAACCTCCCAAACTATTACAACAGACGCTTCAGACCTAGGTTGGGGAGCACACATGGAGGGCAGAGGTATCCAAGGACAGTGGTCACGAAAGGAGCTTTGCATGCACATAAATCAAAAAGAAATGCTAGCAGTGATACATGCAATCGAGGCCTTCAAACTCTTTTTGAATCAAGGCCATCTACTAATAAGGACAGACAACACCACAGTCATGTGGTACATAAACAAGCAAGGAGGTACCAATTCCTACCCTCTTTGCAGACTGGCAATGAATCTATGGGATCTTTCCTTGAAACTCAATATACAGCTACAAGCTCAGTTTGTGCCAGGGAAAGACAATACACTGGCGGACAGCTTAAGCAGAAATATCATGGATGCGCACGAATGGATGCTGCACCCAGACATCTTCCAACAGATAACACAATCTCGGGGGTGCCCGGACATAGATCTATTTGCATCCCCCCACAATCATCAACTGAAGAAATTCTGCTCAAGGACATACCACCCCAAGCGTGGAAAGTGGACGCCCTCTCTTTCAGCTGGAGAAATCTGACAGTGTATGCATTTCCTCCTATCCCATTAATGACCAAGGTGTTACTGAAGATCAGGACAGAGCAGCCAAAAGTGATTCTGATAGCTCCGGACTGGCCAAGACAGCACTGGTACCCACTGCTAAGGAGCATGTCACGTACGAAACCATGGCCTCTACCTCTCTGGCCACTTCTACTGACACAGCACATACAAAACTCTACATTCCAACCAGAAAACATTGCAACTAACAGCGTGGAGAATACCTTGACTCCTCCTCAGGATAAGCTATCCCAGAGAGTGAAGAATATTATTATGGAAGCTCGCCGCCCTTCCACAAGAAAGGCATATTCAGCAAAATGGAAAAGATTTCTCATCTGGAACACCACAAAGGGCCTAGATGCGACAATGATGAACATGGCACATATCCTGGAATATTTGGCAGAAATGTTCCACAATGGTCTGTCTTACTCTTCTATTAAGATTCATGCCTCAGCAATCTCAGCAGAGTACAATACTGATCCACCTGTCTTTTCTCATCCTCTCCTAAGACAGTTTCTAAGAGGAATCAAAAACATCAAACCTCCTCAGAAACCACCTCCACCTGCTTGGGACCTTAACTACGTGTTGGAAAAACTAACACTGCCTCCATTTGAACCAGCAGCATCTGCAGATCTACAGTACCTTTCATGGAAGACTGCTTTCCTTCTGGCAATAACCTCAGCAAGAAGGGTTTCGGAATTGCAGGCCTTGATGGCAGTTCAGCCATTTATTATTTTTCACCAGGACAGAGTTTCATTAAGAACTAATCGTACTTTTATGCCAAAGGTGGTATCCAGGGTTTCATTGAATCAAGCCATTCACTTGCCTACCTTCTTCCCAAATCCACAAAACAAAGGGGAGAAACTGCTGCACACCCTGGACATTCACAGACAGTTGCGCTACTACTTGGACAGAACTAAAGGTTTCAGAAAAACTGACCAGCTGCTGGTAGCATATGCTGCTGGTACTCAAGGAAAAGCAATTTCCAAACAGACAATTTCAAAATGGATAGGAAATTGCATTTGCTTTTGTTATTCATTTCATGGAAAGACTGTACCAGCTAACATTAGATCTCATTCTACGAGAGCCACAGCCACCTCCACAGCCTTCTTAAGAGGGGTGGCTACAAAAGACATTTTAGAAGCTGCCACATGGAGCTCCGTGCATACATTTGCCAAGCATTACAATTTATCTTTATATTCCAGATCCAGTGCAGGCTTTGCCACGGCTGTCCTGCAGGGTATCTTAGCTACACCATCCTTTTCCTAGTTCCTCCACCCCCAGATTGGCTATGGTATTCTACCCATATGTGATGACTGCAGATGCATCCTTGAAGGACATAGTACAGTTTTGTACCTACCATAAATGTAGATGTCCGATAGGTATGCATCTACAGTCAGGTTTACCCTCCCACCTTCCCCTCTGTGGTATTCCTAGGGTGCTTACCTCTCTATTAGCTAGCTGGGGGGATCTATTATGGTGTATTTGTTTTTACATATATGTATATATATATATATATATATATATATATATATATATATATATATATATACATACATATATATTTTTGCAAATGTTTGGATTTTTATTGCATTTCTCCAAATTTAGCCTTCCTAGAGGGCACCTGGCATCTGGGGCAAGAAAAACTGAGGAAGATGGCGTCGGCTGACGCTTTTATACCCCAGGCGCTGTGACGTCAGGGAAAGGGCGACATCAGCTGACTCCGGACCCAGACTTTGGAATCCGGCCGACCGAAGGGCTGCCTGAGGCAGGACAACCCATATGTGATGACTGCAGATGCATACCTATCGGACATCTACATTTATGGTAGGTACAAAACTGTACTTTTCAGTCATTTGGTTTCAGTCAAATGAGCTTTCAGTCAAAGGAAGGTAACCCGTATAGATGTATGTATATGTGTGTGTATATATATATATATATATATATATATATATGTATATATCAGTTTACTGTCTTTTGGTTGAACAGTATTTAACTGAAGATGAAATGTTTGAAAGAATTTGAAGTGTCCACACTCAGCAGCACGCAAGTAACTTCGAAAAGCAGCAAAAATAAAAAAAGAAGTTATGTTCTTACCATAACGTTCCATGTGAATTGTTCATCTCGCCTTTGTTCTTACACATGGGTTCGGAGCCGATTCTCGACTCCGAGTCGGCCGCATCACAAGCTCTGCATCTAAGAGAAGCTCGAGGCACAGTCTACATCCCATGATCCTCCGCTGTTATCCCTCAGATCTAGTTTGCAAAAACCCAGAACGCACTACTAACCACTGTGTCTAGCACTCATGCAATCACACCCTTGAAACTGAAACATAAGAACTAAACACAGATAGGTGTACAGCTACTATGCAACCTACTAAAGAGTAGGTAGTGTAAATAACCCAGAGAAGACCAACCAGACACTAGTCGTACCAGTTATTCCAGAACGCAGTGGGGGAAGGAGGGAGGGGATGTAAGAACAAAGGCGAGATGAACAATTCACATGGAACGTTATGGTAAGAACATAACTTCTTTATGTGAAATTGTTCAATCTCGCCATTTGTTCTTACACACGGGTAGCGTCCCTAGCTCCGTTACCCTGGGTGACTCACGGAAGAACTTTCCTGAGTACAGTGGAACCAAAGGATGCCCTGTCCACTTTGTAGTGAGTGACAAAAGTATGAGGCTTTGCCCATGTCGCCGCTGCACAAATAGTATCCAACGGTAGTCTAGCGGCATGGGCTAGAGAAGTAGAAATGGCCCTAGTAGAATGAGCCTTTGGTTTGAACGGAAGTGGCTGTTTTGAAGCTGAATAGACAAAATTTATGCAGTCCGAAAGCCATTTGGATAATGTGCATTTTGTTACTGCCGTGCCCTTCTTATTGTCTGCGAATGGAACAAACAGCTGATCCGATTTCCTGCAATCCTTTGTTCTGTCCATGTAAAATCTCAGCTGCCTATGTACATCCAATTTGTGCAGCATGTATTCCATCTTGTTTGAATGGTTTTTGAAATATGTGGGAAGTTCTATGGATTGATTAATATTAAACACAGAACATACCTTCGGGAGGAATGACGGATTTGTACGCAAGGAGACTCTGGATGGAAAACCATGTACAGTGGCTTTGTGGGAAGAAACTAGAATGTGCTGTACTGCTGGAGACAAACAATCCGACCTGGCTAAATTGGGAAGCGGAGCAGCCAAGCTGTCAGTTTGAGGGACTGGAGGGATGAGTGAGGAACTCCCGATGAGTGAGTCAATAGGTCTGGCACTGGTTCCAGAATCCATGGTTCCTCCATCTGGTGGGCTCGAAGAAAGGGAAACCAGATCTGTCGAGGCCAGAATGGTGCTATTAGGATGATCGTCCTTTCCAGACTCCTGGCTTTCTGTAAAAATTTGGGTATCAAAGGAACATGACGAAATGCGTATAAGAGACCCGGGGGCCAATCGTGCACTAGTGCGTCCCTGGGGGCACCCCCTGGAGGGGGAAGTAGGGCAAAGTAGCTTCTGCATTTGGCATTTAAGGGGGATGCAAAAAGATCGCAGCAAGGCTGTTCCCATCTGCGGAAAATCCTTTCCGCCACTTGATTTTTGATGGACCACTCGTGTGGCAACAGGATGGCTCTGCTCAACATGTCCGCAATGACGTTGGATGACCCCGGGATGTGCGTTGCTATCAGAAAGCGACCTGTGGATGCAGCCCATTGCCAAATTCTCAGGGCCTCTCTGCATAATGGGTAAGACCTGGTTCCACCTTGTTTGTTTATGTACCAGACCACTGACATATTGTCCGTCTGAACTGCCACTGTTCGTAGAGGTAGGGATTCGTGAAAGTGTTGCAACGCTAGAAACACTGCTCTCAACTCCAGGACATTGATGTGCAGATTGTACTCTATCTTGGACCATTCTCCTTGGACCGTCCTCCCCTGAAAAAGTCCCCCCCACCCCATCAGGGAAGCGTCCGTGGTTATTGTGGCTGTAGGGCTGGGTAGTACAAATGGGCGACCCATTATCAGATCTTGGCTGTTCAGCCACCATCGAAGATCCTGCTTGCAAGACTCCGTGATCAAGATGTCGTGTGACAAAGGAAGTTCTTGGAAGAACCACTGCGTGAAGAGCAGCCACTGGAGGACCCTCATGTGCATCCAGCACAGAGGAACTGCAATAAGGGTAGCTGTCATCATGCCCAGGACTTTCAGCACTTGCGCAGCAGAAGTTTTCTTGTTCTGAAGACGAATAGCGACCTGATCCCTGAGGGCTGACAATCTTATCTGGGGAAGCTTGATCAGAGCTGTAGTAGTATCTAATTCTGCCCCTATGAATGAGATATGCTGTGAGGGCGATAAGGCAGATTTTTCGAAGTTGACTGAGATTCCTAAACGGGAACAGAGACTGATTGTGTTGTCCCTGGCTTGTACAAGACGATGCTTGGTGGTGGCGGTGAGGAGCCAGTCGTCCAGATACAGAAACACCTGGAATCCTAGCCGCCTCAGGTGAGACGCCACTACTGTCATGCATTTGGTGAACACCCTGGGGGCTGAGGTGAGACCAAAGGGCAGAGCTCGAAATTGGAAATGACTGGCTCCCAGCCAGAAGCACAGGTGATCTCTGGACGCTCTGGCCATTTTGATGTGGTAGTATGCGTCCCTGAGATCTAAAGAGCACATCCAATCGTCCTTCTGCAGAAAGGGAAGGATCAATTGTAGCGTGACCACCCGGAATTTTTCCTTCCTTACGAAGGTGTTGAGTTTGCTGAGGTCCAGTATTGGCCTCCAGTCCCCCGTCTTCTTTGGAACCAAAAAGAACCTTGAGTAAGTTCTGGATCCTATCTGGTCCGCCGGGACTGGTTGGATGACTTTTTTTGAGCAGCTTTCTTATTTCTATGGCTGCTTGATCTCGCAGACTGGGTGGAACATCTGGAAATCTCTTTTGATCGGGAGGAATGGTTATAAATGGGATGTTGTAACCTCTGGTTATTACGCTTCTTACCAAGGAATCTGATGTGAGATTTAGCCAGGCCTCTGGGTATAAAGCTAAGTGACCCCCGACTGCCTCCAGATCATGACAGTCGGGCCTCCCCTCAGGAGTGCTGGAAGGGCTTCCCAGGGACGCTATCCCTGTCGCCCTGGTTCTGCGGACCCCCTCTGCCGCCTGGGTGGCGTCTTCCATTTCTCCCTCCTCCTCTGCCTCTGGAGGGGGCATCACTCTGTGTGGACTGGAAAGATCCCGGAGTCTTTCGGAACCACATTTTTCTGCCTCTTTGACCTTTGGGGTACGGTCTGGTCAGGGTGGAAAAACAGACCCCTATGGCAGACAGGGTCTTGCCTTCTTGCTCACACTGAGTGAGAGTCTCCTTTACTTTGGGTCCAAACAGGGTGGCACCATCAAAAGGGGCTTTGGTAAAGGAAGACTTGAAGGCTTCCGCAAAGGAGCACAGGCGCATCCAGGATTGTCTCCGCAGAGCAATCACTGAAGCTGCAGCCCTACTCGAACCCTCGGCCGCATACAAAATGAGCCTCATGGATGAGTTTACTATCGAAGTGGGGGTGTTAAGCTGTGCTGTTACCTTTTCCGAGACAGCAGCATCTGTGTTACCCTGGAGAGTATCTCCCAGCTCTTTAAGGAGATCTCTCTGAAGACACGTAAAGTGCCTGAGGTAGTTCAGCGAACGCATGGAAAAGGTCACTGAACTGAAAACGTGCTTCCCATACCTGTCCATAGTCCTAGAATCCTTGTTAGGAGGATGGACAGAGGAAGATGCCTTGGACATTTCCTTCTTCGTGGCTGCCGCTACCACCATAGCATCCACTGGGACTCCTTTAGTAAGATAAGTCTTGTCCTGGGGGGCAGTGATATATTTATTCGGCCTCCGAGGGACTGGTTCCACTGTATCCAGAGTCTCCCACGCCCTTCGAGCTATTAGGTCCATTAACTCATCGAAGGGCAGGGTCACCCAGGAGGTAGAAGGTTGAGCCACAAAAGCCTTCAGCAACACCGATTCGTCCTCAGTGGGGGCAAGGGTCTGCCAATCACCCCTCTGTTTCAAGATCTCCAGGATGTCAGCAAATGAGACATCCTCAGAGGGGGACCGTGGGGACCCCTCTGACTCATCCAAATCGGTGTCCAATGTCAATGATTCCTGTGGGGAATCAATGCGTCTCCTCTTGCACAATTTCTTCCTCAGGACTTCATCAGAGGGAGCATCTGGTGAAGCTTCCGAGGAACAGGGGACACCCTCTGGGGCTGGCTGAGGCATTGGGTCTCTACACTTGGGAGGGATCACGGGTACAGAAACAGAAAGCGGCCCTTTGGGGGAAGGAGAAGACGACTCCGATGAAGTAAATGTCTTCTCAGACAAGACCTTCCTCATAATGTCGAAGGCACCGGAGCCCCGGGCCGAGGACTCCACCGGATCCGAAGAGCACGGTAGTTTCCCCGAGACCGGGACCACGGGCTCCGACCCCGAGGACGGAGCCGAGCTAATCTGTGCCGAGGCTCTGAGGGGGAGAGTAGGAACCGAAAGTTCGGTTTGACTCTCGGCCCCGGAACCGAGGAGAGACCGTCGGCTCCATGCCTCCTCGATGGGTTTTGAGGGAGTCGAGGTCAGTGGTGCCGATCGCACTAAGGAAGGCTTCGGTACCGAGGGTTCAACAATCATCGGTTTCTCTTCTCCCGGCTCCGAGGACTCGATGGGTCTCAAAAGAGGATCTGCAGGAGACACAGGGAGGGCTTCAAGTTTCGATACCAATTGGGACAAAACCGCAATTAGTTTGGACAGAGCCGTGTTCTCCATGAGCTTCTGTACTACTCGATCCACGTCGGTATCAGATAGCGGCCTGGAAGAACGGGTCAAAGGGGCCGAAGATGCCACCGAACAAAGGATTGAGGGTGGAGGCACCTCCAACACCGGCTCCAAGACCTGGGCCTCAATCAGAGATAATCACTTGATGCTCGGCCCCGAGGTCTGTGGAGCCGGCGACTGAACCTTAGTAGAGGTGCTTGGAGCCGATGACCTGGGCTCCGATACCTTCAAAGTCTTCAACCCCTTCGAAGATTTCGACGCCTGATCAGCCTTCTCCAATGCTTCTTGAAAGTCTGGCTTTAGCAAGCCCCTGTCGATTAACTTCCTGCGCCTTTCCATCATGACCCTTCCGCTGAAGGAGTGAAAAATAGAGCAGTCCTCCTGCAGGTGAAGAGGGCCAAGACAGTAGACGCAGAAAGCATGATTGTCTGTGATGGACATTTTCTGTCCACACTGACATCTTTTGAAACCAGATTTAGCTTTTTCTGCCATGTCTAACAAGTAACTAATTCTACCAATAACTTGTAAAATATTTACTGCTGTCAGAGCCCTGACAGGACTAAATAGGCTTAAGCCAAAAACACTACAATTATTAGAATATATATATATATATATATATATATAATGGAAATCCCTATGAGGAAAAACCACACACGCGCACACACAACTATTATCAACTATTAACTAGAGTAATTAGGTTAAATAACTCTAAATTTTCAAAATACTGAAAAAAATACAAAGTTTTACTGGCCCGAGCTCTCCTCGACGTGATCTGTTGCAGTGGCAAACTAGATCTGAGGGATAACAGCGGAGGATCATGGGATGTAGACTGTGCCTCGAGCTTCTCTTAGATGCAGAGCTTGTGATGCGGCCGACTCGGAGCTGAGGATCGGCTCCGAACCCATGTGTAAGAACAAATGGCGAGATCGAACAATTTCACATCACAGTGTCAGCAAGGAGAAATAAAAGTTCAGATTTAATCCAATTCGATAAGGAGACACACTCCAAGCCAGTAATAAGCGCTTTCATCTCCTGTAATAGAGACTTCTTCAGACTAATGGCTGTGGCCAGAAAAACACAGACTTTAAGAATTACAACAATCATCAATTGACAATCGTCAATTAAAAAACATCAATTAACATTTAAAAACATAGTCCTATGAAATGTGGAGCTGTGCCAAAATAAAACTTTAATAATGTTTCAACTCCTTCCTTTTCAAATACATTTTAAATTCTTCCCTATTATTGAGTCCTGGAGGGAAACAATCATTTAATCTAACTTGCCAACAATATTCTAACCATCCTAGTTCTTTCTCTATATTAATTATCTTAACATTAGGGTGCACTGTATCTAACACTATACATTTAAAATTGATTTCACATTTATTATCAGCATAATGTGTACTCATAGCATTTTTAGTGTCACCTTTACTAATGGCGTAATTATGCTCATAGATTCTTTTGTATAGTTCCCTTTTTGTTCTTCCTACATAAAATGACCTACAGTCTAAACATATTAGTAAATAAATAACATTTTTGAATTTGCATGTAAATCTTCCTGGGACCTGTACTATTGTTTTCCCAACCATTATTTCATTACTGTCAGTAAACAAATATTGGCAGTAATTACAGTTGTAACACTTAACCATCCCTTTTCTCTCCTCAACTTCTTTGGCTTTATTAAGCTTACTTTGAAAAAAATCTTTAACATTTTTTGCTCTTTTTTGTACAAACTTGGGTTCATTTCATATTTTCTCTGCAATTTCTCTATTTCCCTAAATAATTCCCCAGTTCCTTCTGACTATTAAAAACATAGTATTAGAATCAGTACTATTTTGTATAGCTAAAGCTAAGCTTTTATTTCTCCTTGCTGACACTGTGTTTTATTTTTGCAGAATTTGAAGAGTAATTGAAAGCCCATCTGACTGAAAATCAATTCACCTAAAACCCACTTGCCAGTGTCGCACATTGGTGAAAATATTTAACAGGGGTCCAAGGAAGTAAATAGTGTGGGAAGAAATATCCAGGGAACTGTTATGGCTAGGCTTGTATATGCCCTGGGGCCGATAGCCTAGTACCAGCCTATGAACCTATGAACAACATAAAATTGTGTTTTCGCAGGGTGACAAGCTCCCCTGCACTTCCCTTAATTATATACGGCTCCATGGTTGCACAACCACTTGAGAAAATTAAAAAAACACAAAACACAGTGAATCAATGTTGGTGCACCAATCACTGTGTATGGTATTTTTTTCTTTTCTCAAGTGGTTCTGCGTCCGTGGAGTTGTATATAATTAAAGAGGTGGTGGGGCAAAGCACACCCACACACACATGGAGGTGCAGAGGGGGTGCTTGCCCCTCCTGCAAAAACACTATTTAATGTTTTATTTTCGTATGTTTAATATTTTCATTCATTTATGTTTCAGTGAAGTGGGCTTCAGTCATATGGGTTTGTATTTGAATTGCTTTTCAGTCAAATGAGTTTCAGTCAGTCTTCAGTCAAATTCTGATGTAATTAAAACTTCATCAAAAGCTAGGTACATTACACAAAGTAAAACATACCTCAGTGACATAGCTAGAAGACATATAGCCTCTTCTTTCTTAAATTTGCAGTAAACTTTAGCAATAGAACATGTCACTGCCTAGCTCTCAGAGAATTAAAGTAGTTAGAACTACTTCACCAAGCTGTCTGTCAGCTATCTACAATACAGTGACTTCTGTGTAAGCCCGAATATTGTGCATTCCTTAACAGCTTAACATAACACTACTCCCCAATAGGATTTTATAGTCCACAGAAAAGGCACTAATCATTATAAGCAAATCATCTAGTACTGCAGGTGATTCTCTATATTCAAATTATGTAGCTAAACTATAGAACTAAATCCCACTACCAATGAATTCCATTTTGAATGCAGACTTGTTTAAAATACAGCTAAAACTTCACCTATCAAATCAATGGATCTTCTCCTGTTTATCTCCAGGGTAAATGCCACTGTTATTTTCAGCCTGCAGTATTGTCAAACCATTTTTCTTCTTTCAGAATCCTATATCCCACTACTTGTAATCACCAATACCTGAATAGTTTTACTTGCCGACTCACAGACATATACATAGTTTTATGACACTGTTAGTCTTACTGCCATACTTGTAGTATACCTTTATGATATTAATATGCACATATGTGTGTGTGTGTGTGTGTATATATATATATATATATATATATATATATATATCTGTGAACCTGCTTTATGCACCGCCTCTAACTCCAATATTAATGCATCCTGCCCTACCTTGTTTCTTCCTTCATCCTCATTTCTTTGAATTCCTTAACACTAATCACATGCTCTGTTATCTGTTTGACAAACTTACTAGTAAACCTTTTCAGGTACTCTGTTCAGCATCTAGTAATGTATAAGTATCTTTTATATTGTAATAGTTTGTCTTTGTTTCATATCAATTTAATCTCAGCAAATGAATGTGTAATTGTTGATGCATATTACTTCATGCCTATTCATGTATATTACTGAATGTCTGTAATATGTTGGGAGATTTTCTCCCCACACCTCCGTTGAAAAGGATTTTTGATTTAACAAAAAAAAAAAAAAAACAGCCTTTGCCACCACAGCAGGCTGCTAAAGTACCTCAGCTACAGGGTGAGTCTACTGTTGCCAACTTCTGTTTCCTCAGAACATTCATCTTTTTCCTTCTCTCTCTGGTGCATTCCCTACAGCCAACATGGACTGGTATTACACACATCCTCTGTGATTGTTGGAGTGCCCTTGGCTAGCAAGGGAGAGCTACTCTTGTCAGTCCTGAGAGGAGGGGCAGGCAGTATATCTCTGTCTTACCAGTGTGCCTTTTTTTTTTCCAAAAGTTGATGTATTTCTTCAGAAATTCCTGACAAAAAAGTAAAACTTAGACATTTATCCTTTCCTGCATCAGTCACTTTGGACAGAAGTAATTTATTGGACTTGTCTCAGGGTTTTGTTTAGGCTCATGACCCTTTTCAGTTCATCTATTTCTGATAAAAGAAAAAGGGATTCTTCATTTTCTGAGGAAATCCATGAACTTGCAACGCAAAATGATTGTGAAAGGATAGATTCTGTTTTATCTCCTCAGATTTATAATTCAGAATCTGAGAAGAGTATGGCTTCTGCCAGTCCCTCTGAAGAATTCTCATTTTCTGAAACTGTTTCCAGCACTAATCATTTGTTTTAGTGGGAACATAATGGCATTTTACAGTCCCCAAAGAAGTGTTATGTTTTTATTGCAACTGGATTTTCCTGACCCTACTGTAATTCCTCCTGTCATTTCAGTTTTGGAAGATTTGTTTGCCTTAGCCTGTAAATTGCTTGACAGCCAGCCTACTTCCTCCAAAACTGCAGATAAATTACATAAAGTTTCTCGGTCTTATGGGTGTTTATATACTAATCCCAGCTCAAACCCAGCAGCTGTTCCTTTAGTAAACCCAGCTGCTAAACATCTGGTTAATACCTATTCTTTTGACAAGGATGGGAAGGCTTTAGATAGATTTGAATTCTTCTGCCACATATTCAAGCACATATATTAAAGTTTATGCCCACCTGTTTTCAGAACATGAGGAGTGTTGTGAAATCTCTTTCCTCTTCTGAGGAAAAGACTTCTTTGTGTAACTAAATCGATTGTGTCTCATGTGACTACCCACTGTTTAAAATGTGCTTATGATTCTGCTAATGCCACTTCTATGGCAGTTCTCACTGAAACTTAGATGAGGAGGTTTGCTTGGTTGCACACTCAAAACCTTCTGGAGGATGTTAAATCTGTAACTTTGAATTCTCCCTTAGACAGACCATTAGTGTTTTGACCATCTGCTGCAGAGGTCCTTAAAAGTGTGTGAGAGAAAGGTAAGCTGATTCAAGGAATTTCTCATATTTTTCAGCCTTCTTTTCCAAGTTTTCTGAAGAGGTTAATGCTACCCTTACAGCTTTTTCCAAAAAATAATGCTACCCTTATAACCTTTTCCAAAAAGCAAAGTAAACAAGCACAGCAACTGCTGATAAGCAAACATTTTAAAAGTAATGGCAGGGAGGTTCCAACAGGAAAGAGGGACCCCCCCCCCCAAGAACAAAGGACTGTCTAATGAGTGTAAATGACAAGACTTCATTCCTGCTTTCCACCTTGGCAAACCTTTAATCCTTCCAGAAAGTTTCAACCTCCATTTCTGTCTTTGGCAATAGATTGTTTCAGACAGTTGGGTTCTGTAAGTAATTCGCCAAGGTTAGATGGCAGTGGAAGTTTCTCCATGCATTTCAAGGGATTCACCCTCTTTCGCAAGACCATACTCCTGTTTTTCTCTCTAGTACTTCAGCATTTGCTGTTCCAAGGGGCAATAGAAGCAGTGTCTCTTCCTCAACTAGGAGAAGGGTTTTCAAGTTCAAAATGTTATCCCTTCCAACTTTTTACCTGTCATTCCCCGTTTGAGTTTTCTGGTAACATTAGTTAAAATATGCATATCATCACATTTCTATAGATCCAAATGTCAGATGTTTCTTAAGGTTTTCTGTGTTTGGATCACACTGTCAGTTCTGTGCATCACCCTTTAGTCTATCCACTGCTCTAAAGTGTCTAGCTTTTGTGATATCCTAATGAAGACTACAAGGTATTCATATTTTTCCTTATTTAGATGACTTGCTGATCTTTGCAGTGAGGGATCTCCTCACTCCTTGAGAACATACAAACATCTTTTTTACTCCTCCTTACAGGGTTGTTTTCCTGCAGTAACTCCTAGATACCTCAGTTCAAAGAGACTTTCTTCCACAGAAAAATGTAGATCTGTATCTAGATCTGTTCCTGAATTCTTCCACACATGCTGCAGTTTGAGTGAGGAAATATTTCATGATTTTGGGTCTCATGGTTTTCATGATTGTCATGATTCCCCTAGCAAGACTACATGAGAAAAATCCGGTGGTAGATAAAATCTGTATGATCACAAGATAAACATCCTCTGACATTCCAGATTCCATTTGTGGGGTTTATAAAAAAGGTGGTTTTGTGGTGTAGAGGGCAAATCCATTTTTACTTCCAGCTGTAGCAATGTCTATCACAACAGATTCCTCAGACTTTGCCTGGAGAGCAGTGTCAATGTGGATAAAAGTGCTTTGATCTTTGGAACAGAAAAGGTTGACTAAAACACACATCTGTAAAGGAGGTGTTAGCTCTCAACTGTGTCTGTCATCAGTGGTGCTCAGGACCATTTCATGTGTTTATTGACAGTACCACAGTGTTGTGATCTGTAAGTAGGTGGAACCAGGTCTTACCCTCTGTGCAGACTAGCCATGGTAGCCTGCGATATAGTTTTTCAGCAAAATCTCACTGTACCAGACTGGTAATGGCATGAGATAACCCCTTAGAAATAGTTTACTTTAACACAGGTTGTCCTTTTTCTTCCCTTCTCAGAAAAATAATAACTGATCAAAGTTCCTTAATAATCTTGTTCTGTCAAGATAGTAACCAGAATTGTCTGTGGACATCCAATGTACTGAATGTCCTTTCTCCATCATTTTTAGATTTTGAAAAGAAGACCAATAAATAAATACCATCTCTTGAAGTAAACTAAGGATACCACTTTAGGCATAAATGAAAGATTCATTCTCAAGCACAACCCTGTTTTTGTGGAAAATGATAAGGTTGACCCATCATAAGAGCATGCAGCTCAGATACTCTTCTTACAGTGGTCAGAGCACTGTTTTCCATGTTAAGAACCTCTAGCCACCCTTATGAGCTATTTCAAATTGAGGAGAAAGGATTAATCTGACCACCACAAAATTGAGATCCCAGGTGGTCTTCCAGGAATTGATCCAGCTATGGGAAGCACGTCAGACAGATCTTTTCTTATATTCAATGACAACAATCAGTTGGCAAAAATCTGCTCCAGGACACCATGCAGAGAAGCCTGAAAAACAGATGCCATTTCTTTTCTTTAGACATAAAAGTTCCTGTTTGCTTCTCCACCCTGTCCATCAATACCCAGGGACATTCTGAAGATTCAGAAGGGCTCTCCAAATATCATTGTAGTGACTCCCTGCTGGCCAAGGCAACAATAATTCTCCTTTATTTTGGAAATGGACATGGGCAATTACTACAAGCTTTCTCACAGTCTGGACTAACGCAGACAAGATGTGGAGTGTTTGATTCATCTCATCTCTAAATAACTGCAGCTAATTGTCTAGATGATAGTCTTAACACCTTTTAGGTACATATTCTCTGAGAATGTACTGCATGTGTTAAAGTGGGCAAGAAAACCTGCTACTAGAAGGTCATATATTAGCAAATGGAAAATATTTTTTAGTTGGTGCCAAGACAAAAGCTAATTTGAAGGCTAGTGTTTCTTTGGTTATACATAATTTGTGTGATTTGTTATTCCCTGGTCAGTATTACTTTTCCATCATAGTTCACCTGTTAGCTATTTCAGCATGTCTGCCCGAGGACCAACCTCTTTCAATGCATTCACATATAAAAATGTTTTTGAAAATGATATTGCATACCAAGCTTTCTAGAAAACTGGTGGCTTCTCCTTGGGATTTTAATTTTGTCTTGGAAAAATGAACTCTTCCTCAATTTGAACTAGCTCATCAAACTGACATCAGGTTCTTGACATTTAAAACAGTTTTGCTGATTGCTTTGACCTCTTTAGGAAGGGTATCTGAGTTGCAAGCTCTTGTGGTGAGTCAGTCTTATCTCATTTTCCACAAAAATAGGATTTCCTAAAGAAATAATCCTTTCTTTATACCTAAATTGGTATCAGAGTTTACTTTGAATCAAGCTGTCCATTTCTCCAGTCTTTTCCAGAACTTAAAAATGCAGGAGAAAGGATACTTCATAGTTAGGATGCCCACAGGCAACTCCGATATTATCTTGACAGTGGTAAAATGTTCTGGAACTCTAATCAGTTGTTCATTTCTTGTGAAGGTAAGAAGAAAGGACAAATTGTGTCAAAGCCAACTATTTCCAAATGGTTGACTTGTGTATGCTATTACTTTTTGTTTTACCTTCCACAACAAGGCATTTCCATGCAGGGTCAAGGGTCATTCTGCCATGCCTTGGCTTAGGCTGTGGTTTTTGGAAAGGGTTGGATTCTAGAAGTATTCTAGACTCAGCAACTTTGTCATCTGTGCTTAACTTTTCAAAGTACTGCAAATTAAATTATTTCTCCTGATCTAGGACAGGCTTTGTTAGGACCATTCTCCAGGTGCTCATGGACCCTCACCCTCCCTCCTCCCAGTTCTACCCATACAGCTAAGGCTACTGCAGCAGTGATCAAATACTGAACCTAGTACCGTTGTGTAAGTTAACTTACCGTAACAGTAGATGCTCAAATTATCACTGTTTCAGTAGTTGCTCCCTCCCTCCATCCCATTATGTATGTATGCTTTGTTGGCATAGTGAGGACCTTTATGTTTATTTCCCTAGCTTTGACATTTTCCATGGTTCTTGATCTCTGTCTCTCCTTTCTCTCTCTCTCTCTCTCTCTCTCTCTGTCAGCTTGAAAACTCTGAAAGGCTTGGTTCCCAAAACACTCATTTTATTCAGCTTTGCATGAGCTGGTTAATGCTTTGGGCACATGGAAGGTGCTCTTAAGCTTTGGAAGCTGTCCAGTTGCTGTATCCTTAGCTGGATTTAACCCATGTAGCTAAGACTAGTGATCATTTTAATATTTTCTGTTAGGTAAGTTTACTTACACAACTCTACTTTCTCTTTTCAGCTCTTTGCCAAACGCATGAAAGAATAATTGTTCAATACTGATAGCTCATTTGTCAGTCATGTTGTATGCTGCTTCATGCGCAATGAAAGTCTGTCAGTGGAAGGGATACTGCAGAAGAGAGGGGCTCTTAAGTTCTGGAAAGAGATGCATTTTACCACTGCAAGTTTATGCATGGGCATAGGAAACAGACTGTACCAAACTGTAGTTCTGAGGGGAATTACTGCTGCCCACCCTAAAGATGGTGTCCAACTGTGTAATGAAAACTGTAAGTGGCCAGGATGTACCACTGACTTAACACCAATTACTAAACAACATAAACCAGCCTTAATGAATGCATTAAATGAAAGTAATAGGTTCATAGATATTTACTAGGCTATTGATACTTAAGGGTGTTTAGAAGCCTGTCCCTGCATTCCCTAGAAGTTTGTAGCCCTTGCAATTTAAGTAGAGAAAAAAATAATCAGGCAGAACGTTTACATGTTATCCCTCCCCATAAGTGGCAAGGGTGCTAAACCAAAGATAAATTTGTGGTTTCCCATCCATTCATCCAGATTGGAGACTAGAGTAAGGAAAGTACTTTGTTTTATGTGGAGATGGAGATTCCAATGAAGCTGTATTCTCTTTGATGCATATCTGTCCCTCCAATATGTTCTTTTTATCTTGCAGAAGAGATTAAGATCTCTTGAGCGGACGTTTATGCTACAGTTGGACATGTAGATGTTCAGTAGATCTGAGAGGCTAGGATCTTTTGAGGCTCTATACATGTGGCCTGTTTGATACCAACAAGCGAGACAAGGCTTTCAGATGGTTAGTGTAGTTTTATGATTTAGGTCATTGATTGTCTTGGTGAGAAAGCATTGTTGTCATTCACATAGCTGTGTTAAGTATTTGTACAAGTACATGCTAAAGGGGAGTTGATTTAAATTATACGCAGAGGTGACTTCATATCATAAATCATTTGATGTTAAGTTGTCCTATCTCGCCTTCGTTCTTGCTGTTTGGGTTCAGAGCCGATCCTCAGCTCCAACTCGGCCTACTTCTAAAGCTCGAGAGCTATTTACTGGCTCAAGGCTAACCCTTATCCCAGAATGCCCAGTGCCAGCTAAGCAGATCTTGTTTGCTGCTTCAACTGCGAGGTTGCTTCGTTACTGGCTCAGGCTTAGTATAGTTTTTTCTATTATTATTATAATTGTTGTTTATTCTTAAAAATGTATCAAGTTTTTGTCTAGATATAGTACTTTATTCCTTATCGCCTTTCTTGTGTGTGTTGTAGCTTTGCTGGCCGTCGCTCCATATCTCGCAGGCCTTCTGTTTCCTGTGAACTCGTTTAAATTAGAGACCCCCCCCCCCTTAGGACAGCCGTTTAAATTAGAGGCTCTCCTTTATGTTCCTTGACTGTAAAAAAAAAAAAAAAAGAAACTGTTTTTTTTTTAGTATAGTAGTGTAACATGTCTAAAGAGGCCAAAGTTTCTGGCTTCAAAAGTTGTGACACATGCTGTCAGAAAATGTCTCTGACAGATGGGCACACTAGCTGTGTTTATTGTTTAGGGGCAGTGCACCTGCAGGACTCCTGCTCTGTCTGTCATGCATTTAGTCCAAGGGTCCTGCAGGAGCGCAAAAACAAATTAATCCTTCGAGGAATATTGAAACCACAGGATTCCCCGGCTCAAGGTTCTCAGCCAGTGAAATCCTCTAAGTCTCTCAAGCCGTCGGCTCCATCCTTGGAACCGACTCCTATGTTTGAAGAACCAAGTTTGTCAGTGCCGACTAGCATCGACAAGTCATCTCCTCCCTCGGCTCCAACTGCTACCTCGGAGCCATCTTGGAGCCACAAGCGAGCAAGGTCTCCTTCATTGCAGCTGATCCGCTCGGTGCCACAGGCACCCTTATTAGGAAATGAATGCAGTCATCGCTCTTCATCCCACTCCTCTCGATCCTCCAGGTTATCGGATCAGGACGTGGAGAGAGTAGTCAGCAGGTTGCTTAAATCACAGGCCCTTGCGAAATTACTTTCCAGCCCACCTCAACAGGTTGTGGCTCCATCCGCTTCCATTTCCATTCCTCCTCCAACTACACTTAGTTTGGAGCCGGAGACCATGGACGCGCTGATAGTAGAACTGACTGCGCTGATTACCTCATCTTCGGTTCCGACGTCGGCTCTGATCACCCCGATTGTTCCGTCCATTGAGGGAGCTGGGTGCCGAAGCTCTCTAGTCGGCCCTGAGGGGGGAAGTGGCATCAGTCCCTTGTCCGACCCCGCTCTCCCTCTTGGAGCTTTGGTGCAGGTGAGCTCGGGTCCCACATCAGCCTCGGAGCCATCACCTTCGACGCGGAGAAGGACTCCCGTCTCTTTGGAACAGGAGCTTTCTTTGCATTGGGATCGTGACGCCTTCGAGGTCATGTGGAGTGTGCTGTCCCCTGAAGCAGCCGTACTGTCAGCCCCATTGGCTCCTCCTCTTGTGGTGCCTGTGCCAACCTCTGCTCCTCCTCCGGCCTGGAAGCATAGGGAACCTATGCCCCAGGACACCCTATTGGGTGGCCCCTCATCTTCCAAGGCCTCCCCTGATCACTTCTCGGAAGAAGAAGTGCAAGAGGAAGCACCTAGACTCCCCTGAGTCTGTCACCTCAGATACAGACCTGGATGAATTGGAAGGGTCCTCCAGGTCCCCCTTTGAAGATGTTTCCTTTTCGGACATCCTTGAAATGCTTAGGCAGAGGGGTGGCTGGTGTTCCCTAGCCCCTACCGAGGACTAGTCTGTATACCTGGAGGCATTCGGTTCCCGACCCTCCACCTCCTGGGTGTCTCCACCTTTCTATCCACTCATGTCTGTAGTGGCTCAAAAGGCTTGGTCAGCTCCGGATTCTGTGAAATCTACTCCGAGGAGACCAAATAAATTCATGACAGCCCCCCAGGACAAACAGTTTCTCTCTAAAGGTGTGCCAGTTGATGCCATGGTCGTAGCAGCAGCCACCAAGAAAGGGTTAGCAGAAGCTTCTTCATCCGTCCATCCACCAAACAAAGAGTCTAGGACAATTGACAGGTATGGGAAGCGAATGTTTTCCTCAGCGACCTTCTCAATGAGGTCCATGAATTGTCTCTTTCATTCTACACGTCTTCAAAGGGATCTCCTAAAAGAGCTTGGAGATACCCTACAAGATCCTACAGCTGAGGGAGCATCAGCCAAAATAGCTTCCCAGATTGCAACTCTTAATTCTGTAGTCAACTCCTCCATGAGGCTGATTTCCTATGCAGCCGGTGGAGCGAGCGGAGCTGCAGGTACAGGAGTGGCTCTCAGGAGACATGCTTGGCTGTGGCTGTGTCAATTTGCGGAACCCTTTCGGGTGCCCTTCACAAATACTCCCTTTGATGGCTCCTCGCTTTTTGGGCCTCATGTGAAAGACACGCTTACCAGGTGCGAGCAGGGAGGCAAGACTCTCTCTGCCGTGGGAGTCCATTTTTCCACTCCTAACAGACCTTATCCCAAAGGTCAGAAGGGTGGAAAGATGTGGTTTCGGAAGTCCCAGGGACCCTTGCCTGACATATGTGGTGATTTTTCCCCCAGAGGCAGAGGGGGAAACAACAACAGTGGCAGACACCGCCCTCATGGCAGAGGGGGACCGCAAAATCAGGGTGACAGAGAATCTTTCTCTGCCAAACCCTTCCAGCATCCCTGGCGGGTTGCCTGACTGCTCACCTCTGGAGGCAGTCAGAGGAAGACTTCCCCTGTACCCAAAAGCCTGGCAAAATATAACAAGAGACAAATGGGTACTATCTATCATATCCGGAGGTTACAAAATCCCCTTTCATCAACCCCCTCTAAAGTCAAAAAAGCCCATCCTAGATGTCCCACCCAATCTAAGGGATCAAGCAGTTATTCAAGTTTCAAAACTGCTAGAAAAAAGAGCCATTCAGGAAGTCCCCGGAGACCAACTAGGATCCAGAACTTACTCAAGATTCTTTTTAGTACCAAAAAAAAACGGGATTGGAGACCAATACTGGATCTCAGCAGATTGAACAAATATGTACAAAAAAAAAGTTCTGGATGGTAACACTGCAGTCCATTCTTCCCTTTCTGGGTCAGGACAACTGGATGTGGTCCATAGATCTTCAGGATGTGTTCTACCATATCAAAATGGACAGACACTCCAGGAGATTTCTTCGCTTCTGGGTAGGGGCCAGTCATTATCAGTTCAGAGCTCTGCCCTTTGGTCTCACCACAGCCCCCAGGGTGTTCACCAAATGCATGGCAGTAGTCACGGCTCACCAGAGACGTCAAGGATTCCAGGTGTTTCCCTATCTACACGACTGGCTCCTAACTGCTACCACCATGCATCAACTCTTACAGGCATGGGATTATACAATATCAACCTGCACCCAACTAGGCATTACAGTAAATTTCAAAAAACTCTGCCTTGTTGCCCTCTCAATCTGTTATATATACAGGAGCAGAATTAAACACAAAACAGATGTTTGCAAGGTTACCCCAGGAAAGAGTTTTCTCTAGTCGCCAACAAGTGTCATTTCTAATGCAGAGCAGAAAGGTCCAATTCACACATGTCCTGCAAGTTCTAGGCTCCATGGCAGCTGCCATTCTTCTTGTACCATTAGCGCGTTACCACATGAGAGTCCTTCAGTGGCTTCTCTTCATGCAGTGGTCCTTCCAGGAACTACCCATGTCTCACATAATCCTGATTACAGAAACATGCAAAAGACACCTCTCTTGGTGGATGGTCTCCCCACCGGTGACTCAGGGCAGACCTTTCATACAACACCCTCTGGTAGCCACAGTGACCACGGATGCCTCCTTGATAGGGTGGGGGGGAGGCATTATCTAGGCAGGACAGTCCAAGGCATGTGGCAACCTCACGAGTACCATCTGCATATTAGTGTCCTAGAGATGAGAGCGGTGCTGCTAGCGTTACAAGCTCTTCAAGACTCTCTTCCTTCCGGGACTACTGCGATCCAAACAGACAACATGTCAGTTGTGTGGTACATGAACAAGCAGGGCGGGACCAGGTCCTACCCCTTGTGTTGAGAAGCCCTCAGGCTATGGCAATGGGCGATTTCCTCCCATCATTTTCTGACAGCAACGCACATCCCTGGGAAATACAACGTAATAGCGGACAGGCTCAGCAGGGCCATCCTAATGCCTCACGACTGGTCTCTGAATCAGGAAGTTGCAGAACTTATCTTCCGCAAATGGGGCCAGCCTTGCAGCAATCTATTTGCCACTCCCTCAACAACAAATGCAGCAGCTACTTCTCCCTGCTTCCTCCTCCAGGTCAAACTCCCAGGCTCTAGTCCACAGTTGGCCTCAGGGACTCCTTTATGCATTTCCCCCTTTTCCCCTAATTCCAAGACTTGTACAGAAAGCAAAATTGTTGGGTTGCAAAATGATCCTCATTGCCCCCTATTGGCCTCGACAGATATGGTTTCCGTTCCTGCACCTTCGCCTTCTAGACCAGCCTTGAGTTCCAGTGCCAGATCTGTTGATTCATCAATCAGGTGGTTTACACCAATCCCTTCAGACTCTCAAGCTCACAGCTTGGTTTCTCCACTTCCTACCTTAGCCAGGCTTCCAAGTATCTCCCCAGCATTTTGCGATATTGTATCCTTCCATAAGTCAACTACGAGAAAGACTTATGCTAGCAAATGGAAAATATTTTCTTATTGGGCAGAATCTAGAAACTCATACCCCCTTTTTAGCCCCAGTCCATCAAATTCTAGAATTTCTAGCAGAGCTTTTTCAGTCTGGTGCAGCTGCTGCTACCATCAGGGTACAACTGACAGCCATATCTAATTTTCATATTGGAATTCTTAATTCTATCATAATGTCTCATAAGCTCTGCAAAGCCTTCATGAGAGGAACATCTCTTCTTAGACCCCCAGTGAGGGATCCACCTCCTCCTTGGGATCTCAATTTAGTTTTGACTTCTTTGATTCTGGCTCCATTTGAACCAGCAGCTTCATGTCCCTTAAAATTTCTTTCTTGGAAAACATTTTTTCTGGTTGCTATTACTTCAGCTAGACGTGTTTCAGAACTCCAAGCACTCTGTGTTCGTCCTCCATATATGGTGTTTCACAAAGATATAGTTTCTCTGAGAACCTACCCATCCTTCATACCAAAAGTTTGTTCAGAAAACAATTTAAATCAATCCATTGATCTCCCGATCTTCTTTCCCAGTTATCGCAACATGGCAGAATACGGTCTTAACCAACTGGATGTGCACAGACAATTACGTTTTTACCTCCATAGGACCAAAGAACGAAGAAAGTCAGGCCAATTATTTCTCTCCTATGCTCACAATAAGCAAGGCCTTCTAGTTTCTAAGGTGACCTTATCCAAATGGTTATCAGACACCATTGCCTTTATTTATCAGTTAAGGCATAAACATCTACCAGCAAAACCGAAAGGTCATTCTACTATAGCATTTGCCACGTCTGTAGCCTTTCAGTCTAAATTGCCCATAGACACAATTTGTGCAGCTGCCACTTGGGCAAACCCTCATACCATTATCTCTCATTACAGACTGGATGTGGTCTCCCAGAGCAGGGCTTCCTTTGGTTCCACTGTTCTGAAGAGTCTGTACCAGTGAGCTACCTGGGGTCTTTAGGTGCTAGGGACGCTGTCCCAAACAGCAAGAATGAAGGCGAGATGGGACAACTTAACATAAAGAAGTTATGTACCTACCATAACGTTCCATGCTAGTTGTCCTTCATCTCGCCTTCCTTCTTGCAGCCCCCCTCCTTCCCCCTTCCTGGAGGATTGAGAGGAGTTCACTATGGTTTCACTGGCTGATTTCCTTTTTCTTGGTTCACTTGCCAGGTAATATTATGACAGTTTACTCTGATCTGTTATTTGGTAAATCAGGGTTAGGTTACTGGTTACTTTATATGTCTAGTTTGCACGATCACAAATGAGATCTGGGTAGCTGGCACTGGGCATTCTGGGATAATGGTTAGCCTCGAGCCAGTAAATAGCTCTCGAGCTTTAGAAGTAGGTGGAGTCGGAGCTGAGGATTGGCTCCAAACCCAAACAGCAAGAAGGAAGGCGAGATGAAGGACAACTAAAATGGAATGTTATGGTAGGTACATAACTTCTTTTTATCTTGTCATCAGTAGATTACCAGTTAAACAGAGGAGTATGTAGGACACATTTTCTAGATAGTTTCTGTATTTTAATAATATACTTCCATGGTAAACTGTAGATCTGAAGTAGGAGATTCATTTGTCTGCAACCTGTGGGTTATGGATCCGATATCGGATCTGAACCGGCATGATTATCCAGCTATGGATCCGAGCTCTTAGCTCCTCCCCTCACCCATAATGCCCTGCTCTCCCTACATGACCTCAGATTTAGTTTGCCGCGCTGGTAACCAGGTCTTGGATTCTGAGCTCTTCAGCTAAATGATATTTAAAACCTAAAGAAAGCTTTAATTTGAATATTTGTTGTGAGTTTTGAGTGATTGTGTTAGGTTTCCCTTTATATTTTGATAGTTTCAGTTTAAAATTTTTAATTTTAAAACTTTAAGTTTATACCCTCCCCTCGCTGGTCGGAGTTTCTGTTTGAGTGTATTGTTTGGGGCCTTGTGTGTGTGCTAGTTTAGTACTAGTTCTCTGTCTTATTTTTTTGGTGTAAAAAAAAGACTTTATTATGTCAGAAGCCCCTAAGGCAATATTTTCCAAGTGCTCTGAGTGTGGCCATAAGCTTTCCCCTGTTGATGGCCACACTCGGTGCGTTCGATGCCTTGGGGTTGAACACCTCACTTCTGGATGTTCCATTTGTGCAGGGTTCAACCCCAGGGCGTTGAAGGAGCGGAGGTCGAAGCTGGTCCTGGCGGGACTTCTCCCCCCGGACTCGGCTTCGGCTCCCGCTCCTGTGGTGGGTACCGTGGCCTCGGTTCCCTCCTCGTCTGCTCCCCCTCCTCCACCTGGGACTTAACCTCCCGCTGCTGGGTTGGAGGAGAGAGAGGCAAGAAAAAAGGATCGGAGAGAGAAGCACCACAAGCGGCGGGCCGAGACCTCTGTTTCGGCCCTGCCAGCTAAGCGGGCTTCTCCTCCTGCCTCCTTGGCTGCTGGCTCTCCCCCCCCCCTCGGCTCTGGTCTGCTTTTCACCGGGGCCTGAGGAGGAGGAGACCCGATCTCCGTCGAGGCAATTGAGGAGGCACTCAAGGCCTACCTCGGTAGCCTCTTCGAGATCCACGTATAGCCTTTCCGACGCCGATCTGGACCGGATGATGAGAAAGTTCATCCAGGCCCAGATGCAGATGGGAGTGCTCCTGCCTCCCCCCCCTCTGGGGGGGAGCTCGACCCCATTTTTCAAGCCTATAGCTCCTTCTCCGACCCGCTACCTGGGTTCGGAGCGTTCGGAGCCGGGCAGCTTCGGAGCCGGGGGTGGGTCGGCGCTGATAGTACTAGGTACTTCGGATCCGACCCTGCCCTCGAGTGTTTCGGATCCGACCTCTCGGAGCCTGGCTCCGAGCTTCGGATCCGGGGTACTCAGTGTGCCTTCGGCGCCGTCTGTGTCGGAGCGCACTGGTCCCTCGGATCCGAGTGTCTCGGGGCCGGCTCTGATCCACTCTTCAGATCCGAGGGGGAGCCGACTTTCGGATCCTTTGGTCGAGGCTGGCTCCCCCTCGGCTTTTGATGTAGTGGAGAGGGCTCTGTTGAGGGCTTCCGGACCCCCGGCACTTGCTTCGGCTCCGTCCCGCGCTCCATCTGCACTGGGAACTGCTGAAAGTGCCGACTGCACACAATAAGAGAAAGCTGGTAAAAGCAAGTTACAACTTTATTGTTGCAAAACACAATCCAAATAATTCCTAGTGAAGGTAAGCGCTTTCGGCAAGTTGAAATAACCCGCCTTCATCAGACAATTAGTGAAACAAGGGCAAAAACATTTTATACTAAACAATTAGAACAGCAGCCCAATAATATAGAGCCGCATTAGTTAATTAAGGTAGCTCCTTAGTAACCTTAAAGAGGTATGAGATGCCAAAAAACAGTTGAAAAGAAGCACTACGAACAATAAAATTACATTGCAGTAATAAATAATAATACAACCTTACAAACCAAGTAAGTGTACTTTAAATGCATAGAAACATAGATGCTAATGCGCATGAAATAATGCAGCAATAAAATAAGCAGGAGCACCAAAATTACTGCACAGCTAAGGTAGAACACCCTGTAAAGTCTGGTGTTCGCCGTGCCTTCAGTCGACTACTACTGTAGGAAATTAAATTAAACAACCAAAATAAACAAAATGGACCTTTCAAAAACGTCTTGAATACTTTGTTATATATGCAGCGATAAGTATTCAAAATTAAATTGAACATGATCAGCACTAGCCAAATTTAAACAGCAAAATAGACATGTAATAAAACTGCTACGTCATATGCTAGTGGTAAATTAAACTTCAATGCCACGAAAGGTTAAATAGCCTTTCATGCTTGGAAGTTCAAATCAATCAATTTGAAACTCAAAATAAATGCAAATAATACTGAAATAAATAAGTGTTTAAAATGTTTACCTATTATGGGAAAGCCATTTTAAAACACATTTTATTGACAGACCCTCATTAATACCAGGAGATATATGAACCGGACTTTACAGGGTGTTCTACCTTAGCTGTGCAGTAATTTTGGTGCTCCTGCTTATTTTATTGCTGCATTATTTCATGCGCATTAGCATCTATGTTTCTATGCATTTAAAGTACACTTACTTGGTTTGTAAGGTTGTATTATTATTTATTACTGCAATGTAATTTTATTGTTCGTAGTGCTTCTTTTCAACTGTTTTTTGGCATCTCATACCTCTTTAAGGTTACTAAGGAGCTACCTTAATTAACTAATGCGGCTCTATATTATTGGGCTGCTGTTCTAATTGTTTAGTATAAAATGTTTTTGCCCTTGTTTCACTAATTGTCTGATGAAGGCGGGTTATTTCAACTTGCCGAAAGCGCTTACCTTCACTAGGAATTATTTGGATTGTGTTTTGCAACAATAAAGTTGTAACTTGCTTTTACCAGCTTTCTCTTATTGTGTGCAGTCGGCACTTTCAGCAGTTCTTGGTCCTTTTACATTTGTTGGTTCCATCTGCACTGGGCCAGGCTTCCACCATCCGGCCACTGGGACAGCCCGCTTCAGTGCCCCAAGCTGTTCCTTTGGAACAAGACACTGCTTGCGAGGGCTCCTCGGACAGCCCCCCCCCCCGAGGAAGCCCCTCGCAAGCATACGTGTAAAAGGAGGCACATAGACTCTCCTGAGTCTTTAACTGAAGACACGGATTTGGAGGAAGGAGAAGGCTCCCCAAGATCACCCCCCGAGGATGTCTCCTTTGGAGACATCATGGAAATGCTTCGCATAAGGGGGGGGGGGTCTGCTGCCAAGTCTTCCTCGGACGAGTCCGTGTTCTTGGAGGCATTCGAAGCGGGCCCGTCTACCTCTTGGGTGTCCCCTCCTGCCAACCCCCTGGTGGACCTCATTACCACCAGGGCGTGGAAGGAACCGGATACCATGGAGCCAATCCCCAAAAGGCCAGACCGAATCCTTAGCCCCCCGGCAGACCGTGCCCACTGGAGTAAGGGGCCCCCTGTAGATGCCATGTTGACGGCAGCAGCCACCAAGAGGGAGCTCGCCCAGGAGAGTCCCTCAGTCCATCCTCCGAGCAAGGAGTCTCGGATGATGGACCGCTTGGGGAAGCGAATGTTTAGTTCAGCGACCTTCTCAGTGAGGGCGCTCAACTACCTGGCACATGTTATCAGGATGCAGCGCGATCTTATTAAAGAATACGCTGCATCCCCCCCCCCCCCGAGTCCATTTCGGAGGAGGACAAACTTTTGTACTCCACCCGTATGGCCACTCTTCGATCCGTGACAGATACCTCTATGAGGTTGCTGTCCCATGCTACTGAGGGAGCCGCTAGAGCTGCAGGAGTAGGCCTAGTCATGAGACGCCAGGCCTGGCTCCACCATTGGGATTTCACGGAGCCCTTCAAGGCGTCCTTCGCGAACGCCCCCTTCGATGGTTCTTCCCTTTTTGGCAAGACGGTTCGCGACACCTTGACCCAGAGCGAAAAGGACGGGAAGACGCTGTCTGCCATCGGAATCCGCTTCTCTGTGCCCCAGAGGTCCTACTCTAGGAACCAAAAGGGCCAGAAGAAGATGTGGTTCCGGAAGTCGCAGCAATCCCAACCCGCTCCGGACAACCAGTCCTTCCGTGACAGGGAGGACGCCGCCCCAGGGGCAGAGGGGCTCCCAGGAGCTTCGGGTCCAGAGAACCTTTCTCTGAATGGCCCGCGCAGCAGCCCTGAAGGGTTGCCCGACTGCTCCACTCTGGAGGCAGTCGGGGGACGTTTTTTGGAGCACATAGCGGCATGGGAGTCCATAACATCAGACCGCTGGGTCCTCCGCATTATATCCAGAGGATACAAGATCCCCTTTCATCACATTCCAAAATTAAAATCCCTCCCCGACGTTCCACCTGGTCAGCGGGAGGCCGCTTCGGCAGAAATTGGCCATCTGCTGGGGAAAAGAGCCATCCAGCCCGTCCCCCCAGACCAGATCGGATCAGGGTTCTACTCCAGGTTCTTTTTAGTGCCAAAGAAGACGGGGGACCTAAGACCAATTTTAGACCTGTCCCTGTTAAACCTGGCGGTTCCCAAGGAGAAGTTCCGGATGGTCACCTTGCAATTCATCCTCCCCCTTCTGGGAGAGAATCACTGGATGTGCTCTATAGACCTCAAGGATGCGTACTACCACATACTAATGGACAGACGTTCCAGGAGGTTTCTTCGCTTCCGGCTGGGAGCCAGTCACTACCAGTTCAGGGTCCTTCCCTTTGGTCTCACTACAGCCCCCAGGGTGTTCACCAAAGTATTAGCAGTGGTTGAGGCCCACCTGAGGCTTCAGGGGGGTGCAGGTCTTCCCGTACCTGGACGACTGGCTCCTTACCGCCCCAACAAGGCATCTACTATAATTGGCGCGAGACTCTTTTCTTCATCTAGCTCCCCGCCTGGGCGTCACGATAAATGTAGCAAAATCCAACCTGGCCCCTACTCAGTTGATAGACTTTATAGGTGCCAGGTTAGACATGAGCGAGTTAAGTGCCTTCCTCACAGCCGACAGAGTTCAGAATTTGCGACTCCAGCTCTGTTCCGGCGGAATTGGTCCTGAGGGCTCTAGAGTCCATGGCGGCAGCAATATCTCTTCTTCCTCTCGCCAGGTTCAACATGCGGGTCCTTCAGTGGACACTTCAAGTTCAGTGGTCTTACCTTGCTCTACCTCTGCATCATCCCATTGCGATCAGCAAGGCTTGCAAGCGGTCCCTCTTGTGGTGGCTCCACTCACAGGATCTCCACGGAGGCCGCCCCTTTTGTGCTTCTCCCCCTCTCGCCACGGTGACCACGGACGCCTCCCGCCTCGGTTGGGGGGGGGCATTTTGCAGGCAGGATGGTCCAAGGCACGTGGAAAGACTCAGAGACCTCCCTGCATATCAATGTTCTAGAGATGAGAGCAGTGCTCTTGGCGTTGCGAGCACTTCAGGCCTTTCTTCCCCTGGGAACAATTGCGATTCAGTCAGACAACATGTCGGTAGTCTGGTACATCAACAAACAGGGGGGAACAAGGTCTTATCCCTTATGTCGAGAAGCCATGAGAGTGTGGGAATGGGCGATCTCCACCAACCGCTTTCTCATCGAAATGCATATTCCGGGTCGGTCCAACATCCTTGCGGACAAGCTCAGTCGCACCATTCTCTCCCCGTACGAGTGGTCTCTCAATGCTCAAGTAGCGAAACGTATCTTCGCACGGTGGGGAACTCCTTGTTGCGATCTTTTTGCGTCTCCCTTATACACCAAGTGCGACAGTTTTTTCGCTCTAATCCCTCCTCCAGGGGATTCCCCGAGAGACGCTCTGGTGCATGCTTGGCCTCCCGGTCTTCTTTACGCTTACCCCCCTTTGCCTCTGATGCTCCAGGTTCTTCAGAAAGCCTCTCGGTTGGGGTGCAGAATGATCCTCATTGCCCCATTCTGGCCTCGACAGATCTGGTTCCCTTACCTAAGGTCTCACTCGGTGAATCCACCTTGGATTCTAGATCCCATTCCGGATCTGATATCGCACCCATCGACCCTACCAACTCCGAATCTGGACAACCTGAAGCTGACTGCTTGGCTGCTCCAGTTCCACTCCTAATTAGGACTCCCAGTATCTCGTCCCCCGTTAAGGCCATCCTGGTAGCGGCTCATAAACCATCTACCAGGAAAGTTTACCGCAGTAAATGGAAACGATTCTCCATTTGGGCAGAGCGGCAAGGTCTAGATCCCTTCACCGTTCCCCTTCCTATGGTGCTAGACTTCCTAACCACTCTTTTTAATGATGGTGCCAGTAGTTCCACGGTCAAAGTGCAGCTCGCGGCCATTTCTCATTATCATGTTGGTCATGACTCTGGACCACTTATGTCTGCCAAATTGTGTAAGATCTTCCTAAAAGGCACCTTTCTCCTTAGACCCCCTATCAAACAAGCGGTTCCTCCATGGGATCTTTCTTTGGTTCTTCAGGCCTTGACCGCTCCCTTGAACCTGCCACAGTAGATCTAAAATTTTTATCCCTCAAGACTGTTTTTTAGTAGCCATTACTTCGGCCAAAAGAGTTTCGGAGCTTCAAGCCTTATCCATAAAGCCTTCTTACTTGGTCTTCCATCCGGACCGCGTATACCTCAGGACCAATCCCTCCTTTCTTTCTAAGGTAGCTTCAGAAGCAAACATTAATCAGTCCATTAACCTCCCTGTTTTCTTTCCTAAATATCAAAACAAGGGTGAATACAAGCTGCATTCCTTGGATGTTCACAGGCAGCTTCGTTTTTATCTTAACAGGACGGCTGGTCATAGGCAATCCGACCAGTTGTTCATTTCCTTTGCCAAATTCAATCTGGGTAAGCCAATTTCCAAAGTCTCCTTGTCACGCTGGATTTCGCAATGTATTCTTTTAGCTTATCAAGCTTCTGGGAGGCCCGCACCGGAGGGAGTCCATGCCCATTCGACCTGGTCAGTTTCTACCTCAGCGGCTTTTAAGGCTAGGATTCCTCTGGATGACATTTGTTCAGCAGCCACTTGGGCTTCATCTCATACCTTTATTTCTCATTACAAGCTGGATATCACATCTAGAGGTAGAGCATCCTTTGGCTCATGTGCTCCGGAATATCCTTCCATGACGGCCGCCCAAGATTCAGGTAGCCGGGGACTCTGTCCCACAGGTTGCAGACAAATGAATCTCCTACTTCAGATTTAGAAGTTATGTACTTACCATAACGTTCCATCTGAGTAGGTGGATTCATTTGTCTGCAACCATCCCGCCCTCCTATCCCCCTGGCCTTGTCATTTTCCTGCATATTACGTGTTACCCTTTCCAGGGTATTTTGATTCAGGGAAAACTCGATCTGAGGTCATGTAGGGAGAGCAGGGCATTATGGGTGAGGGGAGGAGCTAAGAGCTCGGATCCATAGCTGGATAATCATGCTGGTTCGGATCCGTTATCGGATCCATAACCCACAGGTTGCAGACAAATGAATCCACCTACTCAGATGGAACGTTATGGTAAGTACATAACTTCTAATTATGAAGCAAGTGTGCATTTTTATGTTGTATTTGGGCTCAATGTAATACTGATTAAGTGTTGAAAATTTAATTTCAAAGAAATGGACAGTAAATAATCTTACAGTACTTAGATTAAGGAAATCATAGGTTCATAGGTAGGTACGAGGCTATCGGCCCTAGGGCCCATACAAGCCTAGCCAAAAAATGTACCCTGGCTTTCGCCACCCAAGAAAATTATTTTCCTGTGCCCCTGTCGAGCAGAGCCACAGAAGTGATCCCCAGGGTGAATTTCCCATCCAATCATCAAGATTTTTCTTGAAGAGTGCTAATGAGGAGCTCTGTTTGACATAGATAGGTAGTGTGTTCCAGAGTATGGGAAGTCTCTGGGACAGGAATCTATCTCTCCAGCATGTTCTGTTTATTGTGGTGACAAGGTTTAGGTCCCTAGAGCGTGTAGCTCGGAGGGATTGGGATTTCTTTAAGTGGAGCATGTCCAACAGCTCTGGGTTTGACATAGCTTTGTATGTTAGGCAGAGATCACCCCTGAGTAGGCGATATGCGATGGAGTAAAGCTGTAGATGTTCTTCGTGTTTCACTGTTGCAGTCATAACTGTAGGGTGCTCCTGCCGGCAGGCAGCCCGAGGTCGACCAGAATCCCAAAGTCTGGGTCCGGCGTCGGCTGTATAAGCTAGTATCCTGACGTCAGTACGCCTTGGTACATAGCCCTCAACCGACGCCATCTTCTCCAGTCTTTCTTGCAGTGCAGTGGAAAGCAGCTCGCAAAACGTTGGTTGGCGATTTTCGAACAGCGCATTTGGTTGTTGTCGGTCCGAAGTTCTTATTTCTCTTCTCAAAGCTAAGTACCCCATTGGGGAATCTTTTTCTTGTTCCTCCGATGTCAGAAAAAGTTAATAATTGTATAGCGTGTGGGAAACAAATACCTCATAAAGATTTCCACTCTTACTGTCTACCTTGCTTAGGCCCTGACCACGACGTTTCTTGTTGTCGGTTCTGTGCCAGGTTCAACTCTCGTACTATCAAGCGCAGGTACGATTGGGCTTTAAATTATTTTGGCAGACGCTTCAATTACAGAATGTCGTCAGACACTACCGGAGTTCAAAAGAAGCGCAAAGACAAAGACAGGCCTCCGAGGTCCAAACAGGACTCATTGCAGCTGGAGCCAGCGTCCGGTTCGGCTGTCGTCAGTGAGGCACTTTTGCAGCCCCTGTCGTCCGCCACTTCTGAACCGATGGCCGATACGGACTCCCATGGGGAGCCATCAAGGCCCACTATTTTAACTGCTGCAGGACCTTCGGACGTCGCTCCTTCAGATGGGTCCGGAACCGCTGTGCAGGTACCGGCTTCTGAAGGGGTTTTCAGGCCTACTCATATCACTATTTCAAAGGCAAAGGCAAAGACAAAGACTCCTACTAAGTCTAAAGTTTCAGCTCAAGCTGCTTCTGAATCCACTCCCAAGACACAAAAACAATTACTGAGGATGGCTGAAGATTTGCTTACAATGATTAGGGGTTCTCACCCCCCTCCTGAGAAAAGGCCTCGACAGGATGTTACTCTGGATTCCTCTGACCAGGCTTCTGTATCTTCTGTTTCTTCCTCTGATCAGGACTATTCCTTTCCCCCTTATGAGGATTCGGATGCTGAGGATTCTTTGCCCTCGGCCTCTCCGCCTGAGGATTTTTCTTTGGGGAAACCTTGCATGAGATGAGGGAACATTTTCATTGGGAAGGACAGGAATATTCTGCTTCCAAAAAGAGGCTTAGAGAATTTCTTCTTCTTCCTCAGCATAGGCCTTTAGCTATCCCTCCTGTCTTGGACATTGTAGATGATGCTTTTCTGAGGCTAATTTGAATCCTGATTCCATGCCTCCTGCTCCTTCTAAGCCTGATAGATTTTATAGGGTTCCTGACTCTCATTTATTTTTATTTAAAAACCCTTCTGCAGATCCTGAAACTATTTCTCAGGGCTCTAAGGCTGCTAAGGTTGCTACTTCTAAAAATCCTATTCCCTCTGAGAAGGATTCTCGTGCTTTAGACAGGTGGGGTAAAAGGTATATACTTCTGCTACCCTGTCTGTAAGGGCTTTAAATTGCCAATTTCATATGTTTAAATATCAGCAATTTCTTTTGTCTGTTTTAAAGCAAGAGCTTGCTTCCCATCCTTCTTGTGCAGAGGATAAGGAACTTCAGGATGTTTTGCATGCTACTGAACAGGTTAACAAGCATAGCTTACATTGTGGTTTTGATGCTTTGGATGCTTCTTGCAGGGCTGCTGCCTCTGGTACTGTGATTAGGAGACATGCCTGGCTTCGTGAACAAAGTTTACCTGAACAGGTTAAGGCTAAGTTATTAGATGCCCCTGTTCAACAAGATGTTCTTTTTGGTTCTAAGGCTGAGGAAGTTATTAAAAAGATGGAAGAAAAGGCAAAATCCATGCAGACTGTAAAAGATTTCTTGCAGGTTCAGCCTCCTAGATTTTCCAGGAATTGGCCCTCTAAAAATTGGTCCTTTCCCACGTCTGACAGGCCTCAAAGGGGAAGATATAGATGCTCCAGAGGTCGTGATCAAGGCCAGACCTCTTACAGATCTAGACAATGGACTGCTTCTTCACCTAGAAGGGGAGAAGACAGATCCCAATCTCAAAGAAAGCAAACTCAATGACTCTCTCGGTTGGGCTTCAGGACCCCTTCACCTGGACCTCTCGGAGGAAAACTGTCTCTTTTTTACAGAAATTGGACTCATATTACCCAGGACAGATGGGTATTGGACGTGATTTTAAAAGGTTACAAGTTCCACTTTCACACTTTGCCAAGGACTCACGGTTGGCCAGATCTGCCAAAACTTCAATGGTCAGAGGCCTTAACTCAAGTGGATGCTCTTCTGGCCATGAGAGCCATAGAGCCTGTTCCACTCTCGGAAATGGGAAAAGGGTTTTATTCAAGGCTGTTTCTGGTTCCCAGAAAACAAAACTCATGGAGACCTATTCTGGACCTTTCTGTGTTAAACACCTTTTTGGAAATTCCAAAGTTCAAGATGCTTACTCTACAACAGCTAATTCCAATGCTCTCTCAGGACGCCTGGATGGTGACATTGGACTTAAAGGAAGCCTATTTGCATATCCCTATCAGACAAGAACGCAGGAAATTCCTCAGGTTCAAGGCAGGTTCGAGGCACTTTCAATTCTCTGTTCTGCCCTTTGGTTTATCTACTGCCCAGAGTCTTCACCAAGTGCCTGGCACCAGTAGTGGCTTACTGCAGACTTCAGGGGATCCAGATTTACCCCTATTTGGACGACTGCCTTATTCAGGCAGACAGCAAAGATCTTCTGCTTCAACATCTGGACTTTGTTCAACGACTTCTCCTACTACTGGGATTCTCAGTGAACATAAAAAAGTCACATTTGATCCCTTCTCAACAAATGGTATTCTTGGGAGCCCTCTTAAATACAACCTTACAAAGGGCCTACCTCACTCAAGAAAAACAAACTCAGCTGGCTTCTACTTTCAACACCTTGGCAACTCTATCTCAGCTCACTGCAAGGAAATTCCTGCAGGCTCTGGGCTACATGGCTTCCTGCATTCTGTTGATTCCAAACGCAAGGCTTCACATGAGAAAGCTTCAATGGTATCTGAAAAGTGTATGGTCACAGCATTACCACGATCTGGATATTCTGATTCCTCTGATCCCCTGCCTCCAGAAGGAGTTCCTCTGGTGGTCCAGGGCTTGCACTTTAAACGAAGGAAAACCTTTTCGTCTCCCCCAACCTACTCAAATCCTAACCACGGACGCCTCGGATTATGCTTGGGGAGCACACTTTCTAGACAATTGCCAGCAGGGAACCTGGACAAAGGACCATCTTCGCTGGCACATCAATCTGAAGGAAATGTTGGCAGTACAAAATGCCCTTTTAGCCTTCGAAACCTTTTACAACCAGGGCCTCTGCTAATTCAAGACAGACAACACCACGGTCATGTGGTACATCAACAAGCAGGGGGGTTCTCATTCTTACGCCCTTTGCAGACTAGCTATGGGTTTGTGGGACACAGCTCTCAATTTGAATCTGCATCTCCAGGCTCAATTCATTCCAGGGAAACAGAATCTCTTAGCAGACAGCCTGAGCAGAAACATTTCAGATCCTCACGAATGGATGCTAGACACCAACTTGTTCAAAAGGATTACTGCAGTTTGGGATGTCCCCAGATAGATCTGTTTGCATCCCATCTCAATCATCAGCTGCCTCGCTTTTGCACCAGGTCCTTCCACAAAACAGCATGGAGAGTGGATGCCCTGTCCTTCAGCTGGAGAAGCCTTTCAGCATATGCCTTCCTCCTCTTCCTCTACTGCCTCGGGTACTACTGAAGATAAAACAGGACAAGCCAAAGTTCCTCATCTTGATTGCTCCAAATTGGCCTCAACAGTTTTGGTATCCAACCTTAAAGCTCCTGTTCTCGGGGCCTCCTTGGATTCTCCCACTGAACCCTTTGCTTCTGTCCCAGCATCAGGGTCAGTTACTACATTCCAATCTCAAGACCCTTTGCCTGGCAGCTTGGCTCTTCAAAGGAATTTGATTTCCTCTAGTCTTCCCAAACAAGTGTTGGATGTTCTTTTGGAAGCTAGACGGCCTAGCACTAGGAAATCCTATGCCTCTAAATGGAAGAGGTTTTCTATTTGGATGCAGGACCGAGGCTCTGATCCTCAGGTTCCTGATCTCTCCTCTATTTTGCTTTACCTTTCGGATCTTTTATCCAAAGGACATTCCTTTTCTTCCATTAAGATACATGCTTCTGCTATCTCTGCGCATTACAGTTCTGATCCTCCTGTTTTTTCACATCCTTTGGTGAAGCAGTTCTTGAGAGGGGCTAAAAATGTGCGGCCTCCAAGGACCCCTCCTGTCCCTGTCTGGGATCTTAATTATGTTTTAGAAAAACTTACTTTGCCTCCTTTTGAGCCTTCTGCATCTTCAGATATTAAGTTTCTATCCTGGAAGACTGTTCTTTTGCTAGCATTGACCTCTGCCAGAAGGGTCTCAGAGTTGCAAGCTCTCATGGCTGTGGAGAACCATACCTTATTTTCCATCAGGACAGAGTATCCTTGAGGACCAATCCTACTTTCATGCCTAAGGTGATTTCGAAAGTGGCTTTAAATCAGACAATTCACCTTCCTACTTTCTTTCCAAATCCTCAAAATAAAGGGGAAAGGATTTTGCATTCATTGGATATGTGCACAGGCAGTTACGATTTTACTTGGACAAGACTAAAGATTTCAGAAAGTCTAACCAATTGTTTGTTTCCTTTGCTTCCAGTTCTCTTGGAAAACCTATTTCTAAACAAACTATTTCCAAATGGATTGCTTATGGAATCAGATTTTGTTACACTCATCATGGGAAACAGTTTCCAGGGACCATTAGAAGTCATTCTACTAGAGCAGCTGCTACTTCTACAGCTTTCCTCAGAGGAGTCCCTACCAAGGATATCTTGGAAGCTGCCACTTGGAGTTCTGTGCATACTTTTTCCAAGCACTACAATCTCCCTTGTTTTCTAAGTCTAGGGCAGGCTTTGCCTCTGCTGTCTTGCAGGGTATTCTTGCCTCCCCTTCTTCTATCTAAAGCCTCCTCCCCCTCTACACTGCTTTGGGATTCCACCCTACAGTTATGACTGCAACAGTGAAACACGAAGAACATAGTACAGTTGTGTACACCTACCATAAATGTAGATGTTCGAGTGTCTTCACTGTTGCAGTCGGGGTTTCCCTCCCTCCTATCCCCTCTTTTTCTCTTATTTGTGGTGTATTTGTGTTTCCTTGTTGGATTCATTTTGATTTGTTGGGGACTTCTGACATCTAGGGCAAGAAAGGCTGGAGAAGATGGCGTCGGCTGAGGGCTATGTACCAAGGCGTACTGACGTCAGGATACTAGCTTATACAGCCGACGCCGGACCCAGACTTTGGGATTCTGGCCGACCTCGGGCTGCCTGCCGGCAGGAGCACCCTACAGTTATGACTGCAACAGTGAAGACACTCGAACATCTACATATATGGTAGGTGTACACAACTGTACTTTTTTTGAGACGGTCTGCATAGGGCATCTGTTTGAGGCCAGTAATCCTCTTTGTGAGGTATTTATGTGGTCTTTCCAGTTGTTGTAGATGTCTTGTGAGGTACATACCAAAAGGGGAGTTGTACTCTATAATGGGTCTAATGAGTGATGAGTAGAGGGGAACAATGACCTCTTTTTTTCTGGATGAGAATTATTTTGTGATGAGATGAGCTATGTAGAAGGATTTCCTGACCACTGTGGCGATGTGATTATCACTAAGATTATAATGGTGCAGCCAGTAACATTAACAATTTGTTTTCATGATATGGGGTTACACTGAAGAGAAAGAAACACATCTTGGTTATAGTTAGTTGTTTCTGTGATGATCAGGTTGCTGATCGTAACTAGTGTATTGTATTTGTTCAGCACATGGATGCTAATAAATTCATCTTGAGAGAGAAGCTCAAGAGGTGAATCTTGGCATCCATGTTAAGAACACAATCTTTGTTTCAATTGGAGATCTAATATAATTCTTTGTAGTGCATAACAGTTTATCTGCTCCATGTACTTCAAATTAGTCAAAAGTAAAAAAAAAAAAAAAGTTTGAAAGCTGGTAAAGCAGTGGGGAATTGGTTAACATTATAGCAATAACCCACGCCTGGGTGTGGGTAATGCTGGATTTACCCATGGTTGGCGTGGTTTGGTCACAAGGGCGAAGCCCGAGAGGCCAAACAAAGCCAACCGTGGGTAATACCCACACCCAGAAGTGGGTTATTGCTATTATACAATGACATTATTTAAGAAAAATAATAATTACTTTTCTTAAATAATGGCATTGTATAATGCCTCCTTGCTGCCTGGTATTCTGCGGCAGTTCTGATGTACTGCACATGCGTATGCCTACGCAGTACATCAGAGCTGTGGGCAAAAGCAATGGAGAAAGCAAGATCTCCGTTGCGTTTTACCGTTTCGCTATGTTAAGTGGGTTTAATATAGCGAGACAGCTTTAAAAAAAGCAACGGAGAATCTCTGTTGCATTTTTTTAAAGCTGTCTCGCTGTGTTAAACCCATTTAACATAGCGAGACAGTTTTGAAAAAAGCAACGGAGAAAGCAAGATCTCCGTTGCTTTTTACAAACTGTTTCGCTATATTAAATGGGTTTAACATAGCGAGACAGCTTTAAAATAAGCAACGGAGATCTCCGTTGCTTATTTTAAAGCTGTCTCGCTATGTTAAACCCATTTAACATAGCGAGACAGGTTTAAAAAATAAAGCAACGGAGAAAGCAAGATCTCCGTTGCTTTTTACACACTGTCTCGCTATGTTAAAGGAGTTTAACATAGCGAGACAGCTTTAAAAAAAGCAACGGAGATCTCCGTTGCTTTTTTCAAACCTGTCTCGCTATGTTAAACTTCTTTAACATAGCAAGACAGTGTTTTAAAAAAGACTTATACTAATGGAAAAAGTCCAGGCGACCGGACCTTTTTCCATTAGTATAAGTCGATTTACGTTTTGGAATATTAATGGGGGGTCATGGTATAATGTTACATATTCCCTGTGCAGTGGAAGCATTCGTAGTCAAAATATGGAGTTTGCTTGGCAGACAGCAGGCAGAAACGGTATTTGAGAAAAACCCATGTCTTGTTCCACTGCTACTACTTACTGGTCAGCTGTGTCTGTTTTTAGTGCATACTCAAACTTAACAGCACGTAGGGGGTTTTAATTATTAAGCACCTCTCTAAGCATTGCTAAGGTCAGGTGTCCCACTATAGCGGTGCTAAACTGAGATGTAATTTAGCCATATCTTGAGAGTAATCACTGGGCTCCATGCACTTAGAGTTATTATGTATATTTATTCATGTGAGGAAGAGACAGTAGGATGTAAACAATTTTAATTCATAATTATACAATTACATTTGTGTTTCCCCTGCCTTATTTAAAATATTCCGAGGACCTTAAAAATAAAATATACTGTGTACTATGAGGATTGTTACTGGGTTACAGATGGTTTAGTGAACCTCTCTGCTAACATATCTCATGATGCAGATGTACAGCTTATTGATCTCTTTTTGGAGGGCACCAAGGTTAATATTTTGTTACTGAAATTTTGAGTTTTTGTTCACAGCATTTTTTTTTCTAGCTTATGGACAATTTTGCCATCAATTAAAAGTTTCTGTGGTGGATCCTGCCTTCTCTGCTTATTATACAAATTACGGAACTGCTGGAGGCAAAGCAGGGTTCCTGTCAACCTTTCTTTCAAAATTGTATCTCATATTTTAGTTATGTTGAGAATAGAATGTTTTAATGTCTGCAAGTGAGAACTCCCCACGCATTCACTGATTTCTTAAATGATTTACAAAATAATAGATTTGGTCTTTAATTTGCTTATAAAATTCACCCCACACAAATTATGTTTTCAATCTTGTATTGCTTGGCACAAGAAGAAATTGTATGAACTACTATGTTATATTGAAATATGTTTTTCCACATTGTCATATGGCAGTAGTTACATTCCATTATCTGCACTGTCTGCCCTCACTTAAAGAATAATTATTATGAGTAAGAAGAGATTTTTCTTTAGGAAGCACAGAGGTTTATTCTAATGTTTCTAAATAGGAGCTATGATTTCAACTATGATTTTGATGTTGATTGGTAATATTGCTTGAAAAGCTGAGAGGAATTGATGGATGCTAAATTTTATTGTATTTCTGTAGTCATATATAATAATGGACAAGTTAGGAAATTGTTTCAGAATAAGATGTTTTGAGTGATAAACTTATTCAGGTTATTGTACACAAATGTTGGAATGTATTACATTAGAATATTAACTAGATGTCAAACTTATTCAGATTATTGTACAAAAATGGAATGTATTACATCAGAATATTAACTAGATGTCCTCTGTTTTCTTACAAAAGAGGATGCAATAACTTGGATTACTTGGTAGATAGTTACTTTAAGAAACCTCCAGTTAAAAATTGATAACTTTGGCCCCATTTTATATTGCGTGTCCCCTTGTGGGAAATTCAGTGGTTATATATTGCACTCAAAATTTAATCACATTAGGATTATTCATTTCTGCACTACATGCTGCTTTAGCGGTGGTATTTTTTTTTTTGTAAGTTATGTCCCCATGTCCTGGTGTATATTGGGAAAGGAGGAGAAATTTAAGTCAATACTGTTAAGAACGCAACACAGAATTCGAGAAGATAAAGATGCATGCAGTTCAAAGACTTTTGTGATAGCAATAAGTATGTTATAGCTTTCAAAGCTGTAAAATACATAGCTTTCCTGTACTTTATCCCCTTCTGTTTCTGTAACTGGTAGTAAATGAAGCAGGTAAAGATCCATGTACTACAAAGAATTATGATCGGGTGTCTCATATCATAGCTAAATAGTTGTATGTTCTTAAAATAGATGTCTAAATTCACTGTTCAAGTATTGCTTCATTGTGCTGTCAAGGTGAATTTCTTGACATCTATTTCCTGAACATATAGCAACTTGGTTATAATCAGAAATCTGATCCTAATCCTCTATGTTAATATGTTTGTACCTCATTGCTGTTTCTGGATGCAGTTAGTTGTATAAAAAAAAACTAAGACAGTTTTGATTTATAAACTATTAGTTTGTTTGTGTCTTTTGGCTTTTCCCGGTTAGGGGTCGCCACAGCGGAACTCCGGTCCGCTAATGATTGGCAGTTGATTTTTACATACCGGCTTGCCAGGCCTGACACACAACCTTCAACGAAGGTATGCCCATTCATGCATGTCTGCACGCAGAAGACGCTCTAGCTGAGAATTGAACCAGACAGCTTCTTACTGTGAGGTGACAACGCTACCACAGCACCACCACCGTGGGTCAGTTTTGATTTATAAACTATAAGTAATGAAAACTAAAATGGATAATTTTACCAGATCATCTATCTTGTATTCCACTCATCTTAACCCAAAAAATCATCCATATCCCATCTGCCTGCCCTTTAATTAGACCACAACTCCGGTACTATCTTCCAGATTGTCTCCTTAGGTCAAATAATAAACAACTGCTTTTCATCTACAAACCACAAATGTCTGCGAAGATCAGTCTGTATTCCAACAGTGTAGCTAGAACTTGGAATAAAATTCCTGTATTAGTCAGGTCTATCGCACACCTTCATCTTTTCAAACCATTACTAAAAGATTTCCTCTCTGCCTCCTAGCTTTGTCCCTGCTCCTCATCAGGGACATAGCTCTCTAACACACTTCATCAGCTTTCATATACCTCCCTTTAAAGTATTAAATCATTAACCTGCTTATCCCCTGCTTATACTTCACTTTTGTTATACTTCTTAAACTACTTTACCAACTTCTAATTAGCACAACCAAATTACCATTCCATCACTACTTCTCCCTTAACACTCATGTGCTTATCTCCTCTAATACCTCAGACTATTCCTCTAATACCTCACACTATTCCATATCTTAAATTATTCCTATCTTTTACACCACTTTTCTGTCTGTAAAATTTAAGTACAAGGCTTGTATATTTAGTGTCTGTGAATATCAATACAAATTTTATTATACTGACTATTATGCTATATATTCACTGAAACTGCATTATAAAATCTGTTATTGTAAATATTAATTGCATTAAATGTGATACCTTGGAGCTTTTCTCCCAGGGCCTCCATTGAAAAAGGGCACCTGTGCCCAGTTGGACTTCCCTGATAAACAAATGTCAGTAAATAAAATAAATAATTTATCCATGTGGGCACGTGCTTCAAAGAAGATACTTATTTTTGAGAAATCAGAATTTCAGGAGTCAGTGCACTTGAGAAAATTATTTATTTATTATTTAACATTTGTTTACCGGGAAAGTCCAACTTGAAATGAAGCCAATTTTCACTGGGGGCCCGGGGAGAAACACTCCAGACAAATGTCTGTGTAATGTGAGAAGAAACTGGAGCACCTGGAGAAAACCCACACGAACGCTGGGAGGACATGTAGACTCCACACAGAACGCACTCCAGCCGAGAATCGAACCAGAGAACCTCTTGCTGTGAGGCAACAATGCTACCACTGCACCACTGCCATATTAAATTACTTAAAACTTAATCATATGTAGCTTTAAGGCTGGCAGTGAGTAGAAATGATGTCCCTTTCTATAACAGATGTTATTTTTTTTTTGTTAATAAATGTGGAATGAATGCACATTGAATTGTAAAGTAGAAGTTTCCTTACTAAATTTCAGGTGACATTTGGACAGTCTTCCACTGCGTTCATAATTAAATTTCAGTCTAAGGTAATGTTCAGAATGGACTTTGGCATTTAAAAGGGTGTTAGGTTTATGCATACCAGGATCTTTTGGTCTCCTTTCTTTAAAGTCATCGGTGCCCATGTCAGTGTTTGTATCAGATTATTGTGTTTCATGTACTGATGTTATGACATGTGATTTCACTTGTGCCTTTGGCTTAGTTCGTGACTGAAAGGAGTTTTTGACCAGTTTACCTACCTGGTTACCAAATAAATACACTGCTCATGCATGTACAACACACAAACAAGTTTGCATTTTGTATTCAGGAAGCTGAAGCTTGACTTAGCATAGGCCAGCTCTAAAGAAAGAAAACTTGAAATACAGATAGTGCTGCTGTGTTTTAAGTTATTCATATGTAGATTGATGTTTGGGGGATTTAAATCCAGGAAGGGACACACACTTGTGGTGATGAGTCATTTGATAGACACCATATTTGTGCATCCTGTCTGTGACTCGATGCAACTAGCACTGCTAAGTTATTGCATGGGTGCGTGTGTGTGTGTGTGTGTGTGTGTGTGTGTGTGTGTGTGTGTGTGTGTGTGTGTGTGTGTGTGTGTGTGTGTGTGTGTGTGTGCTACATTTACACAGCGTAATACCCCTCTGCTGTTTAACATCTATGCTAATTAGATGCCTAAGTTGTGAACTGTACGCCTGAGTTAGTTGTCCTGGGCTATGTAATTCAAAGACTTATAAGCAGCACATTATAGGAAGGGTGTGGGGGGTGCCTTAGTAAGACATCAGTTTGGTCTACAGGAGATAGATATTTGTTGTTGATAGGTAGGGCTGATCTTTTTTCATTCATGAATTGTGACTTCAGGGCATATGTATGTATGTGTGGTGGGGAGCGTCAGTATCATTAATTGCAAGAGAGAGGCATACAATAAGGTGCTGGGTTACCATTAGTGAATTATTGAAGTGGGACAGTAGAAAATAAGCCTGTGATGAGGAGGTGGACCAGGACTGCAGGGGATGGATATGTGGCTGAGTGGTGGTATACTCTTGTTGTATTCCTGAATTGGAACAGCAGGATATGCAACATGGAGGGGAGAGATACTTTGTTTTACTTGGTTTGTGACAGATGGGTAGATGTTTATGTTGGAGATGTGAAATTACTGCTGCAGATCATGTTTAGAACTTGGTGGGGATTGTTCAACTTCATGGGTTTATATACTTATTCTCTGGGGGGAGGTATGTAGGTGTGTTTTTAACGCTTTTATTAAATTATCACTTAAGACATAGGCACGCAAATATTAGTAGAAAAGAAAAAGAATATTAACATTTGCCATATTCTTGCATTATTCATTAGTTTTTTCTTTCTTTCTAACAATTTTTCACTCCAACTTTACGTAAATTGCTCTGTCCCTGTCTCCCCTTAAACCTCTTCCTTTTGAACATTATTTTGGATGTATTGTTCCCACACATTCCATTTAGTTTGATATAATTTGCACCTTCCCTTTTCTAAATATCCCATCTGTAGTTATGTCTTTTAAAATGCTCAGTACTTCAATTACAATTGGTTTAGACTTTGATTTCCATTTTCTAGTAATTATTTTTTGTGGCAGCCAGTAACATTAATCTTAATCAGGCATTATGATGTATAGGCAGTTCAGGTCCTGTGTCCCAGCTCAGAGGAATCATTTCCTTACATACAGCCATTTGCTCTTCCACCATTTCTGACAGAGTACTCTATCAGGGATTTTTAAAATCTGTAAAATCATTACATTCGCAAAAAAAACATATTTCCAGTTACCCATCTCTTTTCCATCACACCTCTAGTGTTTGCTGTCTGCCTGAGGGAAATGCCTCTAAAGTCTGATTGGGTATAAATTTCATATACAGACACATCCAAGTTAAAATCTTAAACTGTCTGGACTTCATCACATGCTTGGGAGTTATACAGATGTCCTTAAATTGTCCCTTTATACATTGCCTTCCCTCTTACCAATCTTTTCTAATCTCCTGTGATTGACTCTTATAGTTACCATAAAGTATTTTATATGTCCTACTAATTATCCCTTTTGTAACAGCAGCTTCTGTTCTTGACTCGACTAAAAACTCTACCAGAGCTAGTCTTTCATGTAGCACTCCCCTGTCCCTTTCTGTTTGCCTGTACTTTATCAATCCCTGTAGGAATGCAGTCTAACCTGCAGTCCAAACTTCTGCTTGACCTCATCCCTCTCTATTATCTTTCTCTAGTTTTTTGTTCCCAGTAGTTTGGTTCCTTGCCAGTTTTCTCCAGTAAATTCCAGCCCCCTCTTGTCTATTTTCAGTACTCCTTACTTGCAGTTATCCCTGTAGGGACCCCCCTCCTTTTCTCCATTCCTGTGTTGGCTTAGTTCTTAGAATACTTTCTGCAGTTATATGAATATAATATTACATTTGGTTGTTTTCCTTAAGGATCTGCAACCAAAATCCTTCTCTTTCCTTATTTCTCAAACTTTACCCTCTGTTTCGTAGTCACCCCTTTCCACTTTGATTTATAATCTTCTGCTTGCTTTATGTATATGAGCCTTAACTGCATAGCTCTAAAGTATCCATTCAAATCAGGCAATCCTAAACTTTGTTCTGTGAGAAGGATCAACTTATTCCACTTAACACTCTTCCTCTCCCAAATAAATTCCTTTAATTCTTTTTTCAATGGTTGATATAAGTTTGTTAGGCTTATATATCAAACTTTAGGACTAAACATATTTTCAATGCTTGTGTCTTCCTATCCATATCTGTAATCAAGGACTTTGTTTCTCAGTTTTTGTATTATCTTTGTATTGTCTAGTCTCTTCCCAAATATCCTTAGCTGCCACAGACATGAAGACTTCATCTTATGTCCCCATAAATATAGGTATAACCGAAGCAATTCATGTGTGGGTACATAGTTTACAGGTGTAGCATTTGTTTTGTCTTCATTCATTTTATTTTATTTTACATTTGTTGACCGGGATAGTCCAACTAGATATATGTCTATTTTCAGCAGAGGCCCGGGGAGAAAAGCTCCAAGATAATAATACACATTGAACATTTAGTAAATGCTAGTTTCGAGCAGATTACAGTCATAAGCAGTACCAGCATTTAGCACATATAGTACTAACTTATTATAAAACACTTTACAAAACATTACATTATTTTCACAGTTATATATACATAACATTACATTCAGGTTTAAGACACATTGAGCATCAGTTATACAATTGACCCTTCCTGAAATGGTGTGGTAGAAAAAAGAAGTAGTTGAAGGTAAGGCACCTAGGTAATAGAGAGGTCACTAGTCAGGGTTAGTGCAAGGACATAACCAATGAGTTTTGAAGTATTTCATGAGTTTGTTTCTGAATTGAGTTAGTGAGGGTTCTAGGGTCAAGCCAGCTGGGAGTCTGTTCCATGTTTTTCCAACAGAGTCGGCAAACAGGGAATCCCCAGCTGAGTAGTTGGATTTGTATTTTTGAACTAGGAGTCTTGTGGATGATAGCAGTGGCTGGGTGCTGGTGTAGGGGCTGATAATATTTTTTAGTGCAGGTGTATTTTCTGGTTGGTAAAGGACTTTATGTGCCACTATTAGCTGGTTGAACTGCAGTAGGCTAGGCAGTTCAAGACATCCTAGATGATTTAGGTTGTGACAGTGGTGTGTCCAGTAGGCCGTGCCAGTAGCAAATCTGGCAATGTGGTTATAGCAGGATGATAGTTTATTAAGATCTGTTTTATTTAAGTTGGAGAATAGAGGTGAGGCATAGAGAAGAGTTGATAGTAGATGGGAATGGGCAATTGCAGTTATAGCAAGTGGGGTAAGGAAAGGTTTGATTCTGTAAAGAGAGCTATGTTTTTTATTAATGGTTTTGATAGTTTGATTGATATGCGCCTCAAACTTCAGGTTATCAACTATGACACCCAGTAGTTTAGTTTGGGCTTCTGGGGAGATGATAGTGCCATTGTTAGCGGTTATGTTGAAGGATGGCAGGGGGGTTCTGCGTGTGGGGGAGAAGAGGAGCAGCATAGTTTTGTTGGGGTTTAGGATTAAATGTTGATTGGAGAGCCATTTTTCCACTGTATTGAAGGTATTTTGGGTTAATGTGAATAAAGTAGCTGGTGAGGTGTCAGAACAAATCAAGATGGAGTCATCTGCATATTGAATGCAGGTAGCATCTGGGATGACTGAATGAAGGTCGTTGATAAAGATGGAGAAAAGAAGGGGTCCTAGTATCGAGCCCTGGGGGACTCCTAATGTGATGGGTAGGCGAGATGATAGCTTGTCCTACCATAGGACTGCCTGTTGCCTGCCCTGGAGGTAGGATTTGAAACCATTGGAGTGCATGGTTGTTTAAGGAGAAGGCATTCAAGGTATTTATAAGCATTTTGTGGTCAACCATGTCAAAAGCCTTGGATAGATCTAGAAAGAGTGCCGAGGATAGTTTGTTATTGCGGTTGTGGTTAATGACGTTAGAGAAAGAGAGGATGGCAGAAGTAGTACTGTGGTGTGGCTTAAAGCTATGCTGAAAGTTGGACAACAGCTTGTTCTGTGTTAGGTAGTGCATGAGCTGTATGTGTACACACTTCTCCATAATTTTAGCTAGAGGTGATAGAATAGCTATGGGTCTAAAGTTTGACAGTTCAGTGGAACTGCCTCCTTTATGGAGAGGTATGACATGGGAAATTTTCCATATAGTGGGTACAGTAGCTTCAGATATAGCTGTGTTGATCAAGATTGAGATGGGGTATGCTATGGTGTCAGCAGCCTTTTGCAGATAGTCTGCTGGGAGGAGGTCAATAGCTAGGGTGGTGGGTCTTAGTTTCTTAAGTAGGGCATGAATAAGTTGAGTAGGAATAGGTTGGAAGGTAAAGTATGTTTGGGTACTGGGTGTGGCTCCATTAGAATTAGAGCCATTGGGAGAGAGTTGGCTGGCTAGAGAGTGGATAGTCTCTGTGAAGAAGCTGTTGAAGTTATTAGCAATGTCTACTGGGGATTTTTGTTGGGAAGCTGAGGGGGTGGAGTGGTGGTTTGGCCTGTTTATGTTTCAGGTTTATATCCTGAAAAAACTTGAAATTGTCTCAAAATATTTCACTGAAATGTCCTTTTCCAGATTTATCAAGTAAAAAATATCATCTGCAAATAAAGGTAACTTTTCTTGATTGCCATGCCAATTATTTCCTTGATTCTGTGAGTCCCTTATTTTCTTTGCAAGTGGTTTGGTTCTACATATAAAGCATATAACAAAGGAACAAGTGGTCACCCCTGCCTAGTTCTCTGTTCTAACTTAGTTTATTGGAGAGGAACCCACTCATCTTAATTCTTGACTCCAACCATTCATATATCCTCCTGATTAGCTCTATTTTATCAGGGAATGCAAGTGCTTCCATTGCAATACTCATAAAATCCCAGCCGACTCTATTGAATGCTTTCCGTGCATCAAGATCCACCAGCATTCTCATTATTTTTCTTACATTCTGATTCCCTTTGGAACATCACTGTTGTCAGAATTATTACTCCCCTCCACAAAACCACATTGATTCATATCTGTTAATTTTGGCATAACATTGACATTCTCTTATCTAGTATAGACGTACATACTTTATAATAATGGCTTAAAACTGAAATGAGTCTATTTGAAGCTAGGTCTGAAGTGTCTTATCAATTTTTAGTTATACACCCACCACAGCTTTTTTCATGATCTGGATTTATCCCCCTCCCCCTTTTTACTCCCCTGACTTCCAAACTTTCTGGAATACTGTCTGTTCTTTGAGATTTTTTAATGATTATGTATACATCAGTGATTTTATCTCACCACTTACTCTCTTAGCTATTAATTGTTAAGCCTCATCTTCTCTAATGCTGGTACAGTTAAGTCTTCCTGTTACTCCAGTGGCTTAGAAGGATAAAGCCCTGACTACTGCCCAGGAAGCCCAGGTTCAGTTAGCGGCTTAGGTGACTATCAAGGAGAGATGGACATTACCATCCCAGGAGGGTGAATTGTGATATGGACGTCTTTTGCAATAATTTCTGGTAGAGACTGGGGGCTTTGTGGGTTGGGAGCCTTGGCCCTGGTGGTGGGTGGTTGGATATGGCTGAGCTGCTGTGGGTGATAAGCAGCAACATTCCCCATTACATGCCCAACTGCAGACATCTACAGATGTTACCACTAGCCACCAGAAGGGGGAAAAAGTTGATAGGGCAAAACAGGCCCCAACTCCCCGAGCGGAATGGTGGCAGCCATGAAGTACTTAATCTCTACAGCTGGCCTCAGCACTGGAAGAAGTCCAGGTGAATGAGTAGCTGGCAGACTTTCATGCATGTGGGCCATTGGATGGAAGTGATGCAGGGACTCAAAAAAAAAAAAAAAAAGTCTTCCATAAATATTTGCATTTGTGTATTTTCTTGGTTTCTGAATTCCTCTGCTTTATATAACTTTTCATAAAATTTCCAAAATACCTCTAATACCTGTACGGATCTCCAGTTATGACTCTTGTCATAGGCTTCCTATGTTTGGCAACATCCCTTTCTATTTTCTGTTGCCTAAGTTGTATAAAAATATTCTTGTGCTCTGAAGTTATCCCATAATAGTTGCTTAACACCAACTTTTATAAACTCATAGATAAATTTTCTCTGTAATACACTGTAGTTGCTCCTTTTCTTGTTCTGTCAGATTCCCCTTATTCTGCGTGCTTTAAACTTTACACCACAAGTTCCATGCCAGATGAATTCACTCAGTTTAGTACACAGACTGATTTATTAAAATAAAAAAATAACTTCTGCAATAAAAATTAACAGCAAAACTTCAAACCCTTTTACATTAAGAGCAAATAACACTTCTCTGGTGCCTCGGCTTTCAGAAAAGCCTTTTCAGAGTACCTTTCAAAGTGCTTTAAACTTTGTCAGCCCTGTAAATAATTCCTATTACATCTTTCCCATATTTTTCTATTTTATTTCTACTCTGTTTTTAAACTCCATTTTCATTTTATCCTACTCACTAGCTATCCCTTCTGAATAAATGTGTATCTTCCTTAATAGCACTCAAGTAATTTCCACTACCCATTCCTTAAATGCCTCTCTTTTTAACTGGTAAGAAGGAAAGTGCCTTTGTCTTATTTTTGCATTACTACCCTCATCTTTATCTTAGTTTTTATTGGTACATAATCTGAAGTAGTTACTGAGTCTTCCTGTTGAAATGTCTGCACTCATAATGCTGAGTGCCAATACAGAAAAAAAAACACTGAAAATGCAGGAGAAGAGCAAATATCCAAACATAAATGAACTCCAAGATCACCATTGTGACAAAGGTAGATACTGCCAGTACAGCTGTCTGGAATCTTGGTAAATAATTATATGTTATTTGTAAATATCAATATGATTTATATAAGATGCTTGTGTTACAAATGTATTAGAACTGTATGCTACAGATGTGTATGTTGAAAAATGTATTTGCAAACGACTTTTGTTTAAAATGGATCCACAGTGTGCACTACTGGAATAGAACAGAAATGTACATGCACTATTGTAACTGTTTGAATGTATATATTTTAACAGTGAAAACTGGAATACAGGAGGTTAACTTCAAAAAAATAGCTGAAATTAAATTACTTTTTGGCTATGCAATAAAAGATGGTATATTTCAGTTTTCAGTGAGATACAGATACAGAGTTTGTGCTGAGAAGTGTTCTGCATTGTCTTCAGAGCGAACTAATTACTACCTCTGAAAATATGAAGGAATGCAATTGCTTTATGACTTCCGGCATCTGCCAAAGATCTGAGGTCTATGTATTTTCACAGGTAGATGCTAAATACTGCCAAGTTCCAGCAGTGGGGGTTTCACCTGGGATAGAGTCAGATGACAAGAAATGATGTCATTCTGCAAGCTACCCTAGCAGTAATATTTGAGATATTCATTTGAGACGTCTTTTAGTGAGACAGAGCATTCTGTATTTTTGGACCTGACAAGAGCCATTCACCACATCTGCCTTTCTCTGATGAAGTAAGTTACTGGGGAATAGTATAATTCTCTTGGATATAGTCAGGAATATAGTAAGGCTTAGTTTAGATATTTTTCTTTATTTATTTGAGACTATCATGCACTGCTGTTTTAAATATTTCCTGTGATTTTGAACTCTGATGTCACTGTGAATATATACTGCGTATTTTCTTGTTTTATTGTTTATTGTTGGATATATATTAAACCTTTGATTGTGGCTGATCTATGTAGAAATATTTAAGTTTTGAGAGTACTTGCATATTTATTTGTTGACACTGTGTGGGCCACTTGTAATAGCCTTGCTCGTGGTCAAACTACCATTTGTGGTAATATTAATATTACACAGTAAGATTGGACACCCTTTGTTAAGGGCCTAAAAGTAGCTGATGAGTGACTGGTGGCAGTAATAACTAGCTTATAATCTGGGCAGAAGTGGTTATAACTAGTAAATCTGTGCCAACCTTTTCCAGGTGTGTGTGTGTGTGTGTGTGTGTGTGTGTGTGTGTGTGTGTGTGTGTGTGTGTGTGTGTGTGTGTGTTTGTAAATCAGACCTCAAAGTGTGTTTATGTCAGCTACTTAGGCAGGGATATGAAGCACTGGTTGGACAGAGAAGGTGCTGAAAGTCATGGCTTGGTCAGTCTCCTGAGATCTCAACTCTAAAGCTGTGCCAGTGGGGAGTCTTATTGAAGATGTGGAGAAAGAGGGAGAAACCAGTCTGGGACTGACTGTGGTCTCAGTGCACTCTTAAATTTAATTGCACCTGATGCAGAGAGCTGCATCTGGAAATACTGTGTGTGTACCTGTTATCATGTCAGCAAACATTCCCCACTGTTGCCAGTGGTGAGGATTGAGGCGCCTTGATTACTGGTTGGCCGTGGTAGGTCATCACAGCCATACTTTAGAGGAAAGGTAATATTCTAAGAAATGGACATCTTTAACTTAGTATATTTAAGTCTTTTTTGCAGCCATTTATTTTCCACATTATGGGACTCACTGGATTGGGTCTCAGTACTTCAAACGGTTACCAGTTTTGGATGTATGTTAAAGTTTTCAATTAAATGCACATGTTCCAGTGAAGTATAAATTCTGTACTATCTAACACAGTTATTGTACTTTGGGGAAAATATGTAAATGCTGTCTGATTTCCTACTACTAAATGCACATATGTGCAAGTTTATAGTCATCTTCACTAAATGGACTAGCCAAAGGCAGTGGTCTTGGATTAAGCTTAGATTTCAGATGTACTGCTAAGTTATTGTGTGCTTTCTCTCCCTCTGTATGTCCCAGCCAGCTTAAATGGCTATGCCCTGCAGTGAAGGTTTAAACTGTACCACCTGGGCGAAATGGTAGTTTTTGGAAGCTGTGTTATAAGTTGTGAAAGTATGATGTTTAGTGCATCTGCGCACTACGCAGAAAATGCTTTTTATCGAGTCCTATTCAGTGGCAGGCTTTGCATCCTTATATGACTTCAGGAAACATAAATATAACACCAAAATATAAAATAATGAAATAGGGAAGGAGACTCAGATGTCCAAATCTGACCTCAGTGCCTCATACTTTGTTTGTATGCTTAAGGTTTTCTGTAGAAGTCCTTGTGTGTTTATCAGTGCAGTTATCCGTAGCAGGCTAAGACTCTGTAGACCTATATGAAGACTATTGTCCTAAATTTTTGGTTGTTATTGTCCATCAATGCATCTCTCATATACTCTGCATTTATGTTAAAAATGGGTATATTTTGTATGCTTATCTGCTGTAAGGTGCTGTTTCTTAGCAAAAAACATGTTTTGTTATTCCCATCACTGTTCTTTTTAACTGCTCCAAGGTCTTGATAAGTTGCACCTTACCCTTCTTTACAATCCAGGTTGAACCTTATTTTCTGCGTATGTTCTCATTACTTTTTGCTTTGCTTGAATCTGGCTGCAATTCATTGTGAAGTATTCAGAATGGACATGATGGTGCAGCTTAAGTAAAAGGTCCATTGAAAAAAGAAACATTAGCAAAGAAGTTTTTGTGCACTTCCTGTACTTTTTGTAGTCACTCATTATCCTTAATAGAGCAGTTTAAACAAGTTTGCATAAAGACATGACTATTGGCTGTACCAGTCCTTTTAAATAAACATTAATTACTCATCACTACCACCCAAAGTGTTTCTTTTGAATAGTGTATTTTCAGAATGTCACCTCTTTCTTAGTGCTATTTTTATGCATAACCTTTCATTCTGTCTTTCATCTAAAGGCAGTTCCAGCTTATTTCACTTAAAACTAACACTAAAAGAGTACTAAAAAATAGTAACAATATTAAAGTGGAATTAATGTCACTTTGTTCCACTAGATGGCAACCTCTAGTTCAGTTGTAAGGTTCAAGTTGTTTTTCTTCTGGCTTTTCCCGGTTAGCGGTCGCCACAGCGGAACTCCAGTCCGCTAATGATTGGCAGTAGATTTTTACGGTGCCGAGGTGCCAGCTCGACGCCCACCCTTCAATGAAGGCACGCCCATTCACGCATGTCTTTCAAACAAGGGGAGAACATGCAGACTCCAAGCCGAGAATCGAACGGGAGAACCTCTTGCTGTGAGGCGACAACGCTACCGCTGCATCACCAAAAGCTTTATACGATGAACAGTTAATTTGTGAATGGCTTGGTAGGTACATCATTAACACCTAATTTGTGTGGAATCTCACAACTCTAGCAGCCTCTACACACCTTGCATTCCAGAGCATTTTCTGAAATATAAACTTAAAGGGGGTGGGAGGTTGGCATAATAGTTAAGGTGTTTACCTTACAGACACAAAGTACAGGGTTTGATTCTCACATGGGGTAATTGGCTAGGCTTGAAATGGCCCAGAAGGGCAGTTAGCCTAGTACTAACCTATGAACCTAAATATAAATATTTTGTGGATAGTAAAAGCTATTACAACTGTGCAAATCACAATATTATCAGTAAGAAATATTCTTTGCAGTGATAATAGTCAGTGCATTCTTAGTCCTTCCATAAATACTATTAGAATATATAATATTATAATGCGCACAAACACAAATTATATTTTTTTATTAAGCTTTCACAAACAATTTATCATATCTCAGAAACTATATAACCTAGACATATAGTCTTAGAACATTTTTGTTAACCGGACATAAGCTTCCACATGACAAGAAATTACTCTGTGAGTACATGTTTATTGAGTTATTTACAGAAATGTGAAAACATGTTCTTAATTGTATAATTAGCAAATAAATAACACTGAATATTTCTCAAGATGTGCAAATTTGAAAGACAGTTTTCTTCTACAGCATCTAAGGTTTCACCTGATGTCATGCAACAGTTTGTAAGTCAGGTGTTTTTGTAAGTATTAAGTACACATGGAAATATTGTTTATTTTCATAGTTACTAACAAATAGCTAGCAGTATATCAGGTGTAGTGTGATATAAAAGGATTTATAGTGAATGTTTCAATCTCCCATCATAGCATGTCACACTATACCCCTTTACAGCATGTAGGGCTCTCAGTTATGAAAATATTAACATAAATATGAATAATAAGGGCTGAACAATAATTAATTTCTGTACAGCAGTATACCTTAGATTAACAGTCATAATGTAATTTTGTTAAGGCCTTTCATGTTCTAATATTGCCTATTAATAGCCAGTAAGTCACTTAGTAAATGAAGCCATACCCAAAAGATTTCTGGATGCTATACGGAGCTATAGGTATGAACTGGAAGTATACAGAAAGGTGCTATAGGTGATGCCTGCCCACCAGCCCCAGTATATGAATGCAACTATATATAGAATGATTTTTAATTACTCTCTAATAGACTTGGAAGTGCACAAGAGCTGTTTTGTTGTATGAGTGTGATGCAGTAAGCTAGCCCATTTGCTTTGAATCTGAAGGCTATGAGTTCAACCACCTATCCAGGATTTAAGTCTTACTTGAAAATTTGTCATCTAAGTGTAGCATAAGGGAGGTCAGGCTAATGAGGCATGCCATTCTCTCGGTGAGATATTAAACCAAGGACCTATTTACCATCCTTTTGCTGGTGTTGATGGATGACCACATGCAAATAAAAGAACCAGTGACACTAATCAGAAGGAGAAAGCCATGTTTTTGTTTTGTTTTGTTGTGTTTTTCTATAAAGCTGACATGTATTTTCCAGGCTGCTTGTGTATGTGTTGTCTCTTGCCTCATATTAAGTCAGTTCATTTCTAGGATTTAAAGTGGTTTGGTATAAGCCCCATAAAAGCAGTGTATAGATACACATTCTTACTTCATTTTTTAATTGTTTTTGGGTTAATGGTACAACATTCTCAAACTAATTTTTAAAGAATACACTGTATAGTATTACAGAAGTCAGCATAGTTTTAAAATCATTAGTGGAAGATTATAACTTCTTCCATCAACTGATTATGAAGTGATTGCTAGAATTCTACTATATCCACTTGTATAGCTAGAGACAAAAGAAAAACTGCATTATATGTAGTAAAGGAGCTAGGTTCCCCCCTTATCTCCATTCAGCAGTCCATTTAGAGAACAGAGGTTGAGAATCATGATAAATGCACAAGCTTTACACATCTGAAATTGTAAGTAGAGTTTTCATTATTACTGTTAATGTAAAATAACAGTTTTGTTTGCTGTGAGAGAGTTATCATTTATACTTTAAAAGATTAAGTTTTAATGTTAATGTCTTCTGTCAACAGAATTTATTTTTATGGATTACTGTACTCTGATATTGTACTATCTAAATTTATTTATTTATTTTATTTATTTGCAGTTTGTTAACCTGGAAAGTCCATAAGGTCAAAATGAGTCTGTTTTCAATGGAGGCCTGGGGAGAAAAACTCCATATACAGTTATTACAAAGCTAATATCAACAAAGTTAAGTGCAATACAATTTTAAAAACTAATAAAAACACAGTAATATAGAAGACAGAATAATAACATTTGAGCAAGGTGTTGTAACAAAGCATTGAATGAAATTAAAACATAAGTATTTTGGAGTGCATAAGTATAATTTGGAGTGCAGGCATTTATGCACTCAAAGTTTCACGAGGTGAGAGGTCGGAAGAATTAGAGCAAGAGAGTACAATAGTGAAAGGTGAATAGGCTGAGTTATGAGAAAGGAAGAGAGGGAGAGGAAATGAAATGAAGGGAGTCACTAGGTTGAGTTTTGAAAAAGGAGAAAACAGGATGGGGGAGCAGAAATAAAACAGTCTGGATCCATTATATTTTTTGGTCGACTCAGTAAAAGGTATATCTGTTTACATATGTAAAAAGCAAAACGTTCTCACAGCAAATGCATATTTGCCCAAAACCAGAAAAAACATGGCAAAACAGAGTACTGTTTGTGAAAAAATACATAAACCTCCACTGATGAAGGCAGTTGCAGATCACCTCTTTTTTAACACCTTTATTGAATTATTACTTAAGACATAAGCATACATTTATATAAAAGAAAACCATATTAACATGTTCACAGTTAAACATTCTATATCACATATATTCTTTTATACAATTATCATCAATCCAACATTACATAATTTGATCAGTTACTGCCTTCTCTTAAACCTCATTCTTGTTATAAGACATTATTTTTTTGCATGTATTGACCCCACACTTTCCATTTTTGTCTATGCAATTTACTCTTACCCATTTCTAAAGATCCCACTTCCAGTTCTTTTGTCTCTGTTACACTATTCACTAATTCAAATACAGTTGGTTTAGATTTTGATTTCCGTTTTGTAGTAATTGCTTTTGTTTTGGCAGTCACTAGAATTAAACTTAACAAGTCCTTACCTTACCTAGGCAGCTCAGATCATGTATCCCATCTCAAAAAAATAATTTCCTTAGTTATACTCATTTGCTCACCCAATATTTCTGACAGAGTACTATGTAGGAAATTTTTCAAGTCTGCAATTCATTGCACTCCAAAAACATACATTCCTAGTTTAACAGCATCTTCTGTTCTAGACTCAGCTAAAACTTCTGCCAGAGCAGGTCCTTCATGTAAGATTCCCCTATCCATTTCTCTTTGCCTATAGTCTTGTATCAATTCATGATAGGGAAGACAGTCTATAGCCTGCAATCCAAATGTTGTCTTGGCCTCCTCCCATTTTGTTACCCTTCCCACACTAGTTATTTGCTCCCAATACCTTGGTTCTTTCGCCAGTTTTCTCCAGTAAATTCCATCCCTCTCCTGCCTGTTCTCTGTACTCTTATTTGCAGACATCCCTACTGGCAGAATCTGCTATCTCCATTCTTGTCTTGGCTTAGTTCGTGGAATATTTTCTGCTACTTTATGAATAAATATTCAGTATGGTTGTCATTAGTCACCTTAAGAATGTGCATCCAGAATCCCACTCTCTCAATATTTCTTGAACTCCCCCCACTTCATCCTTACCATTTCCACATTGAGCTATAGTTTTCTGCTTGTGTTACGTGTATGAGCCTTAACTGTGAACATCTAAACATCCCTACAAATCAGGTAATCCTAAACTGCTATGTTCTATTAGAAGGACCACCTTATTTCACTTGACCCTTGCCCTCTTCTCCTGCTAGATGTATTCCTTCAACTCTTTATTGATTACTTTCCACAACTTCTCCCCTGGTTGATAAAAATATGCCTGATTTGTATAAAAAATTGAAGGTACCAAAACATTTTCACTGCTTTTGTCTTACTATCCATGTCCATAAAATAAACAAGAGTTTCTAGTTTCTTTTTACATTATCTTTTGTTTAGTTTCTTCCCACAAAATATGAGTATTGCTGAACTAATTCATGTTTGGGTACATAGTTTACAGCTATAGCTTTGTTTTGTCTTCATTAATTGTATATCCAGAAAAGACTTAAATTGGTCTCAGAATGTCCCACAACACTCTGAGATGTCCTTTTCTAGTTTTATCAGGTACAAAATAATATTGTCTGCAAATAATGACTTTTCTTGATTATCATACTAGTTATGTCCTTGAATTTCTGAGTTCTTTATTTTCTTTACCAATGGATCTAAATATAATACAAATAACAAAGAGGGAAAAGGACACCCTGCCTGTTTCCTCTATTCAGACACAACTTATTAGAGAAGAACCCTCCTACTTTAATTTTTGCATCTGATCTCTCATATAGCCTCTTAATTAACCTTATTATTATAGCAGGAAATAGAAATGATTCCATTCCCTGCTCATAAAATCCTAGCTTACTCTTTTGAAAGCTTTTTATGCATCAATACCCAGGAAACAACAGCAGTATTCTTTTACGTGCTGCTTCCCTCCAGATCATAATTCTATTAATGTTGTCAAATATTTGCCTTCCTTCCACAAAACCACATTGATTCATATCGATCAATTTTGGCAACAACTGTGCCATTCTTTTAGCTGCTGTAGACATAAACACTTTGTAATCACAATTTAAAATTGAAATGGGCCTGTATGAAGCTGGATCAGTTGGGTCTTTACAGTCTGCAGGTATAATAGCCAGCACCACTTTCTTCCAGGATGTTGTCTCTTCCCCGCTTTAAAAAAATACTGTTAAACAAAACCTTCCAGATCTTTATCACTTTTTTCCTCATAGCTTCCAAACTTCCACAGGAATGCCATTTACTCCTGGGGACTTTCCAGCAGGTTGATTATACATCACCATTTTTATCTCATCTGCTCGTGTCTTAACAGTTAATTGTTGAGCCTCATTTACTTCTAACCTTTACATACCCAGGTCTTCCATACATATTTCCAGTAGTGCGTTTTCTTGATTTCCACATTCCCCTGCTTTATACAGATTTTCATAAAATTTATGAAATATCTTTAATACCTCTACAGGATCTCTGATTATTTTTCTTGTTATATGTTCCCTAAGTTTGGCAGCAACCCTTTCTACCTTCTGTTGCCCAAATTGTTGGGCTAAATGTGTTTGTGCTCTGAAGTTATTATCACAGCACAGTTTCTTAATATAAATCTTTCTAAAATCATTCACATTATCCAGATACTCTCTTATTGTATGTTTATCACTCTGCATTTGTGCTTCTTTTTGTTCTTTGAGACTTCCCTTATTCTGCATTACTTTAACCTTTGTCAGCCCATCAAAATAATCTTACTTCTTAATCACATCTCGTTTTCTTTTATTTCTACCCCATTTTAAACTCCACTTTCATTTTATTCCACTCACTAGCAATAACTGCTGAAGAAATGTCTATCTTCCCTAATAACTCTCTAATAATTTCCACTACACATTTCTTAAATTCATCTCTTTTTAACAGGCAGGTGGGGAAGCACCAGTATCTCATTTGTACTTCATTACCCTGCATTTTTATCTTAGTTGATGTTGGTCCAAGATCTGAAATAGTTATTAGATGTGTGTCAAAGCTTTCAATTGAACGCATGTTGCTGTGAAGTATAATTTCTGTCTAGTCTAGCCCAGTTATTGCACCTTGGGGAATAATATGTAAATACTGTGAGTTCCTACTAATGAATTCACTTCTTCCATAACAAATATTTTCTTAATTTGTCTTTCAGAAATCTACTCAGTTTTGTTATATTTTCCCTTCAAGGTCCCCAAGTACATCCTTTCTGTTGCAAATCAAGTTCCCTTCCCCACCTATAAGTAATACTCACTGCTGAAAGCTGATTATTTCTCCACAAACTTTCTTAAGGTGCATAATATCAGTTTTAGGTGGAATGCAAATTCATGCCAGCATAATCCTCCTTCCTTGCCAATAGCCCCTTGCTACTTAAAATCTACCATTACTATTTTTTTCCATATTTGTCACTATTGCTGCTCCTCTAGCAGTTAGTACAAGTACTCATTTTTTCTTTGTATCTGATATTCTGCTGAATATCCATCCTGGAATCCTTTCTTTATCAGATTCACATGCTCACTTCTTTCCAAATGTGTCTCCTGTATCATTTCTATTTGCTATCTGCATTTCTTAATATCATTGCATTCTTACCTTTTTGTCTGTACCTGTGAGGCCATTCATGTTCCAAAATACTATGTTCTGAGCAGCTGTTATGATAATAAATTATTATTCCCACCTGTTATATATGACAGCTTTTTTAAATGTCTATTTCCAGTGTTTGTGTCACATGCACCCACTAATATTTGGCAGGTTGATCCTTTATACAGTTGTTTGTTGTCATCTCCATTTGTGCACGTATGTCAGATTTTTCAAAACTTTTTATTTTAATGAAAGCCCTCAAAAAAAAAAACTAAATACATTTTCAGAATACCCCATACCCTATTAATGTAGAACAAACACACAAAATCTTTAAAAATTGTAGTTTAACCCTCCTGATAGGTACAGCTGTCCCAAATTGACAGTTGCACACACAGGCATTAACTAACCTAAAACTAAGGTCATCCATTCTAAAATGCATATTACAGCCTGTGCTCCTACGTACAGTAATTGTTTGTCTGTTCTTGTCTTAACTCTATTACCCTTGCAGATGTGAAAAAATAGCTTGTATGCATTTGGAAAACACTGAATTTTAACCTGGCTTTTATTGCCTACCCCTGTGGCTAGCTTGTTTCCATGGAAACATAAGAACAAAATGTACAGCTGCCCCCAGCTGCAGACTTCTCAACTTACACTGAACATTTTTTTGCTAAATGAAAACTTTTCATTACATTTAGTGTTATTAGGTTAAGCCAAGGGCCTTAATACAGGCATTCACCTTTGCAAAAGTAAGAGAAAACATATCAATTCTACATATATTATTTTCTGTGCATATTTACACCACATTCCCTGGCTCCAGAACCCACAATTATACCCAGTTAGCTTAAACATGCTTTTTTTTCCAGCCATTCTTCTCATTTTATATTGCAATCCTTACATATCTTCAAATTAAAAAGAAGAAGAAAAAAGGCATATGTTTACTTCTGTATCTTCATCATGTACAAGAATAACTGAAAAAGGCTTGTCTGTATAGCATGCAATTTGTATCAAGAAATGTTTTATATAAATACTGTCACAAAGCAAACTTTTTCTTACAGTTACCTTTTTTCTTTACGTCCCCTCTCCTTAGTACTCTTCCAGACATCAATGATATGAAGTAGGGCATATGCTTTTCAGTCCCCCACAAGTTTAATAGTCAACAAAAGTCCAGTCTTTCCACTATTTCTTGTACAGACACATTTCACAAGTGTAAATGTTGCTTTATAATCTCACATTTATTCATTAATTTCATTATTGTTGGTCTTCTTCCTGTTCATTTCCATCTCACAGCCCCAGAGTCCTGTTCAAGTCCAAGGTTCTCCCGGTTCTTCTAGACAGCTCCTGTGATGTTTTTTGTCTCTCAAGTATTTTCCTTTGGACAAAGGCTCTCTATGAGCTTTATTATCAGAAGAAATTAATCAGAGCCCCACTTTTTGTTTGATAAACTTTATTTTAACTCCTTTGTCTATTTTGCATCAGAAAATTACTTTTATCCTCCAGGAAAAATATTCTGAAGACAACTGGATACCACAGTTTGAATTCTTACACCTGCTTCTTGACATTCCCTGATTGCAGGCATAAATTTGCTTCTCTTTTGCCTGGTTCACAGTAATTATTTTCTACAAACACTCTACTGTCTCCAGTTTTTAATATGTTGCCATTTTGCCACAGTTTTGTCTGAGACAAGTTCCTTCTGCTGGTATGACTGCATCTTTACTAACACAGTTCCTGGCTGCTTTCTCATGGCCAGGTTTGGAGCTTATATGCAGTGTGAATACTAGTTGGCCATCATCATGAATTTGCCCTTTTCCCCACTGTAGTACAATCTCGGAGTTGGTATATTTAGTTGTGGGGGGTGCACAGCCCTCCACCTGGGTGGGTTTTAAATAATGTGTTTTTTGTGAAGGTCACTAGGTTGGCCCAGTAGTTTTTTTCCCTAGGGAAAAATTCACATAAATGAATGTTTGATGGATTTAGCTTTCAATGGATTAAGTTCGACGAATAGGGATTCCACGGTTAGTCACTTTGACAAAGTGATATAGACCCCTCATAAGTGGTCTCTAACCAGCTAGTGGCACAGAAACTCTTCCATCGCTATGGGAAACCTTGCTGTGACCTGATTTCATCCCCACCCATCTCCAAGAACAGTTCCGCAATTCTTTTTTTTTGTGTATATATATATATATATATATATATATATATATATATATATATATATATACATTCCTCCTTTGGGATGATATCCCAGAGATGCTGTCATGCAGAAATGGCCTCCATGACTCCCTTAAGCTTTCCCCCTATCACAATGATTATTCTTCTGCAGCAGCAGTCCAGCAACACTCCCTAAGATTTAACACTTCTTTCATCTAACTGCATGGTTACTTCAGTTCCAGTTATGGCCAGGGGCGCTCCTTACCCAGACAATGTGGGTCCAGATCCAGATCCTTATTTCTGCCCAGATACATAATAAGAGAAATTCTGAAAAAGCAAATGGATACTTTTCTCCTTATAGGCGACTGTGAAGGGTTAGATCCATTTTCTTTTGCAGTATTGGACATTTTGGCCTACATTTTTGATTCTGGTTTAAAATATTCCACCGAAAAAGTAAATCTAGAAAATATTTTATTGCATTTTATATATTATTTTATTTATCCTTTGTTGACTGGGTTAATCCCACAAAGCTAGTAGCCTCTTTTCAGGGGAGACCTGAGGTGATATTTGTACTACTAGAGAAAATTTGGTGAGGATACCGGTGAGCTTCCCCCATTCTTTTTTATATGTGCTATGGTATCGTTTTCATCCACCTGAGCTGCCACCAACTGTTTTAGCATCTCATATAAAGGACAACACACTCAGGAGTGCAACACACCACTTAACGCTGCACTGCAGTGTCAGCAATCCCTCTATCTGGTTTAGGAATAGAACCCACAGCCTTCTGCACTAAAGGCATGTGCACTACCCATAGCTCTCAAGCGTACTTCCTTATGAAGAAAGTTGTGCCCATCACTGCGGAAGCAGTGGCTGCTATTAGTAACATGGCTGGCCCTGTTTTTCTTATCAAACATAATCAGAAAACCAAGCATGTATCTACTCTTTCTCAAATTTCTTTGCCTAGAGTAGTTTACTGGGACTGGCTCAGGGTTTGATTCCAGGCTATTGATCCTTTTTGTAGAGAAGTTTCCTGAAGAGATTCAAGATTCTTAATCTGAACAGAAAGATACAGGGACAGATTCAAGGTTTTATCCTCAGATTTCTGATTCAGACTCAAAAGAGAGTTCTCTCTCTGATTTCCCCCTGTTGGGGGATTTCTCTTTCTCTGAGACTGTTGCTAGAATGTACCAGTGTTTACAGTGGGAGAACACTGAGGTTTCTCAGTCCTTCAAAAAATACTATGAGTTGTTACAGAAGGATTTTCCAGAACCTACACTCATTCCTCCTGTCTGTGCTTTTGAGGATGTGTGTCTTACTGCCTGCAGTTTTCTTGATAGTCAGCCAGATGTCCCTAAAAAGGCAGATAGGATATATAAAGTTCCTCAGTCTTTTAAATTTTTATACACTATTCCCAAACCTGACCCAGCAGTTATAGCCTCAGCTGACTCCTCTGAGTCTAAGCACTGAGTTAATTCCAATCCTACTCTTTCTAATAATGATAGGAAAATTGAGAGAAAAGTGAATAGTTCTTCAACTTTGAATTTCAGAATTTTAAATTATCAGTATCATGTGTTAGTTTATTCTGACATATTGTGAAAGTATGAGGAATACTTTATCAACAGTTTTTTCTTGTAAAGAAAAATCTGTTTAAAATTACTTAATTTCTTCTATTGCATAGGTCACTACTCATTGTTTGCAGTGCAAGTATGACACTATTGATACTTTTTCCAGGGCTTATGGGTGCTGGTATGATTTTAAGAAGGTTTGCATGGCTGCGTTCTCAGAACCTTCCAGATTTTGTTAAAAATGAGATTTTAAATTCTCCCTTGGATAGAGATTTAGTGATCAAAAAGTGTGATGAAAGGGGCAAGCTGATCCTTGGAATATTAAAGATTTTTCAGCCCTCCTTGTCCAAATTGCCCAAGAGATTTTCTTTCTCCTCATCCAGTTTCAGCAAAAAAAAAAAAAAAAAGAATAAATAGTCTCAGCAGAATTCAGGTAAACAGAAGCTTAAGAAGAAGTGGCAAGGACTTTTCAAAACGAAATCTCAAACCTCCCAAAACCAAGAACACTCCAACAAGTCTGAATGACTATTCAAGAGACCTTGTGACCTCCTCCCACTGTGCCCCTCTTTCTCTTCCAGAAAATCTAAATCTCAAAATTTCTCTTTGGTAACAGATTGTTTCAGACAAATGCATTCTGAAAAGCATTCATCAGGGTTACAGATGGCAGTGGGAGGAAATTCCTCCTTTCCAGAGAGTCATTCCTCCATTCATCTAATCAAACTACTTTGTTTCCACCTGTTCTCCATCACATGCTGTCCCAGTGAGTGATAGAACCAGTTCCACCTTCCTAGGTGGGGAAGTAGTTTTATTCAAGGATCTTCATAGTCCCAAGGAAAGAAAATGCTTGGATACCTGGTTCTGGATCTCTATTTCCTAAACCTGTTTGTGATAGTGCCCAAATTCAAAATGATGTCACTTCACAACCTGTTGCTTCTTCTTCCTTTCCTGGAAACACTAGTCTTAAAATATGCTTATCATTGCATTCCTGTTCATGCAGACTTCAGGTGTTTCTTAAAGTTTTATTTATGTATTTCCAGTTTGATGACCGGGGATGTCCACTGGACCAAGCAGACCCTATTTTCAGTGGAGGCAAAGCTCCAAAAGCAGTTAACAGAATATAACATAAGTACAGTATGGAATATACAGAATACAAAAGCATAAATATACAGTTTAAAATTCAAATATAAAATCAGGGAGTATGCATTTAAAAAACAAATGTTAAAATATAGATAAAGTCAAAATGAATACAGAAAATATAATTAAAAGTACAAGTCCTAAAATATTTATACAAGTTTACTGTTTGTTCTAACAATAATGTTAGTGATCAGAGGTGACAGTAGACGAGATTGAAGGGAGGTTTGAAAGAGATCACAGTGTAATTTAGGTGGGAACGGAAGGAGGTTTTGTGTGTCTGGATCACATTTTCAGTTCTCTGCCTTACCCTTTGGATTATCCACTTTACCAAGAGTGCTCACAAAGTGTCTTGTTCCAATTATAGCTCATTGCAGGCCACAGGATATGCACATTTTTCCATATTTAAATGACGTGCTTATCTTTGCAGAGTCTTTTTCTAAATGTCAGGAATCTCTGTCATGGGCGAGAGATCTCTTGCACAAGCTGGGATTCCAAGAGAACATTCAAAAGTCTTTCTTGACTCCCTTACACATAAATGTGTTTCTGGGATGTCAGTTAGACACCTCATTTCAATGAGTTTTTCTTCCATAGGCAAAAATAGATCTTTATTTAGATCTATTTCTAAGTTTTTCCTCTCAGACTTCAGTCACTGCAAGGGAATACCTCTGGAATTTAGGTCTCATGGCATCTTTGATTCTAATGATAGCCCCTGGCAAGACTCCACACAAGAAAGATACAATGGTATCTAAAATCTCTTTGGTCCCAGCATTGACACCCATTATCTTTTCAGATCCCATTACTGGGATTTGTCAGAACAGAAATCACTTGGTGGAGATATCCTTAAATCAAGGTCTCCACTTCCCCCTCCTTGCTCCAAAGCAGTCAGTCACCACAGATGATTCAGCCTTTGCTTGGAGAGAAATTTCAGGAGAAATAAAAGTGCAGGGCATGTAGGACACCAAGGACAAATGCAGGCATATAAATTTCAAGAACATGCTTGCCCTGATCAAGGCAGTCAATTCTCTGAACCATCTTGGTCCCCGGGACCTCTTCAAGTGGCTACAGACAGCATCACAATGATGTGGTCCATAAACTAGCAAGGGGGAACCAGATTGTACCCCCTTTGCGGACTAGCCAATTGGATATAGTTTCACAGCACAATTTCACTGTACAGACATCCTACAAATATGTCAGAGCAAAATTGTGTGGCAAACAAGCTGAGCAGGACCAGGACAGACCCTCACAAATGGAAACTGGATCCAGGGGTTTCCAAGATTTGGTCCAACTTTGAGGAGTTCCTCAAGAAGACCTCTTCACCTTCTCTCTTAACAATCAACTAGCAACATTCTCTTGGCCAGGAATGTTCCTGTATGCCTTTCCACTAATATCCAGGGTTCTTCTGAAGATTCAGAAGGAATCCTCCAAGATCATCGTTGTGTCTCCCTTCTGACTCAGGCAACCGTGGTTGTCCCTTCTTTTGGAAATGGCCAGGGGCAATTATTGTAAGCTTCCTCACAGAATGGATCTACTCACACAGGAACAGGGGTTTTTGATATACACTGACTTCAGTCATCTTCAGTTGACTGCCAGGATGATAGCGTCTTAATTCCTTTTACATACCCATTTTCGGAGGATGTGCAGCAGGTACTAATGGAGGCAATAAAGCCTGCTACTAGAAAGCCGTATATTAGCAAATGGAAAAGGTTTTCTAGCTGGTGCTAAAAACATAACCAGCACCCATTCAGGACTAGGTATTTTCTGGTTTTACAATATTTGTGACAGTTACTGTTCTATATCCTTTCTTAATTCCTCTATCAAGGTTCATTTATCAGCCATTTCAGCATGTCTGCCCATAGATCCTCCTCTTTCAAGGCAGTCACATGTCAAAATGTTCTTGAAAGGGTTTTGCATAAGAGGCCTCCATGTAAACTAGTGACCTCTCCTTGAGATCTTAATTTTGTGTTTGAGAAACTAACACTTGCTCTGTTTGAACCAGCTAATCTGTCTGACTTGAGGTTCCTAACATGGAAAACAGTTTTAGTGATTGCTCTGACTGCTGCAAGAAGGGTATCTGAGTTGCAAGCTCTTTACACCTGGAGTAGTATCTTAGTTTACTTTAAGTCAAACTATCCATCTCTCTGTTTTCTTTCCCGAACCGAAAAAATTAAGGCAAAAGGATACTCCATACCTTGGATGTCCAAAGACAACTCAGACACTATCTTGGCAGAACTAAATCTTTCAGATTATCCGATCAATTGTTCATTTCTTGTGAAGGTAAGAAGAAAGGACAACCAGTGTCAAAGCAGACTATTTCCAAATAGTAGTCTAAGTCTATTACCTTTTGTTATAGTCACCATGATAAATCTATTCCAGACAGGGTCAATGCCCACTCTAAAAAGACGTTGACTTTTTCTATTGCTTTTTGGAAAGGGTGGGATTCTAGAAGTATTGTAGAAGCTGATACTTGGTTGTCTGTACGTACTTTTACAAAGCACTATAAATTGGATTCCTTCTCTAGATCTAGATCATGCTTTTCTAGAACTGTTCTCCAGGAGCTACTGGACCCTTATCCTTCCACCTTCCATATAAACTTAGCTATGGTAATCTACCCATATAGCTAAGGCTACTGCAGCAGTGATCAGTATGAAGAACATAATGCAGTTGTGTAAGTTGAACTTAACATAACAGTAGATCTAATGATGTCATTTCCTCAGCATATATGTCTCTGATCCGACTTGGCCAGTCTCTTTAGATTCTTGGATCTGAGTCTCTAGCTTCCCTGTATCCATAATGCCCCTTGCTTGCCAGATTACCCCTGATCTTGTTTGCCACTCTAACAGTTTGGTTGGGATTGCATTCTCTCGAGCTCTAGGGTGCCTAGTTAGGCATTGTGAGTAAAAATAGAATTTAACTTTTCTTTTTTTTTCTTCTTCTTCTATTTGTACCTGTGTAGCCCTTCTTCTACCTTTGTGGTTACCATTTAGGTAGTTTTATTGTATCATTCTTGGTACTAGACCTTCCCTAACTTCTTTCTATACCTCTTGAGGTATTCTTTCTGCCATTGTTGATAGATAATCTTTATTTTCTTTTTCTCTTCTTCTTTGCTAGTAAAAAAAATCTTTGTATTCAATAACATGGCCTCTGTTTAGTTGTTTGCATGGCTGACAAGCCTTACAGTTTTAAGAAGTGCACTTCCTGTGTTCATAAGATTCCCAGTTCTGATGCCCACAGAGAGTAAGTATATTGTTTAGGCCCTTCTCATTCGCAGGTGCCTTGCGAGATATATGCTGAGTTTAATTCGGGGGCAGTTTGTAACAGGTGGAATAAGTTGATACTGAAGTGCCTTTTGCCAGCTTCTTTCTCCACTACTACTTCTACGTCTTTCCGAAATGGATGTGGACAGGATGATGAGAAAATTATTTACAGCACAAATCCAGATGGGTGTGTTGCCTTCTTGGTCTTCCATTGAATCTCTGAGCTTTCAGCCACTCTCACACTCCATAGTAGCTCCTTCTGCGATCCAACCCACTGTTTTGGAGCCATCAGATTGGAGAGCACCGAGAACTAAAGTGTCAGATCCAAAGATACCACCTTCTTATTCAGCTCGGATGGTTTCCCTAACCCATTTGGCACCAATCACCAGTGAACAGGACAAGTCTCGGAGCCTGAGTGTCGGCATTGGATCAAGGGGGTTGACTTTGACTTCAAGGTTTTTGGAGTCATTGCTTCCCTTTGGAGCCTTGGTCCTGGACAGCTTAGGTCCATCTCTCTCCCCAGAGGGGAGATCCAGGAGGGGTGGAGAACTGGCTAAGGCGAGAGCTTTGGTTCTGGTGAGGTTGGCTTCTACTTCTCCTGGACACTCTGCCTTTGAGGTAGTGGAAAAGGTTTTCTCCTGACCCATGGAATCTTCTACTCTCACTTCTTCAGATCCTATACCTATTTTTCCAACAAATTTGAGCTCTAAATCTCATCACCCTTCTCCACAGTAAGAGCTTCCAGACAGTTCCTGTTCAGAAACTCTCTGTCTCTTCCGATACCTCTCCAGAACATCCCACTGAAGAAGTCCACTGGAGGAGAACGTGCAAGAGGAGGCACTTAGATTGCCCTCAGGAATCTTTGACCGAGAACACTGATTTTGATGAGGGGGAAGTGCCTCCTAGTCCCCACCTGAGGATGTCTCCTTCTAAGACATTTTAGAGATCCAGTAACACAGTGGTGGTTGGGCCTCCCAAAGCTCTTCCCAAGAGGAACCATTATTCCTAGAAACCTTTAGTTCAGCCCCGTCTATGTCTTGGGTTACCCCCTGAATAATGACCTTATAGACCTTGTCTCCTGCCAGTTGTGGAAAGAACCGGACACCGTGGTGCCTATCCCCAGCCAACCAGACAAGATTCTAGGAGTCCCCAAAGACAGTCAGTTTTGGAGTAAGGGAATCCCTGTTAATACTATGGTTGTGGCAGCAGCCACAAAAAAAAATAGCTGCATAGAGTTCCTCTGTCCACCCTCCTAACAGAGACTCTAGGGTATTGGACATTTTGGAAACTGCGTGTTCGCTTCAGCAATCTTCACCTTGCGATCTCTTAACTACTCAGCACATTTTACTAGATTACATAGGGACTTGATTAAGGAACTCTCTAAGTATACCACAGGGCCCATGTTGGCAGAGAAAGAGAAAACTTATTCCTCCCAACTGGCCATCTTACAATCAATGTCCAATGTGTCCATGAGGTTATCATCACTCACACTGCTGAAAGTTCTTCAAGGGCTGCTGTTTCAGGCATAGCCATTAGGAGACATGCCTGGATTAGGTTGTGTGATTTTGTGGAGACATTTAAATCCTTTTTCATCAGTGCTCCTTTTGATGGATCTTTCCTGTTTAGTCACATAGTTAAAGACACATTTTCCCGCAGTGAGCAAGATGAAAAGACCTTGTCTGTTGTTGGAATCCATTTCTCTACCCTGTAGAGATCTTTCTCTAGGAGTCAGCACAGTGATAACAAAATGTGGTCCTGAAAATCTCAAGGACCTTTTTAGGACTTATGGAGATTTTCCTCCAAGAGGCCAAGGAGAAATAATAACAGAAGATGCCATCCACAAAGCAGAGGAGGTTTGCATAACCAAGGGTGTTGAGATTCTTTCTTGGACAGGCCCTTTCAGATTTCCAGAAAGGTTGCCCAACTGTTTTTCTCAGGAGGCAGTTGGGGGATGCTTTTCCTTGCACCCAAACACCTGGACAGCCATCACAAGAGATTTTTGGGTGCAAAGGATCATATCCAGAGAATATTTCATTCCCTTTTCACAAAGCCCCTCACAAAAGAGAGATCTCCCCATTGTTTCACCCAGTCAGAGGGAGTTAGCAGCTTTAGAAATTCAAAAGCTGCTAGAAAAAAAGAGTAATCCAAAAGATTCCTCTGACCAAGAAGGATCCGGAATTTATTCAAGGTTCCTTTTAGTGTCAAAGACATCAGGGGACCTAAGACCTATTCTAGATCTCATTCATTTAAATCAATTCATGAAGAACTTCAAGTTCCAGATTATCATGGTTCAGTTTATTCTGCCTCTCCTACAGAAGCAGGACTGGATGTGTTGTATAGATCTTCAAGATGTGTACTATCATATCAAAATAAATAGGTGCTGTCGAAGATACCTGTGCTTTCAGCTGAGAGCCGGTCATTACCAGTTCAGAGCCCTGCTCTTTAGTCTCACCACTGCCCTCAGGGTGTTCACCAAATGTATGGCAGTGGTGGCAGCTCATCTCAGACTGCAAAGATTCAGAGTGTTTCCTTATCTAGACTACTGGCTCCTTTTTGCACCAACCAAGCATCTTCAACAAAAGGTCAGGGATTACCAATTCCAGTTGTGCCCATTCCTAGGGATCACAGTAAATCTTTCCAAGTCCCAGCTTCAACTAGTTCAAGTCTTGAAGTTTATAGGAACCCATCTGGACACACACAGACAGTTTGCATTCATACTCCAGAGCAGAATTCATTCCCTAAGATTGCATGTCAGACAGATTCTGGACCATCCCTCTCTTCCAGCGAGACTGGTTCAAGCCTTAGGTTCGATGGATGCAGCAATCACCCTATTACCTATGGCTTGCCTTCACATGAGAATTCTCCAGTGGACCCTGTCGGTACAGTGGTTGATGATTTCACATCCTTCGAAGTATACAAACAGAATGGTCAGCACTCAAATCAGCTTCCAATATTTACATTTATATAAAAGTAACCAAACTGTACAGTTCCGTTTAACCCTGATGTTTAACCCTGCATTCATTCTCAGTATCCATTTATACTCTGCTACATCCAGCTTGTTAGTTAGGTCACCCCCCCCCCCCCCCAAGTTCATAGGAACTACTTGCAGCACTCTAAATTAAACAGATGTTTTACACCATTTTCCATTGAATGTTTGGCCAGAGCATTAGTTAAAACTTGTCTCTTTATGTTAGATACATGCTCAGTGATACAGTCTTTTAACCTTCTACTACATTTGTCAACATAAAATGCTAGCTAAATATATTATATTTACTGTCAAACAAGTTGCTGTACATTTAATTTCAAAAATCTGTGAAGTAATAGGATGTTCAAATACTGAATCAGTTTTAATATACCTACAATTTACACAATTAAAACAAGGTTTAGTGCCAGGTTTATTCATCAGTCTTAGTTTATTGTAAGTATTCATCTCTTTGTAACAATTGCTGTTTTAAATTTTTGTGTTTTCTAAAAGAAAAGTGTGGAACTTGCCCTATAACTTTAGCTATCTCAGGCTGGGCACATAAAATTGACCAATTCTTCTTAATAATAATAGTCACTGAAGTAGACCTTAAATTGTAAGTACTCGCATGTCTAACATATCCATCCCTGTTTGTTAAGAAGTATAATTTAACTATAGATGAGATGGATGCTTTGTTAGAACTTAAAAATAACTTAATAATAAGATATTGTCATCAAACAAACTGATAAGGGTGGGGCTATTGTTATACTTGATAAATCCTTGTATTTGAAATGTATGTATGAGTTTTTGACGGCTGACACTAGTACTTTTAAGAAAATTAGGCAAGAAGATCTGCAAAACATAATACGTAGGGTGAATGCAGTAATTTATAACTTACAGATCATATTGATCTGCATTTATTTGTCAGTACCATATCCTGTTGCCCCCTTTTTTATATGGTTTATCAAATGTTCATAAAAATATTTACCCACCCCCTATGAGACCTATTGTCTCAGGTAGGGGGTGGGTTACTGAGCCCGTGTCTTTGTATTTAGAACCTAATCCTAGTTTAGTCCTTACTTGACCAAAATTAGAGGTTATATTAAAGACACAGGAGATTTTTTAGATAAACTGTATAAATGGTTCATAGCTCATAGTGATGCTGCCTTTGCTTTTGTTACACTGGATGTAGTAGTATTATTTGCAGTTATCCCAAATGAATATGGAGTAGAGGCTATGAGGGATTTTTTATGTTGTAATACAGAATTGCCAGCAATGAAAGTAGAAACGTTATGCTCATTGCTGGAATTAGTGTTGGAAAATAGTGTATTTATCTTTGAAGAACAGCTCTATCACCAGATCTTTGGGGTAGCAATGGGAACGTCAGTTTCCAATACATATGCCAATTTAACATTAAATTCTTGGGAAATTAAATCTGTTTTTGGTGAATGGAACCATTATGCAAATAATATTGGTTTTTATTCATGTTTTGTGGACGTTTTTTTTTTGTTTTTTTTTTTGTTATGGACAGGTGAAAGTGAAGATCCCACCCCCTTTGTTAATTATTTGGAAACCACTGTCGACTTCCTGAAGTTTAAGATTAATTTTTCTACAGATAGTATCACCTTTTTAGATATTCTCTTGGAAAAATGGGATGGTACTATAGATACTAGTATATATAAAAAAGATATTCAGGCTAAACGATTTTTACATGCAGAAAGTATGCATTCTAGACACATATTTAAAGGCATAGTCACTAGCCAGTATTTTAGAGCTAGTAGACTTAATACTAGGGAAGAGAAATATAATGAACAATTGAATGAGATGTATAATGACTTTAAATTAAGAAATTATAATGAATCCCTCCTACACGACCTTAAACCATACTTTGGAATGAGTGGTTATCAGGGTAATAGAAGAAATGTAACATCAAATGGTGATGGATATGTGAGTACTTACAATTTAAGGTCTACTTCAGTGACTACTATTATTAAGAAGAATTGGTCAATTTTATGTGCCCAGCCTGAGATAGCTAAAGTTGTAGGGCAAGTTCCACACTTTTCTTTTAGAAAACACAAAAATTGAAAACAACAATTATGTTATAAAGGGATGAATACTTACAAGAAATTAAGACTGAATAAACCTGGCACTAAACCTTGTTTTAATTTTGCAAATTGTAGGTATATTAAAACTGATTCAGTGTTTGAACATCCTACTACTTCATAGATTTTTGAAATTAGATGTACAGCATCTTGTTTGACAGAAAATATAATATATTTAGCTATGTGCACCGCATTTTATATTGGCAAATGTAGTCGAAGGTTAAAAGACCATATCACTGAACATGTATCTGACATAAAGAGACAAGTTTTAATTAATGCTCTGGCCAAACATTCAATGGAAAATGTAAAACATCTGTTTAATTTTAGAGTGCTGCAAGAAGTTCCTATGAACTTGAGGGGGGGGTGACCTAACTAACAAGCTGGATGTAGCAGAGTATAAATGGATACTGAGAATGACTGCAGACTAAACATCAGGGTTAAATGGAACTGTTAGTATAAAACCTATACTGAAACAAAAGCAAATGTGCCTCTAGTACCTGAATGTACCTTTAATTTAATTGGATTGTATAATGGTTAATTAATTAATTGCAATTGAATTTCTATTGGTTGGCTGTGTCTTTCATAATTGTATTTAAAACCATAGTTTTGTTTTAGTTTTTACTACACACTGAGGAAGGGTGTTATACCTGAAAGCTTTGTGTTTGGAAGTGTTATTAAAGATTTTATCCTTCGACTTTGCTGGCTTGGCTTCTTTCCTGTTTTGACTGTGTTTGCTTATAACCAGCATTTGCACGAGTTTTGCTTTTTTGGTGGTTTGGTATATATCCTATAACCTAAGCAACATTACATAAATTATTCAATTCCTGCCTTTTTTATTAAACAAGAAACATCTTTATTAAACCATTACTTATGACATAAGCAGTCATACATTTATATAAATGAAAACAAACCACACCGGCACATTCCTAGTTGCAAGCATTTTACATCATAAGCCACACTGACGCACACTACCAGTTACAAACATTATTCATCACTTGTAATTTACCCAATAATTTTCAGACAAGCATTACATAGCTCATTTAAGTCCTGCCTTCTTTTAAAACTTCATTCCTCCCCTGTATGTATTGTTCCCACAATTCCCATTTTTCCTATGTAGTTTGCTTCTACCTTTTTCTAAAGATCTCAATTCCAATTGTTTTATCTCTGTTACTATATTCACTACCTCTAATATAGTTATTTTAGATTTTGATTAACATTTTCTAGTAATTGCTTTTTTGAGAGCCACGATAATTAGAGACAGCAAGGCCTTACCTTGTCAAGGCAATTTCAATTCTGTTTCATAGCTCAGAAGAATCATCTCCCCCGCCACACCAATCTGCCCACCCAGCATTTCTGACAGTGAATCCTGCAAGGAATCCTTAAAGTCCGCCAACTCACTGCAATCCCAGAAAATATGTTCCCAATTACCTCTTTCTTCCACGTCATACTCCAACAATTGCTATCTACCTGAGGAAAAATTTTCTGGAGTGTACTTGGGTATAGAAATGTCTATGCAAACATTTCCAAGCAGAAATCCTAAATCTTCTAGATTTTGTTGCATATCTGGGAGACATACATATATCCCCCCATTGTTTCTTAGTGAATTGCTTATCCAATCTCGCTTCCCTATCCTTTCTAACCTCCTCTGATTGATTCTTATAGTTATCATGCAATATTTTATATGTTCTACTAATTATTCCTTTTTTGATGGCAGCTTCTGTTATAGATGCTACTAAAAACTCTGTCAGTGCTGGTCTTTCATTTAAGACTCCTCTATTTATTTCTGTTTGCCTATACTTTGATATCAATCCCTGATAGGGAAATCAATCTGTAACCTGCAGTCCAAATAAAATCTTGGCATCTTCCCATTCTGTCATCCTTCCCCCTCTAGTTATTTGCACCCAATACTTTGGCTGCTTTGACAGTTTTCTCCAATAAATTCCAGCTCCCTCTTGCCTGTTGTCTATATCCCTAATTGCAGTCATCCCTATTGGCAGAATCTCCTTTCTCCATTCCCGTGTTGGCTTAGTTCTTGGAATACTTTCTGCTGCTTTAGGGATATAATATTCTGTATGATTATTGTTATTCTCCTTAAATACCTGCATCCAAAACCCAGTCTTTCCTTGTTTATTGTAAGATGAGTTTGAGTGCTGGCTGTTCTGTTTTGTATTTAGTGGTTTTTGGCTGTTGCACCTTGCCATACTTGCATTGAGTTCTGACTTTTTGGAATCCTTTAAAGTATCCCATAAAGATTTTGCGAGCCTGCAGGGATTCCCTACTTTGGTGGATCCAGTCCAAAGAGCTTGGTCAGGGACGCTCATTTATCTTTCCTCCTCTGCAGGCCACTCTGACCACAGACACCTCTGAATTGAGGTGGGGGTGCATTTTGTGGGATGGACTGTTCAGTGTACCTGGTATCTCAATTTGCATGTCAATGTCTTAAAGATGAAAGCAGCTCTAGTAGCTTTGCAGGCCTTTCAGAACTCACTCTCTCTGGGTACAGTTGACATCCAGACAGACAGTATGCCACTGGTTTAGTATATAAAAAAATAGGGGGGAACCAGATCTTATCCCCTTTGTTGAGAAGCAATGAGAGTCTGGCAGTGAGTAATCTCCTCCAACTGCTTTCTTGTAGTAACTCACATTCCAGGGAAATCCAGTGTCTGTAGTGACAGAAATGATTTTTTCATCACTGGGGTCAACCTTGCTGCTACATCTTTGCCTCTGCCTTCAACAGCAAATGCAGCAGGTTTTTTACTCTTAATTCCTCCTCAGGGGGAGTCACTGAGAGATGCTCTAGTTCACATTTGGTCCCCCGGTCTCCTGTATGCTTATCCACCCCTTCCCTTAATCCACAAATTTCTCCAGAGAGTACAATGGTTGAAGAGCAAGGTAATCCTCATTGTCCAATTCTGGCCTCAGCAGGTGTGGTTCCCATTCCTATGGTCTCGTCTTCTGTGTCCGCCTTGAACACTGTACCCCAGTCCAGGTCTGCTGTCGCACCCATCAAGAATGATTCATCTGGATATTCAAGGCCTCAAGTTAACCTCATGGTTTCTCCAATTCCATTGATGGCTAGACAGTCCAGTCTTTCCTGTCTGGTTCGTCGGATAATCTCAAAAACCTTCTACCAGAAAGATTTACAAGAGTAAATGGAAGAGATTTTCATATTGGGCAGAACAAAGAAAAGTGGATCCCTTTACAGCTCCGGTTCCTGCTGTATTAGATTTTCTGGCTTCAGTTTTTCAGGATGGTGCCAGTGTCTCTAATGTAAAAGTCCAGCTTGCAGCTACCTCTTAATTACTGCATAGGATATAATGCCTTCCCCGTAGCTTCTTCTAAAATTTGTAAGGCTTTTCGGAAGGGTACTCTTCTGCATAGACTTCCAGTAAGAGACCCTACTCCACCCTGTGATCTTACTGTTCTATTACAAACTTTAACACAATCCCCCTTTGATCCTTTGTCTAAGTCAGACCTAAAATCTGTCTCTTGGAAAACATTTTTTTCTTATTGCCATTATATCAGCTAGGTGAGTTTCTGAACTCCAAGCATTCTCTTCAAGACTGCCTTATCTGTTTTTTCACAAAGAGAGAGTGACCTTACACACAAACCCTTCCTTCCTGCCAAAAGTTGTTTCTGAGTCAAACATGCATCAAGTAATCAATTTACCAGTCTTCTTTCCAAAATTTGACAGTAAGGGAGAATACATGCTACATCTTTTAGATGTACATAGACAACTTTACTTTTACCTCCATAGAACAAAAGGATTTCAAAAAACTGATCAATTGTTTTTCTTTGCTGAAAACAAATTGGGAAAACCAGTATCTAAAGTTACCTTAGCTAAATGGATAACAGATTGCATTTTCTTTGTATATTCTCTAAGAGGATTGTCCTTGCCTAACTCTCCAAAGGCTTATTCGACTAGATCCATGGCTATGCCATCCGCCTTTTGGACCAGGGCTTCAATTGATATTTATGATGCAGCTACTTGGTCTAGTTCAATCCCTTTATTACTCATTACAAGTTGGACATCATATCCAGGAATAGGGCTGCTTTTGGCTCAGTGGTTTTCCGGAATATCTTTCTATGAGGACCACCCAGAATTATCATAGTTGGGGACTCTATCCCTTACGATGAGAAATTAATGAAAATGACATAAGATATTAAAGTTATGTACTCACCATGACTGTGCATCTGTGTTGTCCATTTTCATTCTTCCTCAACTCCCCACCCTCCTTCCCCCTATCCTTATCCTTTGCGAGTAACCCAATAAGATATATGGGAATCATTGTTCCCAGTTTGAGCCCCTACTCTGTCTTTATTTTGTTTCTTGTTATAAATGTAATTGTTATTGTAAGTATTTATACTTTCAGCAGCAAACTTGATCTGAGGTAATCTGCATTGAAGGGGCATTATGGCTAAATGGAGGAGCTCAAGAGTCGGATCCAAGAATCTAAGGAGATTGGCTGAGTCAGATCCGAAACCCATACATTGAGGAAAAATTAAAATGGACAACACAGATGCATAGTTATGGTGAGTATATTCAAATGATCATTGCTACAGTAGCTGGTCGCTCCCTCCACCCCCCCCCCTTGTTTTTTTGTGTGTTTTTTATGCCAGGGTGTAGACACCTAGCCTTGTCCTTTCAGGATTCAGCCTCCCTCTTTCTGCTGGCAGGGAATCTCTGAAGAGCTTAGCACCTAAAATTCTCTTTTAGTCAGCTCAGCCCAAGCTGCTTGACAGTTTGGGTGCATGGATGTTGCCCTGAAGTTTTGGAAGCTGGCCATCTGTTATATCCTTGGCAAGATATAACCTGTATAGCTAAGGACACTGCAACAGTAATCATTTGAACATTTACTGTAATGATAAGTTCAGCTTACACAACTGTGTAATTTCTTTAAAACACACAAACACACACACACGCTTTATGAAAGCATGTACAGTTTAAGTTTTGCATTGATTAAGGCCCTCTGTTTGCTTACCACTCATCCTTGCAGTATGTCCTGGCTCTTGGCATCAAAGAGGATGTGGAACAGTACTAAATATATAGGGTATTATACCATGACCCCCCCAAAACGTGCACGCTGATTGGCCAGCGTGCACATTGTAAATCGAGTTATACTAATGGAAAAAGGTCCGGTCGCCCGGACTTTTTCCCATTAGTATAACTCTACTTTTAAAACACTGTCTCGCTATGTTAAATGGGTTTAACATAGCGAGACAGCTTTAAAATAAGCAACGGAGATCTCCGTTGCTTATTTTAAAGCTGTCTTGGTATGCTAAACCCATTTAACATAGCGAGACAGTGTTTTAAAAAAAGCAATGGAGAAAGCAAGATCTCTGTTGCTTTTTGCTTTTTGCTATGTTAAATGGGTTTAACATAGCGAGACAGTTTTAAAATAAGTAACGGACATCTCCGTTGCTTATTTTAAAACTGTCTCGTTATGTTAAACCCATTTAACATAGTGAAAACAGTAAAAAAAAAAAGCAACGGAGATCTTGCTTTCTCCGTTGCTTTTGCCCACAACTCTGATGTACTGCGCAGGCGCGCAGTACATCAGAACTGCCGTGGATGCCAGACATCTGCGGAAGGGCAGTAAACAGGCATTATACTATGCCATTATTTAAGAAAAGTAATAGTTTCTTTTCTTAAATAATGTCATGGTATAATAGCAATAACCCACTTCTGGGTGTGGGTAATGCTGTATTCACGGTTGGCTTTGTTTGGTCCTCGGGCTTCACCGGGACCAAACCACGCCAACCGTGGGTAAATCCAGCATTACCCACACCCAGGCGTGGGTTATTGCTATAGTAATGAACCACTTACATCAGAGCCTGAACAAGTGAGTGACCAGTGTTATTTCTTCACTGTGGGATATGGCAGTACTGTGACCAGGGGAAAAGGACACAAAAGTTGAATAAACATAGATGCTTTGGTTTTCTGTTACAGTGACCTCTTCTCAAAGACCTACTATTATAGGTAAGTACCTTACATAACCATATTTTGTGTGAGCTATTCATCTTCACTGAACAGCTTAAGGGTGGAGGTTCTTGCAGCAGTACTGATAACCATAGCTGTTCTCTTTTTCCTGAAATTCTTTCATAACTTCTGTTTGTAACTGTTTTATAGATGTGTGCACACAGCAAGTTTGTTTTTATTATTTTTTCACTAAATGTAGAGTTGTGTGGGGTAACACCATCTTTATATGGAGCTTTCCTACCAGTGTTAGGTACTGATGCCATTATGTTAGCTTTAGTCTGTCAGTTACTATTTAAATTAGGACAAATGAAAGAGTAATATTGTAAGTAAAAGCCCATTTGTTTTGCTGCTTGCAACAGCATCTTCTGCCAAGATCTAGTTTTGTGATGGGTTGTATTTAGATTATTTTACTAGTTTCAGGATTAGTATGCCTATCATCACATTGTTAAATGTAGTAGGGGAGTTAAACCTCTATTTATTTTTTTTTTGCAATATTTTTCTTTATAAACGTCTCTTTCTTAAAGGTAACACTTGCATTTTCTTTATATTAGGTTCAGCAGTTACAAGGAGTTTGTGGTTTACATGACCCACACTTCTGGACCCTGTGCACAGATATTTACATTGGAACCCTAAAACTTATGGTTGCCCATGATGCAGATGCAAGATGGATTTTAAGTCAGACACACAATATTTTCACTCAGGTACACACATATATTTCTAATGTTTTTATTCCATTCTGTGGATGTCCTGTGAAACTGCCCTAAGAATAATGACTGAAATAAATTGTTACTGTAAATTATAGATAGATTTTGCATACAAATGTTTGCCTATATGCAGCAGTATTTAGCTTTCCTTTTTTATTCAGTCTTTTCATTCTTTAAATGTTTTAAAATGCTAAGTTGCAGAACTGCCTAGACTTTGCCTTTAATGAATATTTAATGTCCCAGGAGAAAACTTCTTAAGTAAATGTTACTTGCATCTCAGTTTTTACATTGTAGGTGCGCACTTTGTGCCAACCCTCTGCTTCCTTCCATATATGTCAGATTGTATAAACGTATACATAATCAGCAGTTAGCATCTGAAATACTGATGGTCACATTGTTTCTGTCAGCTGACTGAAACTTGTATCATTCCATTGGTGGAGGATGAGCAGATGACAGCAGTGTGTGTGTGAGTGTACATAAATGTGAGCTTGCATGCATGTTAAGGAAATATATTTGGATTTTTTTACTGTTTGGTGATGTGCATGTTTTAGAGGGATATGAGTAAGGAGAATATGCATGAAGGTATGCCTAGGAAATATTTATGTGCTGTATGTGGAAAGATGGAGCATTTCCTTTAGAAGCAGTTATACAAGCATGTAATGCATTACGTTTGTAGAGGGCCAACAGTCTTGTTAGAAAAATTATTTTGTTCTAGTAGATATATTGGTGGGTATACTTATCAAGAGGTGTGTGTTGTTTGGTTCAGTTTTTAGTTGTCTGATGTTCATCGTGTTACCCTGCTGCAGTCATCACACTTGGGTTATCCTGTCGTCAGGCGGTCCCCGCAGTCGGCCGGATTTCCAAAGTCTTGGTCCGACGTCGGTTGCTGTCGCCTCATCCCTGAAGTCAGTGCGCCAGGGGTACATATATTGCAACCAACGCCATTTTCTTCAGTCTTTCTTGCCGTGCGGTGCCCGAAGCAGAAGCAGTTCGCAAGTGCCGGTCGGCCGACTCCTGAGATTGTCGAATTTCAGACCGAAGTCTTCTATAAAGCTAAGTACCCCATTGGGGAAACTTTTCTTGCCTCAGACCGATGTCAGAAAAAGTTAACAATTGTATTTCTTGTGGGAAGCAAATACCTCATAAGGATTTTCATTGTTATTGCATACCTTGCCTAGGCCCTGATCACGACGTCACTTCTTGTCGTTTTTGTGCTAGATTTATTAAACGTACTATTAAAAGACGATTTGATTTCGTACGACACTTTTTTGGTAGAAAATTTAACTATAACATGCCATTAGAGCTACCGACTACCGGCGTGCACAAAAAGCGCAGGGACAAGGACCGACAGCCCAGGCCTAAGCCCGATTCCGAGGCCTCGGTTGATCCGGTCTCCGGTTATCAGTGAGGCTCCGACGCAGCCTCTGACTACCGCAGTTCTGGAACCCGAGACCGCTACAGATATTTTGACGGAATGTACTAGGCCAACGCAGCCTTTTACTTCAGGCCCTTCCGACGATTTGCCTTCCAAGGACGTCAGTGCTTCTGAAACGCCATCGGTTTCTGAAGGCGTTTTCAGACCGACTCTTACAGTCAAAACGTTTTCCAAGTCGAAGACTCCTTCTAAATCGAAAAAGGCTTCACTTCAGTCTCCTGTTCAAGGCCCTATGCCTAAGAAACAGATGCTCAAAATGGCTGAAGATTTGATTTCTCTTATCAGGGGTTCTCAGCCTCCTCCTGACAAAAGGCCTAGACAAGAGGAAGATTCTGCTTCCTCTGAACAACTGTCTATTTCTTCGGATTCCTCTGAGGACCAAGACTATTCCTTCTCTCCATATGAAGATTCTGTTGCTGAGGACTCTATTCCCTCAGCTTCCCCTCCAGAAGATTGCTCTTTTGGGGAAACTTTACACACTATGAGGGAACATTTTCACTGGGAAGGTCTGGATTACTCTGATTCCAAGAAAAGGCTCAGAGAGTTTCTTTTACTCCCCCAACACAGACCTCTAGCCATCCCTCCTGTGTTGGACATTGTGGATGATGTCTATTTAGAATCCAGTTTCAACCCTTACTCTCTACCTCCTGCCCCGGCCAAGCCTGACAGATACTACAGAGTACCCGATTCCCACAAATTCATTTACAAAAGCCCAGTAGCTGACCCAGAGACTATCTCCCAGGGTCCCAAGGGGGCTAAGGCTTCCATGGCTAAAAATCCAGTGCCTTCTGAAAGGGATTCAAGAGCACTAGACAGATGGGGGAAAAAGGTTTACACCTCAGCCACTTTAGCTATGAGAGCACTAAATTGTCAATTTCATATGCTTAAGTATCAGCAATTTCTGATATCTCAGTTAAAACAAAAGATAACCTCCCTCCCTCAACAATATGAATTGAAAGAAGTACAGGATTTGTTGCACGCCACCGAGCAGGTGGACAAACACACCTTACAATGTGGGTTTGATTCTTTAGAGGCCCACTGCAGAGCAGCTGTCACTGGATCAGTTATACGTAGGCATGCCTGGTTAAAGGAACAAAGTTTCCCTGATCATGTTAAAGCAAAACTACTAGATGCTCCCTTACAGCAGGATGTTCTTTTTGGTGTTAAAGCAGAAGTTTTAAAGAAAATGGAAGATAAGGCGAAGTCAATGCAGACAGTCAAAGATTTCCTACAGGTACAACCCTCTCGCTTCAGCAGAAACTGGCCAACAAAAAATTGGTCCTTTCCAGCCACTGACAGACCTCAGAGGGGTAAATACAGGCGCCCAAGGGGCAGAGGACAACCACAAGCTCAGTATAAGCCTCGCCAATGGGGTACTCCAACCCAGAAGGGAGGAGAAGACAGGTCTCAATCCACCAGAAGGCAAACTCAATGACTTGCACCTCAGCTGGCCAAACAAAGCTCTTTTGTCAGCCCCCTTGGGGGGAAAACTAGCACTATTTGCAGACAACTGGCACATGGTCACAAAGGACAAATGGGTCCTAGACATAATTTTACGAGGATACAGATTCCACTTTCACACCTTGCCAATAAAAGGAGGAATGCCAAACCTGCCACAAAATCAAAGGGCAGAGGCTCAAAAACAAATTACAGCTCTCATGGCCATGAGAGCCATTCAGAGGGTACCAACTCAAGAGCAAGGCCAAGGATTTTACTCAAGACTCTTTCTAGTACCCAGAAAAGAAAATGCTTGGAGACCAATTCTGGACCTTTCAGTTCTAAACACTTACTTACAAGTTCCCAAATTCAAGATGCTAACACTACAGCAGCTACTTCCATGTTGAGCAAGGAAGCATGGCTGGTAACGTTGGACCTCAAGGAGGCATACCTGCATGTGCCTATCAGACAAAGTTGCAGAAGATACCTCCGTTTCATTGCAGGTTCAACCCATTATCAATTCTCTGCACTGCCCTTTGGCTTATCTACTGCGCCTAGAGTTTTCACAAAATGCCTGGCACCAGTAATTGCATACTGCAGACAAAGAGGAATTCAAATATATCCATACCTGGACTGCCTCATCCAAGCAGAAAGAAAAGACATTCTCTTACAACATCTGTCTTTTGTGAAGCATCTACTAAATTGTCTGGGGTACACAGTAAACGAAAAGAAGTCAAAACTAGTACCCTCACAAAAAATGACATTCCTGGGTGCCAGCTTGGACACAACGGCCCAGAAGGCTAATCTTACACCAGACAAGCAATTACAACTGACTCAATATTTCAAGACAATGGCAACAAAGACCCAATTAACTGCAAGAAAAATTCTGCAGGCTTTGGGCTTCATGGCATCTTGCATTCTGATAATACCATTTGCAAAACTGCATATGAGGAAATTACAGTGGTACCTAAAAAGCGTATGGTCTCAACACAGCCACAGCTTGGACACAGTGATATCTCTCATTCCCTGCCTTCAACAGGAATTTCTGTGGTGGGCACAGGCATGTCACCTCAACAAGGGTCAGCCTTTCACCTTGCCCCCACCCAGGCAAACTATCACAACAGATGCTTCAGACTATGCCCGGGGGGCACACATGGCAGGGCAATGCATTCAAGGCCTATGGACTGCAAAACAAAGAAAACTGCACATAAACCAAAAAGAGATGCTAGCTGTACAGAAAGCTCTGACAGCCTTCAAGGATCTACTACAGCCAGGACAACTTGCAATAAAGACGGACAACACCACAGTAATGTGGTACATAAACAAACAAGGGGGCACACATTCCTACCCTCTTTGCAGACAAGCAATAATCTTATGGAACACAGCTCTGGCCTACCAAGTCCAGTTACAAGCTCAATTCCTTCCAGGACAGCAAAACACATTGGCAGACAACCTAAGTAAAAACATCAAAGATCCCCATGAGTGGAAACTAGACCCACAAATATTTACAATGATAACTCAAAGATGGGGCCTACCAAATATAGACCTGTTTACAAGTCCTCAAAACTACCAACTGACAACATTTTGTACAAGAACATTCCACCATCAAGCTTGGAAAGTGGACGCCCTCTCCTTCAGTTGGAAAAACCTGACAGCATATGCCTTTCCTCCATTACCTCTTCTCACAAAGGTTCTTTTGAAGGTCAAAAAGGAGAAACCTCGACTGATTCTCATAGCCCCAGACTGGCCACGCCAGCACTGGTGTACCCGCTATTGAAGAATATGGCTCACAGCCCACCATGGATATTGCCTCAAATACCTCATTTGCTCACGCAGCAAGACAAGCAGATTCTACACAGCCAGATCAAAACCTTAAACCTGGCTGCATGGCAAATCAGTTAAGCATCCAACCAGCCCCTCTTTCACAAGCAGTACTGGATGTTATTCTAGAAGCCAGGAGGCCAAGCACCAGGAAGGCTTACTCGGACAAATAGAAAAGGTTTTCTGCTTGGAACCAAGCTAAAGGCCAAGACACAATTCAGCCTCATATGCCTCACATACTGCAGTATTTAGCTGAGATGTTGCATAAAGTACTTCCCTTCTCCTCAATTAAAATCAATGCTTCAGCTATTTCAGCTCACTACAACACGGATCCACCTTTATTTTCAAATCCTCTTCTAAGGCAGTTCCTCAGAGGGGCAAAAAACATTAGACCACCTAGAAGAGCTCCTACACCAACATGGGACCTCAACTTTGTTCTGGAAAAACTAACGCTACCTCCCTTTGAAACAGTTTTTTCTGCAGACCTTCAGTTCCTATCTTGGAAGACTGCCTTGCTCCTGGCAATAACTTCTGCTAGGAGAGTCTCAGAATTACAGGCACTTATGGCAGTGGAACATTTCCTCATTTTTCATCAAGACAGAGTTTCTCTACGAACTAATCCTTCCTTCATGCCTAAGGTGGTTTCCAGTGTAGCTTTAAATCAAACCATCCACCTACCCACTTTCTTCCCCAATCCACAGAACAAAGGTGAGAGACTCCTGCATTCCTTGGACATTCACAGGCAGCTTATTTACTACTTGGATAAAACTATGGCTTTCAGAAAAACTGACCAGCTCTTTGTTTCCTATGCTACAGCTTCTCAAGGGAGGGCCATATCCAAGCAAACCATTTCTAAATGGATAGGCCATTGCATGCGATTCTGTTATACCCATCATGGGAAACCAGTTCCTCCTACCATTAGATCTCACTCTACCAGGGCAACAGCTACCTCTACAGCCTTTCTCAGGGGGGTTCCTACCAAGGAAATTTTAGAAGCTGCAACTTGGAGTTCTATTCACACCTTCACCAAACACTATCACCTACCTCTTTATTCTATGTCCAGGGCAGGCTTCGCCACTGCAGTTCTGCAGGGCCTCTTTGCCTCCACTAACCCTCTATGATGCCTCCACCCTACCTAAGCTTTGGGACTCAACCCAAGTGTGATGACTACAGCAGGGTAACACAATGAACATAGTACAGTTTTGTACCTACCATAAATGCAGATGTTCGAGTATTCACCCTGCTGCAGTCCAGGTTACCCTCCCTCCAACCCCTCTGATCTACTGGCTAAATCTCTGCTATGCCTTACTGATGTATTTGCTTATAGCTGAAGGGATTTTGTGTTTGTACAGTGTTCACACCTATTGGTACTAAATTGGATCTCCTTTTTGGGGGCACCTGACATCTGGGGCAAGAAAAACTGAAGAAAATGGCGTTGGTTGCAATATATGTACCCCTGGCACACTGACGTCAGGGATGAGGCGACAGCAACCGACGTCGGACCAAGACTTTGGAAATCCGGCCGACTGTGGGACCGCCTGACGACAGGATAACCCAAGTGTGATGACTGCAGCAGGGTGAATACTCGAACATCTACATTTATGGTAGGTACAAAACTGTACTTTTCCCCTCCCGTAATATATATGTAGATATATGTCTGTTTCTTCTCTTATATAAGAAAGATATATATATATATATATATATATATATATATATATATATACACACACACACACACACACACACACACACACACACACACACACACACACAGGATATAGAAAGTGTACACCCTCCTGTTAAAATGCCAGGTTTTTGTGATATAAAAAATGAGACCACAATAAATCATTTCAAAACTTTTCCCACCTTTAATGTGACCTATAACATGTACAATTCAATTGAAAAACAATCAAATCTGTTCATAGGTTCATAGGTAGATACTAGGCTATCTGCCCTAGGGCATTTATAAGCCTAGCCAGAGTGTATTTGGCTTCCGCCTCCCTATTAAATTAGCCTACTGTGCCTCTGTAAAGTAGGTCACAGAAGGTACCCTTTTAAGATTAGTTTACTGTGCCTCTGTGTAGCCTCTGTTAGGGAAAAATATGTACAAATATAAAAAATAAAATATGTACAATATGCTGGTTGCATAAGTGTGCACACCTATACACTAATACTTTGTTGAAGAACCTTTTGATTTAATTACAGCATTCAGTCTTCTTGGGTACACACCTGCCATCAATTAAAGAGACTGTAATTATCCCCAAATAAAGTTCAGCTGTCCTAGTAGGATTTACTCAGTCGCCTGCTACAGCACAAGTCATGGTTCGCAGAGAGCTTACAAAGCATCAAAGGGATCTCATTGTTGAAAGGCATCAGTGAGGAGAAGGGTACAAAAAGTTTCCACAATATTGGATATACCATGAAAACAGTCATCAAAAAGTGGAGAAAATATGGGACAACAGTGACATTGCAAAGAACTGGATGTCCCTCCTAAGTTGACGAAAAGACAAGACGAAAACTGTTCAGGGAGGCTGCCAAGAGATCTACAACAATACTGAAGGAGCTGCAGGAGTTTCTGACAAGTACTGGTTGTGTACATGTGACAACAATGTAATGTATTCTCCATATGTGTGGACTGTGGGGGTATGGTTGCAAAATTGAAGCCTTTTCTTACAAAGAAAAACACCCAGGCCTGGCTAAAATTTGCAAAACAACACATCAAGTCTCCCAAAAGCATGTGGGAAAATGTGATCTGATATTGTTAATCCTCATTCATTCCTTATGCATGGGTATCTGTTCCAACCTCGGTACCGAGCCGGCCATTTTCCAAGCTCACGTCAGCTTCAAACTCTTGAGCTAAACTCTTACCCACAATCCCTCTCCCTGTTACCTCAGATTTCGTTTTCCGCGTTGCTATTCGGTCATGTCAAGCTGCTTCTCTTGAGCTAAGTACAGTTATTTGTTGTTTAATAGTCATTCTTTTTACTTTTCTGTTAGAAAAGTTTCTTTTTCATTGTCTCTTACCCTAATGCATCTAGCGGACCATATTTTCTTCAGGTTTTTCTTCTCTTTTCTCTACCTTTTTGCCACGAGGTGTTCTCCCCTTACCATCGTTGGTAATCTTTACCTTTTCTCATACCTTCGGGTATTCTTTTGTACCATTGCTGGTACCCCTTTCTGCTATCTAATTTTGTTATGGCAGATAAGAAAGGTAGTCCGGGGTTTAAACGGTGTTCTGATTGTGGACACAAACTACCTACTTCTGATGCACACTCTTTGTGTGTTTATTGTTTGGGGGCATCCCACTTATCTGTTGACCCGCCCTGTACTATCTGTGAAAACTTTTCAAATAGAACTTTGTTGGAAAGGAAAAACAAGCTGTTGCTGAAGGGACTTCTTAAATCTCCCTTTTCAGAGGCTATTTCTGGGTCAGAGGCCTCAACCCCTTCTAGAGCCCATAAGAAAATCTTGGATGTTCCTACCAAGGCTAAATCATTGCCTTCATCCCCGGCTGGGGCTCCTGCCAACCAAAACCTAAAAAGGCTAAAGTTTCAGTTCTGGAGCTCACTCAGTCAGCCCCAGTGCTTTCAGTGCCTAGACCTTCATCACCGAGGCCTGCGGCTCCATTAGTGATCTTGGCTCCTTCTTCTCAAACAGCCTTCACTATATCGGCACCCAGGGGCTCATCAGTTCAGACTATTACTACTGTATCGGCACCGACCGTTCAGTCGGCGCAGGCCTTGACCACGTCGGCTCCGACATCTTACTCGGAATCGACTCCTTTATTGTCGGTTCCAGCTTCGGTACCGACAACCACTTCGCCACTGATCCCTGGGTCGCTGCAGACCTGGCCTCGGCACCGATGACTTCTTCGGTGCAGACACCCTTAGTCCAGTCTCTCTCGGCACCATTGTTCTCAGTGCAGACTGGTGAGATGGGCACCGAGTTTGCCTCTTCTGTGGACAGGCCTGTTTCTCCCTCAGTCTCTGTGAGGTCCACTAGAAGCCTTTCCGAACACAATGTGTTGCATGTTGTGGATCAGGTGCTCTCGGCCAGAGGTATCCCACCCCCCAGGAACTATCCTTCCTTGGGAGGTGATCACCCGTCTCCAAAGACCCCTTCTTATTCTCCTCCTTCATTGCCTTTGAAGTCCATGGATATAGCACAGTCTTCCCCTTCTGCGGTTCCCTTTATGGATCTTACTAAGGAACCGCAGTTGCCTTCGTGGCAGGAAAGTTTTGCTACGACCCAGGATGTCAGTTGTGACATGCATAGTTTGCTGCTCCACAGCCATCCAGGGACTCCGGGTCGGCAGGCTGAGCCACTTAGGAGAGGGTTGACCCCTGTCCTAGACATTCACTCCTCTTCAGGTGGACCAGCCTTCCAACTGATAGAGAAGGCTTTTGCTGCTGCTGGCGATACTGGACTGTCTATCCCTCTGCCCTCCCCTGGTACACTGGTTTCACAAGTCGCACCGAGTGGACAACGGGTGCAAGGGCCTCAGGACATATTCCCACAGGAAGCCCCTTTTCCGCTGTCTTCCCCAGCTTCTCCCACTGAGGAAGTCCACCGGAAAAGTTCGTGAAAGAGGAAGCACATGGACTCCACAGAGGAGTCCCTCACTGAAGACACAGATTTTGATGAGGGGGAAGGATCCCCTCAGTCACCCTCTGAGGTATCCTTTGGTGATATCCTCGAAATCCTGAAACAGAGAGGTGACTGGCAGTCCTCTAATCCGACCTCTGAGGAATCTGTGTTCCATCAGGCCTTTCGCGCCCGGCCCCCTACCTCCTGGGTTGCTCCACCTGCCAATGATCTTGTCCAGCTTATCGTGCAGCAGGCTTGGAAGACTCCTGACACAGTCGAAGTTATTCCCTGGAGGCCAGATAAGATTTTGTCCCCTCCTGCTACGGATCCCCATTGGTCAAAAGGTCTTCCTGTGGATGCTTTGGTGGTGGCGGCCGCAACAAAAAAGGATCTGGCAGAAGAAGAAAGCCAGACTGTCCATCCGCCTAACAAAGAGTCCCCGGCCCTGGACAGGATAGGGAAGTGCACCTTTGCATCAGCAATCTTTACTATCAGGTGCCTGGATGCACTTGTGCAATTTCGCAGAACTCTTTAAGGCTTCCTTTCTTAATGCTCCCATTGAGGCCTCCTCGTTGTTTGGACCCAAAGTTAAAAGCACACTGGCCAGATGGAAACAGGACGGTAAGACCCTTTCTGCCATAGGTGTCCGTTATTCTTCCCCTCAATGTGCTTTCTCCTGAAACCAAAAGAGTGGGAAGATATGGTTCAAGAAATCTCAGGGTCCTTTCTGTGACACACAGGCTGAGTTCTCCCCTAGAGGCAGAGGGGGAAACTCACAGGGAAGACACTCCTTTCAGGGCAGAGGGGGTCTGCGTAACCAGGGTTCCAGGGATTCTTTCTCTGGCCAATCCTACCAGCGCTCCTGAAGAGCGGCCCAACACCTTTCCTCTGGAGGTGGTTGTGGGACGTTTCTCCTTGTACCCTTCTGCCTGGCTAACCATCACCACCGATTCTTGGGTACAAAGGATTATAACCAGAGGTTATCATATCCCCTTTGATCCTTGTTCTGTCCCTTCAAAAAATCTTCCTGACGTTCCATTCAGTCAAAGGGAAGAAGCAGCATTAGACATAGAAAAGCTGCTAAGAAAGAGAGTCATCCAAATAGTCCCTCCAGACCAGATAGGATCCAGATTCTACTCAAGACTATTTTTGTTGCCAGAGAAAACCGGGGACTGGAGACCAATTTTGGATTTCAGTGTATTGAACAAGTTTGTGAGAGTACAAAAATTCCGGATGGTCACAATACAGTCTATCCTCCCGCTTTTGGAAAAAGACGATTGGATGTGCTCGATAGATCTTCAAGATATGTACTACCACATAAAAGTGGACAGGCCATCAAGAAGATTTCTGCGCTTCCGTGCAGCAGCCAGTCACTAACAGTTCAGAGTACTGCCCTTCGGACTCTCTAGAGCCCCCAGAGTGTTCACAAAGTGCATGGCAGTTGTCACAGCTCACTTGCGACTTCAAGGATTCCAGGTGTTTCCATACCTAGACGACTAGCTCATTTCCGCCCTCACCAGACATCTACTGGAAAAAGCCCTGGCATACTCTCTCCTCGCTGCACAAATGGCAAAAATCCAATCTCACCCCATCTCAGTTGACAGAATTCATAAGGGTTATCTTGGACACAGAGAACTGCAGAGCTGCCATTCCAGAGCACAGACTTTTAAGGAAAAAGCAACAACTGATTCCAATCCTTTCAAGGGAGAAATCCACGGCTCACTCTGTTCTACAGCTGTTGGGTTCCATGGCAGCCTCCATCACCATTGTCCCCCTGGCCAGGTTTCACATGAGGCTTCTACAATGGCTACTGCTCACCCAATAGTATCCCTTTCAGCATCCTCTTTCAGCCATGATTCGAGTAACCCACAGGTGCAAACAGGATTTAAATTGGTGGGTGACACACAATCTGTCACAATGGTCTCGCCCCTTTTCTCTCCAGCAACCCAAGGCCACAGTGACCACAGATGCCTCCCTGATGGGGGGGGGGGGCTATGTCAGGGACAGACAGTCCAAGGCACTTGGTCCGAACTGGAGGCCCATCGGCATATAAATGTTCTAGAGCTGAGGGTGGTGATTCTGGCGTTGCAAGCATTCCACCCCCTGCTGTCATCCGGGACAATTGCGATTCAATCAGACAACATGGCGGTGGTCTGGTACATCAACAAACAAGGTGGAACCAAATCTTAGCCCTTTGTCGAGAGGCCTTGAGGATATGGCAATGGACGATGGCTACCAACCGTTTTCTTCTAGCAACACACATTCCCAGGAGTTCCAGCGTGATAGCAGACAGACTCGGCAGGTGCATTCTTCAACCTCACGAGTGGTCCCTGAATCCCTTGATAGCGGCGGAGATCTTCCACTGCTGGGGCCGTCCTTGCTGCGACCTCTTTGCATCCCCAACCAACTACAAATGCAGCAACTACTTCACCCTGATTCCCCCTCCAAGACAGTCACCCAGGGACGCTCTAGTCCACTAGTGGTCCTCGGGTTTTCTTTACACATTCCCACCCTTTCCCCTCATTCCCCAGTTTCTGAAGAAAGCCCATCAGTTGAAGAGCAAGGTGATCCTCATAGCACCATATCATCCTCGACAGATTTGGTTCCCCTTCCTTTGGCGTCACCTACTACATCAACCATGGATTCTCAATCCAACCCGGAGTTGATCTCACATCCACAGAACCTGATTCATCCCAATTTGAACAGCTTGAATCTCACAGCTTGGCTACTCCACTTCCCTTGATTGCCAGGCAGAATGATCTTTCTTTACCAGTACGTGACATTCTCATTGCATCTCATAAGTCTTCCACTAGAATTACTTATCTGAGCAAGTGGAAAAGATTTACCTGTTGGCTATAAGATAAACAAGTAGATCCCTTCTCAGCACCAGTGTCGATAATACTAGACTATTTGGCCAACCTTTTCCAATCGGGTCTATCGGCCTCTTCCATTAGAGTTCATTTGGCTGCAATTTCTAATTTTCATTAGGGTGTCCAAGATTCCTCTCTTTATGTCCCACAAATTGTGCAAGACCTTAATAAAAGGTGTGAATCATCTGAAGCCACCTTTTAGAGAACCTGTTCAACCATGGGATTTATCATTAGTTCTACAAGCTCTGACAATGCCACCTTTCGAACCAGCCTCTTCTTGCGAACTCAAGCATTTGGCATGGAAAACCTTGATGTTCATTGTGTTACACTGCTGCAGTCATTACACTTGGGTTATTCTGCCATCAGGCGGTTCCCCAGTTGGCCTGAGTTCCAAATTCTTGGTCCAGCGTCGGTTGCTGTTGTCTCCTCCCTGACATCAGTGCGACAGGGGTATATAAGATGCAGCCGACGCCATTTTCTTTAGTCTTTCTTGCCGCGCGGTGCCTGAAGCAAAAGCAGTTCGCAAGTGCCAGTCGGCCGTTTCCTGAGATTTTCTTTCCGAATCCAGAACTGAAGTCTTCTACAAAGCTAAATACCCCATTGGGGAAACTTTTTCTTGCCTCAGACCGATGTCAGTAAAAGTTAATAACTGTATTTCTTGTGGGAAGCAAATACCTCATAAGGATTTCCATTCCTATTGTATCCCATGCCTAGGCCCAGACCACAACGTCACTGGTTGTTGGTTTTGTGCTAGGTTTAACAAGCGCACTATTAAACGTCGGTTTGATTTTGCCCGACATTATTTTGGTAGAAAATTCAATTATACCATGCCGTCGGAACTTCCGATGACCAGAATACACAAAAAACGCAAAGACAAGGATAGACATCCGAGGCCCAAAACTGACGATGAAGCCTCTTCTAGGCCAGTCGCTGGTTCTCTGGTTTTCAGCGAGGCGCCTTCGCAGCCCCTGACGACCACTTCTGTAGAACCACAGGCCGCCTCTGACTCCCACGTGGAGATGGCTGGGCCTTCGGATGCACAAGTTATTCAGCCTATCGAGACCAACCTTTCAGAGGGATCCGGAGTAGCTGAGCAACCCACAGCTTCAGAGGGTGTCTTCAGACCTACTCAGTTAAGCATTAAACCCTCAGCTAAGTCTAAGCCTCCTTTAAAATCAAAGAAACAAATACAGCATTCTCCAGGACAGGCCTCCATGCCTAAGAAACAAATGCTCAAAATGGCCGAAGACCTAATCACTCTGATCAGGGGGTCCCATCCCCCTCCTGATAAAAGACCCAGACAGGATGCAGACTATGACTCATCCGACCAGGTGTCCATCTCTTCTGATTCATCCTCAGACCTAGGATATTCTTTATCCCCTTATGAGGATTCTGATGCTGAGGAATCAATTCCATCAGCCTCACCTCCTGAGGACTACTCCTTTGAGGAAACCCTACATACCATGAGGGAGCATTTCCACTGGGAAGGCCAGGATTACTCAGAATCCAAGAAAAGGCTCAGAGACTTCCTTTTATTACCTAAACACAGACCACTTGCTATTCTGCCAGTGTTAGATATTGTGAATGATGTGTATACTGAATCCAGCTTAAATCCTGATTACTTACCTCCAGCCCCTGTTAAAACTGACAGATACTACAGAGTCCCTGACTCTCACAAATTTCTGTATAAAAGCCCTGTAGCTGACCCTGAAACTATTTCTCAGGGACCCAAAGGAGTTAAGGCCTCATCAGCCAAGAATCCAGTTCCCTCTGACAGAGATTCCAGAGCATTAGACAGATGGGGAAAGAAAGTATATACGTCTGCAACTTTAGCATTGAGAGCCTTAAATTGCCAGTTTTACATGCTAAAATATCAGCAGTTTTTACTGTCTCAGTTAAAACAAAAAATGCTTCCAAAATCAGATCCTCCTAATTTTAAAGAAATGCAGGATTTATTGCATGCAGCTGAACAAGTGGGAAAGCACACCTTGCAATGTGGTTTGGATTTTCTAGAGGCATCCTGCAGAGCAGCAGTTACAGGCTCTGTCATTAGAAGGCATGCTTGGTTAAAAGAACATATGTTACCAGATCATGTTAAAGCAAAATTATTGGATGCAGCTTTGCAGCAGGATGTGTTATTTGGAGTTAAGGCAGAAGAGGTATTAAAGAAAATGGAGGATAAGGCAAAATCTATGCAAACGGTGAAGGATTTCTTTCAGGTTCAGCCTCCTAGATTTAGCAGGAACTGGCCAACTAAGAATTGGTCCTTTCCAATTGTAGACGGACCTCAAAGGGGAAGATACAGACGTCCAAGAGGTAGAGGTCAACCACAAGGTCCTTATGGGCCTCGGCAATGGGTTGCATCGGGTCAGAAAGAAGGGGAAGACAGGCCCCAACCATATAAAAAGCAGCTCCAATGACTTCCCACTATAGCTGCCAAGCAAATCTCTCTTGGCAGCCCCCTTGGGAGGAAAACTGGCACTCTTCTACCACAACTGGCAAATGATCAAAGACAAATGGGTTCTCAACATTGTATTTCAAGGTTACAGGTTCCACTTTCACACTCTGCCAAGGTTAAAAGGAATGCCAAATCTGCCACCAAATCAATGGGCAGAGGCTCAAAAACAAATTACAGCACTCATGGATATGAGAGCTATTCAAAAGGCACTATCACAGGAGCAAGGACAAGGATTTTACTCAAGACTCTTTCTGGTACCCAGAAAGGACAAAGCCTGGAGGCCCATTCTGGATCTTTCATCTCTAAACACTTACTTGGATGTTCCGAAATTAAAAATGTTGACACTACAGCAGCTTCTTCCCATGCTGGGCAAGAAAGCTTGGCTCGTGACTCTGGACCTCAAGGAGGCATACCTGCATGTCCCTATCAGACAAAACTGCAGAAGATACCTCAGATTCATAGCTGATTCAATGCACTACCAATTCTCTGCACTGCCAACAAAGACCCAACTCCCTGCAAGAAAAATTCTGCAGGCCTTGGGTTACATGGCATCCTGCATACTACTAATTCCATATGCCAGACTGCATATGAGGAAACTACAATGGTACCTAAAGAATGTATGGTCTCAACACTGTCAAAGTTTGGAAACAATTATACCACTAATCCCTTGCCTTTAACAGGAGTTTCAATGGTGGGCTCAAGCTTGTCACCTCAACAAGGGACAGCCTTTTACACAACCCACAGTCAGGCAAACACTGACAACAGATGCATCGGATTACGCCTGGGGAGCACACATGGCAGGCAAATGTATTCAGGGCACGTGGCCCACAAAACAAAGGCATCTTCACATCAATCAAAAAGAGATGCTAGCTGTACAAAATGCCCTTTATAGCTTTCAAGGACCTGCTGCATCCAGGACGACGACTGCTCAAGATAGACAACACCACAGTTATGTGGTACATAAACAAGCAAGGGGGCACTCACTCCTACCCCCTATGCAGGCAAGCCATGACCTTGTGGAACACAGTTATAAACTTTCAAGTTCATTTGCAAGCACAATTCCTGCCAGGAGAGAAAACACACTGGCAGACTCATTTCCTCCTGTACAAGTCTTTTGAGTGTGTACCTTTAACTCCTAGTGGGTGTGGCCTAAGCCTTTAAAAATGAAGTTATCACCTTACAATTCTAATAAATACTCAATGACAGAGGTCAAATATCAGTACAATTCTGTTTGCCATCATGTATGCTTCAAGATAAAATATTCTGATACCTTGTATGTAGTGTGGTTTTGGAATTATTAATGCAAGTATGAACAAGTAATATTTGACGCCTAGAGGAGCAGTAGGGGTTAACTGCAGATGCACCTGGAGGCATCACTCGGATGTAATGAGAAACATCATGGATCCCCACGAATGGGAATTGAATCCACAAATATTCAGAATGATAACACAGAAATGGTGGAGCCTGGACATAGATCTGTTTGCATCCCCAATAAAATGCCAGCTACAAAAATTCTGCACAAGGACTTACCATCCACAAGCATGGAAAGTGGATGCCCTCTCATTCAGCTGGGAGAACCTACAAGTATACGCTTTCCCACCACTACCTCTCCTGCCAAAGGTACTCATAAAAGCCAGGCAAGAAGAGCCAAAGATGATCTTGATTGCACCAGACTGGCCACGCCAGCACTGGTACCCAATCTTAAGGAGCTTAGCACAAGATTTTGCCTCAAATCCCACATCTGCTGACTCAACACAACAATCAAATACTACACAGCCAGCTAAAGACCTTAAACCTAGCTGCATGGAAGATTCCTTAGTCAAGCAAGCAATGCCTCTCTCCAAAGCTGTTATGGATGTCATTCTGGAGGCCAGAAGGCCCAGTACCAGGAAAGCCTATTCGGATAAATGGAAGAGATTCTGGGCTTGGAACCAAGCTCACAGCCTTGACCCTCTTGTCCCAAACATTCCTCAGATACTACAATACTTAACTGAGATGCTGGACAAAGGCCTCTCATCCATCAAGATCCACGCCTCTGCCATCTCTGCTCATTATACACGGATCCACCAATTTTCTGTCATCCTCTGTTAAAACAGTACCTCAGAGGGGCTAAAAACTTAAGACCGCCCCGTAGAGCACCTACTCCAACTTGGGACCTCAACTTTGTTTTGGAAAAATTAACTTTACCTCCTTTTGAGCCAGCTAACACAGCAGAATTAAAATACATCTCTTGGAAAACTGCTCTGCTCCTGGCAATAACATCAGCATGAAGAGTTTCAGAATTACAGGCACTAATGGCAGTGGAACCTTTCCTCATTTTCCACCAGGACAGGGTGTCTTTAAGAACTAACCCTACGTTTATGCCAAAGGTGGTATCCAGTGTGGCTCTAAACCAAACTATTCACCTGCCAACTTTTTATCCTAAACCACAGAATAAAGGGGAGAGACTACTGCATTATTTGGACATTCATAGGCAGTTACGCTTCTACTTGGGCAAAACCAAAGCTTTCAGAAAATCTGAGCAATTATTGGTAGCATATGCTGCAGGAGCACAGGGAAAAGCCATTTCAAAACAGACTATTTCAAAATGGATAGGACATTGCATACGTTTCTGCTACACATACCATGGAAAACCTGTACCTAGCAGCATTAGATCTCACTCCACCAGGGCAACAGCCACTTCAACTGCCTACCTCAGGGGAGTACCTACCAAGGATATTTTGGAAGCAGCAACTTGGAGTTCTGTACATACCTTCACCAAGCATTACCATCTGCCTCTATTCTCTAAATCCAGAGCTAGCTTCACCACTGCAGTGCTGCAGGGCCTTATAGCCACCCCTAATGCCTTATAGAACCAGCCACCCTACCTCAACTTTGGGATTCTACCCAAGTGTGATGACTGCAGCAGTGTAACACGATGAACATAGTACAGTTTTGCACCTACCATAAATGTAGATGTTCGAGTGCATACACTGCTGCAGTCCAGGTTACCCTCCTTCCTTCCCCTCATACTGGCTGGTACGTACCTATGTTTTCTACCCTTTACTACCTATGGGGAGTATTTGCTGGTAGCTGTAAGTTGTTGTTTGCTTTTCTTATGTATGTTTTATTAGCAATTGGAATTGCCTACCTATTTAGAGGCACCTGACATCTGGGGCAAGGAAAACTGAAGAAAATGGCATCGGCTGCATCTTATATACCCCTGTCGCACTGACGTCAGGGAGGAGGCGACAGCAACCGACACTGGACCAAGACTTTGGAACTCAGGCCAACTGGGGAACCGCCTGATGGCAGGATAACCCAAGTGTAATGACTGCAGCAGTGTATACACTCGAACATCTACATTTATGGTAGGTACAAAACTGTACTTTTCTGGTCACCATTACTTCTGCCAGACATATTTCTGAGCTTCAAGCTTTATGTATCAAGAGTCCATACTTGATTTTTCATAGAGATAGAGTATCTCTGAGAACTAATCCATCATTTCTGCCAAAAGTGATCTCTGAAATGTTCATTAATCAAACCATTGCATTGCCAGTTTTCTTTCCCAATCATTCAAACAGAGGAGAGTATTGCCTGCATACCCTAGATATCCACAGGCAAATCCATTTTTACTTAAACAGGACTAAACCCTTTCGTAAATCTGACCAGTTATTTTTGACCTTTTCTGGACCTAGATTAGGATCTGCTGTTGCTAAGATCACATTAGCTAGATGGTTGAAGGACTGTGTGACCTTCATTTATACACAACGTAATGTCTCGTTGCCTACTACCATGAAAGCTCATTCAACAAGGTCGGTGGCAACTTCTACTGCCTTCCATGCCAGAGCTTCTTTACATGACATCTGTGCCGCTGCAACTTGGACTATGCCTCATACCTTCATCAATCATTACAAATTGGATTTGGCCTCCAGGGGAAGAGCATCTTTCGTTTCTGTGGTGCTCAGGAATGTCCTTCCATGAGAGCCTCCCAGGAATAGAGGTAGCTGGGGACTCTGTCCCATGCGTAAGGAATGAACGAGGATTAACAATATCAAATAAAGAAGTTATGTCTTACCATAATGTTCCATCTGTATTGTTGTTCCTCTTTCAGTCATTACCACCCTCCCTCCTGTGGTTTCTAGTGGATCTCACCATCTGGTTCTCTTAGGTTATTTGACCAGAGGTAGCCTCTACCTTCTTTGACTTGCAAACAAAATCTGAGGTAACAGGGAGAGGGGGATTGTAGGTAAGAGTTTAGCTTGAGAGTTTGAAGCTGATCCGAGCTTGGAAAATGGCCGGCTCAGTTCCGAGGTCGATACCCATGCGTAATGACTGAACGAGGATCAACAATACAGATGGAATGTTATGGTAAGACATAACTTCTTTTTATGATCTGATGAGGCCAAAGTTGAACTTTTTAGCCACAATTCCAAAAGGTACGTTTGGCTCAAAAAACAACACTTCACATCACCAAAAGAACACCATTCCCACGGTGAAGCATGGTGGTGGCAGAATCATGCTTTGAGGTTGCTTTTCTTCAGCTGAAACTGGGGCTTTAGTCAAGGTGGAGAGAATTATGAACAGTTCCAAATACCAGTCACTTTTGGCCCAAAACCTTCAGGCGTCTTCTAGAAAGCTGAAGATGAAGAGGAATTTCACCTTTCAACACGACAGTGACCCCAAGCATACATCCAAATCAACAAAAGAATGGCTTCACCAGAAGAAAATTAAAGTTTTGGAATGGCCCAGCCAGAGCCCAGACCTAAATCCAATAGAAAATCTGTGGGGTGACTTGAAGAGGGCTGTGCACAAGAGATGCCCTCACCATCTGACAGATTTGGAGTGCTTTTGCAAGGAAGAGTGGGCAAATATTGCCAAGTCAAGATGTACCATGCTGATAGACTCCTACCCAAGAAGACTGAATGTTGTAATTAAATCAAAAGGTGCTTCTACAAAGCTTTAGTTTAATGGTGTGCACACTTGTGCAACCAGCTTATTGTATGTTTTTTATTTTTTATATTTTTTCCCCTAACAGATTGTTTGTTTTTCAGTTGAATTGTACAGGTTATAGGTCACATTAAAGGTGGGAAAAGTTTGAAATGATTTTTTTATATCACAAAAACCTGGCATTTTAACAAAGGTGTGTAAACTTTTTATATCCACTGTATGTATATGTATATATATATATATATATATATATATATATATATTTATTTATATATATATATATATATGTGTGTGTGTGTGTGTGTGTGTGTGTGTGTGTGTGTATATATATACAAACATTATTCATCTGGATCTACTGAATTGTCAAAATTCAGATGGTGGAATTTACCTTTGTATTACATATATAATTTTTTACAGAAAAGTTTGTAAGTACCAAGTTTTTTATATTTTCATATTAATAAATGACATAATTTGAAAGAGTCAGCAGAACGTGCTTTTTGCTAGAGGAGACTCTGAAAGATGCCTCTTGGATTATTATTTGGTTTATTTAGAAGAATAATGTGCTGAAGAATCTTTTTGTGTATTTAGTTTAAAAAAGCTTGACAAGGAGAGTGAGGAATTTACTTGCATTTGTAGGGCATTAGTAACGTTTATATCCAGGACTATCCTTTTAATGATTCTTAACAGTGTTTTTGCAGAAGGTCCTATACTCAGGTATGCATGCACATACTGCCTGTGTAGCAAATTGTGCCTCACACAAACTATGTAAGCAGTCTAGCCCCCTAAGTCCACCACCTCTTTAGTCCTGTCTTCACAGCTTGATCCCTAGCTTTAAGATGACTCTGTGTCAGTGTGGTAAGATGTTATTCGCATTGAGCCATACTGATATTGCCTGTATCATCTAAGGGAGAAACATGGAATCAAGTATTGACACAAGTGACAGCTTTTTTTTTTTTTTTTTTTTTTTTACTGTGGTTGAGAGCTGCTGTCAAGGGGATTGATAGGAGTATCCTGCACAGCTCATGGTGTCAGCCACAGCACTTAAAAGATAGTTCAGATTTATTTCCTCACAGAGGCAAGTCCATTAGTAAACAACCCTTTTGGGTTACACACTGATGCTGACATCATCCTAAACAGGTGATGGTCAAGCAGCCAGCACCAGTTATTCAAGTCATTGGTATTCAAAATGCCCAGAGAGCAGAGGCAGTAGATAGCTCATAAGTGTGCACCAGACTAATGACCACTAGAGCCTTTTTAAGCCTAGCCATGTATTTCAGATTTCTGAAGTTCTGGCATTGATAATTGTAAGCAGGGGCTTGGGAGATGAAGCAATTTCAAGCAGGGGCCTGAGAGATGAACCATTAGAGACATAGATACCAACTCAGGAATGAATTTCCTGTTCCCAGTCCAGTTGTCCAAATTTCACTTCATTTGGGGTAGGGAGGAACTTGCTTCACATGGATAGGAAGCATATTCCAGAGAAGGGGGTAGTCTCTGGGATACATACCTCTCTCTCTCCAGCAGGTCCTGTTTATATCACAGGCAAGGTTTAAGTCATTAGAATGGGTAATTCTGGTGCTGTTTGTTTTGTGGATATGCAAGAGGTCCATCAGGGGTAGCGTCCAACAGTGCCTTGTATGCTAGTCTTAGATCCCCCCTCAACAGCCTAGGAGACAGAATGCAGGGATATGGCTGTGAGATGGCCTGCATAAAACATGTTATTTAAGTCTTGTATTCTTTTAGTGAAGAAACTCTGTCGACATTCCATTTGTTGGATGTGCCTGGTTAGTTACATACCAAAGGGGGCATTGTACTCTGTGATATGTCTGATGAATGTTGAATACAGTGGATCTGTGACATAGATACCATACCTTTGTTTATAAGTTGTACAACACAGAATGATTTCCTCACTGCTGTAGATATGTGATGGGCAAAGCCTAGATTACTGTCTGTGTGTGTGTCCCCAAGTTCCTGACTACTGGGTCATCTCTTAAGGCTGTGTTGTCAATATGATGGTTACCAGGGGTGGATGACTTCCCAAAGCATTTCTTTTTATTTGGGTTTAGTCCATAGCAATGACACAAGTTATTTGTCTGTGTTAACCCTTTCTGAAGAACATTAGTGTCAGTGGGGGATCCTGCGACTGCTCCTAATTTGCAATAATCTGCAGATTTGATCACCCAGAGACCCTTGGTATTGGCACTGTCTTCAGAGAAATAACTGCCAAAGTGGAGTGGACCCAGGACCCAATCACTGAGGGCTCCACTTGTGACTGGCCTGTTTGTTTGGTGGACTCCCGAATTCTTTCTTACTTTGTCATTTTTATCACCCAACCGGCAATCCACCAGGTGACATAAGGGTTTATACCTAACCTCTTGGGTTTGTCAGCAAAGCCCAGTTGGTGTATTGTGTCAAGTGCCTTATCCAGGTCAAGGTAGGCAGTGTGAACCATTTTGTCCTCCTCCATTGCATTGATGACCTTCTCAGAGAAGTCCACCAGGATGAGTATAGATGTGACCTGCCTTTGACAAAACCAAAGTAGGATGGGTCCAGTGTCTGGGGGTTTCCTATTTTTTTGATCATTTCCATGACAATTCTTTCTATGGCTTTTTGTATGAAACTAATGAGACTTATCAGTCTGTAGTTTCCAGGATCTGCAAATGGCCCAGTTTGGTGTAAAGGGATGACTGTTGCTGTTCTTGCATTCGTGAGGTACAAAGATTGTTTGGAGGCAGTTGTTAAATATCACTTCCAGGGGGCCAGATAGGTCATGTTTCATGCTATTTAGAAGGCATCCATGTATATTGTCCGGGCCTGTCAATGCAGTGTTTTTGACCGTAGACAGTGCATTGAAGAATTGTTCAGTAGTGATAATATGGGGAGTTATATTTTATGCTATTTCCTGAGAGGAAGTTGGGGAGGGGGTTAAGTTAGAGCTGAAACTGTATTGTCAGTAGGTTTGCTGTATCTTCTGATCAGTATAGGTGACTCCGTTATCAATGAACTCTGCACACAGTTGTGCATTGTCTTCGAGGATGCCAACATAGCTAAGAATGCCTACTGCTTGTCCTTAGCCTGGGATGCCAGATTTCACTCAAATTTGGCTATGATCAACTTTATTTGTCCTCCAATTTGTTTGTTTAGTTTGATGAGAGTGCTATTATCTTGCTGGGTGCTGCCACTCTTAATTTTTGCATGATTTTCTTCCTTCTGTTGTACAGCCTATTGATGTGATTCCACCAGGGTGGCTTGTTTTTTTTTTATTTAGGTCTGTATTTATTCCTGGTGGGTACATCTGCCTCTATGCAACTATTGACATGCTTGTATAGGGTTTCTGTGAACAGTTCTGTGTAGGCAGCAGTGTTCTCAAGTTTTATGGGGGCTTGAAACTTTGTCAGATTTTCACTTAATAGTAGGAAGTTAGCCTTAGAGTAGTTCCTGAACATTCCAGGGTTAGCTGGGGATTCTGGTTTTATAGTTGCTTCAAAGGAGACTGTTTTGTCGTCTGTCCTTACCAGAGAGGACAGTGCTGTCCAATATTAGTGTGGACCAGATCCAGTATGCTTGCACCCCTGGTCAGCATATTGACAGTCTGGTTCAGGGAGTTTGTGTTTATAAAATCAAGGAATCTCTTTGCCTGTACATTTGATGTTGTATATGATTCCCAATTAAAAGTGGGGTAATTAAAGTCGTCCATGAATACGGTATTGGGTTGGATGGTCAGTGTTTCCAGTATGCTTAAGTATGTGTTACGGGTTTCTTGGGATATAGAGGGGGACCTATAGCTTGCAAGAAGTGGTATGTGATTTTGTCTATAGTGATTTTAATGTGGAAAAGCTCAAGTACATCATCCAGTTTGACCACCCTTGAGATATATCTATTTTTGTTGTAAATCGAGACATTTCCATGTTTGGTCCCTGCCTGTTTATTAGCTGGTCTAATGTGTAGAAGACATTTTAAACTTGTACTTCCAGTGTGGTGGCTGCATAGACATCAGCATTCCCTGGGGTGAGGAGAGTGTATAGGGAGTGGAGTTTCTTGTGTAGACTTCTAGCATTGAGCAGTAACATCTTTAGCTTTTTGTGGTTTGATTTGCTATGTTGGAAGTATTTTCAGTTTGGCATTGCCTAAAAAAGGCAATTTTGGGGATGATCATGTTTTAGCTAACGTTCCAAACCCTAGACGGGAGAGGTGCAGACCATCCCTGGCAAAGCAGAGTGGTCTGTTAACCATCTACTTCCATGCTGAGAAATATTGCACCCCTTTTAGAATGACACCAGAAACTAAGCTAGTTATTAAAGTTAGTCATCTAGTATTTGTATTGTGGCATCATCCTTGGAGATAGTAAAATGCTGCTCATTGCTAGGCTTATATCAGCCTGGGACACATATTATAAGAGTTCCTTGATATTCCCTCTTCATGTAGTGTAGGGAAGTACGTCTCAGGTTATGACCTGAGTGCTTGTATAATGTGGCGGATCATGGCCCCTTGATAAGCAGCAGACCAGGACTTTTTTCTTATTCAGCCTGGTGAGAGGGACATCAGTGGGTCTTACAATGGAGTTTTCAATGACCAAAATATTACATTCTGTAGTGTCTTGCCTTATGGGCTTAAAGGTAAGGGCTTCATGAGATGTGGCTCTATGTGATGATGTGGGTGTTGCTTTGAAAGAGCGCTTTTGGGGCTGCTGAGGATGTTTGTTATTTGTACTTCTTCTAGGTAGAGACACTCAACCCTCAGCTTATTGGTTAGAGTTCATGAGCAATCTTCAAGTCATTTTACACTAGATTGGGGTTACTAAGGGCAAAGGTTTGCCGTTTCTTAATCTTGTCCCAGGCTCATCAGATTTGCTGGCACAGGAACTTGGATGCCAGTAGCTTATCCTGTTGATAGAACTAATGGCTTAAGGATTACATAAATGTTTGATTTCTTGTGGAAGCTTGAGTCAAGCATAAGGGACTTCATTCTTTGGGAAAATAGGCTGATGCCAGTGCTGTGCCAGGTGCAGGCATCACTCCTTTGCTCATTGCCTACTGCAGGCACATCCTTGCATGTCAGTTTCCTTGTCACCTGTTACTTGGTTCACTTCAGTAGCATGTTTTGCTCTTGCATAAAGTCATGCACAAGCTCACACCCAGAGCTGAGGTGAGGTGCAGCACCGCCTCCCTCTCAGGATTGTACAAGTAAGTATTCCAGGAACCCAGAAGCCATTGTCTTAGAGACAGATGAGGACATAGGTTCCCTCCCTCACTCTATTTTCCCCAATCTCATTTACTGATATTTTAAGCCCTTGAGGTTCTACTGTGAACTGGCCTGGCTGCCTGTTTCCTCCTCTCCAAGAAATGTTTACATTTTACAGAGAGGCAAAGGTGGTAGAGCCATGGGTCGTCATCATACAGATTCATTATCAAGATGCTATTCTGTCAGCCTGGAAACAGCCTGACTCTTCTGTAGTAATCTTAACACTTTACATCACCCCAGAAGAGTGAGTTAAGTGTCTTGCACGGCACCCCAATGCTGACTGCTCTTTGAGCTTTTTATTTGCTGACTATTCTTAGAAACTGACTGTAGAAGTTGTCAAATTTGCCATCAAGCAAAGAAACCAAGGCTTTGGATAGGTGTGGTAAGAAATTATACTCCTCTTCCAGGCCGAGGCTTGGAACCCTCTACTTGTCATCTTAATTGTTTAAATTCTAGTACTTCTTACGAGGTCAGACACTGAAAGAGGTGGTTGTACATCATGAGTCTGGATTCCAGGAGGATCTGATTGACAGATTTTCTGCTGTTCCTGAAGTGGGCTTCTATGTAATGTATTATTATTTAAACTTTGCTGACATTATGGATAGGGATGCAGGCTCAGGCATGTGTTTGTACAGGATGACATGGCTGAGGCTGTCTTTTATTATCAAGGAGCTCAGAAACAGCATTCTGGATGCCCAGGTTAAATAGGAAGGAGCTCCTTGACCAGATCTGCCGAGACCTTGGAAGATTGCTTCCACAATACAGAGTGGTCTGCTATTACTCTACTAAACTCTGTGATCTCCCTTACTTTTCATCTTCTAGATCTAGCTAACCCCAAAACAGGAAGAAGCTTCATTGCTTTCTGAGGAAGTCTTCCAAACATTACATATGCATGTGCCCTGTGGTGCCATTTAAGTCTCTTAAGACAATGATTCTGACAATCCATCTGCAGTGGTCCTGACTGCAGACTAAGGTTGCATATGGGAGGAAGCAGTTCTCCATGTTTGTCTCAACTGGGCAAGCCTTCACAAGGGGACCACTGGGTTCTAGACATGGTCACCAAAAAACATGTCTTCCATGTCTAAGAACTCACAGGTCCTCCCCCATAGAAATGAAAGACCACTAAAAAAAAGAAGAAATAGACACATTTTGGAGAAGTATTTATGAAGATCCTGTGGAACATAACAAAGATGCTAAATGGACAGAAGAAGTAAAAGAAAGATTAAGAAGTTCAAATGTATAGGCTATGAAATGGGATGAAGTAACAACCAGAGAGATTGAAACTGTTATGAAAAGCCTCTAACTGGAAAACTCCAGGCCCCAATGCAGTACCTAACTTCTGATTAAAAGTATTGACATCTTTGCACAAAGATTTAGCAATGAGTAAGAACTATTTATATGCACACCCCAAACAGACATCAAGCTGGCTAACAGCAGGAAAAGCAATGCTCCTATTTAAGAGTGAATCTGCAAACTACCTTAAAAATTGTAGGCCAATAACGTGCCTTCTGATGACATATAAACTATATGCTGGAATTGATGCCGACACAGTTTATAGTCATTTAGAAGAAAACTCAGTTATGGCAGTAGAGCAAAAGAGCAGTAAAAGAAAGTCATATGGAACAAAGGCTCATTTGTTGCTAAATAAGTCATAGTGGAAAACTGTAAAAAGGGGAAGAGTTGAAGTATAGCATGGATTGACTACAAAAAAGCATTTGACAGTATCCCACATTCATGGATAAGAGTACTTAAAAATGTATAAGATACACCCAACACTGATAAAAAACATCACAGTGACCATGGAACAGTGGCGAACCACTTTGCAGTTAAGCCATGATAAAGGGCAAATTCTTATTCTAGGGATAAAAATCCAAAGGGGATATTCCAGGATGACTGTCTGTCACCATTGCTATGTTGCCTTGCCCTTAACAGATTAGGTCATGGCTATAATTTGACTTCTAGAAAGCAGCAAAGCATAAAGACTTCTCATCTTCTCTTTGTTGATGATTTAAAACGGTATAGCTCATCAGATGAAGAACTGAAAGCACAACTGCAAGTAGTCAAAATTTTTTCAGATGATATAAGAATGTCATTTGGTCTTGGTAAATGTGCAAAAGCAACCTTTAAAGCAGGAAAGTTGCAGCACCAAGAAAACATCAGTTTGGACAAGAGTGTGATATAAAATAATTTGAGTAAGAGGAGTGTATAAATATTTGGGAATTGATGAAGGATCAACAATAAAACATGAATAAATGTGAGTAAAACTTAGTAAGGAATATTTTAGAAGACTTAAATCAATCCCAAAAACAGTGTTGACATCTAGGAACAAAATTCAAGCTATAAACCGATTTGCTTTTCCTCTCCTAACTTACATTTTTGGAGTGATTGACTGGCCCCAAAAGGTGTTGGATAGATTAGACAGGAAAACAAGAAGGATGCTTATTGCTCATCATATGATTTATCAAAATCGGTGCATACGAAGATTATATATACCCCGCTCTGAAGGAGGTATGGGCCTCCTTGAAACTGATTACATGTATAGATCTGCAACTGTGGGACTGCATTCATATTTGCTGACCTCACAAGATCCAAACATAGTGAAAGTTTTGAAACATGAGGAGAATCAATCTAAGATGACTTACCTTCTTAGTCTAGCAGAAGCATATCGGCGTCAAGTGGGAATGGAAATCAAACCAGAAAAAGATAAAAATCAGGCAGCAACTGAATGTGCCGAAAACAAAATAAAGAATATAAGGTTAAGGATCAGATGAGAAGGCAAGAAATGTGGTAAATGCATAAATACAGTTGAGACTCCTAGAAGAACCTCATGTTGATCAGGATAGAATGCAGGAATGGGTAAGGAGAGGCAAATTCAAACCAAAAGATGAAAGGTTAATATTGGCAGCCCAAGATAGTTGGCTACGTACACAGTTTACAAAGTCCATTGACCATGTTGGAGAAACAGACAAATGTAGGTTTGTAAAACAGATTTGGAAATAATCCACAATTTGCTCCTGGTTGTGATTTACTAATAGCAGAAGGACTGTATACTGAAAGACATAATAATGTGACAAGGCTATTGCACTGGGGATTGTGCAAACAGTATAATAATGAAGTAGGTGAAAAACACTGGAAACATAAGCCACAAACCATCATGGAAAATGATGAAGTCTACGTCACATGGAATCACCCATTATCAACAGTTCAAAAGACAGATGCAAGAAAAACAGATATAGTGGTCCTGAAATGAAGACAAAAGTAGCATTGATCATTGAAATTGCTACACACAGTGACTACAGTATCTTGCATACAGAGAGACACAGAGTCATAAAATATCAGGATTTGCAGGCAGAAACAAGAGCAATGTGGAAGAAAGATAGCCAGAGTGTGCCAATAGTAGTTGGAGCAACAAGCCTTATAAAAAATAATCTACAATTGTATTTAGATGTGTTACCATTATATGTAACTCCATATGAATTGTAGACAATACTAATTTCATGAACTTTAATCATACTTTGATTAAGGAATGGGGTCCATTCCCATCATGGTATCAGAAACCCAAAAGATTTGGAGAAATTAAAAAGAGATTCACTGAAGAACCAGTTAGCCACAGCAGTGCTCTTGAGAGACTCAAACTCTCGTAATGGAATGGGCCATAAAGCTTTTCCCTATTCGTACTTGAGGATGAGCTGACTACAGAAATCTGGAGTACCTTGGCTTGAATCAGAGACCAGTGTTGGGTGGTCAAGATGATGAAGCAAGCAAGCAAGAATGTGAAGGCGAGAAATGAATGACTGAACTGTGAAATGTCATTTCCATACGATGCACTTTAGATATGAGAACTGTGCTTCTGCAAGAAGGGAGAGGCTGGAAGTTTGTGGATTGTGTTAAACTTGTGGAAGGACTCTGAAGTATAATTCACATTTAGTCATTAATGTTTAGAAAGATAGAGAAGGAACTGAAGATGTAACTGTAAGTAAAACCTTTATTTTTTCTTAGTAAAATGTGAATAATACATTTCTTGAAGTTAACTGCATGTTACACTATAAAGTAGATCTGTACAATATGCAGAGATACTTTAAATGCCAGGTGGGGGTGCCTGGTGACTGCTGTTAATACCAGTGATGTTAAATAGGACAGTAATGTATCTGGGATTTTTACTGTAATTTGATAATGACTGGATTTCTTGTGGAAACTTGAATCAAGGGTAAAGGGCTGCATTCCTTGGGAATGTAGCCTGATGCCAGTGCTGTGCCAGGTGCAGGCATCTGTCCTGTGCCCACCATAATGTTGTGATTTTGGGGTGCTAAGGGGAAGAGGTTGAAGTGAACTCATCTGCATGTATTAAACTATGGTGGTTCCTTTGGCGTTATTCTTGCAGGCGGAAAGATGCACTAAGATCTTGTAAAATAAGAGTTTGAGCTGAGCTATGTCATGTAATTGCAGAACCATTTGCTGTATTTTTTTATCTAACAGCGGAGCACTGCAATTCCAGACAGACTGCCTGAAGATATAGGCAATTAATCAGGACATGACTGAACCGTGAACTTTGAATCATCTGCATTGGGAAACACTAAACTTAGTACTTAAGTGGAGACATGACAAATAGTTAAGTAAAAATAGACGAAGTCTGATGCACTGAACGGAATTCAAGCAGATACATTCCTAGTAACATCAATCATTTCAGTATAAATCACAATAATGCAAAGTCTGTTCATTTAATGGCAGCCACAGCACTCTTTCTTAAGGCTAAAAGTCATTTAGCTTAAAGTTTGCAAGCTGTTTTTCACTTTGAGATGGCACAAGAATGGATGGTGTGGGTGCTAGATGGCGTGCTCTTAAATGTGTTTTCAGCATGATTAAATCTGTGCATGTATCAAGGTGTAGGTTATCTTTTTTGGAAAGTGTATGTAGCTGTGTGTTTATTATGAAATAAAAAGATGCTTGTCTTGATTAATCTCTGTACTCCTCCCTTATCAGACCCACTGAGTACAATTCCCCTTCGGCATGCACCTTGCCAAGCACATGCAGCAGTTGGAGACACCATAGAGGTTCCTGACCAGGAACAGTCAGGGTCTCAAACACCTGTCCTGTACAGATAGGCTAAACGCCCTGTCCCTCTACTCAGTCTCATACAGACTGCTCAGAGGTGACCTGTGTTTGACATACAAGCCATCTCAGACTCAGCCTTGATGGAGTTGCTGCATATCTGTAAGTCAAACTCCATTCGCGCAACCCACACGCAAGGTCTCAGCCTGGTCTGTGACATTAATAGAACTTGTTGGCAGGATAGATTTGTGTCCCAATGACTCCCCCATCTGTGGAATAGACTTCCTCCCCATGTCAAGCAGAGTACCTCACTAATGCTCTTTAAGAGAAACCTGGATGACTGGATGGGAAACAGAAAATATACCCCTGGGATCCCACCTGTGTCCCTGCTGGACAGGGAAAACAGGTGCTGACTTTGGGGGAACATGGGTGAAATTATTGACTAGGCTTATAAGGGCCTCCTGGCCAATATCCTAATATCGTCCTATGAGCCTATGAACCTGTGATTGATTTCATCATGGAGAAAGAATGGTGGGAACTGATCATTGTTGAGCTGATCCCACCAAAGCCTGACAAGCACATGAGTAGATTTCAGTAAGATGTAGCAGAGAAACCCTAGATATTCTGAAAAAGTTACCACAGAATGATTTACATAGACAGATTCACAGGTGGCAACAGTGAATATCATCACTTTGCTGTCCATAAGGCTTTTGCATAATGTAGCATATGGAGCAGTAAGACCAACAGGGTCAGGTATATTTATTGGGAAACAGGCCTGACGTAGGCTGTGCAGATTTAAGGAACATTTCAAGGCAGCCTGTACCAAAGCCACATGTGATCGTTCCTTCATATTTGGGCCCCAGGTGAAGGACTTTTGCTAAATGCAAGCAAGAAGGCTAGACACTTGAAGGTGGTAGGGTAATTTTTGTAGCTCCTTGTACAAAAATACCAGTAAACCCAGTTAGAGCATTGTTTTATAGAACCTTCCATGTAAAGAATGAATTTCTTCAATGGATACCATCCTAGAGACAGAGATTGTTAGCAAAGCCAGGGTTTCTGTGGTGCTTCATCTAAAAGTCAACATCATCACTCCTGAGAGACTTGCCCAACTGACAGGCTGTAGAGAGAGTCTGGAGTTGCATATCAGAGCACTTAAATGTGAGGCTAGCCATCGTGTATCAGGCATGATAAGTGAATCAAGGAGACTGTAGCCAGAGGCTACAGTTTTTAGAAACCCCAGTGCCACTCACCCATTACCAGACATCTTACTCCAATAAAAGATTGGTGGCAGTACACTAAAGGTTGCAAGCTTCTTATAAAAAAGAGCCATCCAGGAGTTCCAAGCAGACCACATATGATCCAAATTTTACCCAAGGTTCTTTTTAGGTCTTAAGAAGATGCAGAACCTCAGGCCATTACTGGATCTCTGTTACTTAAACCTCTATTTGTGAAAAATGACATTCTTTATGTCCTCAGAGCAATCAGTCCTTCCATACTTACAGGAAGGAGATTGGATGTGCTGTTTGGACCTTCAAGATGCTTCTATGCCTATCAGTGTAGCAATGGTATCCAGGATGTTCTTTCACTTTTGAGTGGAAGCCAATCATTACCATTTCAGAAGCGTGCCCTTTGACCTTACCAAAGCCTCCAGGGCGTTCACTAAATGCAAAGCAGTGGTAAAAGGTCACCTGATACTGCAGGGAATCTGAGTCTTCCCCTATCTGCATGACTGCTTTTAACTGTCATTTCAGAAGAGTCTCTTGTACGAGCATGGTATTATTTAGGTAAGCTATACATGTCCTTGGTATTCACAGTGAACATTACAAAGTCAGAGATGGAAACATCACAAAATCTGGTATTCATTGGCTGCCACTTGGACAACAGACTGAAATTTGCCAGCCTTTCACATTCAGGACTTCTACCAATCCAAGCCTCTGTCAAACTTCTGTTACAAAAATGGGCAGCATCAGCAGCGCTCATTTTATGGGCCCTATGTCTAATGGCAACAGTTTTGTCCATATCACCTTTGGCCAGATACCACACTAAATGTAAAGTTCTCAGCTGCACAGTCTCATGGAATATCTGATCTGAATTTCAAAAGTGAAACCTGTGCGAAACCAACATCATCTTCATAACCCCGTTTTGGCTCCGTTTAGTTTTCCCTGTGTGTCCTCGCACTCTAAGGAGAATCCTTCCTTCTAGTCCCTTATCCAGGATTGCTGTGACACCTGCCCATCAAGCCTCATCTCTACATTCAGGCCCTCAAATTAATTGCATGTTTTTTTCAAATTACAGTAATGGCCAGGGACCGTGTTTACCTGCAAAGGTTGTTCAGAAACTTAGTGCAGTACAAAAGCCATCTGCTAGAAAACTTTACAAAGACAAGTGGTACAGATTCTTCTTGTGGGTACAGGACTAAGACTAGATTCTTTCACAGCACCTATTCCTGCAGTTCATTTTATGGATGAATTTTTTAACAAGGGTTCCATTTTTTACACAATAAAAGGCAATCTTCAACTTTTGTTGAAGTTCTAACCACACCTTGCTAGCTTCTCAAAGAGTTTGCAAAGCCTTCTTCAATGGATCTTTTTTAATAAGACCCCCATGCAAAGATCCAATGTCTCTGTGTAATTATAACTTTATTTTGGAAGAACTAATAGCACCACACTTTGAACTGTCTGTAAAGATAGACCTGAGATACCTCTCTTCGAATATTTTGTTTTTAGTATCCATTTCTTCAGTCAGGAGAGTTTCTGAACGTCATGCCCTGTTATATGTCTCCATGTACAGTATAGTCTTCCATAAAAATAGTTACTGTTAGGGCTAAACCAGCCTTCATACCAAAGGTAGCAGATGATGCCAACCTCAACAATCTCTAAATATTCTGGCCTTCTTCCTTCAGTATTCCGTTAAAGAATAATATAAACTTAACTCTCCAGACGTGCTCAGGCAGTTACGATTTTAGTTGAATCACACTCAACATATAAGAAATGACTAATAACTCCTAACATCATTTGTGCCAAACAGACTGGGACAGAAGGTAACAAAAGTTATATTGTTCTGATGGTTGTCTGAATGTATTTTGTACTGTTACTCATTTAGACATAAGCGACTTCCAGGTAAACCCAGAGCCCACATTACAAGATCCAAGCTTACATCTTTAGCTTATTTTTGGAACTTGGCAGCAGATAACATATACACTGCCGTGCCACTGACTTCACTGCTCAATTTTGCAAGGCAGGCACTATAAGCTGAATCTGATCTCAAAGTGTAGAGCCTTTTTAAGGACCATTGTCCTTTGTGGTGTTCTGTCATTGATCCATACAAGCTGTACTGCTGGGGACTTGGTGCTATAGCTGCAATGTATGGACTGGATCAGGTAAGTCTCAAAAGTTTTATACTTAATGTAATGATAGAGCATTTTGATCTCTGTCCATACACTACAAAATAACTGCCCACCTTCCACTTGCCTAAAATTTATCATCTCCACACTGACCTAGAGCATGTTACAGAGGTCTGTAGGCTTTGTTATATGTTAGGATGACATATATCTTTTTCCATACATATGAGTTTAGTACCTTTATGCACTGCAAACTCAATCAAGAGAGAATAGGAGGAGAGATGTTTATAGTAATGAAGAGATAAGCTTGAGCTTGTGAAAGATTCCCAAGGATGCGCTACCAGTCCTACAGCTGCAGTGTACAGACATGGATGAAGAAGATTTATAGAACATAGTAGTTCATTAAAGTGCTGTGCACATGCCCAGCAGTATTCACCCTTGGCAAGAGCTGAATATGCAGAGCCACTGTTGCATTAGTCAGTTATCTGTGTAGTGTTTGGATTATTACATTCAAGTTGTTTTGGGATTTTTGTGGTTACCATTCCTGCACTATGTAAACATAGAAGCAATAATATTTAATTAGGCTTATTAACCTCAGTATGAGTTTTGGCATTGTAAATGACCTGTCAGAAATCTCTACGGATGTTCTGTGGCCGTCACAACTTTAGTTGCAAGTGCATAGCTAATAATACTATTTTGGTGTATCAAAGTCCAAGTGTAAAATCAGTGTGAATAGATGAATGTTTGGATCCTGCATAGGGTCAGACTGAAGCAATACTTAAGGGGATGAAGATAAAAGCACTTCTGTGTGATCCTGTATTGTAGGTTATTTTAGGTCCATTTTAAGCCAGAGCATATCACAAGGGCTTCTTATGTCAGTAGAAAGAAAAGAATGAATTGCTTTTGATGATCATATTATCTCAGTGGCTTAGTTGCTTATATGGGCAGGATGTAGCTGATTGGGAACCAGATGCTGTCACCTTTCAGATGGTTGTCTGGTCTCTTAGCTTGTATAATGATGTAGGTTATTGAAGTGGAGGGAGGTAGGGAAATCGTTGGACTTAGGCAGCGGCACAGTAATTGACTGATCTGTGATAGACAAGGATATCTTGCTGAATAATATAGGAGATTTCGAGGGCGGGGTCATGGGAAATTTCATTGCAGATGTCTGATACATAGTCAAGCTTAACATAGCAAGTATATTCACTGTCTGATGTTGGCTTTGTCTGTGGATGTACTCTTTAATCTGTTTCATTAATGTCTTTCTTGTTCCCTCCACAGGTTGGAGTAAGACAGCTGTATGTACAGATTGACTTTTTAGTCATGTAATAGAAATTTGCAGTTTTAATTTTTGGACCAAAGAAACTGGTACTTAGGATCTAGAAAACACTTTCCCATGTATGTCGAACTAAAATGCCATAATTATGCATTGGGACCAAGCAAAGACGTATTCCTCCCATCGCCACTTCATGGAAGAGTTATCAAGTAATACAGCTGTATCTGTGTACATCAAAACACCGAACCATTAACGATATCTGTGGCTTAAAAGGCTATGGATTTATTTTCTGTAGGTAATTTGTTTAAATATGCCACCTTTATTTGGTTTTGTGGAAAAGTGATTTTTTTTTTTTTATCTGTAGGCCATACTCATATTGCCATGTTTGTTACAGCTGCTGAGGAACTTTCCCACAGAAATTATGTAGTTTGCATTAAAGGCATACTTTGTAAATATTTGGTGCAGTTGTTGACATCTTGCAAAATAACTGTTTATTAAACTGTTTGTACTTTGCAAACTTAGTGAATCAAACCATATTGGGTTTCAAAGTGCCTTTGCATTGTAAATCATTTAGCAGTATATGCTGTAAGCGTACTAATGGCCATCACGATTTCTTTTGATTTTATAGCCAGTGGAGTACATTTATGTAATGTCAACATTACCTTTTCAACTTTTGTGAAAGTAAAATCGAAGTGTGCCAGCCATATACATTACACAGACTGGGTAGGAACCCTTTCAAAGAACAGATACTAGTACATTGTAGGTTGTTACTAAGTAATGTTTGTGGACAGATTTAGACAGTTTAATAATCACTTTCAGTTTGGTTCAGTATTCTGACTAAAATGCATTTTAGAATATTTGTATAGTATAAATGCATGTAAAATATTCGGTTAAGACTTGTGCAGCAGTAAGTAACAGAAATATTTAAAAGGTATGATTTTATATTTGGAGCCCATTTATTGCATTTAATGTTGAAATAACAGAAAAAAAACATTAAGATTAAGTGAGCTTGCACTTCAGTGATACATATTTAAAAAAGCTAATCACAAATTGCCATTCATCTTTAAATGTGATTCTACTACATTTCATATCAAAAATATTTTAGTAGTAATTATAGCATTCATCTTCATATGTTTACAGACCGGGAAGCAAGTAACTTTTCTTTTGCCACTCAGGATAGTAAATACAGGAGTTTCAAATGTGGAATTTATAATTGTGGGCATTGTAGCTGATATTATTTATACTGGAATGTAAGCATATGTAGCAGTGTTAAGGGAAGAGGCAGAGTACAGCACACAAGGTTGCTGCTGTCTCCAGCACATTGCATAAATCTGAAAGTTGAAAAATTACTTACTGATGTATTATTTCCTGTAGCTTTGGACTGAAGCAAACACACACACCCTTAGCATGATTCATACACGACATGTATCTTTTCAGTTTGTCATATTGTTATCCAAGGAGTTTTAGCAACTTTTGCCTGTTTTAATGATAATAGATTCAGGATATACCAGAATGATGCTGCAAGCAGCATCAGGTCAGGAGATAGTTTGTGTACCTTAGATGAATCTACTACAAATGTTGCACAACAACGGGTGGCAAGCAATATTATTAATATATTTGAATGTCACAAGACCACTGCATTCATCTTCATCATTTGAAAACAGTACTCAACAAATACTGTTTTCACTTCACTAGTGCTGCTTATTGGTTTTAAATTTTGAGATGAGCAGTGCCAAAGTGTGGTTTTAGGATCTGTTCCCTTGTATTTGAGTATTAAAAACAAAAACAGGATGACTCCATGGGTGTATATTCTGCAGGGCTAAAATGAGTATTTTGGCATCAATCCCTTCTTTAAAGTAAATGGCAACATCTCAAATTTGTCCATGTTTTGTAGAGGTATAATGGTGCTCCTTTCCTACTGTAGCATTAAATGATGATGTAGAAATGGATGTGAAACACAACATTATTAAGCAAATGTCATTTTTAATTAAGAAGAAAGAAATCCAAAAATTGCAAAAGCCAGTGAAAATTTATGTGGAACTTGGTAATTGTGTAAATTTATATTCCAAAAATCTGTTGCTATTTTATTTTAATGTAAATAATTTTTAAATGTACTTTATAAAGTTATATATTACAATTCAGCCTTTGTATAAAAGTATTTGCTGAGGGAGAAATGCCTGGAAAACTTCAAACAGAAGAATAATATACAAGTTTAGAAGTATAGTTCTTGTCTACATCATTTGAAAACAGTACTCAACAAATACTGTTTTCACTTCACTAGTGCTGCTTATTGGTTTTAAATTTTGAGACTAGCAGTCCCAGATTGTAGTTTCAGAATCTGTTCCCTGTATTTGATTATTAAAGGCAAAAACAGTATGATTCCATGCATGCATATTGTGCAAGGTTAAAACGAGTATTGTGGCATCTATCTCTTCTTTAAAGTAAATGGCAACATCTCAAATTTGTCCATATTTTGTAGAGGTATAATGGTGCTCCTTTCATCTGTAGCATTAAATTCTGATGTGGAAATGGATATGAAATACAACATTATTAAGCAAATGTAATTTTTAATTAAGACGAAAGAAAGCCAAAACTTGCAAAATCCAGTGAAAATTCATGTGAAACTTGGTAAATGTGTAAATTTATATTCCAAAACATCTGTTGCTATTTTATTGTAGTGTAGATAATTTTTAAACGTAGTTTATAAAATTATACATTGCAATTCAGCCTTTGTATAAAAGTATTTGCTGAGGGGGAAATGTCTGGAAACTTTCAAATAGAATAATAATGTACAAGTTTAGAAGTATAGTTCTCGTTATCCATGAGTAGTTCTGGGCTTGTACTGGTATCAGTGTATTATTATATGGAGGACTGTAATAAAATGTTTGCTTTGTGTTAGAATGTCTGTTACATGATAGCACCTGGTGATGATGGGTTTGAAGTGATGTTGATAAGTTAAAATTCTGTGGTATAAACATTCTAGCAAACCATTTGAAAACTATTTGATTCTGAGTGCTTAGACACATGTTGTGGTACCATCTTTTTTCAAGGTTTACGAAGTTAATGCTATTTTTTTTTTTTTTTTTGTATTTTAATCATTATTATACCTAGAAGGATAAATTAGAGAGTAAGAAAGCCAGAGGCATCAAAACAGTAAAACAAAGAGCTCTTAAATATTGGTCAGTAGGGCCATTTACTGGAATGTGCCTTGTTTTTATGTACGTGTTGGATTCTGCAGAGTTTTGTGATTATAGTAGTAAGCCATTTTTATGTTGTATACACAACTGACACCGGAATGAACTTCTTACTTATCTCTTTACTTCTGATTTTGCTTTGAAGTTTTATAGTATTGTTAGTAAGATTTGTGATGATATTTCAGCATGTCTCTCAACTGCGTTTGATTTAGACATAGCAGTATAATTTTTTACCCTCAAATTTAGTCTTGCTCACCCTAGTTTGTTGAGGTGATCCTCATAAAGTCAGACCTTTTATATGAGTCCATACCCTATTAAATAAATAAACTAAGCGTATTCAAAGACTTCTTTCCTTTAACTATATAGAATCTGTAATAAAGACCTTCTGTTTTGAAAAGTAAGAAAGCACTCCTCTTTCTGACCCTCTGCTATGATTTGTAATGCTGAAAGACTGAGAGGTATGTATTACAGTGACCTTGTTTTCACTGTAGCGGATGGGTTTTTATGGTCCCTTGAGGGCACTTTATGCAGACAAATGGTGTTACATTAGCATTGAACAGTAATGATAAATATTTCTTGAACTGTAATTGGCTGCATGCTTTACATGTGCTAAAACAGTACAGCTACAATGAGCAAGGCATTGGGGTATAAAGATGGATATATTAGCATGGTTCCTCAGACTATCTCATTGCCATCTGTCGGACTGTTCACTGTTTTGGTTATTGGTACCTTTGCTATGTCATTTATCCAGATAAGTGCCCTATTGGAGAACTTTGCTTTTTATTTTATTATATATTGTGAAAGTCATAGATGTCAGCTAGGAGGAATAAGTGTGAGAGCTGTAGGCAGATTCTGTACACAAGTGTCTTTTTTTGCCTAGGCCTGGAACATCTTGCTCTGTCTGTCAGTCATTCATTCCAAAAAATCTTAGGTCTAGGCTTTCTATTGTCAGTACCTTTCTCGTGAACCAGTGTCTAAAATGCTTGGCCAGTCCAAGATGGCTGACTGTACATCCTCAGACGTCCCCTGCTGCTGAAGAAGAAATGTAAGAGGCCTCATTTGGTTTGATTCTGCAGTCCAGTGTTTATGACTCCAGCATACCCTCTGAGTTTGAAGAACCTACAGTACAAAAGGCTAATTCTCAGTTGTCTGCTGCTGAGACCCCATTGGAGGCCAGTGTGGCTCCTGAGGCCTTGCAGACTGCCGGTAAGTCCAAGGGATCTCATGGCGTTCCACAAATTTTAGTTATGAAAAAGATCTCTGGCTCTCTAATAGAGAGCTGACATGGTTTTGAACCACCACGTCGCATCCAGGTGGATGTCATGCCCAAAAAAAAAAAAATAAGACTAAGCATGTGGCCCTCCCCTCAGCAGCTAGAAAGAAGGAGTGGATGGACTTCCCACAATGGTTGTTCAAAGCTACTATGTCTTTTAAACCTCACTCATTTGGGTCACTGCAACCACAGGCTACTCCTGTAAAATCTGCCCTGGTTTCCTTTTTCTCAGATGAAGAGCAGGACTATGACATTGACCATTATGTGGACTATTCCTCTCAGCTGCATTCTTCAGGGCAAATATCTTCCAAAGAAGGGGACTCCTGCTCACCTGATTCACATATTGAGGAGGCTTCCTTTGAGGAGACTGTACAGAACATGATGAAACGCCTTGATTGACAATCCACACAGATCTGTGATGTTCAGAAGAGGTGTTATACCCTCTTCAAGATAGTACCCCTGCCCCTTATCCAATCCCACCTGTCCTTGAGAGTTTCTGCATTTGATTTTTAACCACAAGCTCCTAAGAGATCAGACAGGTTTTATAAGGTCTCTGATGACCTTAACTGTCTACATAGGAATCCACTGGCAGACCCTTCTGTAGCCTCTCTCTCTTCAGATAAGATAAGATAAGGTTCTCCTCAGTCCTAATGCCCTACCTACTGGCAAAGATAGTAGGGCTATGGATAGATGTGGGAGGAAGGTTGCACCTCTGCTACCCTTGCCTTTAGGGCAATTAATTACCAGACTCAAGTGACTGAGAATTTGATTTGTATTTTAACTCTTTAAGCAAATGTCTTGGATCCTTCAATAGCAGACCCTAAGCATCAAATGCAGCACTTACTTTTGCAGGCCACTCAGATTTCCATACACAGCATTAAGTGCAGTTGCAATGCCATGGATGCTTCTTCTAGGGCAGCTACCATGGGATCTGTTATCTGCAGCTACCGTGGGATCTGTTATCTGAAAATGTGCATGGTTTCACAGTCAGCCTGGACCTGAGGATTTAAAATTAAAACTTCTAAATTTGCCTTTGGACAAAGACTTACTGTTTGGCTCTTGGGTAGGCTGTTTGTTCAAAACTCTCCAAGAGCAAGGTAAGGCCAGGAAAGACTGTAGACAGATCCTACTCTCGTCACTTCCTATATACCATAGGAACTACCCAGCTAAATCTACCTCCTTCATTAGAAAGGATCCTAGGATAGTTCAGAAATGAATTAAAAAGCTCCTAGGAAAAGATTCTCTGAAAAATACCAAAGAGAACCTCCAGCTGGCATCCCACTCATTGGGGGCAAAAACCTGTGATTATCCCTGCAGCTTCTCTTCCCCAGTCCTCAACCACATTACCCCTCTTTCTCAAAGACTGTTGCTGTCCCTGGCCAAGTGGGAAGCTATTATCCCAGACAAGTGAGTCCTGTCCATCATCAGGGACAGTTATGCCATGTCCTGAGAAAACATTCACCCTCTAAGAGGCATGCTATTACCTCCTTAAAACTATACATCCCTTCTTGACTCCCATTGTTCAAGACCTCTTGAATAAGGGTGCCATAAAGCAAGTCTCCAAAGAACTCATGGGAAAAGGGTTTATTTCCAGGATTTTTCTAGTCCCAAAAAAAGAAGGGCCGTAGAGAACCATCCTAGACTTGACTATCCTGAACATTTACCTGAAGGAATCATCTTTCAAAATGCTCTTTCTTCTGACTCTTCTAGCTTTCATCCGGGTGGGAACAGGCTTTCTTACTGTCATTAAAGCTGAAAGATGCCTCCCTGCACATTCACATCCACCCTTCTTTCAGAAAATTCCTCCATTTTTACTCTGGCTTCTCACATTTACAGTTTAGTGCTCTGGCTTTTGGTCTTTCCACAGTGAAAGGAGTGTTCTAATGCCTGTAGTAGCTTTCTCTTGCACTCAAGGAATTCTAATTTTCCCATACCTGGACAACCTTCTGATGCAGGCTTTTTCCCCAGAAAATAATTTTCAGCATCTTCAATTCACCCTCCATCTTCTGACGGGTCTAGATTTTACTATAAACTACAAAAAAAAAAAAAAAATCATACATTGTTCCTACACGGGACCTCATGTTTCTGGAATGCAGACTGAACACAAAGAAAATCCATGCCTTCCTTTCCAACCAGAAGGGTCTCAGTCTGTCCACTTAGTTCCAAGGTCTCTCATGCACAACCCATTGCTTTGCAAGGAAGATGCTATGGATATTGGGATCGATTGCAGCCACCATTCCTATGCTCCCCAGGACAAACTGTATAGGTTCATAGATTCATAGGATGACACTAGGCTATTGACCCTTATAAACCTAGCCAGGAATTTTGCCCATGTTCCCACAAAGTCATCACCTGTACATGAGGAAAATCCAGTGGTACCTGAAATCTATGTGGTCCCTGCACTGCCACCCCTTGGACACCTGATTCCCCTTCTCCCTTGTCTCAAAAAGGAGCTATTTTGGTGGAAGGCACTGGTTATTTTCAACCCAGGATTACCTTTCACACCTCCTCCTCCTCTTTAACAGGTCCACATAGATGATTCTCATGAGGCACGAGTGGCATGGACAGGATCACACAATGTGCAGGGATTGTGGCAATCCCAGCTGCTGAAAGAACACATCAACGTGAAAGAAATTGGTACATAAAACAGGGAAACACCAGGTCTTACCAGCTTTGCAGTTTAGCACAGGAGGCATGGAACTTGGCAGCACAGTTGACCATCACACTCGCAGCCACAAACACTTCTTCTCCGGACATTGTGCTACCAAACTGCTTAAGTCACTCCCTGGAGGACCCTCACAAGTGGACTTTGAACAGACAGGTCTTTCACAATATCACATTTGAATGTGTCACTCCTCAGATTGAGCTCTTTGCTTCACCAGGCAACCATCAGTTCCCGCATTTCTGTACCAGGGACCCTTGTCCCACAGCCTGAAGGACACACGCTATCTCTTTCCATTGGACAGCGAAGTTCCACTATGCCTTCACTTCCATTATTCCCAGATAATGAAACTACCTTCAGATTACATAATGTCCTTAACATGAATGATATGGCTCATTTGGAGCTGCCTAATATGTTCATATGCTATCAAACTTGAATTTGATAAATCTGGCCATTTTAGTGTTAGCTGGAATGGTAAAGTTATAATGACTTGGTCATTCTTACATGTTGCTTCACTCATTGGATTCTACAAAGCTTATTCTGATAGTATTGTGGAAGAATTTAAAGCATAGGATTGATAAGGATCTGTGTTTTCTTCTAGCTTACAAGATAATTGTCATTTCTACAAACAGAGTACCCTAGTTGGAACATAACTTTGACTTGAGTGATAAACAATAAAAAAGCTGTATTGGGCAGTATATAAGAAGTTTCTGTCTTAAATTTTAAGAGGTATCAAACAGTTACATCTAGTTTTGAAAAAAATTGAGGAAGACCAAAACAGAATATGAAGACAGAATTGCAGCATACTCATTGGATAACAAATTACATTCTTCAAATATCTCCAATATTATAGCAGAGATGCATGTAATAATATTATACTATTAATGGGACAATAATGTGATTACTGACAAGTGGACTGTAAAAAAATGACAGTTCATTTAGTAATAGAAAATGATTATGTAGAATTAAACTCCTACAGCAACCACAAGTGTCCAAAAATACTGAAGATATAGTTCTGGTGGTATTAAATGCTATAAAGGCAGATGGCGATACAAGTCCAGATGGCCTTAATTGGGCATTTTTTATGTAACTTCAAAGAATGCATTGCTCCTTGTCTAACATTTCCTTTTCAGCTAAACTTTTAGTGCACATACACCAGAGGTATAGAAGGAGGCTATAATGGTACTATTCTGAAAAATGGGGATTTAAATAAGGTAAAGAAGTGTAAACCAATTACTGTGCCAGGCATTATTGGTAAATGCCATGAGAGAGTACTTTGGGGATTGTTCTTGAATTATTTTAAACAACTAATTGGTATCAACCAACATGAGTTTCTTCATGTCTGTTATTGTCTTTTAAACAACTAACTGATGTCAACCAACATGAGTTCTTTAATGTCTATTTTTGTCTAAGCAATGCATATAATTATTGGTAGTTTTAGATTATTGTATCTCAGCTGATGTGATATATCTGAATTTACTGATGGCTTTTGATGCCATACCAATATTCATATATATTTCCTGCACCTTTTAAATACAGGTTTGATTATTTTGTCTTATGATGGGATCTCTCATTGACAATATGGCAGTAAATGCCGAATAAGGATCTGTAATATTCTTTCTACCCAAAGAACAAATTAACAAAAGAGTCCCAGTGGGATCTGTCTCAAGGCCTTTTTATTCAACATTTTCCATATTTGAACAGAGTATGGATTGATAAATATGCAGACAAGAACAAGATAGCTTGTGTTGTCACTAGTCTAATAGGCACATGAAAGTTATAGGAGTATATGGACTCTCTGCACTCATGGTCCCTAAGGAACAGTGTGCATTTTAACACCAAAATGCACAGTAGTACACTTTTGGAGCTTAAGTATTGAATATTCAGTAGTCATCTAGTGATCAGATAATACATGTGTCTGGATATGTTAAGGATGTTGTAATTACTGAAGCTTGACATCAGTGTGATCATCACATTAAGAAAGAATAATATTATTATGAGAGAGATTCCCTACATAGTTGTTTCAGGGTAACCTAAAATACTACAGACTTTATTAAGGTCATTAGATAGACAGCACATGGAGTATTTACAAGTTTTGTGGGTACAATATAGCTTTTCTTAGAAATGTGAACAAATTAAAAATATTTACAACAAAAAAGTTGTGTCACTGAAAAGAGTTTTAGCTACCAAAAAAGGTTTGTCAAACTAAACTTGCATTCAGTAAGATGCAGGCTTATCAGAGGTGACTTGATTCTGGCATGCAAATGTCTGCACATTACAAAATCATTACTATTATTGGGGGTAACCTTTGTGTCCTATTAGATGGCAACTAGAAATAATTTGCTGCTAGACTTTGTATTTGTTCTTCCTTAATTAAGAACATTATTTTCCTTCCAAAGTAGCTCATTTATGGAAATGGATAGCAGTATTAATAAGGAAAGCAATGAGCTTATAAAATGTCAAGATACAATAGTGTTGGTTTGGTCCAAAGAGCTTATGAAGACAATTATTCAAGGATGCAAAGTCCAAGATGAACAATTTTGGTCTTGTGGTTGTTTTAAGTACTTTGTTACAATATACAAGTAATATCAAAACTTTGAAAAAAAACGTTCAGAATTACATCACTTAGTACTACATGTTGTAGTTTGTAAGGAGTATCATTCTGTCCTACTTGACACGGATACATATCTGGCTGTCCCCAGAAAGTAAACTCTTCTCTCCTTAATCTGTTTGACAGTTTTATTTCAGAGCTTCTCTTTCCCACCACCAGAATATCCTTCTTTTGATGCATTATTTGTATAAGATCAGACTTGTTTTTATTAGTGTACTGTGATCTGAAGCATAATTCTAAAACAGTATATTGAAATGAACATGTACAGTTTTTCATAATTCTGTATTTTCTTAAGTAGCTTCTAATGAAACTGATATATAATTTTCTTCAGGACAACTTGCTTGTAATCCAGTGTTGACAAACATATCCGTGTCCGTATTTTGTCATATTATTTTATGTTATCTCTAAGTATAAAATACCCAGTCATAAGTATATCAGAGAGGATCAGAAACACAAAGTTAACACATGGAGCAAAAAAGACGTTTACAACCAGTGGACCCCATGAATCAGTGTAGCATTAAGGTGCTGTGCTGTAATCTAGTTTCATTTTCACAATGACTGAACAGATACAGAGAAAAACTTTGCTTTGGACTTTATTGGAGATCCACAGCTGACAAACTGCAGTTGTAGATACTATTCCTGATGGCCAAGAATTTTGTTACCATACAGAATAATGCAAACCTGCAGTAATTAAATTTAATAAAGCAAAAATCAGGCCTACATCTGTGGAAAAGAAGGATAAAGCCCTGATTACTGGCCAGGCAACCTGAGTTTGATTGGCAACTTATGCATTGAATATGTAGGCGGTGAGGATGATTATATCTGTCTTGGATGGGTGGGGACCACACTGGTCAGAGATGTCATTAATCCCTTGTGGTGGCTGGAGCTCAGATTGAAAATGATGGCCAGGCTCGGTGTGTGGAAGGGCTAGGAGGTAGGCTGCTCTACGGGCCTAGTGTGAGTGTATCTTCAAGCCATTCCTCATTGCCCTCCTAGCGGAATAGCATGACGTCTGCATGCTTGGAGGAGTGGGAGGGCCAGGGATAGTTGACAGGCTGCCACGTAAATGAAGATTTCTGGTACCATGCCTCATATCCCACTTTAGAATCTCTCATTCCTTACTTATTATGATTGTGCACCATAAGGTTGACTCCCAAATATGTCAGGGTGTCTTCCTGGCACTAGGGTCATGCTGGGGACAGCCTTGTAGAAGCAGTTTGTTGGATCCAAGGGTACTGTGGACCCAATCACCAGGAAAACAGCCAGAGGACTAAGTGGGGCTAGGGGATTTGAGGGAAATAAATAAGCAAAGATCAGTCAGTGCAACACTGTTGGTATGTGTATTACTTTCCTGCTCTTACAGCGAATTTTATGTAGTGAAAAACATCTAAAAGTCTTATTACTTCAGCTCATTTTAGGCCCACAACATCTGACCACATTCTACATCTAATTTCTTCTTCAAAGTAGCAGTTTTTGATTAGACAGAGATGCCACAAATATTTAAATAATGAAATATAAATTGCACAAGAAAGTGACTCAGAAATGTCCCAAGCAGAAAAATCCAATGCCTGTATGTTTTCATCCTAGACTTTATGAATAGGGAAGTCATACGGACCCGAAAAAGTGTAGTCGTACACTTTTCCCTTTGACTCTAGGCCCCATAACCCTGGTGTTTGACTTTGTTGTTTTTACAGTTGCAAAATATTTTTGTCCACATTTTATTGATACATTTAGATTTGTTTCACAGACTGTCAATATACAGATGACAACCCAGATATGCAGTCATTTACAATTCAGGAACTGTATATCATCACCATTGGTGTTAATTGAAGACTTTTTTGCTAGAACAGGGTACTATTACAAGGGCACGAATACACATCTAGTAGAGTGAAGCCAAAGAATCTTCAGTCATGTGCTACTATGTTGAATACCTCACATAACTTTTTATCAAAGAACACTTAGAGTAGAGAGATAAAGTATTGTCAAAGCATTTACGTTACAGAGTTGCTAGTCACAAGCAAAATACATTACTGCACATATTCATTTTGTTGACATTCTGATTAATACAGTCACTGTAAAAAATGTGCCCTTGATTTGTTTGGTATTCTGATTAATACAGCCAGTTAAAATGTGCACTTGAGGTTTTTCAATTGCTTCTGTTTTTAACAGTTTTCACTTATAGATGGAAACTGTTAAAAAGTTTTTTTTTTTTTTGGAGCTCTCTTAATTTATTAGAGATGTGCTGTGTTCCATTTTAAGGTTTATCTTTGTCTAATAATGTAAAGTTTGCATTTTATCTTGACTACACTGCTACAGTAAGCAAGCATAGTGCTAATGTAGAACATTGGACCTCACTAGTGCATTTGTGTGGTAATGTACCTCGACATCTGTTGCTGCTGTAACATTCTGACAGATTCTGGTGGAGTTTTTGGTTAATTATTTTTTAAGAGGGGCTTTCACCCACTCCTTTAATCCCATATTAACAAAAAGTTAGATTGGGGAAGTTAAGGGGCAGTAATCCCCTTTACAAATAGAAGAAAAGCAGCATTCATTCAGTGCAGTATGGAAACCAGCACTAATGGAGATCACTAGATCTTGTGTAATGACATCACTTGGTAGTATGAACTACCTCACATACACCCAACTCACTATGGCCCTCAGCATCCCAGTTTAATGAAAGACTACTTAGATCTTCTGACAAATTCATCTTACAAGTCAGAAAAGCAAACAACTTTTCTGGTGATTCTCTTTACTCCAATCTCATTGCCAGAACATGGAACTCAATCCCCCAAAACATACTTACCACACCAAATCACCCTACAGTTCAGATTTCTCCTCAAATCTCACTTATCTAATTCTTGGCTCTGTTCCTGCCTTATACCACCTGGCCTATTAATTTCCCTTGTTTCTGCCACCTTTATACCTTGTTGTCTGTGTATGTACCACTACTGTTTGAGCTTATGTACTGTATAATCTGTTATTTTGTTTGTTTGTTTGTGTCTTTTGGCTTTTTCCTGGTTAGAGGTCGCCACAGCGGAACTCCGGTCCGCTAATGATTGGCAGTAGATTTTTACGTGCTGGCTTGCCGGGCCTAACACACAACTTTCAACGAAGGAACGCCCATTCACACATGTCGCCACACAGAAGACGCTCTGAGAATCGAACGGGCAACGTCGAACTGTGAGGTGACAACGCTACAGCAGCACCACCACCGCAGCACATAATCTGTTATTTTGTTACAGTCTTTATTCTGTTTGGGCTTTTTCCCCGGGTCTTCCCTGAAAAAGGGCCTATGTTCATTCTGACTTTCCCGATCAACAAACATTAAATAAATAAATAAATAAATAAATAAATAAAATAAAGATTCAATGTTTTGCATAATCACCACAAACTCCATCACCCATAATTAATGATCTGAAGTAGGATATTCATTTGTCTGCAACCTGTGGGTTATGGATCCGATATCGGATCCGAACCGGCATGGTTTTCCAGCTATGGATCCAAGCTCCCCTCAGCTCCCATAATGCCCTGCTCTACCCTCATGACCTCAGATGGTGACTGGATTTGGGTTCTTTGCTCTCAGCTAAGTGCTTGTATTTTTACCTGTTAAAACAGAAAGTTTTAAATTTTTTGTGTATTTTTGTGTGAAAGATTAGGTTTCCCTCATTAATAGTTTTGGTTTGAGTTAAATTAAGTAATTTTTCCCTCCTCGCTGTTAGAGTGTGTGTGTAGGCCTGTGTGTCTTTTAAGTTACTTTAGTTTCTTTAGTAGCTTGTAGATTATGGCTGATCAGCCAAAATCTATCTTTTCTAAATGCTCCGAGTGTGGCCATAAGCTCTCACCGGCTGATGGCCACACTGTGTGTTGAACACCTCACATCTGGCTGTTCCATATGTGCAGGGTTCAACCCCAGGCACTGAGGGAGCGGAGGTCCAAGCTTGTCTTGGCGGGTCTTGGGACTACTGTGGCAGCAGTTGATCCCCCTGTGGCACCCCCTCCTGCTCCTGGGACTCAACCTCCCGCTTCTGGAGAGGAGAGAGATGCTGCTAAAGGACCGAGGAGAAGCCGGGCCGAGACCTCTGTTTCGCCAGCCAAGTTCGGTCTCCTCCTTCGGCTCCGGTCCCGTGTTTCACGGGTCCTGAGGAGGAGGAGACCCGATCTCCGTCGAGGCTATCGAGGAGGCACTCCAGGCCTACCTCGGTAGCCTCGTCGAGATCTACCCATAGCCTTTCTTCTATTTCCATGAGTTTATTGTGTGTCATTTATGTGTATTATTTGCTGATGCTATTAGAAATTTGCAGTACAATCTCTTGCTACATTGGATTGTATTAAGCGATTCACTTAAAGTGTATATTTATCTGCAGTTTAGAGCTCATGTTTGTTACACTCTGTAATAGTCTTGTTTTTATCCCCAAGCAGTATGCTTGAGTAGCATAAACCTTTCTGAAACTGTGAAGTGAAATTATAATGTGGAATCCATCCCTGTTTATTTACAGCAACCCACATTTCATAATTTACCACCATACTTAGTTTTATTAACACTGTATTTGTTTCTCTTTCATCTTATTTTTATAAAACTATCCTTTCCTTTAAGTATAGTGGAGCTTTTTATTTTTGTTTGCCATACCTTATTGCATGTTCCTGCATCTTACAGTAGCATAGATGTAGAAGGGATGTGTATGCCTGATAATTATTGTACTAAGCTGCTGAATACATTCATATACAGTAAGGAACTTTGTGTGGTATGAAATACATTTTGTTTTAAAACAGCATAACTTAACAATGGAAATGTCTGCAGTTGCAGAGAAAGTTTAGTGTTCAAATGAAATTCGTTACATCCGTCATTTATGATCGATTTCTTGCTTTAATGCTCATGTATATACTACTCTTCCAAAGTTCCTTATAAAATACTATTTCAAATTCAAGTTTGTGTCTCTAAATAAAATTTGAAATGCACCACTTTTTAGTTTTACCACAGAATTAGCTTTAGTATTGTTCCTGGAATTTCAGATTGCTTTTATGAAATAATTTCAGACTTGCAGCAGATGGGATACAACACTGAACCTTAAGTAACAAATAGTGTAATACAAGCAACTGTAAAGTTATAAATTGCTAACTTCGCCATTTGTGCTGTTTTATTTTGTAGTTTTCAACCAAGAAGCAACACTTCAACATATGCTATCCATTGTTATAACAAACCACTAAAGACTGAAACTTTTTTATCATGACTGTAAATTATATATGGTAGCATATATTTTTCCACAATTTGAAAATACCATTCTGTAGATTTTCAGCACATTGATCACTGCTGCAGTAGACTTAGCTATATGGGTTATAATTCTGCTAAGGATGTAACAGCTGGCCCAGCTTCCAAAGCTTCAAGGCAACTTCCATGCACCCAAACTCTGACAGTTTGGGCTGAGGTAAGTTTGGGTACCAAACCCTTCAGCTCTTTACTGTCGCTGAAGCGTACACTATAGTTGGCTTATGCTGTTCTTTTGCTGGACAGATAAGTTCCTTTTTAGGAAAAAAAACTCCTATGTAATAATTTGTTTACCATTAATACTTCCGTCTTCAGGAAAGTTATTTTAAAGCCAGGAGTTTGTGTTTTAACAGACTGTCATGAGACTGTGCTGTATTTTAAACAGGAGCACTCTTTTTTCCCTGTCACTTTAAAAGTTGTTTAACTGAAAAACATTTTTTCTGTTGAGAAATTGTCTTTAAAACACTTTACCAATACCACAATATAAAATAAATTGCGTTTTACTGTGAAAAGTGATTTTTAAAGACTGTTTTCACTTGCAGTTGCTGCTTGTTTTCCCTAGGGAAAGAGGCAATATTTTTGTTGGCCATAGAACTATCTGTTGGTCCTTCTTTTAGCTTCAAAAAGAAAGTCAAGCAAGCAGCATTTTCCACCACAGCAGACTATCTGTTTGCCTCAGCCACAGGAGAGTGACTCTGCTTTGGCCATTGTTTGCACCTCAGACCACTCATCTTTTACCCCACATCCCTCTGGTGTAGCACCTACAGTCAGTGTGGACTGGGGGTTATTCAAATCCTCTGTGACTGTTAGGATCATCTCAGTGGGCAAGTGTGAGCCACTCTTGTCGGTCCAGGGAGAGGGAATGGGGAAAGATTCCTTGTTTTGTCAGAATGTTGCATCCATCCAAGAGGAAGTTGCTGCTACCATTAATAATACTTTAGTCCCACTTTTACTGTCAAAAAGAGATAGAAAATTGGATCAAAGTTGCATGGCAAACAGTATAGTCACACAACTTGTCCCGCTTAAAAACTTTAACTCAGTTGTATTAAAAATTAAAAGATAGCTGCTTTTGCCGTAAGTATGTTAAGACTTCATCAGATAAAATTCTTCTTAATGTAACAGGATTTTAAATACAAATAAGTCACATGACATCTTGCCACGAAAGGAACTTAATGCAACAATGTAACCCTTAAGTGCAACAAAATGTTCCTAACCAGTCGTATCAATGCATTCAAAATTCACCCACCCACCCACCAACAATCCGGATGTCTACCTTTCATTTTAGGACCAAAGAAGTTATTTGTAATAGGCTTTCAGTTTTAATAAACAATTAACAGTCATAATTTCATTTAACCCCAGAGAATTAACGTTTAACTGTAACTGCCATGCTAGCTCCTCCTTTTCTAACATTAATCCCCATGGACTGCCCCTTGGGTTTGCAGCCAACTGTTCGACAGCCATAAATTTAAAATAATGTTTGACATTAGATGACATATGTTTAGATAGTGCATCAGTTATACTCTGGTTTCTAATTTCATACAAATGATCATACACTCTTTCCTTTAACATTCTTTCAGTTTTCCCAACATAGAAACTAGTACAGGATTGACAGAATACAGTATATACAGCACCTTTTATGATAGAGTTGTGTTTCCCTCTGATCATAACCTTCTGTCCATTGACCATAAACATATGACCTACAAGTATGCGTTTGCAATAACTGCAATTTCTGCATGTGTGCATACCCTTTTTTTCCAACTGTGGAATCACACCTATTCTTAGATTCAAAAACTTTTGAAACTAAGCCACTTTCTAAATACAATTTGAAGGCGATCTCCTATTTTTTTTTGATAATCTTCATGTTCTTATCCAACACCCCCCAATTCTTGTTCAAAATCAGTTTAAGCACCTCACTATTAATGGAATATGTTCTTACAAAACTACACTTGTAATGCCTACTAGAGGAAACCCTGTGCCCCCACAGGAACAAGTGAATCCTTGTTTACATCCTCCATATTTTCAACCCTTGTATGTCTCAAAAACAGGGATAAAATAGTTCACCCTTTTTTTATTTGTTACTTCATCCAAGGCATTATCAATGAATGTTTCCAGATACCATCTGTTTAGAAACATACCCGTAATGATTTTACATTCTTCCAAAAATTCATCATAAGCTGTAACCATTTTTGCAGTGTGAAAAAAATGTCCGTTAACCACTGCTTTTTTGTGTGTGTGTGGTGGGGTGGGACCTGTTGTAATGCAGAAAAGAGTTGGAATAGGTGGGCTTCCTAAATATTCTGGAAACAAGACTCTAATTCTCATAGTCCTTAACCAGCTTAACATCCAAGTGCGAGATATTGTCTTTCCCTATTTTGTAAGTGAATCCTAGGAAATCCGTTGTTCTGTTGAGGTACTCAAGAGAAACAGGTATTTGGTTCACATTTGCTTTCCATACAATGAAAGTATCATCCAGGTGCCTAGTTTACAGGTGGCAGGAATCCTTGTATGGGCTGTTGAACATGTACCTTTTCCCTCACTCAGTCATAACTATGTTCGCATGACTGAGTGAGAGAAAAGGTACATGTTCAACAGATACCTTTTCTTTTCCTTGGAAAAGAATGTGCTTGTATGCTTTTCCACCCTTTCCAGTAATATCTAGGATACTTCTGAAGATTTAGATGGAATCCTCCAAGATCATTGTAGTGATTCCATTTTAGCCCAGCTAACCATGTTTCACCCTTTTGAAAATGGCCAGGGGCAATTACCACAAGCTTCCTCAAAGACTAGATCTACTCACACAAGAGCAGAGCTGTTTAATACACCCTGGCAACAGTTAACTGTGAATTACTGCTTGGATGATAGACTCACCTGTATACTGAGGATGTGCCACAGGTACTGCTGGAGGCAAGAAAGCCTGCTACTAGAAAATAATATATTAACAAAACGAAAAGGTTTTATAGTTGCTGCCAACAACATAATCAGGACCCATTCAGGACTTGTTCTCTGGTTTTGCAATATTTTTGTGAGCTACTGTGTTATGGGCTTTCGTACTCCTCTGTCAAGGTTTGTTTGCCAGCCATTTCAGCATGCCTGCCCATTGATCCTCCTCTTTCTGTGCAATTTCATGTCAGAATGTTTATGAAAGGGGGTTTGCATAAGAGATCTCCAAGAAAACTGGTGGCCCATCCCTGGGATCTTAATTTTGTGTTAGAGGAGCTAATACTTGCTCCAGTTGAAGCAGCTAATTTGTTTTACTTGAGTTTCTTAACAAAGTAAACAGTTTTACTGATTGTTCTGACCTCTGCAAGAAGAGTATCTGGGTTGCAAGCTCTTGTGGTGAGTCAACCCTTTCACATTTTCTAGAGGGGCATGCTTTCTTTGGGAGCTAGTGTTTCTTTTATGCCTAAAGTGGTGTATGTACTTTAAGCCATATTATCTATCTCCCCATTTTCTTTCCTGTACTCAAATATGAGAGAGGAAGGACACTGTGTACTTTGGATGTCCATAGATAACTCCGGTACTATCTTGACAGAACTAAATCTTTCAGATCTTCAAATCAATTATGCATTTCTTGTGAAGGTAAGAAAAATGTACAACCTATGTCAAAACAGATACCTTCCAAATAGTTATCTAAGGCTATTATCTTTTGTTATATCAACCACAACAAAACTATACCAGGCAGGGCCAAAGCCCACTCTACTAGGGCCTTGGCTTTATCAATACATTTTTGGAGAGGGTTGGATTCTAGACGTATATTAAAAGCTGCAACTTGGTCCTCTGAAATACTTTTACAAAGTACTTTAAGGTTACTTCCTACTCTGTCTGAATCTGGCTTTGCAAGGACCATTTTCCAGGGGCTTGTGGACTCTTCTCCTTCCACCTCCTAAATGTAGGGTGATCTACCCATATATGTAAACCAGCTACAGTAGTGTTCAATATGATGAACATAGTTTAGCTGTGTAAGTAAATTTACCACAGCAGTAGATGTTCGAATAATCACTGCTGCAGTAGCCGCTCTCTTCCTCCACCCCCCTTGTTTTTTTGGTATGATGTTTATGCCAGGCTGTGGTTATTTTTTTTTGCCCTTCCTAGCAGTGGCCTTTCAGAATTCAGCCTCCTTCTGTCTGTTGGTAGGAAAGCTCTGAAGGACTTGGTGTCAAAACGTGTTTCTTAGTCAGCTCAACTCAAACTGTCTGACAGTTTTGGTGCATGTAGAAGGTGCCTGAAGCTTTGGAAGCTGTCCATCTGTTATATCCTTGACAGGGTATAACCCTTATAGGTAAGGCTACTTCAGCAGTGATCATTTGAGCATCTACTGTTCTGGTAAGTGTACTTATACAACTGTACTTTATCCTACACACTGTGAAGCCTTGTGGAGGTTATCTGCTGTTATTCTTTCTTGAAATCATTGGGTGAAATCTCAGCCTTGGCCTCAAGTCACATCAGGGAAACTTGCAGTATTTCAGAGGGGTAATTGTGTGGTTATGCCAATTTTGGCTGTCCTTGATCTCTTAATTATGCAGACTACCAAACAGACCTTTAAATTTACGTATTAGTTTTCTTCAAGAACTAATAACCCCAATTTGCTTCCAACGTCTGCAGTTCTCGTGTATGTAAATGTGGATTATAATTGTAAAGATTTTCTAGTCTGATAGGGAGACCCATCATTAGCTAAAACATCAGTGTTTATAGAAATTCTGTAACTAAATTATATTTTATTAAGGAACATACAGTGAACTCTTAGTAATCCATGAGTATGTTGTAAATGACCACAATAAATTCAGGACAAAACGTCACTTGAAGCACTTTTCGTTTGCTACCAATGCAGACTTCTTCAGAAGTAATAAAACCAGACTACTAACACATTTAAATAGTTGCTGACACCAAGAACCACGGGACAATCAAAACTTTAACTATTTAAAGGTACACTGTCATAGAGAATGAAGAAAGCTCTAAACTTGCAAAATACATTACTTATAGTTGGTCTTTAGGAACAAGGTCAAATAACCACATATAAGCAAAACAAAAAAACTTGACATATAAAATAAAATATATAAAAAATGAAAAGAATAGAAATAAGAATAAAAAAGTTTGCAATAGTAAAATTAAATCGAATTGGTTCCTTTACCTCTGCAAGCTCTTCAATTTTAAAACACTACTAATAGAATTAGTTTCATTCAAGCCTGAGACATTACTTGCGTCAAGCTTGATTTACCATACAAGCTCTAACTCTTCAAGTTTGAACGTTGAGGGACCTCCTCTATTATTACCCCCAACTTTGTCAATCACCAAGAATTTAAACTTATGATCTGTATTCAAGTTAATGTGTTTAGCCAAAGCATTATCAGGCTTATTGCGACTGATTGCATACAAGTGCTCGTACACCCTGTTGCGGAGTCTACGCTCCGTTTTCCCTACATAAAATGCAGGGCAATGCATACATCTAGCTAAATAAACTATACCTCTAGAGTTGCAATCAAACCTCTCCTTTAGTCTATATTTCTGACCAAGTATCGAAAAGGAGTTTGTAGTGTCAATAAATTTACAAAAATTACAATTTTCACATTTGGACATTCTTCCTACTCTAAAAGGGTTATGGGACTGTTTTTCTAACAAATCCTTCAAATTGCTGCCCCGTTTATACACTATGTTAGGTGAATCCCAAACTTATCAAATAAGATCTGAATACATCTAATAATTTGCCAGTTTTTCTTTAGTATTTTTACACAAAAGGGACTATGTGTGCAAAATGTGGTTATAAAACCACTACGTGGTGATTGTACCCTGTGTGACACCATTGTGCCATGTTGAGATGATTCCATGATTTCAAAATTTGATACACTAACCTGTTCCAAGATCTTAGGGGCCAATATTGGCTTAAAGACACGGTTATCTCTCTTACTAGTAACTTCGTCAGTAAGAGCTTCCAACAAAGGCGCAGGGTACCTCCGGTATAGAAACATTTTTTTAAGAAACAAGCATTCTTCGTAAAAGTCACCATCGATAGAAATAATATGTGAGGCCCTAACTAGTTGTCCCTTAGTAACTGCCCTCTTTTGGTAAAAAGGGTGACTAGTAAAATGCAAAAATGTGTTGGAATAACTCTTTTACTTAGAAATATGTTGCATTGGAGGAACAAATTTGTAAAGATTCTTGGTCCTTTTTAGCCAAAATAAATACCATAGATTTTGCTGAAAGTGACAATTTTTTGACAACTGAAGTTAAAGATTTATATACTTGTATTCCTCATCAAATATGCACAGAATGGGTAGCGTTTATGATGTTAAAGCATAACGCTCCAACGGGAGACGTTTCTTTAGTGACGGAGCTTCTTGACCTAGTTCTTAGTAATAATTTCTTTCTGTTCAACAACCAATTTTACCTGCAAAAAGTGGGGTTAGCAATGGGCTCCCCTTGTGGAGCCAGTGTGGCTAATTTGGTCATGGCCTACTGGGAGTCCGAATTTGTTTTTAAAAATGCTCATGTTTCTAATGTCCTAGCTTACTATACCAGATATTTGGATGACATTTTTGTTCTACTAAAGGGTGATGAAAAAATGGGTGCAGACTTGTTAGAAACCCTTAATAAGACAATGGATTTCTTACAATTTACTTCTAATTTTAGTTCGGATTCTATAGCCTATTTAGATATCTGGTTTACTAAGAACAGAGTATTGAATTGTTATACAGCTAAAATATTTAGAAAAAAGACTTATTCCAACACATTTTTGCATTTTACTAGTTGTCACCCTTTTTACCAAAAGAGGGCAGTTATTAAGGGACAACTAGTTAGGGCCTCACGTATTATTTCTATCGATGGTGACTTTTACGAAGAATGCTTGTTTCTTAAAAAAATGTTTCTACACCGGGGGTACCCTGAGCCTTTGTTGGAAGCTCTTATTGACGAAGTTACTAGTAAGAGAGAAAACCATGTCTTTAAGCCAATATTGGCCCCTAAGATCTTGGAACAGGTTAGTGTATCAAATTTTGAAATCATGGAATCATCTCAACATGGCACAACTGTGTCACACAGGGTACAATCACCACATAGTGGTGATTGTACAATCACCACATAGTGGTTTTATAACCACATTTTGCACACATAGTCCCTTTTGTGTAAAAATAAAGAAAAACTGGCAAATTTTTAGATGTAATCAGATCTTATTTGATAAGTTTGGGGATTCACCTAACATAGTGTACAAACGGGGCAGCAATTTGAAGGATTTGTTAGAAAAACAGTCCCATAACCCTTTTAGAGTAGGAAGAATGTCCAAATGTGAAAATTGTAATTTTTGTAAATTTATTGACACTACAAACTCCTTTTCGATACTTGGTCAGAAATATAGACTAAAGGAGAGGTTTGATTGCAACTCTAGAGGTATAGTTTATTTAGCTACATGTATGCATTGCCCTGCATTTTATGTAGGGAAAATGGAGCATAGACTCCACGACAGGGTGTACGAGCACTTGTATGCAATCAGTCGCAATAAGCCAGATAATGCTTTGGCTAAACACATTAACTTGAATACAGATCATAAGTTTAAATTCTTGGTGACTGACAAAGTTGGGGGTAATAATAGAGGAGGTCCCTCAACGTTCACATTTGAAGAGTTAGAACTTATATGGCAAATCAAGCTTGATGCAAGTAATGTCCCAGACTTGAATGAAACTAATTCTATTAGTAGTGTTTTTACTATTGCACACTTTTTTATTCTTATTTCTATTCTTTTCATTTTTTATATATTTTATTTTATATGTCAAGTTTTTTGTTTTGCTTATATGTGGTTATTTGACCTTGTTCCTAAAGACCAACTATAAGTAATGTATTTTACAAGTTTAGATCTTTCTTCATTCATTCTGTATGACAGTGTACCTTTAAATAGTTAAAGTTTTGATTGTCCCGTGGTTCTTGGTGTCAGCAACTATTTAAATATGTTAGTAGTCTGGTTTTATTACTTCTGAAGAAGTCTGCATTGGTAGCAGACGAAAAGCGCTTTAAGTGACGTTTTGTCCTGAATTTATTAAATCTCTGTGTGGAAGCTGCTGTGTTTGGGACTTGTCTTTTTTGTTTTAAAAGTTTCCTGTGCCTTTCTGTTTAAGTAAATGACCACATGCTAGTATTACTTTTTGTTTTGCATATTTGTTAGCATAATCTTAAAATTTGATATGATTGTTTCTTTAAATGAATCAGCTAGTAAGAGAGAAGCAGTATTTATGAGGTAACCGGGGAGTCCTTTGTGAGTAGCTTATTATTTACATTTTAGAGCTGTGGTTTGTAAACTAGTTCTCTTTTCAGAGTCTCCACTGAAGTATGAAGATGCAGTGAATCTGCTTTGTTCTACCCAGTATAATGTACTGTAATGACTTTCTTATGTGTTGATGTGCAATAAAAAGTGTTTCTAAAGTAAATACTTTTGGTGTAATCAAAATGACAAAAGTTTCAGGCCTTCAAAAAAATGCTTAAATGTTATGAAGAGTTTTGGGGTTGACAAATGTGCAGCAGTGCATTACACACTGTAAGGTAAGAGCAGTGCTAGACTGTACTCTTCACTAGAATTTTTTTGATTATTTGCTGTCAAACATATTTTGATAAAAGCAATCAATGTTGTTAATGTGATAAGTTTATTAACTTGGTAAGTAAAAACAGCTGTATCTTTTGCTATTGTTATATTGTTTGGTCCCATAACAATTCAGATTTTTTTGTTGTAACACATCCATATGTATTAGTGCTGAAATATAAAATGAAAATCCGTAGGCCAACTGTTAAATCCAGATCATAAACAGATTTTTGCCTGTGTTTTGGAAGAATAAATAATATTTCATTAGTATTTTGTTATATTGGTGTCATTGTTCCAATACAGAGCGAAACACTGAAACATTAAAATTATTTCCACAGGTGTATTTGTTTTAAATCTTTCTAGGTGTCCTTATGCATGCTTTTAATAACAACTGAATATATATTCTAGGAAGTCCACATTTTGATGCATTCCACAAAATCATCTCATTAAGAAAATGTAAAGCTTTCAATGATGCAAAAGTAGTCGTAGGCTGGAATTCAGAAAGATTACTGCCAGCGGTAAACATTTTTTCCTTGCTGGCAGTAACCATTTCTGATTCAGACACAGCCCTACTGCACTGCTGTAACATGATGAGGTACAGCACCATGGTTGGCTGTCTCAATAGCCTACCACAAATACTAATGAGTTATTCCAGGAGAATGGCATCTGCTAATTAGCCATGTGCTGTCTCCCTGGAAATGCCTGCAGTAATGCATTTACACAGCAGACCAATTCAGTGAAGCTGTCAGCTGTGTCAGTTAGTTCAGGTGACTGTGTTAATGAATATGGCCAAGAGTTCACTTTCATCCATTACTTTCAGTGGGTGAGATTGCTTTAGAGATGTGTTGGGAAGTTTTGGTGGATGAGTAGTGGTAATGTGCATATGTGTGTGGCTGCATGTGTGGGTGTATGCAGAGGGATGAATAGTTTCAGGCGAGTGTCTGTGTGACTGTATGTATGCCTGGTTGGTCACATTAGGGGTTGTTTAGGGGATAAGTAGGGTAGGGCTGTGTGTATGCCCATGGGTGCAATTCAGTGTGGGGGTGGTGAGTGTATGAATGTGTGTTTGGGGATGTCATGTTCTAAAATCCCCTATGCAATGAGCAAATCCTGCAGTACTGGAGGAACACTAGACATCAGGGATACCTAAAAGGTGATAGAACAAGACTTATGCAGCAGGAAAGATACAATGGAGAGGGGACACTAGACATCAGCAATACCTAATAAGTTAATGGAATAATACTTCTGCAGCATAAAGATGTATGGGGGGGGGGGGAACAGCACTGCAGACAAAGAATGTAAAAATAACCACAATAAAAACATGGAAAATCTTTGAACCCTGTACCCTCAGGACTCAAAATTGCCCTTTAGTAGAGTTTTGGTTCTCTGCATTATCACTAGACAGCAAGGATGCTCGTATCATTGTACCTTAAGTCACTGGAAGAAATCAAAAACGTTAAAGTAGAATGGGGTAAAATTTTGCACCCTGTACTTTTGGCACAGAAAGCTTATCAAGCCACAGCTTTAGTCCTGTATGCTAACTGGGGACGGCTTTTATTATACTGTATTTGTTAAACTGTAATAGTAAGAAACTCTATTGTCTGGCATTATTGATTACTACACCAGTCTGTGAGCTACAGGAGACGGGGCATGTATGAGAAGCAAAATGAGGAGGGCTCTTTGAAATCAGAGACCGCTGAGAGGGATGGTGGTGTGTCTACGTGGGTGTTGCATCATACCTGCATACACCATGCTAAAGCTTTGAGACAAATCAAAGTGGCAGAAACCTTGGTCTTGAACCTTATGCTTGCACCATAAAAGAAGGGTCAAGAAGACTAGACTTGAATCATCTCCTGCCCAGTCTGATTCAGACGTACCCACTGAAGTGCTGTAGTAATCCACGGTACGCCTAACACTTTTTCAGTCATCTGCTGCAGCAGCCCCGCCAGAGGTTGATATGGTGTTTTAAGTCTCACACATCCCATGAGACTGCTAATACCAATATGATTGAGAAGGGGAAACCAAGGTTGATTATGGGGACCAGAATGCGTTCCTCAAATCCTTGAAAGGGAAGAAGGGAAGAGATGCCATGAACTTTAACCGAGGTCCCCCAGGGTTCCAGCCCTCCTCGCTTATTGAGGACAGACATCACCACTATAAAAAGTAAACAGAAAACTAAAATGTTTCTCTTGTTTTAGACATCTCAGGAAAAGGAATGGGTGGAGTTCTCACTGGGCCTCTAGAAGGCCATCTTGTCTTTTAAACACCCTTTATTCCTTTCTTCATCCTCTCCCCCTTTTGAATCTTCATCTGAGGAAGAGGAGAAGGGGTCTGATTCTGATAATGTTTCCTTAGCACATTCATTGCAGATGCATCCTTCTGGTTAGTTTGCTTCTGATAATGAGCACACCCTGTCCCCTCACTCTCCAACTGAGGAAGTCTTCTTTGGGGAAACTATGAGTAAATGATGCAACACTTTAAGAACCCAAAGAAGTAGCTGGTGTATGAAAAAGAAACTATAATTTGGTAGTGGTAGGGGCTTCCACAACTTCTCCTGTCACTCCTGTCATAGAGGCCTCCCTGGATGCCATTGCATCCACTTCTGCTTCCCTTCACCAGCAGTGAAGAAGTCTGATAGGTTTTATAAGGTACCTGAAGACCTTGAGTTTCTTTACCAAAATCCTGTAGCAGATCCTTCTGCCTTTTCCATTTCTACAGACAAATCTACTAAGTTTCTGCCAGCAGCTAACGTTTTGCCATCTGACTGAGGTAGTAGGACCATAGACAGTTATCTTAAGCCTTTCTTGTCTTCAGAGCTTTAAATTACCAGACTCAAATGACAAAATAATTTTTGTCCATTTTAGGGGATTTTAATGAGATCAAAAGTGACCTCCAGGCTTCTGACACTAAGCAACAAATGATTTCTATGCTGGGCCAAGCTGCACTATTTGCAAGGCATTCCACTGAATGCAGCTATGATGCTGCAGAGGCTTCTTTCAGGTCTGCTTCTACTAGACCAGTTATTAGACGATTTGCTTGACTTCACCTACAGTCCCTTCCTGAAGATGTTAAAGCTCCTGGATTCCCCCTACGCAGAGACCTTTTAGTTGGACTCTCTGCAGCCACACCTCAAGACTGCAAGAAAAGAGTAAAATGCAAGACTTGAAACAATTTTTTCTCACATCATTACCTAGGTATCAAATAAATTACCAAGCTAAGCCCACTTCCTTTGTCTGCAGGGATCAGAAACCCTCTCAGAAGGGCAGGACACAGCCCAGGAAAATATTTCTTGAGAAACCTACCAGATACTCTAAATCTGAGAAACCTCCAGGCAAGTCATTATAATTATCTGCTGCCACCTTCCTCTCGCTTTAGTCCACAGATTCTCTTTTTTACAAAAAGGCTAAGCTTGTCTCTCCCAGCCTGAGAATTCATTACTAGAGACAAATGTTTATTCATCAGTCAGCAAAGTTAAAAGATGTCTTGGAGAGAATTTCCATTACTGAGAGATGCTCCTCCCCCTTCTACTCCTTACAACCAAATGCATATACTTCTCCCTTACATTTATTTTATGTATTTTACATTTGTTAAGCGGAAAATTCCAACTGGACCAGGTCCATTTACAGCGGAGGCCTGGGGAGAAAAGCTCCGAAACATTGTTACAAAAAAAAAAAGAAGCAAATTTATACAGTGTTATACAAAGGCCATTTGAATAATACAACATGGAGTTAAACATTTTGCCAAACACTGAAAATGTATAAAATAAATTGGAAAAAGACATTTTCCAGGAGAAACAGCCAGGAATTCCATTTAATGTGCAGGTGTATAATGATTGTGACAAAAAGAGGAGCAATCGCCCACAATGAGAAGTAGCAACTAACAACCAGAGATATTGGCTGGGTTTAATACTGTAGAGGGTTAAAGTGAGTAGCTTGGAAGTTGGAAAAAGAAGGGGGAGATGGGAGAGTAAAGGTTAAGTGATACAAGGACATAACCAGGTGTTTAGTAGATGTGATTTGAGGGAGTTTTTGAATTGTGGGGTAGTAGAGGCAATGGTCAGAGAATGGGGGAGGGATGGTCTCCTTGACCAGAGCATCATAAAACCGGTGCCACACCAGCATCTAGGAGAGTATTTTATTCAAGACTTTTCTCTAGTTCACCAAAAAAGAGAGCACTTGAAGATCCATTCTGGATTGATTTCGCCTTAGCACCTTTCTGGAGGTTCCATCTTTCAAGAAGCTCATTGTAAACCCTTTTTCTCTTTATCTTTCCTCAGGACTTTTCTGGTCTCCCTAGACTTGAAGGATGCATACCTGCATACTCCCATTTGCTCCACAAGCAGAAAGTTCCTCAGGTTCCCTACCTTTTCATCACACTTTCAGTTCTCTGCATTACCCTTTCATTTATCTACTGCCCCAGGGTCTACACAAAGTATGTTGCCCCAGCCATTGCCTTTTACAGATCTCGGGGAATACAAAATTTCTCTTACCTGAATGATCTTGTCCAGACTACCTCTCAGGACACCCTATGTCTGCATCTCAGTTTTACAATATCTCTTCTGGAGAGACTGGAATTCACCCTCAGACTCCAAATATTTCTCTAGACCCCCCTCCCAGCAACTGGTTTTCCTAGGTTGCAGACTGGATACCCAGCTAATGACTGCCTTTCATTCCCAAGAGAAAATATAGTCACTGTCCACCTTTTTTCAGTCTCTTCTCCCCTTCAGTCTATTTCTGTAAGGGAGATTCTGAGAACCTTGGGATACATGGCAGCAACCATTCCTATGGTGCCATTTACCAAGCTACACATGAGAAAAATCCAGTTGTACTTGAAATTGCTTTGGTCTTAGCACCGTCATCCACTGTACTTCCAAATTCCTCTCTTGCCCTTTTTGAAGAAAGACCTACAGTGAATGATTTCCCAAATCCAACTAAACCCTGGCTTTCCCTTTCACCCACCCATTTCCAACCAGGAACTGCACACAGATGCATCACAGCTGGCTTAGGGAGCTCAGACAGGCTCTTCATCAGTTCAGGGCCAGTGGTCCCCCAAACAGATGAGTGAGTACATTAGTGTCAAGGGAATGAGGGCACTTATTCAAGCTCTTCAGGTGTTTCCTGACATATGGTACCCAGGCTCTCAGGATTTTCACAGGCAACACCACAGTAATGTGGTATATCAAGAAATGTTTGTGGGGGGGACAGATCCTACCAGCTCTGCAGTCTAGGTATTCTGGCATAGGATCAAGCTATAAAGGAAAATCTGACCCTATAGGTGGTTTACATTCCATCCAAAGACAATGTACTCGCAGATTCTTTAAGCAGGTCCATGGAAGACCATCACAAATGAATGATAAACAGGGAGGGCTTCCTTGACATAGTCTACAGATGGGATATTCCTGAAATAGATCGGTTTACCTTTTAGAAAAGACAGCTCAAGCTGTTTTGCTCAAGAACTCCTTGTCCCCAGGCCTGGAGGACAGATGCCAGGTCTTTCTGACTGGAGAAATACCTCTATGCCTTTCCCCCTCTCCCTGTAATTCCAGATGTTCTAATGAAGATCCAGCAGGACTGACCAAAAATCTTGATGGTGACTCCCTTCTGGCCATGGCAGCACTGGCTCTCCCCTTCTTCTTCACCTAGTCAGGGTCCATCACTGCAAGTTACCTTACAAAGTGGATGTACACATAAAATAGTCTCTCTGCTTCATCCCAACTTACAGGCTGTCAACCTGACTCTTTGGAAAATAAAATTTTAATCCCCCTTTCAGACACCATTTTTCTATGGGCATGCTTCAGGTGCCCAGGAGATGAGCAAACCTCCCACTAGAAAGTCTTACATTTTCAAATGGAAAACATTTTGTATCTGGTGACATAAAAAGAATGATAACCCTCTTTAGGTGTAGGTTACTGACAATTTTGTCCCATTTGTGTGAGATACTTAAAACTGCACTTGCCTGTTCTTGTATAAAGGCACACTGCCATTTCATCCTGCATGTGACTTAACCCCCGTTGCACTCAAGAGTGAAAGTCAAGCATTTTCTGCAGTATTTCCTTAATTTAACTCTACCTAGGAGGGCTGTTCCTCCTCCCCCCAGGATCTCAACTTCAATTTGTTGAAACTTTGTTACCATTTTAACCAGCAGCTTCCACATCCCTAATGTTTTGTACTTGGAAAACTATTTTACTGGTGGCCCTTACTGCTGTCAAAGGGTTTCCAAGCTTCAGGCTCTTATGCCTATACATTTTTTTGTATTTCCCATAAGGATGGGGTCTCTCTGATGGGGCTAACCCTTCTTTTATGTCCAAGGGTGGTCAGTGAGTTATGTTTTAGTTAGGCTATACATTTCTACATTCTTTCCAGATGGACAGGACAAAGGTGAGAGGCTTCTGTACTCCTTGGATGTACACGGACAACTAAGATTCTATCCTGATAAGACTAAAGACATTAGGAAAATGGACCAGCTTTTTGTCTCCTTCCGGGAAGACAATTTGGACAATCTGGTCTCAAGAAGCAGACAGTATCCAGTTGTATCTCAAAATCCATTTCCTCCTGTTATTCCTACCAGGCAAGTCCTTGTATACACCTGTGAAAGCACACTCCACAAGAGCAATATCCTCCTCCAATGCTTTCTTCAAGGACACTGACTTAAAAGCCACTCTAGAAGCAGCGACTTGGTCCTCTGTACACACCTTTACCAAGCACTACAAAGTGCATGCTTTTTCTAGATCAATTACATCTTTTGCCAGATCTATATGTCTTGGATTGGTAGACAACTCTCCTCCCTCCTGTCCATGTGCCCCAGACAACTTTTAAGCTTTGGGAATCACCCAGTAGTACTAGCATACTGCAACAGTGATCTAATTAAGCAATAATCCATGACTGGGTGTAGGTATCACAGGATTTACCCCCAGTTGGTGTGGTTTGCTTATGAGAGTAAAGCTTCTTGCACTACTGTGTCTGCTTATATACCTCCCCTTCACCCACAAGCTTAGTTCATACATTGGATATATGATTGCATGGAAGGTTTTTGGCTTTTGTATGCTAGCCAAACATCAGGTTACCTTAGCAAGATAACCCATATAGTACTGGAATACTGCAATGGTGATCAGTTGGACATCTGCTGTTATGGTATGTTCTAATGCATCTCTATTGTTTATTAAGCAATAAGTTATAACCAGGGATTATATTAAGTGTTTTAATTGATCATTCCCTGGAGGCATAGGGTGGCTCAAAATATATTACCATGTGGCCATATTGCCACCACAGATTGGCTGTCATGAGCTTTAAGAGAACCTGTGAGACTACACTGTTTCTTTTATCTAATTTGTGTTGTGGTTTAGAGTACTTAAAATTATTTAGGTAAAGTGCAAACACTAGTATAAAAATGCAAAAAAGACATCACTGAGATGCAAAACAGATTTATTCAGCAGTTCAACTGAAAGAAAAGCAAATCAGTTTCACTCGACTAAGAGAGCCCAAATAATAATGAAAAAGCTAAACACACTTGTATAACCTTTGTATAATCACATATCAGAGCCATATGCAGCAAATGAGAATAAAAATAAAATAAAAAACTATTATTCCCCAAATGTAAGCACTCTGTATCACTACTGTTTCATAGTTAGGAACATGCTACAAACAAAGGGCAAATGCCTAAAATTGTATGCTATATATCCAAAACATTTCATTTAGTCCTGGTGGAAAAAGTGTTCCTAATAATGCAATCCATTTCTTTTCTTTGTTATCCAAAATTTGTGTAAGACAAGCATCATTTCTGTCAGTGCTAGTAAATATATTTTGTCCCTGATGTGTTTACATTTAATGGCCCTTAAATGGTCATCAAGTCTCTGCGTAAACATATAGCTTGTCCACCCCACTGTTTCATGTACATAGTGCCAAATAATTTCTGTGTTTGATGTCACATTTTGATAAACTGTGTGTATATATATATATATATATATATCATAGCTTTTTTTCCTAGTAATTTTTGATGTGAAAGCAGCTTCTTTTTTCACCACGTCTGCAAAATTTACAATGCCCAGAGGGAAAACTGCCTTTGAACAGGCTAGCATTAACTTAACTATTCAAGCCCCTGAATTTAAATGTTGAAAAATATTATTGCTGTTCTCTAACTACACATATATTTGTCACTCAGTATATTACTAAAAAGTTGTCACCGGACAAAAGGGGCCAATGTTTGTTAATAACACCATTGATTTTATTTGTTAGTACCTAAGTAGTAGTAAATTTCAGCTGTGTACTTGTCAGGTTTCGACTGTAGTGAACCAGATCAGCTACTTCATCTCTTACAGTGTTTACCTTTTGTGAGGGGTATTCCCTAAACAGAAATTTTTAGATACCCTGTGGAATTCTGTATCTAAATCACAAATATATCTAGCTCTTATAAACTGACCTTTGGGAGTGTTATTGATTACGTCTGAGGTGGCAACTGTCATAATTCAAAGAAGTATTTTTGGAGAATGGTTTCCTATAGAAGCTTGTATTTAAATTTCTATTCAGCATTTTTGTCACCAAAAAAATTAAACTGTAAATAATTCTAATTTATATTTAAACTGTATTTTAAACTCCCTGGAATTAAAATAAGTACAGAACTGATGGAAATTCTGATGGTCACCTTTCCAAAGTAACCAAATGTCATCTCAGAAATGTCTTCAAACATCCACTGAAGAAAAATATTTCTGCTTGAGAAATATGTGTATATATATATATATATATATATAGAGAGAGAGAGAGAGAGAGAGAGATGGGAGACTGAGAGTGAGAGAGATGTTCAAAATACCACATAATTCAACATAAAGGAGTGGTGGAAATTCTGCCCTTTTGATGTGCCTCTTAATTGTAGATAGCAAGCACCCATTTTATTTATTTATTTCCAGTTTGGTGACCAGGGAGGTCCACTGGGCTCAAAGAGCCCATTTTCAGTGGAGGCCCGGGGAGAAAAGCTCCATAGTACAAAGTATAAACTACATAATTCAGACTACATAATACAAAGAAAAGCTAGATAATTCAAAGTTAACAAAATACAATACACAGTAGCAAAAAGGTGCAGTAACAACTTGTAAGTTTTAAATAGCAAACTCAGAACAGTTAAACCATTCCTCTCAAGTGTACCTCATTACGAGGAACATACCTCATTTGGGGTCTTAAAAAGTTCATGTTCCTTGAAGTTCCACACTGAAAGAGTCTGTCACACATTCAGTGTTAGGAATTTTTTTAAGTGAAATCCACGGTAAATATAAATTCATCATATTAATGCATTAAAGGATCTTCTTTATAAGTAAAACCAGCATATTTTAACCATCCTATGACCTTCCTAGTTGAAGTTATTAGTAATCTATTAGTATGTGTTCCACATTTTGCCCAATTGTACCACATTATGAAGGCAAGTGTTCCTCATTTTTGGCGATGGAAGGTTGAGAGCTATGAGTTAAACTGCAACATATATACAATATATAATACATATTTACATGTTTGTAGGTTGAGAACAGTAGTATAGAGTGGAATGTGTTCATAGGTTGGAAATGTCAGATAGTGATCTGAAAGTAGTTATCAAGGGATAGATCCCTGGTAAGTAAGGAAAAAATGGGACTTTGGATGTGATAAAAGTTATCATGAGTTAAGGAAGTTAGGTAGGTAGAGAGCAGTTGCACTTCCAACTATGGGAGTGATAGGAATGGAGCTGGGTTTTGAAGTGTTCAAAGTTTTCAGAGATTCATAGAGATGGAGGGAGAGAGTTCCATTTTTTGGCTAAGGTAAAGGATAGACGTAGCTGCCCAGTGGGATGATTTGGTTTATACATGGAGATTAGGTTTTGGTGGGCAGATCTTAGGGGTCTGTGAGGGATGTATGAAGGTAAGATGTTAGCAAGTGCTGGACATGTATTGGGTTTGAAAATTAGCTTGTGGGCTGTACAGAGTTGGAGATGGTCCAGGCAATTGGGATGTTCTAGCCACTGCAGCTGGTGGAGAGGTATACAGTGGTGAGTAGAGTATTTGGATGAAGTTGCAAACTTTGAGATTTTATTGCAGCAGGTTTCCAGTTTAGAAGAGTTGGAGGAAGATAGATTGGTTAGTAAGGGAGCACCATACATCAGAGAGGGTAGTAAGTAGGTTGAAGCAAGGGTCTATTTAGTTGAGGGGGAGAGGAAGTGTGAGTTTCTGTACAGCATGCCAAGTTTCTGATGGGTTTTCTTAATATTTATTTGAATATGGGTATGAAATTTTAGTGTCAATAGTAACTCCAAGAAGTTTGGCAAAAGGAACAATTTCTATAGTGGAGTTAGCATGGCTGGTAATTTTAAAGGAGGTTTTGTCAAGAGGGATACATTTTGATGGGGAGAATAGTAGGATTTTAGATTTGTTGGCATTTAGGGAGAGATGATTTTGAAGCACCCATTTCTCAGTAGTTGAGAAAGCAGATTGAGTTTTAGTTTGGACCTCAAGGAGGGTGGAGGCAGAGCAAACTAGTGTTGAGTCATCTGCATACTGTACTATTCTGGTGTTGGGAATTGATGTGTGAAAGTCATTAATGAAAATATTGAAGAGTATAGGGCCGAGTATGGATCCCTGGGGTACCCCAGTTGGGGTTGGAAGGAAGGCAGAGGTACCAGTTTTCCATTTCACAGCCTGGGATCTATCAGAGAGGTAGCTGCTAAACCAGGTAGTAGTGTTTTGTGAAAGGTTAAGTTTAGAAAGGTGGGTAAGAAGGTGGGTATGGGAGACAGTATCAAAAGCTTTGGAGAGGTCAATGAGGACTGTGGATACTAGATTGCTGGAGTCACAGGCATGGTTTACTATGTCTAGAAATTAAAGAAGTGTTACTGTGCTATGGCCAGGATGGAACCCATGTTGTGTTGGGGCGAGGAGTTGGTTATTTGTAGGGAATTGCATTAGCTGGAAGTGGATACATTTCTCAAGAATTTTTGAAATAGGAGATAGAATGGCTATGGGTCGGTAGTTATTGTTTTTGCCTCCTTTGTGGAGTGGTAGAATAAAGGCGGTACACCATAGTTTAGGGACATATGATTCCTGTATGGATCTAAAAGCAAAATCAAACCAAGAATGAAAATCACTTGGCACCACAGGACCCGGAAGCACGTAAACAAAGGCTTTCAAAATAAGCAGATGAAGAAATTAAACAGCTGCTAGGTCACCAAAAAGATCCTTTAATGTAACCAGGCAAAGTAAAAATCCACAATATCTTCCAAGCGCTTTCACTCGACCACATGCAAGCTTTCTCAAGGCAAACAACATTGCTGGAAGTTCATTACATTAAATACTTCCAGAATCATCACATGACTTCCTGTGAACCTTTCCCAACAGGAAAATCACCATATAAGGACATTCTAAAATACATTCTTATCATTAAAAATAATTCATTTTCTAAAAATAATTCATTTTCTAAAAATGTCTTGGTGACTGAATAGCATAATGAACTTAACATTGAATACAAACTATTAAAATGTGTCATAAAACAATTCTGTAAAATGTTTTTATAGTTTTATAATACAAATAAGTGCAGTAACCCCTTTTAACCATCGGGGTGAAATCAAACCTCCAATTTAAAACCTAGAGTTACTAACTGGCATTGTAAAACATTTCTTATCTGAGTTGCCAATGTATAACATTCCATATATCATATTATAAAATCTTATGGATTCAAAAGTGAATAAAACAATAGATGTCATGTTCTGCTAAACTGTGTTATAGACGAGCTTGTCTCAATTTCAAAACACTAGTGATGTTGAGGGTGTCATTCAGACCTGGGTATCTAGTAGCGTCTAACCGGAGCTGCCAAAATAGCTCACGGTATTCTAATTTTGACTCCCAACTACCCCCTCTTATATCCAGTTGTACCTGTTCCAACACCATAAACTTTATGTCCATGTCCTTACACGTCAAGGAGTGTTTATAAAAGGCATTACTTTCCTTCCTTACATTGATGTCATTGAAGTGTTCATAAACCCTTCTCCTAAACACCCTTTCGGTTTTCCCAATGTAAAAAGCATGGCACGTAACACAGCAACCAAGATAGACCACACCCTTGGATCCACAGTTAAAATATTTGTTGGAATGGAACTTAAATCTTCTAGAGGGAAGGTAGTAGGACCCCGAATTTAGCATAGCGTGACATTGCTTGCACATCCCACAGGGATAAGTGCCTAATTTCTTTCTATTCTGATTCTGTGGATTCTCTAACCTAATATCTAAAAGTTCTTTCAAATTCCTGCCCCTTTTCCTAACAAAAGAGGGGTAACTGGGCATAGAATTCTTAAGATCTTCCTGAAGTCTGAGAATGGGCCAATATTTCTTGATAATCTTCTTGATTTGATCTGAGTTGTTGGAGAAAGTGTGTATAAAACTATTTTTTCCTTGTAAAATGTGTTTTGAAGGGTTTGGGGACATCTCATTAACCCCCACCCCCAATAAAGGAGGATATTTATTTGCCCTCTTGTCAGAAAATTCTACAACTAGTGCTTCTACCATGGCTTCCGGATATTGTTTGTCCATAAAGAATCCCTTTAAAATGGAAACTTCCTCATTGAAAAGTTTGTCCGTGCTGGACATTCTTGAAGCCCTAATTAGTGGACCCTTCACAATCGCCTTCTTTTGATAGAAGGGATGTCCACTGTGGTAATTCAGGAATGCATTTGAAAAAGTGCTTTTCCTGTAAATCTGACTGAAAACAACTATTTGAATAATCCTTCACTAGTGAAATGTCTAAATAATCGAGTTGGTGTTTACTGATATTATAAGTAAAACTAAAAAATGTGGTCGTCCTGTTGATGTAATCTATGAATTCCATTAAACTTTGTTCGTTTCCCATCCACATAAAGGAGATATCGTCCAGAAATCTTCTATAGTATAAGATGTCCTGATACCATGTACTGGTGAAAATATATTTCTTTTCTCATTGGTATAATACCAAATTTGCGTACATGGAGGCACAAGAGGCACCCATTGCCACACCTTTTTTCTGACGATAAAATTCCCCCTTAAAATGAATGAAGTTATTTTCTAGAACTAATTCCATAAATTCCAGAATTAAATTAGTAAACTTGGCCCCCAGTTGGACTTCATTAGATAAGTAAGTTCCTAACCACTCCAGGCCTGTGTTGTGTGGAATACTAGGAAATAAGTCGACCACATCCACAGTGACCATAAACATTTCAGGTAAAAATAAACTCTGATCCACTCCTTTGAGGTGGTCCCATGAATCCTTACATATGTGTTTAATTTTCTCTACATGTTGTTTTAAGGAGAAATCAATAAATTTGGCTAAGGGTTCTGTGACACTTCCACCCCCTGAAACTATAGGTCTAAATTTCAGGGGGTTCAAGTTCTTATGTGTCTTTGGAATTCCAAAAATCTGGGCAACCTAGGTTTTTTTTTTTTACTAATAAATAGTTATATAACTTTTCATTAATGACATTTTGCATTAAATGGTCTTATAGTGAATAATTTATTTTAGCTTGAGCTATATTGATCTCATTTCTTGAGACAAGTTCATATTGTTCAGTATCCTGTAACACAGTGTGCAAGGCAGCCTCATAGTCCCAGGTGTACATCAAGACAGCACCTCCCCCCTTGTCCGGTTTCATAAAAACCCCTTAGCCAAATTTATCGATTTCTCCTTAAAACAACATGTAGAGAAAATTAAACACATATGTAAGGATTCATGGGACTACCTCAAAGGAGTGGATCAGAGTTTATTTTTACCTGAAATGTTTATGGTCACTGTGGATGTGGTCGACTTATTTCCTAGTATTCCACACAACACAGGCCTGGAGTGGTTAGGAACTTACTTATCTAATGAAGTCCAACTGGGGGCCAAGTTTACTAATTTAATTCTGGAATTTATGGAATTAGTTCTAGAAAATAACTTCATTCATTTTAAGGGGGAATTTTATCGTCAGAAAAAAGGTGTGGCAATGGGTGCCTCTTGTGTCTCCATGTACACAAATTTGGTATTATACCAATGGGAAAAGAAATATATTTTCACCAGTACATGGTATCAGGACATCTTATACTATAGAAGATTTCTGGACGATATCTCCTTTATGTGGATGGGAAACGATTGAAGTTTAATGGAATTCATAGATTACATCAACAGGACGACCACATTTTTTAGTTTTACTTATAATATCAGTAAACACCAACTCGATTATTTAGACATTTCACTAGTGAAGGATTATTCAAATAGTTGTTTTCAGTCTAAGATTTACAGGAAAAGCACTTTTTCAAATGCATTCCTGAATTACCACAGTGGGCATCCCTTCTATCAAAAGAAGGCGATTGTGAAGGGTCAACTAATTAGGGCTTCACGAATGTCCAGCACGGACGAACTTTTCAATGAGGAAGTTTCCATTTTAAAGGGATTCTTTATGGACAAACAATACCCGGAAGCCCTGGTAGAAGCACTAGTTGTAGAAATTTCTGAGAAGAGGGCAAATAAATATCCTCCTTTATTGGGGTGGGGTTAATGAGATGTCCCCAAACCCTTCAAAACACATTTTACAAGGAAAAAATAGTTTTATACACACTTTCTCCAACAACTCAGATCAAATCGAGAAGATTATCAAGAAATATTGGCCTATTCTCAGACTTCAGGAAGATCTTAAGAATTCTATGCCCAGTTACCCCTCTTTTGTTAGGAAAAGGGCAGGAATTTGAAAGAACTTTTAGATATTAGGTTAGAGGATCCACAGAATCACAATAGAAAGAAATTAGGCACTTATCCCTGTGGGATGTGCAAGCAATGTCATGCTATGCTAAATTCGGGGTCCTACTACCTTCCCTCTAGAAGATTTAAGTTCCATTCCAACAAACATTTTAACTGTGGATCCAAGGGTGTGGTCTATCTTGGTTGCTGTGTTACGTGCCATGCTTTTTACATTGGGAAAACCGAAAGGGTGTTTAGGAGAAGGGTTTACGAACACTTCAATGACATCAATTTAAGGAAGGAAAGTAATGCCTTTTATAAACACTCCTTGACGTGTAAGGACATGGACATAAAGTTTATGGTGTTGGAACAGGTACAACCGGATATAAGAGGGGGTAGTTGGGAGTCAAAATTAGAATACCGTGAGCTATTTTGGCAGCTCCGGTTAGATGCTACTAGATACCCAGGTCTGAATGACACCCTCAACATCACTAGTGTTTAGAAATTGAGACAAGCTCGTCTATAACACAGTTTAGCAGAACATGATATCTATTGTTTTATTCACTTTTGAATCCATAAGATTTTATAATATGATATTTGGAATGTTATACATTGGCAACTCAGATAAGAAATGTTTTACAATGCCAGTTAGTAACTCTAGGTTTTAAATTGGAGGTTTGATTTCACCCCCGATGGTTAAAAGGGGTTACCGCACTTATTTGTATTATAAAACTATAAAAACATTTTACAGAATTGTTTCATGACACATTTTAATAGTTTGTATTCAATTTTAAGTTCATTATGCTATTCAGTCGCCAAGACATTTTTAGAAAATGAATTATTTTTAGAAAATGAATTATTTTTAATGATAAGAATGTATTTTAGAATTTCCTTATATGGTGATTTTCCTGTTGGGAAAGGTTCACAGGAAGTCATGTGATGATTCTGGAAGAATTTAATGTAATGAACTTCCAGCAATGTTGTTTGCCTTGAGAAAGCTCGCATGTGGTCGAGTGAAAGCGCTTGGAAGATATTGTGGATTTTTACTTTGCCTGGTTACATTAAAGGATCATTTTGGAGACCTAGCAGCTGTTTGATTTCTTCATCTGCTTATTTTGAAAGCCTTTGTTTACGTGCTTCCGGGTCCTGTGGTGCCAAGTGATTTTCATTCCTGTATGGATCTGTTGATGAGTATACTAATGGGAATAGCAATGCTGTCTGCTGCTAGTTTTAGAAAGATAGAGCAGATGTTGTCAGGGGCATTGGAGCAAGTCTTAAGTTTAGAGAGACGTTTTTATGTATGATGTGGGGATGGGTTTGAGATGAAAAGTAGGAGGAGTGTTTAGGATGGAAGATTGGGGAGAGGATTTGAGATGGGGGAGGAGTTGTTAGGGAAGGTTTTGGTGAGTTCTGCTATTGAGTTAGTAAAGAACGAATTGAACAGTGTTGCTATTTCTGTGTCATGTTTGCTAGTGTCAGGGCAAGGGTTGTTTTTGCTGCCTGGATTAAGAAGGGAGTTGATGGATTTCCAGAATTGTTTGGGGTTTGCGGCATGAGTAGTCTGGAGTTTGATATAGTATAATTTTTTATCCTGTGTAATGCGTTTTTTTACTAAGCTGCGGAGTCATTTATATTTAAGAAGGGTGTCAGGGTGCTTATTACGATGGTAGAGTTTCCAGGTCTTGTCCCTATGTTGCATGAGTGTTTTGGTATCTTTAGTAAGCCAAGGGGCGGAATTGTTTTTTATACATTTTATTCTTGGAGGGGCTTGGGAGTTAAGGGTATCCAAGAAGGTTGAGTTAAAGAATTCAATGGCATTGTCTAGAGGAAGAGTTTTTAATTTGTTCCAATTTATCAGTTTGAGAGAATTGTAGAAAGCTGTGGGGTTAAAGTTTGTGAGATTCCGAGTATGGATATATTGGTGTAGGTGAGGAGAGGAGGGGGTTGCTCTATGGATGAAGGCTGGCAAGTGATCACTAATGGAGTATGGTAAGGTGCCAGTGTGGGAGATTTTATTTGGGTGTGAGACAAGGATCCAGTCCAGTATGGAGCCTGGGGGGTTATTTTTATTGGGTCTGGTAATAGCATTTGTGAGTTGAGTGAAATTACATAGATTGGTTGAAGTGATGGGATTATTACCAGTGATCTTGTTCCAGTCGATGTTTACATCTCCTAGGATTTATGTCTCAAGGCTGATATTAGATGAGGCCCAAATAGGGATTTCCTCAAGTGTATTTGTATTGTTTCCAGGGGGGATATAGAGGGCTATAACACAAATACTTTTATGATTATTTAGTTTCCTATGATTAGTTCAGCATTGTTGAACTGAGGAATAGGATTTTGGTACGGAGTAATGGAGAGTAGGCTAGAGTAGATTAAGGCTACTCCTCCACCCTTCTTTTTTAGGCAGTCATGTCTAAGAGCTTGAAACCTTGGAGGTATGATTTCAGAGTCCAAAATATTGGGTTTTAGCCATGTCTCAGAGAGGGCTACCATGTCAGGTTGGGTATGGTATAGCCAAGCGTGAAAGTGGGTTATTGCGTTTCTTAGACTTTGGGTATTGATGGTCAGGAGCTTGAGGTATTTAGGGTTGGTAATATGGGTGGTAATGGGGGGAGTTGGATTGCTGCTGCTAGTAGGTCCTGGGTTGGGGTGTATGTCTCCTGCCAGGCATAGGTAGTCAAAGGGGAATGAGAGCAGGGGTTTGGATTTACTCCTGGAGTTTTGTGGGAGGTACAATAATGCTTTGGGAATATGATGTTTCATTGAGGAGGATAGGAGATTTAGTTTGAAGAAGAGAAGTGGGTTTGGATGAACAAGAGAGGGGGATATTGAGTGAAAGTGAGATGTGGTAGAGTGATGATTAGTGTTAAGGGAGATGGTGGTGTGATGAGGGAATAGGAAAGAAGTGGGTAGTTTGTAGGAGGTATAGGAGGTGGCATGGTATAGTGTTATTAGAAGTAGTATGCTGAGGGAAGGGATGAGAAGGGTGTGAAAGGGCATGGTAAGGTTTAGATATAAATTAATAGTTGGGGATTAGGAGTTGGGGAAGTAGTTGGATGTGGGAGAGTATGATAGAGTAGGAGGGAGGTGTATAGAAGTGTATACAATGCTTTAAGGTTTGGGAAGGGGGAGGGGGTGAGAAAGTATTGGTGGATGGGAGGGGAGGGGATAGTGAGGAGATGTGAGTGGATTGGATGAGACAAGTGGGAGGGAACTTATGGCTAGAATAAGTGTAGGAGCACTGGGGTTGTGTGGGAATTGGGGGTAGGGTAGGGGAGCGGAGTGAGCCCACAGGGCGAATGGAGCGGGTTAGAACAGGTAAAATAAGAAATTCCAGAGACAATCAGTGAGCAGCAGACTCATGAGGAGCCCTTGGAAGTTCCAGGAGAGTTGGGTATTATAGCTCAGCTGTGTAATTGTTAAGGGATAGTAGAGAGGAAATAGGAGGACAGTAGATAAGTAGCGAGGGACAACCTTAGGAGCAGTCTAGTACAGCAAAGTAAGTGAAAGGTAGTCTGGAATCCAATACAGGGGAGTAGGGAAAATAGATGACCACACAGGCTGAGATTAGGGTGCCACCTAGTGGCCAATAGGTATAATACAGCAAAGCCCTGTGGTATAGAGATAGCAAGAACAGATGACTCGGGTAATAGATCCTAAGGAGGGTAGAGTAGTTACCTGTCATAAAATAAGAAGTGTTATTAATACCAATTCATCTAATTCTAACAGGAAAGAAATCATTAAATTCACAACAGATGTCATCATGACAGAGCCAGAATCTTAAATCTGAAGTCCCCCATGAGGTATAGATGAATATAATGTTGCAAAGGTACCATTGCTGCTCAACATGCATATCAGCAATGAATTAAAAATTTCAGTGGTGTCCTGCAGCGAATGTATTGCATGTACCAAAGGAGGTTTAGGCATGTGCTAAACAATGCAGACAGAGGTTCACTAAGGAGCATTCCTGGAGGCAATTCAACACATTTTTGTACTTTAGGTAACATATAAAAGATTTGAGACTTAGGAACATAGGAGGTTTCTAGGCTATCGACCGAGAGGTAATTTCAAGCCTAGTAGTTTCATCCCAGTATAATATCATAGATACTCTAGTCACTACCCTGGATTCCCTGGATTATATTTAGTAATCACTGACCATGTCCAGGAGGGTTGTGGGTGCTTTCCCCAGTAATTATTTACGGTGCCTCATCCACTCATCCAGGTTCCTTTTCAACAGTGTCATAGAGGTGCTCTGCTTCATGTGAGTCAGCAGCCTATTCCAAAGACACAGCAGTTTCTGGGAGACATATCTGTCCCTCCAGCACATCCTAGTCAAGTCACAAGCCTTATTTACATCCCTGGAATGGGTAGCTCTAGTCCCATTTGATTTATGGATGTGCAGCAGATTCATTAGCTTTGGGTCGGAGATTGCTCTGTAAGCCAGACATAAGTCTCCCCTGAGAAGTCTGTGATACAGAGTATAGTGACAGGGACTTTAGTCAGTCTGTGTATGCCACGTACTAGAGTCCCTTGATGATCTTTGTTAGAAATCTTTGAGGTCTCTCCAATTGCTGCAGATGCTTTGTATGGTACATGCCAAAAGGGGGCAATATACTCCATTATGGGCCCGATTAGTAACAAATATAAAGAGGTTAAAACCTCCTTTACTCTTGAGGTGATGCCTTGGCTAATCAAATGTGCTACATAGAAGGGCTTCCTTACTACAGTAGATAAATGGTGGTTGAAGTTAAAGTTGCAGTGTACTTGTGATCCCAGATCCCTTACTGCTTTGTTGGTACGTAGGGTATTGTTGTTTAGTGTGAGGGGACATTGTTTTTACTGAAGGGAATAATTATGCATTTCTTTGCATTCATTTTGAGACCATGACTAAGACACCAGTCATTGGTCTGTGTACGACCCTCCTGAAGTATACTGACATAATTTGGTGATTCAGTAATTGCACCCAGTTTGCAGTCGTCCACAGAACTGGTCAGCCACAGCCCCATAGTTTTTTCCTGAACTTCTGAGAAGTATATACCAAACATTAAGGGGCCCAAAACTGAACCTTGTGGCACCAATTTAGTGACAGGTCTGCTGGTTGATGTGGAGTCACCCACTTTGATAGTGTATGACTGGTTTGTGAGCCATCTGGCAACCCATTTACAACAAAGGGATTTAAATTTAGTTTGCTAAGTTTATCGGTAATGCTTGAGTGTGGAATTGTTTCAAAGGCCTTTTCCAGGTCGAGGTATGCTGAGTGCACAGATTTGCCTTTGTCAATGGCCCTAGTCACATTTTCAAAGAAATCCACCAGGTTTAATAGCCAGGATCTGGCCTTGATGAAGTTGAATTGGGTCAGATCCAGGGTTTGGAGGTCACCTATGTCTTTATGAAGTCCATGATGATACACTGCATGGCCTTACAGATGAGGCTGGTCAGACTTATGGGTCTATAATTCCCCAGGTCTATTGCTGAGCCACCTTTGTGGAGGAGAATAACTGTTGCTGTTTCCATTCTGCAGGACCAAAGTCTGTGGATAGGCTATGATTGAATAGGGTAGTTAATGGTGATGGTATTTTGTGCTTTAGTTTGCTTAGAAGACAGCCTGGGATGCTGTCTGGTCCTATAGAGGCTGAGTGTTTTGCCTTAGACATGGTTTTAATGACCTGCTCTTTGGATATGTAGGGTGGGTGGAGTTGAGGGCAAGGTTTGTGATAAGTTTGGAGGGGATAGCGGAATGACATTTTTTCCAAATCTGTCTGCTAGCAGGTTTGCTATCTCTGCAGGATCAGTGTGCGTGATACTGTTAGGCATTAGTTCGGCACATGCTTGGGTCCTACCTTTTAGGCTATGTACGTAGCTGTAAAAAGCCTTACGGTTATCCTTGGATGTGATTGTTAGGTTTTTCTCAAAGTTGCCTTTAGAGGATTTGACATATTGTTTTATTTGCCTGTTGAGGCTGAGGAGGATGCTTTTCCATTGTTGTGGCCTCACCTTAGTTTTCTTAGACAGCAATTTTTTTGTGTTTATTGTAAAGTTTGTTGATGGTGGATGCCCACCAGGGTGGCTTGTTTTTACTTAGGGTTCTAGCTTTGATTCTGTCTGGAAGAGCCAAGTCTACACACTTATACAAGTGATTGCACAGGGCTTCAGTATAAGCTTTGGTGTAGTTACCACTTCCAGCTGGGGCTGGGGCTGGGGCTTGGAATGCATTTAAATTTTCCCCTAGGAGGGTATAGTTGGCCTTGGTGAAATTTATTTAGTCTGAATTCACCATTTTGAGTTCTGCTGTTAGTGCCATTTTGAAGGTGACTGATTTGTGGTCACATTTAACTAATGAGGGTCCGACAATTGCGGTGGTTCATCTGTTTGTCATGCTAGTGAGGACCAGATGCAGTGTGTTTGTTCCTTTTGTTAGGGTTTGAACAATTTGTTCCAGGGCATTTGAGTTAACATGGTCAAGGAAGTTTTGCACATGTGAGTTAGGACTAGAGTAGGTTTCCCAGTTGATGGTGGGATAATTGAAATCCTCCATGACCAGAAAGTTTGGCAATATTTAGATTGACTCTAGTTTGGTCAAGTAGACCTCATATGCATCATGATTCATGGAGAGGGATCTATAACTAGCTATGACTCGAATGTGGGGAGGGGGTCTTATCCACAGTAATCTGAACTTGGTAACTCCATGGAGTTGTCCAGTCTAACTAGTCGGGATAAAGAAGTTATGTACTCACCATAACGTTCCATCTGAATAGGTAACTTCATTTGTCAGCAACCTGTGGGGTATCGGATCTGACAGCTTTCCAAGCTAAAGATCCAAGCTCCAAGCTCCTCCCCTTACCCATAATACCCTGCTACCTCCTTCCAGTCCTCAGATCACATTTGCCCAATTATACAGTTTCACCAAGACAAAACAACAACCTGAAACATCCTAACTTAATGAATACCAAAAGCTGAAATCATTCTAGGATTCAGATAACCAAAGAACCAGGTTAGGGGGAAGGTCGGTTGCTGACAAATGAAGTTACCTACTCAGATGGAACGTTATGGTGAGTACATAACTTCTTTATCTGAAGTAGTTAACTTCATTTAATCAGCAACCTGTGGGACAGACTCCTCAGCTACCAAAAACTTGGGAGGTCCTCAAGGAAGGATATTCTGGAGCACTGCAGAGCCAAAAGCTGCCCTTCCTCTGGATATTAAATCCAATTTATAATGAGAGATAAAGTTATGAGAGGAAGCCCAAGTAGCCGCAGAACAAATGTCATCTAAGGGAAATCTTGACCAGAACGCAGCAGAAGGAGCCATAGAACGGGTAGAATGAGCATGAACCCTAAGGGCTCTGACAGACCAGATATCTTGTATGTGAGCAAAATGCAGTGAGAAATCCATCAAGCTAGAGTCACCTTCGACACTGGCTTACCCAAGAAGGGCTTCACAAAGGAAACAAAGAGCTGCTCTGACTTGTGAAAGGCACCTGTTCTGTGCAGGTAAAAGATCAATCGTCTATGAACATCTAACAAATGAAGTTTGTATTCCCCTTTATTCTGATAGTTAGGGAAGAAAACTGGTAGATTAATAAACTGATTGATGTTCACCTTGGAAGCCACTTTAGGTAAGAAGGAAGGGTTAGTCCTGAGAGAGACTCTGTCCTTATGGAAAACAAGATATGGGGGTTTAGTACAAAGGGCTCTAGCTGAGGTAATAGCTATTAAGAAAGCAGTTTTCCAAGATAAGAATTTTAAATCAACAGAAGCTGCAGGTTCAAAGGGTGATCCAGTTAGAGCTTGAAGGACCAAAGTTAGGTCCCATGGGGGAACAGCGTTCCTAATAGGAGGTCTCAAAAGAAAGGTGCCTTTCAAGAAAGTCTTACAAATCTTAGTGGAAGCTAAAGGACTAAGATTGTCTCCAATGTGAAAATGGGAAATGGCAGCCATTTGAACCTTTACAGTAGAAGAACTGGCCCCTTGCTAAAAAATATGAGATAGGAAATCAAGCACTGCTGGAATGGGAGCAGTGAAAGGATCCAAATTCCTATGCGAGGCCCAAATGGAAAACCGTTTCCATTTGCTGTTGTAAACCTTTCTGGTAGAAGGCTTATGCACCGCTACCAGGATGGATCTAACTGCAGATGAGATACCGGGAGTCCTGGCAACTAATGGAACTGGATCAACCAAGCTGAGAGCTTGAGGTCGTCCAGATTTGGAGTTTCTAATCCCGAAGGATGAGAAATCACATCTGGGATGGGATGTAAGATCCAAAGAGGAGCTATAAGATGAGACTGTAGGTACGGGAATCAGGTTTGATGAGGCCAGAATGGAGCTATGAGGATAATCTTGTTCCCCAACCAACGAGCTTTCTGTAAAAATTTTGTCATTAACGGAAGAGGAGGATAAGCATAAAGAAGACCGGATGGCCAGGCATGAACTAGAGCATCTCTGGGGCTTTCCCTGGGGGAGGGGGATTAGAGTGAAAAACTCGCTGCACTTCACGTTTGAAGGCGATGCGAAGAGATTGCAGCAAGGCTGACCCCACTTGCGGAAGATCTGTTTAGCTATTAAGGGGTTCAGAGACCACTCATAAGGCAAGAGGATAGTTTGACTCAGCTTGTCTGCTAGGATGTTGGACCGACCTGGAATGTGCGTTGCTAACAGAAAATGGTTGGTGGATATCGCCCAATCCCAAACTCTCATGGCCTCTTGGCAAAGAGGGTAAGACCTGGTCCCCCCTTGTTTGTTGATGTACCAGACCACTGACATGATGTCTGTCTGAATTGCAGTAGTCCCTGGAGGGAGAAAGGCATGAAGAGCTTGCACCGCTAGAAGCACCGCTCTCATCTCCAGAACATTGATATGCAGAATGGTCTGTGTCTGAGTCCACGTACCTTGGACAGTTCTGCCCATGCAATGCCCCCCCACCCAAGGCGAGAAGCATCTGTGGTTACTGTGGCTTGGGGTTGTGGCATTATGAACAGTCGTCCTTCCCGAAGCTCTTGAGATTGGAGCCACCATATGAGGGAATTTCTGCAAACTCTGCTGAGGGGGATCGGAGAGTCCAACGGGTGTTGAAGGATGGACCACTGGACCTGCAAGGTCCACTGGAGGTCCCTCATGTGCAAGCGAACTAAGGGTGAAAGATTAATTGCTGCTGCCATGGACCCTAAGGCTCTCAGGACTAACTCTGCTGATGGGGCTGGAGATTGAAGGAGTGCTAGAACGTGAAGGGTTAAGCTGCAAAGTCTGTCTGACGTCAAGAAGGCCTTGGTCTGAAGCGTATCTATTCTGGCCCCTATGAAGTCCAGGACTTGAACTGGTTGAAGGGATGATTTCTTGTAATTTATAGTGATCCCCAACTGGGAGGCTAAGAGCAGGAAGCAATCCTTGGCTGAGCAGAGTAGATGCCTGGTAGAGGCGGTAAGGAGCCAGTTGTCCAGGTAAGGAAAAACCTGTATTCCCTGAAGCCTCAGGTGGGCCGCTACAACTGCCATGACCTTGGTGAACACCCTGAGGGCTGTGGTGAGGCTGAATGTTATCACCCTGAACTGGTAATGACTGGCCCCCAACCAAAAGTGGAGAAACCTCCTGGATCGCCTGTCCATGAGAATGTGGTAGCACGCATCCTTGAGGTCTATGGAGCACATCCAGTCATTCTCCTGCAGTAGAGGGAGAATGGATTGAAGAGTGACCATCTGGAATTTCTCCTTGGCAATGAAAAGGTTCATTGTAGAAAGGTTGAGAATTGGTCTTAAGGCCTCCGTCTTTTTTGGCACCAAAAAGAACCTCGAGTAATTGCCTAACCCAGACTGGTCTGGGGGGATGTGCTGGTTGGATCTTTTTTCTAGCAGCTTCTTTATTTCTAAAGCTGCAGCCTCCCTCTGACTGGGTGGAACATCGGGGAGGTGCCTCGATTGAGGAGGAAGATTTATGAAGGGAATAGAGTAGCATCTGGATATTATTCGAAGCCCCCAGCGATCTGTCATGATGGACTCCCATTGTGCCAGGTGCTTTGAAAAACTCCCCCTGACTGCCTCCAGAGAGGAGCAGTTGGGCAACCCCTCAGGGCTGCTGCATGGGTCAATCGGAAAAGGGTTGCCGTGACCCAAAATTCTTCAGCCCCGCTCTGCCTCTGGGCCGGTGTCCACCTTGTCCCCTCTGCCTCTGAAGGACAAAGGGTCTGGAGCGTAACAGGACTGCTGAGACTTCCGGAACCACATCTTCTTTTGTCCTCTCTGGTTCCTGGAAAAGGACCTTTAAGGAGCCGAGAAGCAGATTCCAACAGCAGACAGCGTCTTCCTGTCTTTCTCGCTCTGGACCAATGTATCGCGGATGGTCCTGCCAAACAGGGTAGAACTATTGAAGGGAGCATTCGCGAACGACGCCTTGAAGTGTTCCACAAAGTCAGAGCCAGGCATGATGCCATAAGGCGATGCCTGATCCACTGGCTCTAGTAGCTTCCTCTGTGGCATGGGAGAGTAGTCGCATAGACATGCTGATACAGATTTCAGAGTGGCCATGCGAGTCGAGAAGGTCCATTTGTCCTCGGCCAACATGGACTCAGGGGGAGACTCAGCATATTCCTTCACCAGATCCCGCTGAAGCCTAATCACATGGGCCAAGTAATTCAGCACCCTTATGGAAAAGGTAACTGAAGCAAACATCTGCTTTCTGATATGATCCATCGTCCGAGATTCCTTAACAGGAGGATGGACCAAGGAACTATCCTGTGCCAGTTCCTTCTTGGTGGCAGCTGCCACCACCATGGCATCTACTGGGGAACCTTTACTCCACGCTGTCCTATCCACAGGGGGACTAAGGATCTTATCTGGTCTCCTGGGGATTGGCTCTATAGTGTCCGGCTCCTTCCATGCCCTGGTAGTAATGAGGTCTACCAGGGGGTTGGCCGGAGGGGACACCCAAGAGGTAGACGGGCCTGCGTCAAACACCTCCAGAAACACCGACTCATCCGAGGAAGGCTTTTGAGCTGACCACCCCCCTTTTAGGCGTAGCATTTCCATAATGTCTCCAAAGGAAACATCCTCGGGGGGTGACCTGGGGGAACCTTCCCCTTCCTCTAAATCAGTGTCTTCCATGAGGGACTCAGGGGAGTCCAAGTGCCTCCTCTTACACTTACATTTGTGAGGGACCTCCTCATTGGGACTGTCTGAGGAGGGCTCACCAACAGGGTCATGTTCCTCCAGTGGAACAGGCTGGGGCGTCAACGCAGGCTGTCGCTGGGGCCGAATGATGGAAGACAAGCCCATCTGTGAGGGAATGGTGGCTGGATCCGTAGCACGAGCAAGGGGTCTCGAACCTCTCGAGAGAACCGTCTCCACCACGTCGAATGCCGAAAGTGAACCACTCTGTCTGGGTTCCGTGAGCAACACCCTCGGATCCGACGTGGGGATCGGCGTCAGAGCTGAACTGATTGGACACAAAAGGGAAGTGTGCTCTGACCGTAACAGAGCCGAAGACACACTTACCACCTCGGATCCGATGGATGACTCTCAGCCCTGAGAGCTCGGATCTGAAAAGGGATCCGACAAACTCGAGGGCATGGCCGGCGTCGAAATAGCAACTACTATCGGCGCCGACTCCCTGACTCTGAGACTACTCGGATCCGACGGCTCCGAAACCCAATAATGGATCTGAGAAGGAGCTATGGGGGCAAAAAATTAAGCAGGAGCACTCCCATCTGCATCTGGGCTTGGAGAAAGCGACGCATCATCTGGTCCATGTCAGCGTCTGAGAGGCTTCATGTCGACCTAGAAGAGGCTGCCGAAGCTGATCGGGAAGGCTGCTGTGACAACGTCGAAGATGGCCGGGGCTCCTCCTCCAGATCCGGCGAGAAACGTGGAGAATGGAGCCAAGAGAGGGAGGACCCGGGAATCTTCAGGGGATGAGAGCTGTTTAGCCAGCAGGGCCGAGTGGTCTGAGTCGGCCCGCCGCTTGTGGCTCCTATGTTTCTCTCTATCCCTCTCCCTCTCCTCTCTTTTCTTTTGGAGTCCTTCTCTCCCTGGGAAATGGTGGGAGGTTGAGTCCCAGCCAGGGGAGATAGCACAGCTGGCTGAACAGCCACAGCCGTGGCTGGAGCCACTGAGTGAGAGGAGGAAGAAGCAGAATCCGCAGGTATAAGACCCGCCAGGATCAGCTTGTTCCTCCTATCCCTCAGAGCCCGGGGGTTAAAGGCTGTGCAGATATGGCAGCACAATGATAAATGCGCTACCCCCAGGCAAAGAACGCACTGAGTGTGGCCATCGGCTGGGGAGAGCTTATGGCCACACTCAGAGCACTTGGAGAAAATGGCCTTAGGGCCTTCGGCCATACCAAACCACAACCACACACACACACACACACAAGAATAAGGGGAAGGGGGAATATACTAAAACTAAGCTAGGCTAATGGGTTTAAACAATCACAAACACACACCTCTCAAAATTTTGCAAAAGGTCAAGAATTTACCCAATACTCACTACCTAACCGCCAGGAGCTTGTAACTCGTGCTTGTTAAAGCCACGGCAAATGAGATCTGGGGACTGGAAGGAAGGTAGCAGGGTATTATGGGTAAGGGGAGGAGCTTGGAGCTCAGATCTTTAGCATGGAAAACTGCCGGCTCGGATCCAGGGTCGGATCCGATACCCCACAAGTTGCTAATAAAATGAAGTTAACTACTTTGGATGTGAATTTATCTCTAATATAGACAGAAACACCGCCTCCTTTGGTTCTCACACTTGCATCTTGCAGTCTGGAGGTGTGGAAGGCATTGTAGCCTTGCAGTGCCAGGATAGTCTACGAAGTGTTAAACCAGGTTTCTGTGACTGCACAGAGATCTACATCTTTTAGTGACAAAAGTGCTTCCAGGGTGTACAGTTTTTAGTTTAAGCTCCTAGCATTTAGCAGCATAACCATTATTTTTTTATGATTGGCAATTTTCACATTGCCATTTTTTTGAGGCCTTGCCTAAAAAGGCATTATGGGGGAGACAAGAGCCTTTGCCAGCAGCTGAAAGCCTAATGATGCCAGGTGCAAACCATCTTTGGCAGAGCATTGGGATTTGTCAACCATGTCATCCCAGGCTGACAGAAACTAGATCCCCTTTAAATGACACCAGAAACTAAGTCGGTTATTGAAATTGATCATTTTTTTGTTAATTGTTTTGTGGCATCATTCTAGGTGAGGGTAATATGCTGCTCAAGGCTAGGGACATATACTCAGAGAGCTCAATCATGTCTCTCTTCATATAATCCAGTAAAGTACACCTGAGGCTGTTCACTCCAACATGAGCTTTGAAGGAGTCATAATGGTATCTGTTGCCATGAGACCCAAGTGCATGTGTGATCTGACAAATCCTGGCACCGGACAGGTAGCTGACTGCACTTTCTCCTTATCTAACCTGGTGAGTGGGACATCCGTGTGTCTACGGGGTCTCCAAGGACAAGACATTTTGTTTTTTGAGTGTTACACCTTAAGGGATTGGTAGATGAGACACAGGTGTTGCTATGTGTCTCTGGGAACTGTGTTACTTGTAGCAGTCTTGTGTTTTGGAGGTCTCTGGTATTTTGGTAAGTTTTATGAGAGAACCTTCAAGTATGTTGATTTATGTGTTGGATGTGTACTCTCTCTCTCTCTCTCTATATATATATATATATATATATATCTATGAGTTTTGGTACTATGTGCACGAGTAGTGGTGGGTGGGTTGACAACCTCTACAGTGTTACTGTTTTGAGTGCGAGAGACCAGGAATTCAAGATTCTTGGTGTAGATACATCTCTCGCACTCTGGACTAGAGTGAGTTATTAGTAGAGGGTTGTCAGTGTACATGAGGTAGTTGCTGCACTGCTTTAGGAAACCCAAGTGGACCAGGCTGGCAGGAGAAACAGGGGTAGTCCAACTGCCCATAATGCTAGGCTTGAAGAACTGTTATCACAAACATCCAGCAGCAATTCTTATATCAAATAAAAAAAAAAAACTGCTTCATGTTCAGATCCATGTTTTAAACATTCCTGAATTTGTTGCTTGAAATAATTTGTTGGATCAGTGGATAACTTCATATAAAATCTGGCAGAGTTTCAGGGCTTTCCCATCAAACAAAATCCAGTCCCCATACAACTACCCCATCGTCTGTGTATATAACATCCAGCTGTGATTTCAGTTTTTTTTTCCAAACATAAATCTTAACTGTTTTGTAAGAGTAATGTATCTATGGCTTTTGTTAAATATGCCTTTTGTAAAATGCAAGTTTTGAATAACTGCTTGTTCAAATGTCATCAAAGGGTGATATGGGGTTATTAAACATTGATTTATGAAATTTAAACTTCACTATATCAAAATAATCTACTTCAGCTGTATTAGAAGCCCTAGTATGAAACCAGTTTTTCAGGTTTAAATTTCTGTAAAACATTTTCAAATCTTTCATAACCTCAAAGTCTCCTGTAAAAGCACTTGGAACAAATATCAAACCTTTATTCTGTCAACATTTATCAACAGTATCAAGGTCAAATTGAGAAATATTTAATACAAGGTTATTAGTTTCACATAAGGCCACATTTTGGAAGGCTACATCAAAGCCAGAAGTTTACAGAATGTTTCTACACAGTGCTTATGGAAGTAATCTAGCCTGGTATGCTGTGATGACTGACATATAACATACCTAGAGTACAGTCTACCTCTCAACTGTCCCTGATTTTGACTCAGATTTTAGCTCTGTCCGTCTTAATCCCTCCTAAAACTAGTGACTTTTGGAGGAAAGGTGGTGAATTACACTTAATGAATAATGACAATAATTAAGAGTTATAGACTTCTTTTACTTCAGAAAATGTGTATTAATTCATATGCTCTGATTCTGTCAATGTTTCAAGTTAATAGCACTAATATTTTAAAAGTGTCCCTGATTGTCCCTGATTTTTTCTTGACCTGTCCCTGATTCTGTTGAAATTTGTCCCCGATTGGTTGAGAAGTCAAAGTATTTGGTGATTTGTTTTTAATCTGAGTAAAACGATTGTGATATCTGATTTGGTTTTATTTCAGTATTTTATTTGCTATCAATGTTTTTTTAATATTGATGCAGTGTAGTTTCTAGCTGTCATTGTTTGTTTTCATAGTATCTTACTTACTGACATATTTTCAGAATCTGTTTCCTTTCCTTTTTTTTTTTTTTTGCTCCTGATATGCAGACTTTGTCCTGTATACATTTGCTGGAGAGATTTTCAGAAAGGATGGATCTTACATTGAGAGCCCTCCTTGGCAGAGTTGGGTTGAGTTTACCTCAGTTCTGTCCAGTTCAACATTTTTTTCCTTGGAAGATCACACATTCAGGCACGTGCCTAATGCCATCATACACTGTGACATTAAGTGACACCTTTGGTTTGATTCATGCCCTGGGGTTCTTTCTGTGTGGTATCTGCCTGTCCTCCACTTGTTTGCATCAGTTTAATATGGGTACTTTGGTTTCTTCTTGAAGGCATTGCTGTAGGCAGACTGGCAAATATAAATTGTCCCTAGATATGTGTGTGTGTGTGTGTGTGTGTGTGTGTGTGTGTGTGTGTGTGAGAAAAAAAGGCCTGGCAATCTGCTTTGTAAATTCTGTGGGTAGTGACTGTTGTTCACTCCTGGGATCACTATAGCTATTACTCATAAGCATGGATTGGTGGGCATATAAATAGCTTGGTTATAATGGGGGTAAGACTTGTAAAATGCTCAGAAAATATAACTTCAAAAATCAGGATTTTGCTGTTACACTGTGTCAATCACACATTATTTTTCAAAGTGTCAAGACTCACATTATTGCATCTCAAACTTCTGGTTCAGAACCACTGTCAGGAAACCTTCCACAAGACAGAGCTAATCAAGTGACAGTGGTTCTTTACATGAATAGAGCTGTAGTTGGTGCCACTGCAGTCAGGCAGCTTACAGATCGCCCAAATGTGCCTGAAACACCTTTAAAACCTGGGTCTCAGTTACTGTTTGGTCAGGATACGTGTCCAGTATTTTGTGCTCATTGTGAACTTGTAGAAGGCGGGATTGTGGCACATTTCCAGCTACTGGAATAGTTCCTTTGAAGAGTGCTGCATCTCTGCTTACAGTTGAAAAAAACATCTCCTGCAAGGGATTTGAACTTCATAATTAACAGGCTTTGTCATTCTTTGTTAAAACCAAATGTCTGTGGTGTGCTGAAATTCATTTTGGAAAGTGTTGTTTCATTACCATCACCACTGCATACAGGGTCTCAGAGTTGCAGGACTTTGAAAGACACCCTATCCAGTCTTCCACAAGGATGATATTTCCCTTTGGACCAATCCATGTTTTCTCCCAAAATGTTTTTGACTTGTCCCAGAATCAGTCTATAACTTTTTCTTTATTCCCAAGGAGCAGAAACCAATAAAGAGAAAAAGAGAGAGAGCCCATCACACCTTGGATTTGCACGGTCAGTTCAGATTTTAGCTAAAGGGGGTACATAAGTATAGGAAGGTCAAATATCTATTTGCTTCCTTTGCTCCATGGAAGTAAAGGCTGGCTATTATCAACCAAATACTTTCCAAGTAATGGCTTGCTACCCATTGGAAAATATGTGTTAAAGGCCATTCTACTAGAGGCATGTCTGCTTCCAATGATTGTTTCGAAAATTCTTCTACTGTAGACTTTTTTTTACAGTCACTTGGTCATGATTCACACCTGCAAGCATTGCTGCATAGACCATGACAATAATAGTTGAGCCTTCTTTAGTACTCCTCTACCACAAGAAATTGTCTCCAAATCTTTAGCTATTTGGCTTTTTGCTGGTGGCTTTTGAAAATTTGAAAACTGTAGACTAAGTAGTTTTGACTGGCTATTGTTTTTTGTATTTCACCATGGAGTTGGGACTGGTAATCAGGTTTTAAGAAGTAGTGTCAAAGAGGAGGAGAGCATGAAGAGCTACAGACGGTCGTTAATTTTTAAGATGTCTGCCTGGGGCGCACCTTCCTGCGCGACTGCCTGGGGTCTTTTGTCATTCCTTCAGCTGAGAGATCCTGCAGGAAAGACGTATTTTTCATGCTGGCATCAATAAACTGATTAGGCTCCTATTTCAAGTCGGCTCACAAAATTACTTGAACCTTCCAAGGCCCAGGCTTCTGTTTACCCATGTCAACAGCGGCCCCGATCATCCGAGCGATTTATTCCCCGCTGGAGCCGATTCTGGGATAATAAAGCCTTCCGCACTGATGGGAGCAACGCTTAATCTGTATCGAGTCACTTCGCAAGTCGGCCCGATATCGATCCGACGGTCATGGCACTCCGGTCGGGTGTCACACCCGTGCTCTGACACCGCTTTGGTGGCACCTGCATCGGCTCTGGGTTAGCGTATCCTCCTTCCCTGTCGGGGAGCCGAGGTCGGCGAAACAGGATCTATGGCACGGCCCGGCGTCGGCTCCGCCCAGGAAGAGGTCGTTCGATGTTACATAGTCATTCCACTGGTTCGCGGTCAGTCTCCTTCCGAACGGAGCCATCGGAGCTCCGACTCAATCTCATCCAGATGGGACCATCTCTTAGGAGAGAGAGGGTCATCAGATTACTTAAGTCACGCCCAGCTTTCCAAATGTTACTTAGTCCGGCCTGTCACAGGTACACAGCCCCGATGTGCCCGGGACAGTTCCTCCTGGGCGACTACCCCTTCCACACCCGTTGTTCCTGGTGGTTACTGCTACCTTGGGTTTGGTCTCCTCCCCTTTGGTTTCCTTCCCTCCTTAGGGGCCCCGCTCCTCCCTCTGTCCCCTTAGAGGGCTTCGTGGTCGGGCTTCCATGGTCTCCGGGAGGACGAGGTGGCCGGTGACCTGTCGATCCTGGCTTTTTCCCTGGAGGGTCGGCCTTGTGAGCTCCCCTTGTCCATGCGCCTCGGAGACTCTCTCGCTGGTCCCCTGCTCGGATAGCCTTCGTCTTCGGGAGGCTCTTCTCCTGCTCGAGGAGGGTCTGAGGCTGGGCCGTGTAGAGGCCACTGGTATCAGTTTCCAGTCTGTTCCTGAGCTCCTCCCTCTATAGGTATCTCCTACATCTCTCACTGTTCTCTTCTCCCTCTACTGGACCTGTCCTCCTCTCTTCAGGTTTCCATGAGCTTTCCCTCTTCAGAGGGATACATTTGTTTCGGGAGGAGATTAGAAGAGGACTTCTCTCTTGAGCATGAAGACTCTCCGAGAAGGTCACTCGGATACTGACTTGAGACTCTGGGAGGGGTCACTAGGACCTCTGGTTTGGATCTCCTCCCTCCCCCTCCGAATCCCTGAAACAGTCTCTCAAACTCAGACGAAACAACCTCTGAGGATGAGTCAGCTATGGACAACAATCCTCTCTGAGCCTCCACTCCTGGGTGTCTCTCGCCGAATTCTCGCACATCCCTTTGCACGAAGTCGTGGCACCCCCTGAAGTGTTATGCCATTAGGCGTGGGAGGCCTCAGAAATTTATCACAGCCCCGTCTTCAAACACCTCACTAAGGGCCCGTGACGCTGACACCATGTGTGGCTGCGGCCTTTGCTAAGGAACATGGGTAGATCCTATCCCACAAAAGGAACTTGCTTATCCTTCCCCCCTAGGACCATGCATAGGCACGTAGGGATGTGGATCTAGCGATAGCGCAGTGGCTGCTCAGCGACCTACCTACCAGCGCTACCAGAAGCTGAAGGATCACACTTAAGGAACACTCAGGGATGGGCAGGAGAAACCCCTGGAGTACAGGTGGCAAAATTGAGGCTGCAGGGGCTCAAGGCTGTTTTGCTGCTAGGCTCCCAATGCGGCTAATATCTTATCTCCTCTTGATGGAGCGAGTAGAGCCGGCCCTCAGTGGATGTTAGACGTTGAAGCGAGGCGTGGTGGATGTGACGCCAAGGATCCCTTTGGGAGTCCTTTTTGCGGATCCCTCCTTTGATAATATTGGGGCGAGTTTGGCCCCTTTGTTAGGAAACTGAAGGTTTTGGCGAACAGGACGGGCAAGACTCTCAGTGCTGTTGGAGTCCGTCTCACCCTGTCTGAGTGTTATCCCTTCTAGCAGAAGGGTGGGAAGAAAGGAGGGAAAGGAATGTGGTTCCCGGAAAGACGTGGTCAGTTTACCCGGAGTTGCGTGGGGGGTAACAACCCTAGCCCGCAGAGAGAGGCAGACAGGAGGCAGCAGAAGGCATTCCCAGGGTCGAAGAACCAGAGCCCTTTCAGCCTCTCTGATAAGTTTACATCTGTCCTCCTTGGTGGCAGTCGGGTCCCTTCACTGTACCCAGAAGCCCGGCATTCCCCACTCAAGACAGACCAAGTCAGTCTCCTCAAGTGGTGGTTAATCCATCTTTCTCAGAAAGTCCCTTCCTCAAGTTCTCCAGATGTACCTTCCCTCCTTAAGGGAGATACCAGGGGTCTAAGGAGATTGCAGACTGCAAAAAAGAAGCAAACTCAACAAGTCAATCAGCCAGATGCAACCCGAAAGTCAGAATCTACAGTCAATTCTCCCTTTGCAGGCAGAGATTGGAGACCATTGACAAGATAGACTCTGGAAGTCTGTATTAGATCTCAGATTCCAATGGTCACTGCTCAGGATTCTGCTCTTACTCAATTTCAACTCTTCTTTCAATAGGATCTTTCAGGATGCGCATTATCACATCAAATCATTACTACTCCATCAAGATTTTCAGAGCGGCGCTGGGGTCCAGTCAGGCTTTCGGCTGGGGTGCCCTTTGGTCTCACCACATTCCCCAGCCTGTGTCTCACTACAGCCCCAGTGGTCACGCAACCTGAGACGCCAAGGATCTCCAGGTGTTTCACTTTCTCGATTCCAGGTGTTGTTTCAGTATCACGAGGCATCAGCTCTCGCCCTTGTGACCCACCAATAGACCACTGTTCCTTTTGGGCATTTCAATCAACTTTAAAAGTCATCCTATCGCCCAATCAGTCTATTACCTTCAGTCTCTAAACTTCCCTGCTGTTCGGATGTCAGCAGGCGGGTAAGAACAAAGAGTTTCTATGAGTGCAGAGTCATAGCAGAGTTCATTCTGACCAGAGTCATTCTCAGAGGCTTCTTCAGGTTCTAAAGGTATTAGAACCCGCGGCTGCGCCATTACTCTTCTTCCTGGCTCGATTCTACATGCCTTCTTTTCCAGTGGATGCTGTTCACCCTGGTCTTCACTGCTGGTCATAATGCGCCACCAGATTCTGTCAGCCCAGACATGCAAAGAGCCACTGTTGGTGGATCAAGCATTCCCCCAGGTTCACCAAGGCAGGCAGGTTGTACCCCCCCAGGGATATTACCAATACCACGGTACCCTCCCTGATCGGATGGGGGGGGCATCGATAGGTCCTGATGATCTATGCACGGGCAGCTCAGCGAGTTTCATCAGGGTAGGACACAATGTAGTGGAGCAGAGAGCGCACAGCAACTTTATTGCAAGCCCTTGACGACTCTTTTAACCGGGATAATTGCCCAGTCCACACCCACAATACAGTCTGTAGTTTGCGTCAACATCAACGAGTCTGAACCTAGTCCTTATATTGTGAAAAAGGGCGCCAGCAATGGGCTTGTCTCGATCTCAGAGCATCGGTTAATGCGCCTTATCCTCCTATCCCTGGGATCTGTAGCGGACAGAAGGGACAAGGGGAGTTGAGCTTATTCTCAATTGAGCAGAGTGGTCTCTCAAGCAAAGAGATTTTAGAAGAGATTTTCTCTTTGGGGCCGCCCATGCTGCGATTTTGCTACTCCCCCAAACAGGATTGGCCCATAGACTTCTTCAGCCTTAGCTCCCCCAGGCCATCTCAGAGACGCCTCTTGATTGGATCCTGGCTCCAAGAGCCTTTATGATCCTCCTCCATTTCCATGATTTTCAGGATCTCCTCAGCTACCGCTTTTCCATCCCCCCTGGATCTCCTTGCCCCGCTTTGAGAGCCAAAAGTGCCATCACTGCCCCTCCATCACCTCATCTGGACTGCGGCATCCTTCTTCATGCCTTCTCTTCTGATTCTGCTGTTCCGTCAGATGCACCGGCCAATCCTCTCTCAACCTCAACAATCCACTTCTCCACTTCCCCAGGTAAATAACTTCCTTTGATTCAGTTGCGAGACATCAGACATAGCAGTAAAAGCGTTCTACTCCTCTTTATACAAGAAAATGGAAAGCGTTTGGAACAAGCTCCTGGGCCCAAAAGGCTCAAATATTGATCCTTTTACTGGCCCTTCTGGACCAGTCCTGACAGAGCAGAGATTTTTCACAGGCCTCCCTTTCATCAGCAGAGTTCAATATGCTGCTATTTCCTTCCCATAGGTCGGGATAGCAGATCATAATATATGTCCCCATAGCTCTTGCAGGGCCCAATCAGAAGGAATTTTCCTACTAAAGCCTCCAATCAATCCTCCTCCTCCTCAGTGGGATCTACTAAATCCTCTGACATCCTTGCTTCTTTAAATATCTTTCCAGCTGTTTCTGTTCCCTGAACATCTTTCTTGGAAAATCCTTATTCCTAGTTTCCAACTCATCTGCCAGAGGGTGTTCATTCTCAGAGCAGAGTATCTCGGATTTCTATTGAACCTTCTACAAAGACTAATTATTTCTGAACTAACTAATCTTCTTTTACTAATCCCTCTAATTCTTTTCCTCATCTGAATCAGATAGAAGCTGAACAAAGCTTTCCTCTATATCTGAGATAGAGCTGAACAAAGCTACAGCATTATCTTGAACAAGCTACATTAGATTGATATTATTTACTTTCTTTGATTTAATTTGGAAAATTTGTTTTTGTTTGTCTATCAACAAATAAAAAAGGTCTTCCTGTTTCTAAAGTGACCTTGTCCAGATGGCACCTTCAGGGTCTCTGATGGAAATTTACCTCAGGGGAAAACAGCTGTGCTCAAAACCTAAACTTCTACAACCTTTCAAGCTAGACTTCTACAGCCTTCAACAAGCTACACTTCCACCAGCTGGGCTTTTCACTACACCATTTCTCACACTTTTGACTTTCCCACAGCGCCAGGGACTTGGCCATTTTTGTTGAGCCAGTTCTCAAGTTGAGAGCCTCAAGAGTTTGTTAGAGTGGAGCCACCCATTGTTCATTGTTAGGGACGCGTGATGCCAAGGGATGATGAAGTAGATGGACAATCAAGTATTAGAATGACCAAGAGACATTATGTACCTCCTCTAGCGTTCTTCTTTCCCATGTTAGTTGTCTTCCTCCCTCTTCTCTCACCTGACAGACCCTTACACTGGCTATAAGAAAGAAATCCATGCAGACAGTGGTTGGACGGTCATCTGTCGTTTTTCTTCTTCCTTTGGGAAGTATTTTATGCTGGTGCTATTGCCCTTTGTCCAGCAAATGAGATCTGGGAAATGAGCCTTGCACTCATGGATATGGGCTGCCCCATATGGGGCTGCCTCGAGTTGAGGCTTAGCAACAGCAGTAGTCGGAGGAGCCGAGGACGAGCCGCTCATCAAGCCCAACAGAAAGAGAAGAGAGAACAACTACAACATACTTATATTGGTAGGTACATAACTTCTTATTATAGTTCTTGGAATAGCAAAACAACAGGTGTGAATGTCCAGACGTATTTACTAAGTTTGAATTTGTAGTATCCTGTAGTGTTGTCCCTACTCCAAGTTGCAGCAGTCTTAGTTTTAGAAGCAGAACCCTTCAGCATGGGAGTGTGAGTGGATAAAGTTCCCCCTTCTAAATGCTGCAATTCTATTAATAGTAAGTTTCAAAAATTCAGTGCTGGAAAATGAAACTCATACCAATAGCTGTAGATGGAATGAAGGAACAAACACAATTCTTTGGTACTTTCGTTCAAATTTATTCTTCATGAGCTTCTTCAGAAAAAAGTTAACCTCTCAAAACATACCTCTTATAACTTACATCACACATCACATGACTTTCATGATACTTTAAATTAAAGGTATAAAATCAGGGTCTATATTAGATAAACGAACGCTTAAATGTTCAAATCTCCAAAGGTTGACCTTTAGAGATCGAACAGTTATGTGTTCGAATATCTTTAAAAATTAAAAAAATTAAAACTAAAACAAAAAACTAAAGGGTGTAAGCAAGGCGGCAAGCCCTCCTGCACCCCCACACCCCCGCTACTTAAATATACCAACTCCAAGATCGCGCTATAGTGTAGGGAATGGGAAATTTCCCGTTTCTGCTCTGCCGTGCACTGAAGTGCACTCGGAGTTGGTATATTTAAGTAGGGGGGTGTAAGGGGCACAGCCCCCCATGTGGAGGTGCAGGGGGGCTTGCCCCATTGCTAAAACCCTTTCAGTTTACCTTTTTTTTCTTCTTTCTTTTATTACATTTTCGAACACTGTTCGATCTCTAAAGGAGGTCGACCTTTAGAGATTTGAACATTTAAGCTTTTGTCAATGTAATATAGACCCATAAAATCATGCCATAAAAATAAAAAAAACTGTCTTGTTTTCCAAACTGCTTAGAATATCAAAGCTTTATAAAAATTGTCTTAATATAAAAACATTGCCATACTGTTGTGATTTGAATGTCATTCTAGTGCTAAAAACACTTAATATTAATGCATTCGTTCAGACCTGTCTGCTACCAAACTGATCTGCCACAATGACTCCTTGCATTCTAAAATCAAATTGGTTTTCCCTATATAATCCACTTGTTGAACATAATCTGTGACTGAAAAGGTAAACTTTTTAAAGTTCACACAGTGAATAGCATGCCTAGCTAAAGCATTGGTAAAGTCCTTTTTCTTAATAGCAAGTGTGTGTTCATATATTCTACGCTTTAAGCATCTAATGGTTTTTCCTGTGTAGCAACTTGGACAAGAGTCACATACTGCCACATAAACCATGTTTGTAGTCTCACAGGTAAACCGTCTCTGGACCCAAATAGTCCTTTTAAGATGTGTAATAAATGTACTAGATGTATTACTTATATACCTACATTGTTTACACTTCCTACAGGAGAAAGTACCACAAACTGTTCACATCAGTCAATGCTGAAGTGTGCCTCCCCCCACCATTTTCCAAAATGTTTTTGATGTTCTTAATTTTCTTATAGGTGAACATGGGTTCTACACCTACTACCTGTATGAGTTCCCTATTCCCCATCAAAACCTTCCAATTGCCCCTAATTATGTGTTTTGACACCCATCTCATTGACAATGGGGATGGGAAAAGAAATAGTAAACACTGTGTTGTCCTTCTTTTTCCTGTTGTTACTTACATCACCAACCCCCCTGATGATGGGTTTGGGCAGCATTTTGTCTCAGAATAAATACTTCCATATGTATGTTGGTTAACCAAGCCTGGTCATACCCTCTTTATTCAAAAAAAAATGTGTCAACATGATGACCTCTTGAAAAAAAGTGTCATCATCAGATGTAAGTCTACTGTGGTGAATAAATTGCCCCTTAATCACCCCTTTCTTCACATGCCTAGGGTGTAAGCTATCTCTATACAAATATTGGTTGACAAAAACATCTTTCCTATAAATCTTACTTACAAAAGTGTTACTGGATGTATCAAACCCCAAATGTATATCCAAGAAATTAATGGTCCTACCAAAACTTCCCACAGAAAATTCCAAAAAGTCTGTGGTGTGATTTAAGTCCCTAACAAAGAACTCATTCACTCTCATCGCTGGTCCACAGAAATATCACATCATCAATAAATCTTTGATATAAAATAATGTGGGACCTTTGTGGATGTACATACAAATATCCCTCCTCACACATGGCCATTACAATGTCGGCAAAAGATGGGGCCACCCTTGCCTCCATAACCACCCCTGAGGTCTGCTTATAATATCTTTGGTTGAACCCAAAACAAATTATTGTCAAGAACTATGCCCATAAGCCTGCAAACCATCTCTATTTTACTGTGTGTAAAGTCAGTGTAGCCATTAAGGTAATATCTCAGATATTCGATACCAGCATGTTGGTTGATACATGTATACAGTGATTTAACGTCTAGAGATGCAAAATAAAAATCACCATGGGTGAGGTTAATATCCTTCAAAATTTCCAAAAGGTGCCAGCAGTCCCTAAGGTACGACTTCACTTTTTGCACTATAGGGTTAAGTATGTAATCCAGCCATAAAGAAATGTTTTCTGTCTTGGTTCTCTTGGCTGAAATAATTAGCCTAAAGGGTGGATTTGTTTCTGATTTGTGTACTTTGGGTATCCCAAAGAAATGTCCCATACTGGGATGTTCCACTAACAAATATTCATGTATGTCATGATCTAAACTACCCTGACAGAACATGTGAAAAAGATCAGTGTTTATTCTCAAAAAACTGTTGTTAATTACACGGACGTGGTGGTGCAGCATTGTTGCCTCACAGCAAGAGGTTCTCTTTCTATTCTTGGCTGGAGCACCTTCTGTGTGGAGTCTGCATGTCCTCCCCATGGTCAAGTGATGTATAAAGATATGCTGGTAGGTGCGTGCGTGAATGGGTGTGCCTTCAGGCTGGCAACTCGGCACCATAAAAATCCACTGTCAATCGTTAGCAGACCGGAATTCCTCTGTGGCAACCCCTAACTGGGAAAAGACGAAAGACATTACTGTATCTACAACAGAATAAGCTGTATCATTTACCAACATATCTTCACTGTTTTTAACATAATCTTCAGTATACATAACCACCATCAAACCACCCTTATCAGCTCTCATTACTCTAATGTCTTTATTTTTTACTTAAAATACACAGTGCCTGGTGTTCTTCCATAGTGAGGTTATGCATGTGGGTGTCTTTTACAATATTTCTCATGTCCAGTTCACACATCTAGTACATTTATTACACATCTTAAAAGAACTGTTTGGGTCCACAGATGGTTTACCTGTGAGAATACAAACATAGTTTATGTGGCAGTATGTGACTCTTGTCCTAGTTACTACATAGGAAAAACCATTAGATGTTTAAAGCATAGAATATATGAGCACACACTTGCTATTAAGAAAAAGGACTTCACCAATGCTTTAGCTAGGCATGCTATTCACTGTGTGAACTTTAAAAAGTTCGCCTTTTCAGTCATAGATTATGTTCAAGAAGTGGATTATATAGGGAACACCAATTTGATTTTAGAATGCAAGGAGTCATTGTGGCTGATCAGTTTGGTAGCAGACAGATCTCCTGGTCTGAACAAATGCATTAATATTGTGTTTTTTAGCACTAAAATAGCATTCAAATCACAATAATATGACAATGTTTTTATATTGACATTTTTATGAAGCTTTGATATTCTAAGCTGTTTGGAAAACGACAGTTTTTTTATTTTTATGGTATGCTTTTATACATTTCATTTAATGTATCATGAAAGTCATGTGATGTAACTTATAAGAGGTGTGTTTTGAGAGGTAAACTTTTTTTCTGAAGAAGTTCATGAAGAATAAATTTGAACAAAAGTACTAAAGAATTGTGTTCGCTCCTTCATTACATCTACAGCTTTTGGTTTGAGTTTCATTTTCCAGTTTGTTGTGTGCTTATAAGTTTTTGTGCTTTGAATTGTACCAGAGTGTGATGGCCTTAACAGAGAGAACACAGGACACTTTGTTAAACCTCTCAGTACATTCGGTGCCTGAACAGTTTACAGCATTCACTGAACAACTTGCCAGGACAGTTACTGGAGCCATTCAAGATGTTTTTTCGAGATTGTGTGGGTCCCAGTAGCAGTATCAAGTTGGTTTGGGTTCATTTCCACAGTCTCAACCTCCATTGGGAATTACAAACAACAATGAGCAAAGGCATGAGGGTAATGATGCCACTAACACACCTGCTAACATAGGAATTACAAACAACAGTGAGCAAAGGCATGAGGGTAATGATGCCACTAACACACCTGCTAACTGCAGCAGTGGTCCGAGTGGGAACAGAATTGTACACCTAGATGGAAGTGTTTTGAATTATGTGTTTTAGAAAGTCAACGATCCTTTTTTAAACATCATTTTTGAACCGAATGGTGAAAATGTAAGTACTGTTGTTAACAATAATGTTACAAGTCATTATGAAGATGTTGGCAGTTGCAGGAAAAACATTTTTGAACTTAAGAAGCTCACAGTTCGCTTTATATCTATGGAACTGGAGATTTTATATCTCAGTCAATGTATTAAGCGCTAATGTGTTCCACAGGGACTTAGACTATCAAAATTTCCAAACTGTGTGAACTTTGGTGACCCATTTTACATTGAGTTAGTCAACTTATTCAATGAAACAGGGATCAACATGATGCGTATGCTTGTAACACATTATTCAAAAGAAATTGACACAGTCAAAGAAATGGTGGCAAATTTAGGCAGTTAAATTAAGAGACATTGTTGTTTCAGTGTACTTTCTGATTTATGTAGTAGCATTTTGGCCAAAGCTGATAGGCACAGAGCCTCTGTACTCACAAGGAAGCAGTCTAGACTGTGGAGGGATCTTTTGGCCTATGCCAAAAAAGAGGCCTATCCTTTGCAATGTCAGCAGGCTTTTCAAGAGAACACTATTAATACCAATATGACTAATGACAATCACGTCACACAGGGTGAGGTGAATGATAATGGAAGTGAAAGCAACAGTAGTATGACCACTAATAATAACAACAATAACAATAATAGCAGTAACACAGTTCAGCAAGTTTCAGTGGGGTCTGTCAATAATAATCCAACATTTGCTAAAGTGGTTTCATCTACAAACAATCCCCATGGATCAGGTCCTTTTTTGGTGGATCTAGGGGGCAACAAACGGAATCCCACGTGATCAAACCAGGTTCAGAACAAGACAGAAATGAGGGGAAGAAACAACCACAGAAAGAAAAACTAAAAGTTTCAGACTTTGATATTTGCATTTTGAGTTTGTCAGTATTTTATCTAATGATGTGATTTCAGTCTTGAAAAAAAGGTTTTTCCTATAAACCAAGTAATTCTGTCAGTATTACTAGGCTGTTAGTTGATTTCAAACTTTTTTTGAGAAAATTGAACCTTTGTTACCTACTGCATGATTTAAATGTAGACAGACAAGATGTTTGTAACAAATTTAAAAAGGACAGCACATACAATCCCCCCTTGTGTAACACCTTGCAAGTGTTTGGTGATATGTGTGAACTGGGCATGCATAACCTCACTATGGAAGAACACCAGGCACTGTGTATTTTAAGTAAAAATAAAGACATTAGAGTAATGAGAGCTGATAAGGGTGGTATGATGGTGATTATGTACACCGAAGATTATGTTAAAGACATTGAAGACATGTTGGTAAGTGATACATCTTATTCTGTTGTAGATAAGAATGTAATTAACAACAGTTTTTTGAGAAACACTGATCTTTTTGACATGTTTTGCCAGGGTAGTTTAGATCATGACACACACGAATATTTGTTAGTGGAACATCCCAGTTTGGGACGTTTCTTTGGGATACCTAAAGTACACGAATCAGAAAGAAATCTCTCCTTTAGGCCCATTATTTCAGCCAAGACAGAAAACATTTCTTTATGGCTGGATTACATACTTAATCCTGTAGTGCAAAATGTGAAGTCATACCTTAGGGACTCCTGGCACCTTTTGGAAATTTTGTGGGACATTAACCTCACCCATGGTGATTTTTATTTTGCGTCTCTAGACGTTAAATCAATGTATACATGTATCAACCAAGATGCTGATATTGAATATCTGACCAGAGATTACCTTAATGGATACACTGACTTTGCACACAGTAAAACAGAGACGGTTTGCAGGCATATGGGTATAGTTCTTGACAATAATTTTTTTGAGTTCAACCAAAGATATTATTAGCAGACCTCAGGGGTGGCTATGGGGGCAAGGGTGGCCCCATCTTTTGCCAACCTTTTAATGGCCATGTGGGAGGAGAGATATTTGTATGTACATCCACAAAGGTCCCACATCATTTTATATCAAATATTTATTGATGATTTGATATTACTGTGGACTAGTGTTGAGAGTGAATTTGAGTCCTTTGTTAGGGCCTTAAATCACACCACAGACTTTTTGGAATTTTCTGTGGGAAGTTTTGGTAGGACCATTAATTTCTTGGATATATATTTGGCTTTTGATACATCCGGTAACACTTTTGTGAGTAAGACTTATAGGAAAGATGTTTTTATCAACCAATATTTGCACAGATATAGCTTATACCCTAGGCATATGAAGAAAGGGGGTGATTAAGGGGCAATTTATTCACCTCAGTAGACTTACATCTGATGAGGACACTTTTTTCAAGAGGTCATCATGTTGAAACATTTTTTTTGAACAAAGAGTGTATGACCAGGTTTGGTTAACCAATATACATAAGGAAGTGTTTATTCTGAGACAAAATGCTGCCAAACCCATTATCAGGTGGGTTGGTGATGTAAGTAACAACAGGAAAAAGAAGGACAACACAGTATTTACTATTTCTTTCCCCATCCCCATTGTCAATGAGATGGGTGTCATCAAACATAATTAAGGACAATTGGAAGGTTTTGATGGAGAATAGGGAACTCATACAGGTAGTAGGTGTAGAACCCAAGTTCACCTATAAGAAAATTAAGAACATCAAAAACATTTTGGAAAATGGTGGGGGGGGCACACTTCAGCATTGACTGATGTGAATAGTGTTTGTGGTACTTTCTCCTGTAGGAAGTGTAAACAATGTAGGTATATAAGTAATACATGTAGTACATTTATAACACATCTTAAAAGGACTATTTGGGTCCACAGACTGTTTACCTGTGAGAGTACATACTTTATGTGGCAGTATGTGACTCTTGTCCTAGTTACTACATAGGAAAAACCTTTAGATGTCTAAAGCATAGAATATATGAACACACACTTGCTACTAAGAAAAAGGACTTTACCAATGCTTTAGCTAGGCATGCTATTCACTGTGTGAACTTTAAAAAGTTCACCTTTTCAGTCATAGATTATGTTCAACAAGTGGATTATAAAAGGAACACCAATTTGATTTTACAATGCAAGGAGTCATTGTGGCAGATCAGTTTGGTAGCAGACAGAGCCCCTGGTCTGAATTAATACATTAAGTGTTTTTTAGCAGTAAAATAACATTCAAATCACAATTATATGACAATCCCTTGGGATTCATGAAGCTCGGCGCAAGGATGGTTTTAGCCTTGTGCCGAGCGTCTTCCTTACAGATGGTGCAGCAGCACCATATGAATATTTATGAGGGTGGGCTGCCGCACCCTCGACGTGCACAGGAAACATGTGCGAGTGCAGGGGGTGTGTTTAAGTGCTCTACGGAGGCTTAAACATGCCCCCACAGTTGCACAACCTACAATGCTTACTATTAGAGCCTGCCTCTAATAGTAAGCAATTAATTCAGTGTCCGTGGATACTGAAATGTATACTAAGCATACAAGAGTGTCCACGAACACTGAAATAAAATCAAAGTAGTAAACACACAAGCATGTAGTGGAACGTTGAGCCCCGTCCCTAGAACTATCACAATTAGATTCCCCTTGTTCCTATTTTACATTTGTATTGCTTCATTATTGAAAGTGTAAGCGAAGCACAGCATTGGCCTCTGTTTAGCGTAGCTTACATGTCAAAATCATCCAGATAGAAAATAACATGCGGAATTTACATTCATATCAATAGTGTAGTGGTTAGAGCATCCGCCTAATGAACAGGCATGCAGAGTTCGAGTCCCACTATAGCACATATCATTTTCCATGTGGAATGTGTATATGAACATATTTATACATCCTTTTGCTGTATAACCTACATAATAACATGTAAATGTGAACTGGAGTACTGCATGAAATGTTTAACTAATGTCATTCAATCAAAGTGGTAGTGTCATAATGAATAAGGCACCAGTAAGCAGGTGTAAGCACAAATAAGCAGTAGTAAACATATACAAGTACCAGTAAGCAAGTCTAAGTGCGTTTGTGCGGGTGTAAGCAGTGCCCACACACATTAAGCATAGTAGAAGCTAACCGAATTTAAAAAAACTGTAATTGGAAGATAGCACAGCCTACAGTCACGCAAACATGCACACACCCACTCACAACTGCTTAAAAGTGCTTTAATCACTCTATATCCAATAGTCCTTGTTCTGGCAGCAACAAAATAAATGCCCTCTGCAAAGGCAAACCCAGGACCCTGCACACCACAGCCAATGTGATTTATCACTAAGCCATGGCAGATATACATAAATCTGATGTTATCACAAACATATTGTCCAGCACAGTCATGCAACAGCATACAAAATGTATATAGTTATGTAGATGTATGTGCATGTGTATGTACAGATATATAATACACACACACACACACACACACACACATATATATCTCTATGAAGAATGAACGTCATGACAATAAAGCATACAAAAAGAATGAGAAGGGAATCAACAGCAACCCCAGTATTATTTAGTGCTGTCAGCTTATGTCATATCAAGCTGGGCAGGGTTGAGCAAATCATTGCTACTCACACCACAGGCAGGACACTACCAGTGGGAGCAGTATTGCGATCTGCTAAGTCTACTTACAATCACAGGGTAGTCCCTAGTGGGACTACCCAAAAATTGCTAGGCGGTGTGGGCTTCCGACCATTACACAAGCAAGGGCAGGTATGTTCAAGGACCAAACGGTGGGAGTGCCTGATGATACATGGGTTGGGACAACATACGTGTAGGGTCCCTAACACTGGAGAGAGGGCAATGTGTGGAGGTGTGTCATGGCCGTGATAGCAACTGCAGAATGGATGGTTTGCGTGTATGTCGAACTCTGGTGGGGTGGAGGAACCATGAGTATGAAATTATGGATCCAGGCGTGTCAGGGTTGGATGGCCTGGTTCTAATTGGACCGCCTCGTGGAGGTCAGCGAGTTCGTTATAAGTATATATGCATACACACATGCATACATGTATATGTAGAAGTACATTCCCTGTAACACATGCATTCCTTTTGCAGACATAAATAACATGAAAGTACCCCTACAAACCTCAACAGTAGATAGAATAATAGGTTATGCATAAGAGGGAAGAGACAAATCTGCAAAAATGCAGAAGTGTGTACTTTGTCTGAAGTCAGTGCTGTTATCAAAAAATAAATTGTGAAGACTTTCTCACTATGAAATAGTGGAATCATTCCTGTGATCTGCCTGCTACAGCAACGCCAATCACTAAATCGGTCCTATTTGTAATATAATGTCACTGGACTCATACATTACTAGCTCTCATGTGTAATGTGTGTGTTACCACATAGTCATAGTTATTAATTTTTTGCAGTGTCTTGTTAACGGGAGTAATGATATAAGGAACTATAGAGTCTAATCTTGAAATAAAGATGTGTGTTTCAGGTGGGACAACCCAAAAATTGTGAATAGTGTCCTATAGGTCACTCATTTCACCACTGATTATGGACTAAAAGTTTGGGATTTCTGAGGATACATGGAGTGAGTCAACCCATGGGATGGGTCTACATCAATAGGGAGTGGCTACACCATGTTGGGGTGGATGTTTGGGGAACTAGGATCCATGGGTATATATGCAAATGAAGCAGCACAGCAATAGTGTAGTGGTTTAAGCATAAATAAGCAATAGTAAGCATATATAAGCACCAGTAAGCGTGTTTGTTCAGGGGTATGCATTGCCTACACAGATTAAGCAAAGTAGAAGCTAACTGAGTGTAAGAAACTGTAACTGGAGGTTACAGACATATATATATATATATATATATATATATATGTATATATATATATATATATATACACACACATGTATATATATATATATATATATATATGTATATATATATATATATATATATATATATATATATATATATATATATATATATATATATATATATATATATATATATATATGTGTGTGTGTGTGTGTGTGTAGCTATACAGATATACAGCTATGATTGGAAACAGTACACAAGAATGACATATGTTCACAGGCTATGCCAATGGAAGTGAGGGGCCCAAGCAACAAACATGTAACACGTAGCATGACCTCCCCCCCAGCTGGACAGAGGAAATATACATACAAACCCACAAACAATGTAAATAGTCTACCACTCCCCAGACCACAGACAGGATAGAACTGGGGGGGTACAGAGTGCACCCGTGAAATATAAGCTTGGAACACAGACAGGAGCATCCCTTGCAGGATGCCCCAAAAATTGAGATATAACCAAAGGAAGGTGATACAACAACCATTCTGTCTGGGGTGGATACATTACCTGGAATACAAGGGTGGGAAAGTCTGATGACCCATGGGTTGAGACAACGTATGACATGGGTCCCCTGAAGTGGATAGTGGGCAGTGTGTAGTGGTGTGCTCAGACCCGACTTGCACCCAGAGGAAGGATGGGTGCTGTAGTGGAGGTGCAGGTGAGGGAATTATGGGTAGCTAGTTATGGGTCTAGGTGTGCAGGTGTTGGATGATGTGGGTCTATATGGTCAGCCCCAGGGATGTGAGCAAAAGTGTTCATTGGGCAGAGGCTTCGCCCAATGTGCAGCCACACCCGCTACGAGTCCCACTGCAGCAAAGTCTAATCTACATGGCAAAGAATGGAATAACCAGATGTAGATGTGTATATGTAGAGGAATGTGTGTGTATATCTACCCATAGCTACATGGAGATATACCTCTCCCTCTCTGTAGTACAAATGTATGCATACAGAGACAGAATACATATACATACCCACATATAGATATATACATATGCAGACATCCATACACCCATATGTTGTTAGATATACATAGACAGCAATATATAAATATATACATGTATGCATACTTACACAGATATATCTGTATATAGTAATGTAGATATATATATATATATATATATATATATATATATTTTTATATGTGTGTGTGTGTGTGTGTAAATATACACATGTAAATAACTAGGATATGATACAGCAGTTATGAATTACATATGCTCACAGGCCGTGCAAATGGGAGTGAGGGATCCAATCAAACGTGTAACACGTAGCATCAACCACCCCCACTTAGACAGGTGAAACATAAAAACACACAATACAAGTAAACACACCACTGCTTCCCAGACCACAGGCAGGATACTACCAGTGGAAGAGACACCCTTAGTCTAATCTTGAAACAAAGACATCAGTGTCCCTTGTGGGACACCCCAAAAATTAATGATCATCAAATAGCTAGGATATGATACAGCAGTTACGAACTACATATGCTCACAGGCCATGCAAATGGGAGTGAGGGGTCCAATCAAACGTGTAACACGTAGCATCAACCACCCCCACTTAGGTGAAACATAAAAACACACAATACAAGTAAACACACCACTGCTTCCCAGACCACAGGCAGGATACTACCAGTGGAAGAGACACCCTAGGTCTAATCTTGAAAGAAAGACATCAATGTCCCTTGTGGGACACCCCAAAAATTAATGATCATTGAAGTCAGTCCCAGTAATGATTCATCCAACCAGGCTGTATACGTACATGGACCAATAGGTTGTGCAAGCCTGATGACCCATGGGTCGACACAATGTACGACATGGGGCCTAACACGTGGAAAGTGGGCAGTGTGTAGTGGTGTGGTTAGACCCCACCTGCACCCACAGTAAGGATGAGTGCTGTAGAGGAGGGGCAGGTGGGGGAACTATGGGTATGCAATTATGGGCCTAGGCGTGCAGGTGTTGGCTGCGCAGTTGTATTAGGACCGCCCCGGGGATATAAGTAATATTCCAAAATGGGCAGAGCTTACACCCATACCTCTCAACCCCTACGAGCAAAACCACTGGACAGAACATAAACCATTGTGGGAACAAATAGGGACATAAAGCACATATTCCACTTACAACCTTAGAAAACTGATTGAATAATAGGTTATGCATTAGCATGACTCGGCTGAAGGATGTGGGGTCCTAAACCCAATTACTTGTCTGTATTTAATGGTGTCAGTTCCCAGGTATTTGCCAGACAGGTGCAGATTGTAAGAAGAACACACCAATAGTATGAAGCAAACTCTGGACAGGCCACAGATTCTGTACAGTCAACCGGCATGCTTACACCTAATGGGCAGCCATTCCTGATATGCGTCCCATCACAGGACAGTCCAGTTTAAATGGCTAAGTATGGTATAACCATATCTGTCATTGCATAACCCACTACACAACACCTACAAACACATGGTCGCAACACCCCACTGTAGGCATGTAAGCCAATGTAACAGGCATCACAAGGTATTATTGTAGTCCTCACCTCCACACAGGGGTGTGAGTGTCTGATGCAAACACCAAATGCAGTGCATTTGCAAGTGCAGGAGCAAGTGGGTGTAAGCCTGTTTGGCCGACAGTATGTGAGTACCACACTGGTGAGGCAATGTAAAGGCTAACTGAGTGTAAGAAACTGTAACTGGAGGTTAGCATTGCTTAGCTCTGCGCAAACCTGCGCACACCCATTCACAACTACTTTAAAGTGACTTAATCACTCTGTACCCAACAGCTCGTGTTCTGGCCAACAACAAAATAAACAGCCTCTGCAAGGCTAGAACTCAGGACCCTGTACATCACAGTCACAGTAGTTAACCACTGCACCATGATAGCAATACATATAAAGGAGGTATCAGCAAACTAATCCTCAGCACAGGGAAATCAACTCAAACATGTGAACTGAATCTATGTACAGTGCAATGTTCTATAACCCGGCACAGACCATAAATTGTGATTTGGAGTACTGCAGTAAACATAGAGTTGAAGTGTCACTGTAATAAAGTTATGAAGTCCCCAGGACCCCATACAGTATATGTACACATGAATCACAGATACCAGGCACATATATAACCTGTAATGAATAAGACATAGCTTAGCCTTTTCGTAACCGGCTAATTATGGAAAAGTGCAGGAATCCGGCCCTACTTAAACCGAAGAGGTGGGAATACAGCTCATAACTGGTTGTAGCATCCCCCTGCAAGCAGAATGGCTAGAGTAGGAGAAGGCAGTTGCTTTAGAGCGCAGCGCTGGGACATCCAGGTGTCCAAATTCATGGTATGGCTCCTGGTAAAGCACCATGACAGGAATCTACTGCAGGGCCAGTACCAGGGCTCACAGTACAAAATGGAGGCCTGGGACAGTCTCGCCCGTGACCTCACTAGTGCCACAGGTATCCCCCGGATTAGTGAACAGGTCAGACACCACTATGCAGACCTGAAGCAGTGGAGGGGTGATGTCCTGGAACAGAGGATCCAGGAAGCAAGGCAGATGCAGAATGCCTCAGAACTAAGTACTCCTTCCACTACATAGTTAATAATTGCCTAGCTTGTGTATACTATGGATAGGTATGACTAAATATCACTGTACTTCTCTGACAGCTGCAGATGATCATGCTGTGAACCAGCAAGCCTATGATGCTAGGCTACAAAGGATGCGTCGCGAGGCAGGTTAGTAAATAGCCTGCATGTATTGTCATAACAAATAAATGTAAGAGCCTCAGAAAGTGTTGTACCATTATACAAAATTGTGTAATATGCTGTAAATAAAGGTGTAACCCCTGCATTGCTTCTGTTTACTCTGCAGTCATATGTTGTTGTACTGTTGCAGTTATTAAATGGTACTGTTGTAATAAGCAGTGTTACCCACACTGTGGTATGCAGATAAAATGTGTATGAAGTGCTGTATAACAATGTTGGAACTGCAAACAGGTCAGTCATATTAGACTAAATACATTGCAAAGTCTCACAACAATTGCCTGATAGTATAGTGTACAGTGATCTTAACTATAATGCTTTTGTCACACACAGCAGGGCTTTGGATCCCAGGACCGCCAGTAAGTTGTATGCATAATCATTCCACACAACTGCACACAGTCTGTTAGAATGTTCAGAGAGAAAGCTGTATGCATATATACACTTAACAACTGTACAGATTTTGCTAGAATGCTCAAATAGAAAGTGGTATGCATATTCATACCCCTCGACTGTCCCAATCTGCCCAGTATGTCCTGATAAATGGCCCACATCACCTGCCTTTTGCCCTGTTGCCCTGACAAATTAGTGTGATGATCCAAGAAATGTAAGCAGCTGTTAATGACATATAACTGATAGTCAGACTTGTACATAGAGAATGTACATGCAAACATACCTGTCATCCCAGCATCTCACCCAAAGTGTATGACAGCAGTCTCAAAACATGCTGCATTAACACCTGCATCGTGTCAAGCCTGTACATAAGACACAGGTCCCATACATACTAATCTACAAACATACCATTGTACAATATAACACCACTGGGTAGTGTAATAATACATGTAAGGGACAGACCACTGCAGTGACTATGAATGTTGTGAAAACTACAAGGATTTATTAGTTGTTAATTGAACTCTCTCACCCCTACCATATGTGCAAACATATCCAGTTTACACAACTCATTTGGTATGTCTACACTCCTAACCTTTGTTGGGATGTATATCCTATTGGTTTATAAATATTCACATCTGTTTCTATGCATGTGCCATGTTAAAATACTCCCATATAGGTGTCCTGTTGCCATCAATGAGACCTGCATTTTGTTGTAATGGCCACTGTTTACCCATATATGCATGTGTTCTGCCTGCTCTGCAACTATTTTATATCTGGTGCCCTGGGTAATGGGAATACCTATGCATGCTGTTATAACTAATCATGAATGCTGTTGACTATTACTAACCCATATCTGTTTTAAACATGCTACAACATAACTCGTATGGGAAGGCCAGTCCCAGTGGACCCATCTGTCCCACCTCAGCTGGCCATGGCACTGGGAACTCCTCGTCTGTTGGCCCTGCACCACCTTTGGGTGGAACTGCCGCAGGGGATGGGGCTCGGCACCCCTAGGAGCAGGAGCAGACAGGAACCTGTCACCTGTGGTACGGTCTGTGCCGTGGTGCGTATGGAGCTCAACAGGGAGATTAGAGACCGCCTATGCCAGCTTGAGGGCCGAGTGGTGCAACTAGAGGGTGAGCTTGCCCCTCCTAGACAGCTCCCAGCACAGACAACTTCTGGGCTGTGAAGGTGCAGTGGTGACTGCCCATGGGTGGGGACCTCAGTCCCACTGTGTCCATTTGTGGGTTCATGGGCTTGCGACTTCCAAACACCCCTCCCCGTCCAAGGTGTTCCCCCCCATGTGTCATATACTGCCCCTGTACATGTCTTGTTTGTCTTGTCTGTCATCCTACCCAACCTATCCTCCCTGATCATACCTACTTTCCTTCACCAACATCCCACTCTCACCTAAACATAAAAGAAAAAAGGGCAATCTGTTCCCGCAAAAAAAGCACGCCTCATACATAGCTGTCCATTTCACACACGTGTCCACTGGATACATGTAAACATTTCTAACTGGGATCACAACATACTATTGTTGTCCTCACCCCTCTCTCAGGGTTGTGAGTGTCCAAATGTACTGCCAAATCTATTGCATATGCACAGCCGTTGCTGTAGAAGAAATGGACAGCTATGGACTTTCCCTACATCCTTCCTGCACATCCCTAGTTACCTTGCCTACTGTCTTTCCCTCTTTGGGCCCCTTTTTCACCACTTTCCTATCACCCCTTTTTTCTTTTCTTTTAAAGAAATTAGCGCAGGGGTAAGCGGGAGTAAGCACTTTTAAGCAGAAGTGAGCGGGGTTCAGCCTGTTTGCATGGGGGTAAGCACTGGCACACAGGTTAAGCAATCATGAAGGTAACTAAGTGTAAGGAGCTGTAACAAAAAGTAACCACTGCTTACTGTCGCGCAAAGCCACGCACACCCGCTCAAAAGTGACTTAATCACTCTGTATCCAATGGTCCTTGTTCTGTCCAACAACAAAATAAACAGGCTGTACAAGGCTCAAAACCAGGACCCTGCACACCACAGCCAATGTGATTTACCACTAAGCCATGGCAGATATACAGACATTGGATGTTTTCACAAACATATCATCCAGCACAGTCATTCAACAGTATAGGGAATGTATTTCATTATGTAGATGTATGTGCGTGTGTTTATGTTCAGATATATATATATATATATATATATATATATATATATATATATATATATATATATATATACACATACATAGATATAGATATATGTAGAAATATCAAAAGCATACCATGTGACAAGAAAGCTTTAAAAAAGAATGAAAAGGGAAACACCAGCAACTCCTGTATTATGTAGTGGTGTTGTCCTATGTAATATCAAGACTCCCTCAGACAAACATGTGTCAGTAATACATGCAAACATCTGTACATTGCCCAAATGCATTCCTTTGAGCATTTTATTTACATTAACAAAACAGTTCCTGTCCAATCATTATGTGAGAACAGTACTCTTTCAAGGTGCTTTGTGCAACATCATCATTAAAAAGTTAAATGGGGTAACCATAGAGAGACCGGTAGTGTGTGTACAATGGGGTCGGCTGCATCATGTGTACCTGGAACCTTTAGGAGTCATGTGCATACCAGGATCGTGTGCCTGAGAGAGGGGTGAGGACAACAGTAGTATATCGTGATGCAAATTAAAAAGGTTACGTGTCCAGTGGACACGTGTGTGAAATGGACAGCTATGTATGGGGCAAAAGATGTTCTGGGAACAGATTGGCCTTTTGTTTCTGTTTTTGTAAGGTACGAGTGGGATGTTGGGGAAGTAGAGTAGGTATGCTCATGGAGGATAGGTTGGGTAGGATGACAGACAAGACAGCATACAGGGGTGGTATATGACACATGTGGGGGATACACCTTGGACGGGGAGGGGTGTTTGATAGTCACAAGCCCATGAGCCCCCAAATGGAAACAGTGGGATGGAGGTCCCCCCATGGGCAGCCACCACTGCACCTTCACAGTCACAAAGGTTGCTGTGCTTGGGGCTGTCTAGGAGGGGCAGGCTCACCCTCTAAATGTGCCACTCTGCCCTCAAGCTGGCGTAGCTGGCTTCAAAACCCCTTATTGAGCCCCCTATGCACCACGGCCTGGACTGTATGATGGCTAACAGGTTCCTGTCTTGACCTGCTCCCAGGGAAGGCAAGCCCCATCCTCAGTGGTAGTTCCATCAGAAGGTGGTGCAGAGCCAACAGAGGTGGAGGTCCAAGACTAGGCCCCAGACGTGCTGGTGCCCTGTGCCATGGCCTGCTGAAGTGGGACAGGTAGTTCTGCTGGGACCTCCAATCCCATACAGCCTATGGTGTTGCATTTTTAACACAGATAAGGCTTAGTAATAGTCAACAGCATTCAGGATTACTTATAACAGCATGTATAGATATTACCATCAACCCAAGGCAACAGATGTCATACTTTTGCAGAGGGAGCACAACACATACATATATACTGCATGACATCTGTCCAAAGTGTAGATGACTTGTAACTGCAGCTACGAACAGTAGCCCATTATTGGCATGTCACTGTGATAACCTCAGACAGCAATTGTCATACCACTATTTCATGTGATGTATGTCCAATCAGGGATGCAATGGCAATAACTCTCATCACTGTCACCGTGTACTGACTACAATCCTCACACTATGCTGATGCAGTTCACAGATGCATGTTCTGTGAGTAACACAAGAAACAAATGGTTCCACACACTGACCAGTCCACAGATGACCCTACAGATGGGGGTTTTCTTGTCAGTTATTAAAACATGCAGACTAGCCATTACCACACACAACCTGTTAAATTGGCAGTAGTCTGAATGAAGCATAGCTACACTTACATGCTGTAGTCATGTCTGGCACATCACCCTCCTGTCTTTAGGCTATTTTCCACTGTGTATGTTGTTTGAGGAATATCCAGATTTCATCTGTGATGCTGTTTGCCAAACACCAGATCCAGGTTCCACTCACAGTGACTGTCATGGGCAAACACCAACATGATTTTCCTAGATATTGTAGTGTGTTTCCATGCGATTGGCTATGGGAATGTCACCACAGCTGTTCCACATGCAATCAGGTAGAGGAGGACTGCAATAGGTGCAGAGGCCATCACCTGATCATGACCATTACTTACAAAACGCAAGCTGCTGCTGAGCAGGTGTACATCTCCACACCCACCAGAGAGTGTGTGGGAGGGACAGACAGAGGCAAAGTACATCAGAGAAGGGCTGGGAGACTAAAACCTAAGCATCTTCTGTCACACATACCAGTACAGGGGTTCAAACCCCTGACTAACTAGCCATTACTATTACAAGTGCATGCAGTTACTACATGTGCCACATAGCTGACATGCTGGTGTGCTGTAAGAACATATATGTGTGCTGGTGAGTGCATCTGCAACAGAGATATAGTAGACATACATTAGGTGTAGCACACATGGCTGTCCACATGAACAGATGTCATTGTCAACACAACCACACTCTCTAAGGGCAGGCTCACAAATACACCTCCTAACTACTTAGGTTCATAGGTTCATAGGTAGGTACTAGGCTATTGGCCCAAGGGCCTATGTAAGCCTAGCCAACAAGGTTCCCTGGATTATGCCACCCAAGAAAGTTATTTTCCTGCGTCACTGTCGAGCAGAGACACAGAAGTGATCCCCGGGGTATATTTCCTATTTCCCATCCACTCATCAAGATTTTTCTTGAAGAGTGCTAATGAAAAACTTTGCTTGACATAGATGGGTAGCCTGTTCCAGAGTATGGGAAGTCTCTGAGGCAGGAATCTATCCCTCCAGCATGTCCTGTTTATTGTGGTGACAAGGTTTAGTTCCCTAGAGCATGTAGCTCAGAGGGATTGGGATTTCTTTAGGTGTAGCATGTCCAACAGCTCTGGGTTTGACATAGCTTTATATGTTAGGCAGAGATCACCTCGAAGTAGACCATATGCTATGGAGTAAAGCTGGAGTTTTTTGAGGTGGTCAGTGTATGGCATTTGTTTGAGGCCAGTGTGTATGCTTTACAGCTG